>NC_080685.1:110534431-111134814 GCF_030445035.2 Dasypus novemcinctus
CTCCCCTCGGCCCCCCGCGCCGCCCCCGCCCCGCAGGCGCTCCCCTCGGGCCCCCTCTCCCGCGCCGCCCCCGCCCCGCAGGCGCTCCCCTCGGCCCCACGCGCCGCCCCCGCCCCGCAGCGCGTCTTCCCCCGGGCCGCCCCGCAGCCGTGCCGGAACCCGCCTGGGCAGTGTCTGCCCGAGTTATTACCAAGCCCCAGAACTGGGGTGTGGCTGGAGAGCCTGCAGGTTTTGGGGGGTGGGCTGGGCTGGGAATGCGATCATGCAGAGGGGGAAACCGAGGCCCGGGGACGTGAAGGAATCGTCCAGCGCCAGCCAGAAGCCGGCAGCAGGGCACCCGTGCATCCCGTGCCCCCTGACTCCCGGAACAGTGCTCCTCCAACTCCGCCTCACCTGAGACTGCCCTTGGGAGGTCTCGCCGAGGGGCTCCCGCCGCGAGGGCTCCTCTGTGTGTCTGGGAGCGGAGGGGGGCTGAAGAAGGCGGCTCTGAGAGGGCAGGCCCTTTCCTCCCGCAGGCACCGCTGACTTCTGACTTGCCTCCCCTTTTCTCTTTTCCCACCTCCGGGGCTGGGATTTGCTGCACTTCAGCAACACACACACACACACACACACACACACACACACACACACACACGTCAGAAGGAACAACGAGCTCTCCAGAGGCTGGTGCAGCCAAAGGGTAAAAGAAAGGTGACTCTTTCAGAAGCGGCTTTCTGGGGTGAAACCCTGGTTCATGGACAGATTTGGCACTACCCTGGATGAAACCGAGGTGGGGGGGGCGTCCGGGTCGGGGCACGGCCTGTGGGGGCGGAGGAGCCCCCTCCCCTCCCCAGGGGGCCGGGGGTGGGCCAGGCAGCTTGCACTCCCACCACCTCCCAGGGCTTGGCCAAGCACCCGAGGCAGGAGGGCCTCTGGTAGAACAAAGCTGGCGCTTCATTACGGCGTGAGGATCTCTAGGAGCCTGCTCGTTGCCCTCCTGGCTGGGGGCTTGGAGTGTGAGTGACAGGTGGCCTCAAGGGGGTCTCCAAGGGTCTCAGAGGGATGGGACCACCTCCGGGCTCTCCCCTGTAGCAGCCCCCCACCCCAGGGCTATGCGAGGGAGGGGCCCTCAGGGCCCAGGGCTGGGGCTCTGTGGGGGCGCCGAGGGAGGCCTGAGAGCTGGGACCTCAGCACCACCTGCGGAGACAGGTCCCACCACGGCACCCAGCTTCCTTGTCAGTGGGGCCCAGAGCTTGCTACCCCGGCACCCTTGGCCCTGCCTCACAGGGGTACCCGCAGGCGGGGTCCTTAACCTTTTTTGTTCCACAGACCCCTTTGCCAGTCACTTGAGAACCACGCACCCCTTCCTAAGTCCACACCAGCCTGTGTGTTATTTAATAAACGCATCACACTGCACCAACACGTCCCCCCAAGAAGAGTGATTTTTAAAATTTCCATTCCAGCTCATGGACCCCTGGTTAAGAGCCTCTGCTGCAAGGCCGGCGCTGGCCTCCTGTGTCACAGAGGCGCTGTGAGCAGGTGGGGCGAGAAGTCCCCCAGCAACCCCCAGAGGCCCTCTGCTCCCCTGGGGAGCGCAGCTCCTGCCTGTGGATGGGAGGTTCCGGTAAGCAGCCTCCGGGGCTCAGGTCACCTGGGAGGGACCCTAGCGTGGGCCACCTGACCCTGTCTTCCCAGGATGGGGTCGTTGAAGACGACAGCTCCCACCTGAGC
Organism: Dasypus novemcinctus; assembly: GCF_030445035.2. Lineage (NCBI taxonomy): Eukaryota > Metazoa > Chordata > Mammalia > Cingulata > Dasypodidae > Dasypus > Dasypus novemcinctus. The sequence continues at coordinate 110,536,142 of NC_080685.1, forward strand.
GGACGCCGGCAGGCCGGCCTGGAGTCTTCTGTGCAGACCTTTAAGTGAGCGTCCATTCTTTCTCCAGGGACAGGGCAAGGTGACCAAAGCCTTTGGTTCACCAGGTCACAGGGCCTGTCATTTTTAAAAAGTTTTCTCCACTGAAATCCAGAGTAGCTCCCACCCCACTGGGCACGTCGTGGCGCTCCCAAGCAGAGCTCTCGGAGAAAGCTGCTTGCGCTCTCCTGTTTGAACCTTCCTTGCTTCCCTTTCTACTGAGCACAAAGTCCAGATTTCAAGCTAAGGCCCCAGTGTTGTCTCCTTCTTGTCCCTTCCCTGTCCCCTCAGACCCCAGGCTTACCAGCCGCCCTTCACTTGTTTAGGCTCTTCTCTCCTGCTGCTCCTTCTGCTCGGAATGCTCTTTCCCCACAGCTTTGCCAGGCTCACTCCTGCCCCTCCTTTAGTGTCCGGAGGGGCTTCCCTCGCCCCTCCATCGAAATAGGTCCTGTGATGGTCAGACTATTGTGTCAACTCAGCCAGGTGATGGTGCCCAGGTGTTTGGTCAAGCAAGCACTGTGCTTACTGTAATACAAGGGCGTTTATGGACTTTAGTCACCATTGACTTTACCGCAGTGGTAAATCCTAGATAGCTGATAACAGTTACTTCAATCAGGGAGATTGCCATCAGCAATGAGAGGCTTTATCCAATCAGCTGAATGCCTTAAAAGGGAAAGTGATTCCAGCATTGAGTGAGGATTTCCCAGCTCGTCTTTGAACAGCCATGGTCTCCCAGAACTGGTCAAGAACCTTCACTGGACTTTCCCTGCAGCCCTGGCTGCAGCCTGCCTGCGGAACTGGGACTTGTGCATTCCCATGGCCACGTAAGAGACTCTTATAGAATCGCATACTATTGTCAGATACCTCTTGTTAATTCTGCTTCCCTAGAGGATCCTGACTAATACAGGTCCCTCCTGCTATTCTCTCTCGTGTATCCTGTTCTTTTTCTTTGCCTTACCTCAGTTTTTATTTTTATGGTCATGTGTGTATTGTTAGATTGCAAGCCTGGTGAAGGGAGGTGCCTTGTTTGAATCCAGGCTCTGACAGGAGCCTCTCACTAAATATTTATTGACACATGAATGGATGACACCAGTAGTCTTCATTTTAAATGGCAAAATTAGAACTTAATAAACCTGTAAACATAAACATCGACTATTTCTATAAAAATATAACAACCAAAACAAGAATTGGGGAAATACAACCACAAAGGTTTATTAGGTACTTCTTAAAATTAACCATCCATTCAACAACCGTTTATTAAGCTTTTACTACTGGCCTGTGCTCTTGCCAGAGAAACGAATCTGAGTAAGATCTGGCTTTCTGACTCAAGGAGCTCATAGCCCATGGCGGGAGCTGGGTATATAAACCAGCGTTTATAAATAACTTGATACTTGCTGCAATAACACATGTACCCAACTGTGCCTGAAAGTTCAGGCAGACTTCACGGACGTGGTGATGTACTTGCTGCAGTAAAAAGGTGAAGGCTACTTTGCCAGCTGGACTTGGCGGGGGTGGGGGTGGGGGGGAGTAGCCTGCGCAGCGGGAACAGCTTGCGGAGAGCTGGGGCGTGAAGCAAGGTGGGTCATTTGGGAACTGCGAGTGGTTTAGCGTAACTGGCGTGCAAGCCGTTTGAGGGCCGCTGGCTCTAGGAGGCAGGCAGAGCCAAGGGCCAAGAGAGAGACCATGGGTTCAGAGCAGAAAAGACTGATAAATTCAGCTATATGGAAATTAATTCATCAAAAGACATCGTAGAGAGTGAAAAGGCAGGACACATTTACCTGCCAAAGAACTAATATCTAAATTATATACAGAGCTCCTACAAATCAATAAGAAAAGGTAATAGAAAAAGAGACAAAAGATACAAGCAGATAATTCATGAAAGAGGAAATTCAAAATGAAAAAAATGCCAAACCTCATTGGTAATCAGAGATATGCAATTTAAATATATAATAATATATCTTTTACATGTACATCACATTGGCCAAAAATGAAGAGTCTAGCATTAACAAGTGTTGGGGATAGAGTAAATGTAGACATTTCTTATACTCTGCTAGGGGAATATGAATTGGTACAGCACTCTGGAGAAGTGTGGCATTATCTTAGAAAGCTGAAGATTCACCTGCCCCGAAACCCAGAATTTCCATGCCTAGGGCTTTGACCGGGTCCGGGAAGGCTTGTCCGTGAGAGCGCTTAAGGCAGCACTGCTTGCGATAGCCCTGTGGCGGACAGTGTCTGGGATGGCTCCTAATGATTCCTGCCTTGGTCTGACCTCCTCGCCTTGAGTGTGAGCTGGACCTCGCAATGTGCTTCCAACAAACAGAACATGGCAAAATTGATGGGATACCACGTCTGGGATTAGATTACAGAAGACTAACTTGTAGCTTGCTCGCTTGCTCGCTCATACTGTGAGCTCCCTATGGAGAGGCCCAATGGCGAGGAATTAGGAAGCCTCCAACCAAAAGCCAGTAAGGATTTCCTTCTAGTGAGACACATGACCTTAGACTTACCCTTTTCAAGGGCAAGTCCTACCCATACAATAGCTCTGCTAGTTACAAATACTATGATGTGCTCTCACCATTTCCATTAATTTTCCAAAGATTTACTAACATCCTTTTTACCAATTCTGCACAGATTAACCCTGTTTCCATTACTAGAAGGAAAGCTAAAAAATGTAACATGGGCCTGTATAACATAGTGAAACCTCATATAAAATACGAATTGGGTGATATTGCATATAAAAGACAGTTCTTTACAAAATAGAAATAGAAATAAACTAGAGCGATGGAAACACAATAGCAGCTACGTATGGCAGGGGAAGCACAGAGAGATGGAGAGGTGATGAGTTTTTTGTTTATTATTATTGGAATAATGAAAATGATCTAAAATGATTGACATGAGTGCACACCTATGGGATTATACCGAGTACCATTGTTTGTACACTTTGGATGGAGTTTTGCTTATAAGTATGTATGATAAAATTGATTTATTAAAAAAATATATAGCTATTGAGGAGGCCTCAATGCCTCAAAGGCCTCAGTCCACTGAATCTCAGCAGCTTGAGTGAGCTCAGGCAGATCCACCTCCAGTCAAGCCTTAAGATGAGGCCGTAGCCCCAGCCAGCACCTTGATTTCAGCCCCATGAGGGACCCAGAGCCAGAGGACCTGGCTAGAATGCCTGGAATCATGACCTGCAGGAACCATGACACGATGTCACTGTTCTAAGCCACTAAGTTTTGGGGTAATTTGTTACACAGCAATAGATGACTAATACAATCTTCAACTGTCATTCGCAAGTACAATGGATCAATAAATTGCAGGTCAATAATGGTCAAACAATGGAACATAAGACATCACTGAAATTACGTTCACCAACATAGGTGAAAGCATACATATGTTGAGCAAAAGACTCAAGACCCAAGAGAGAACTATTTCCATTTATGTAAAACTCAAACACTATGTTGTTTAAGAATGCATGAAGAGGGAAATGGACTTGGCCCAGTGGTTAGGGCGTCCGTCTACCACATGGGAGGTCCGCGGTTCAAACCCCGGGCCTCCTTGACTCCGTGTGGAGCTGGCCATGCGCAGCGCTGATGCGCGCAAGGAGTGCCATGCCACGCAAGGGTGTCCCCCGCGTGGGGGAGCCCCACGCGCAAGGAGTGCGCCCGTGAGGAAAGCCGCCCAGCGTGAAAAGAGAGAGCAGCCTGCCCAGGAATGGCGCCGCCCACACTTCCCGTGCCGCTGACGACAACAGAAGCGGACAAAGAAACAAGACGCAGCAAATAGACACCAAGAACAGACAACCAGGGGAGGGAGGGAAATTAAATAAATAAATAAATCTTTAAAAAAAAAAAAAAAAGAATGCATGAAGAGATGGTAAAATGATTTTTTAAAGCCGAGAAAATGATGAATGTGGAAGTCAGAATGGCTAAAGGGAAGCGATATGGTTGGGAAGGAGCCCCAGTGACCTGCTAGGGTGGGACGACGTCGTTTCTTTACCCGGTGGTGGCTACGAAAGTGTTCCCTTTGTAATTGTCCATTACCGTATACAGTTATGTTTTATTCACTTTTATGTATGGATATCATATTTCACATTTAAAAAACTCGAAAAGAGAAAGGAAGAAACAAAGAAAGTGGAAAGAACGACAGCAGGAAAGCCAAGAGAGGCGCTGAGGAGATCAGTTTGTGGATTTCAGTGTGGGGGGTCAGCAAGGGCAAGGGCTCCCAGAAGGAGTGACGTCTCCCCCGACCTGACCAGCCGCAGGTGTGGTCGGCGGGATTCTGAGGTAGCCTCGGAGAGTCCTGCGCCCGGGAGCCCGCGCCCCGTTTGCCCCTCAGCCATCGAGTGGGCGCGCTGTGGGTGGCCGGGAGGACCGCTCCGCCGCGAGGCTGGTCGACGGGACTGCTCTCGGAGACTGTTTGGAGATTGGCCTCAGGGTCTTGAAAAAGCAAAAGGCTGTGGTGTGAACTGCCACTGGGGGCGCGCGTGACGAAGACTCACAGGGAGCCGCTGAGAGCCAAGAGCCACCCTTGCTAGAAAACAGCGCTCAGTCTTACACCACCAAGACCTGAACTCCGCCAACAACTCCAAGCTCCAGAGAGCGCAGCCCAGCGGACGCCTTCAGCTCAGCCGCACCAAGCGCTGAGCGGAGAGCTCAGGCCGCAGGACTCCTGAAGGGGGAGTCCTCCTGGAAGGGGGAGTCAGTAAATTACTGTTGTTTTCATTGGCCAAGGTTGTGGTGATTTATTGTCCAGGGATAGAAAACAAATAGAGCTGGCCTTTGATGGCGTGCTTAGGTCAGTTGGCCATTGAGAAAAACCTCCCCGTGCAGCCTTTAAAATAGGACCGTGACACGGTCTCCGTGCCTCAGTGGTCCCTCTGCGTGGATTCCATACGCCTTCTTTCACGGAGTTACTTGACAAAAATCCTTCACAATTTGCCTCAAATAAATAATTGTGTCATTCCTACCCACCAGTGGTGACATACTCTTCACCTTGAAACCAGCTTTTCCTGGTCACCTCTCCCGCCAGCCTGCGAATGCAAGGAGGCCAGCTGGAAAGGGGTTTCTCCAGAGTCACCTCGCCTTCAGGTCCTGGTGCTTCACCCCAGCCTCGTTACATGGCTGAAGAACTGAGCCAAGGGCTGGCAAAGACTCTTGCCACCTCCTTCTGCCCATCGGAAGCCATGCTTTGTGGATGCAGGGACCGACCTTCTCTGTGGCAGCCTCAGGCTTCTGCAGTTGTGTAAAGCCACCACCATGCCAGCCCACTGGAAAGCTGGAGGGCTGCATTTGTCCCCTCTCCAGGGATGGTTTGCTACACTCCCCTGAAAAGGAGTCCACAAAGAGGGCGGCTTGGACGGAGCTGGCTCCTGATGGCCTCAGGGATCTGAAGAGCGAAAGGTTTTCTAATAGCCCCTCTGCGAGATTCTTCTATAGCTCTTCGTGACTGTCAGTTATTTGAGGGCATGAAGCAGTTGGAGGGCTCAGGGACACAATAACGCCTGTGTAATCCTAGTTCTATAACTGAACTTCAGAACAGCCCTTTGGCCAATGCTCTAGGTGAAGATAGAAAATAGCTGCTTGCTCCCATTCTGCTAAGATGAATTGACATCCAACATCCTTCGAGATCGACCTCTGATTTCAACTTCTGTCCTTTTGGAAATGCCCAGCCGTTTTCTCTTCTCTGGATCTTAATTGTACCTTTCTTCCCCTCCTCCTCTTTTCTGTTTCTCAACCTCCTTTCTCTTTTGCCAAAGCAGAGCTATCTATTTCCAGGAGACAGAAAGACACACCTCTCTCCTGTGTGCCCAGAGGCCTTTCTTGATCCAACCCTTTCTTTTGAGTCTAGGTAGACTCTTCAGCCTGGCTCCTCCTGTGTTTCCACCCTCCTACCACCCCCTCCTCCAAGGTGGAAAGCCTCTCACCTTAGGAGCTGGCGCAGTCGTTGGAGTGACGTAGCTTCACCCCACTCTGATCTGCAGGGCATAACTGAGATCCCAGTGCTGGGCACAGCTGCAGGGCTGCCAAGTGGTGCCGTCACCAGGTTTCCCGGGGGCAGAGGGGTGCAGCCCCAGGGAGGCTTGTGTTGGCAGGGGGTAAGGCGCTCTATGTTGAGCAATGTTTCGTTCTGCTGCCTGGCAACTCCAGTGCCAAGAAAATGACATATTACCCTTTTATTTCCTCTTACTTATGTCATGAGCATGAAATATTTTCTTTCTTTTTTAACCACCTTTCTCTTCTGTAAACTGGTTGCTGGGTTATGCCAGAGAACACGTCTCTGAAGATGTCGAGGAGGGACCGGGCAGCTCTGTACATCACACACCTTCTATCAACCCTCCTGGCCCGCCTCAAGGAGAGCTTTAAACCGTGGCTCCGTGCAAGGAGAAGACAGAAGCCTGTCACACAGTGAAGAGCGGGCCGTTGGAGCAAGCCTCTGCTTCACCATCAGGAGACCTCACTTGTTGAGAGTGGACGGACACCTGTCCTCCACGACCAGAGCTTGTGTTCTGTAGCTTCTCTCTTCCTGGCAGCTGCCGGAGGTCTGGGGAGGAAACAGACTCCATGAACTTGTTTCACTCTAACCTGATGTTCTCAACAGGCAAGTTACAAAATAGACCTAGGTGGTTAGAAGTTTGGATCCTCAAAACACACTCTGTGGCAGAAAGCTGCCTCTTCCTAAATCCAGCTGAGCTGGAAGGCGTTTGGCCCTGTTGATGGCCGTCTCCTCCAACCTGGCTACTCCCTTTGTTTCTGTGACGTACCGAGTCACTTCTGGCCTTGTGAGAAACCACAGATCCAGAAATGAAATGCACATGAACCACCTCCGCTCTCCCACCTGGATGACCTGGGCACACTGTGCTCTTCTAGTCATCCGTTAGGGCCATCACGACGCCAGCTTTGATTGCTCTGTCATCTCCCGCCGTTAAGAGACGCAAAAGTGTCTCCAGATTTTCCCTTTGAAAGTCCTCTAGTAGCCAGTTCTTTAGCCGTTACCATTAACTCTGTGCTAGAGTAGGCCCTCATCTCTGCGCTCATTTATTTAACGCATAGCTAATGAATTCCCTACTCGATAGCGACACGAGCTCAAGAGTCTGCTAGGTCTGCACTCGATGTCCAGTTCTCTTATTTCTTAGTTCTGTGACCTTGGATAAGTTTCGCAATCTCCATATATGTAATATGGGAAGAATTACACCTACCATATCAGGTTGACGTCAGGGTTAAAATAAGTCCAAGGATGGAAAGCACGTGGCAGAAAGCCTGGCAGTGGGAGGCAACCAGCGATGCAGCCGACGCCCTCCCCAAGCGCCAGGCGTGACACTTGGCTCCAGTAGGAGAGTCGGGAGCCTGGCTGCTTGGGAGAACGAGGCGGGCATGCCGCGGCAGGCGCAGCGAGTGCTTCAGGTGCAGCGAGAGCCTCACGGGCACGTGGGCTCCCGAAGCTGCTGCGGCAGGGTCCCTGGGGAGCTTCCTGTGCGACAGCCTCAGGCTGCCTTCCCAGGTGGGCGTCTGAGGTGCGTGTTTCAGACTTTGCCATAGTCGAGGCCCCTCATCTCCCACCGGCAAGTGCCCTCACCTCCTCCTGAGTCTGTGTTACTTCTCCTGCCCCCTCCAAGGCATTAGGGTGAGCGGTCAGAGTGACCTCGCGAACACAGTTCAGGTCGTGTCACTCCACCACTGCGACCTTCCAGCGGCTCCCACCTGCCCTCGGAACACAATGACAACTCCTCTGCGGGGCCTACAAGGCCCAGCTTGACCGGCTCTGCCTCCCCGAGCTCCGCCGCTGCCCCCACTCCCGCCCCGAGCTCCACCGCTGCCCCCCACCCCCGCCCCGCTGTTTTTGCTGTCTGTGTCCATTCCTTGTGTGATCTACTGTGTCTATTTCTCTTTTTATCTTCTCATCTCTCTCCTCTAGGATTCACCGGAATTCCATCCTGGGGCCCTCTGATGTGGAGAGAGCTTCCCCGCCCCGTACCCCCTCAGTTCCTGGTCTCTGCTGCATTTCTCCTTGACTCTCCCCTTCGTCTCTCTTTTGTTGTGTCATCATCTTGCTGCATGACTTGCTGGTGTGGGCACTGGCTCACTGTGCGAGCGCGTGGCTCACCACGCAGGCACTGGCTGACCGCACAGACACTCAGCTTGCAGTGCGGGCACTAGCTCACCGCACGGGCCCTTGTGCAGGCGCTCAGCTCACTGCATGGGCACTCGGCTCGCCACGCGGGCACCCACATGGGCGCTCGGCTTGCTGCGTGGGCACTCGGCTCACCACGCGGGCACCCACATGGGCGCTCGGCTTGCTGCGTGGGCACTGGCTCGCCACGCGGGCACTCACATGGGCGCTCGGCTTGCTGTGTGGGCACTAGCTCACCACGCGGGCACCCACATGGGCGCTCGGCTTGCTGCATGGGCACTGGCTCACCACGCGGGCACCCACATGGGCGCTCGGCTTGCTGTGTGGGCACTAGCTCACCACGCGGGCACCCACATGGGCGCTTGGCTTGCTGTGTGGGCACTGGCTCACCACGTGGGCACTGGCTCGCTGTGCAAGCACACTTTCTCTTTTTCTTTTTTACCAGGAGGTCCCAGGGATCAAACCCGGGTCTTCCCATGTGGTCAGTGGAAACCCTATCACTTAAGCCACGTCTGCTTCCCCTTCATTACTTTTTTTAAAGTAAAAAGAAAAATTTTATACTGTTACAGATGTAGAAAAATTGCAATTCACCTTCCTTTTATTATGCAGCCATATTTAACTTTTTAAAATGGAAGCTAAAAAGAAGAAAGGACCCTTGGTTTAATAGCCCTCCTGGCAGTCTTCTGCCACGCTAATAGTCTACTATTGTTCGTAACCGCTGGAACAGAACAGCGGCAGTTACTGTTTTGTCTGTCTGTTGAGCCTGGCAGGAGATATCGTTGCAATTATGGGTGATGGATATGGCTCCAAACCACAGCTCTGGGTGCTGAAAAAGGAACAGGAGCAGAAGAGGAAGGGCTGGGGCTCTGTGTGGTCAAGCCTTGCTCCAAGTAAACGCAGTCTGACTGCATTATTAGGCTTAGGTTACAAGCAAGAAAAGACTCACAAATACTTTTTACATATGAGTTCACCAGTCTTGTGCTCTAAATCTATCTCTTGGCTGAACAGAACATATGTTCGTGGGATTTTTTTCCCATGAAAGTTACATTATCTGTGCCCATATATAAGAATATCTTTCCATGGCCTCTACATATCACAAGCAATTTGGCTGGGGATAAAATTCCTAAATCCTTCCTGCCTTCTGTCAAAATGCTCTGGTTGCTACTATTTTTTGTTTTTTTTTTTAATAGTTGGCATTGCTGAGAAATTTGAAACTAACACAAAATCTGTTCTTTTGCTTATAATGTAGGTTCAACATTTCCCCAGCCTAGAGGCTTACAGTACTTTCCTATATTTTCTTACAATTAAAGGCTATCTCCAAAAGGTTTCCAGAAGTGGGTCAGGTCATTGATTTTGCCTGGAATCCAGACAGAGCTTTTTTTCTTCTTTTTCATGCCTTTCATTACTTCTGTAGAGTGTCCTTTAACTGTGTCTTTGATTATTTCTTCTGTTCTGTTGTTCTAGCGCCCTCCTCAGAGCACCTGTGATTCCTATGTTGGGTCACCATTCTCTTTCATAGCCGTCATCTTCTTTTTCATAGTTTTCATGCCTTTGTTCTTTTCTTCTGCTTTCTGGAGGTGCTTCTAAAGTTTGACTTCCCCATTACTGCTTTAGCAGATCGTGGTTAGTTCTTTCTGCTCCTTACTGATTCAATGTGATTTCCCCTCAACTTTTTATTATGAAAATTTCCCAAGCCAAAAAGTTGAAAGAATAATACAATGGTTCTCATACAGACTCAATAATTGTTCATATTTTGCCATATTTTCTTTATTTGTAGAGAATATGCCTATTTAAAATGCCAAACCAACTGAAAATAAGTTGCAGATGTTACAATAAGTCCCTTTTAAGGACTTCTGTATGTGTACCTTAAAAACGAAGTACACTTTCCCCATAACCCAGTAGCACTACCACACTTAAGAAACCTAACAAAATTTCCCTCATATCACCTAGTATCCAGTTCATATTCAAACTTCCTCAATTGTCCCCAAAATATCTTTCCCCCCAAATCAAGGTTAATACTTTGCTTTTTGTTGTTTTGCCTCTTTAGTTTCTGTTGTTTGCCTTTTTAGTCGCTCCTCCCCACTGCCCCACCCTTGCCATCATCGCACTTTTTCATGCTATTAACTTGTAGAATCTCTCACATTCTGGATTTGTCCAATTGTTTCCTCTCGGCATATTTAGCTTGTTCCTCCACCACTGTGTTACTCTAAGTGGAAGTTAGGTTTAAAGTCATTGTTAGACTCGGGTATGTCCTTCACAAGCTGAACGTTCCATTACTAGCATTGTTAAATTCCATCATGTGGTTAAGGTTGCAACAATCAAAACTCTGTATTGTAAAGATACATCTCCCCTCTTGAGATTAGCAAGTAATGTGTGGGGTGACCCTTGCAGCAGTGTTTCTGTTGCATGTTTAGTGTCCCTAATATTTTATTTTCCTTTTCATATGATATTTGTTGTCTTTTTATCTCAGATCGTTTTCTTTCTGCTCTGCTTTATGAAGGCAATAGCTTTTCACGTTCTTTAGAGAACGCCAAGTGCTGTGCCCAGATTTCCTCTCGGTGTGTGTAGAACATCACTTCCAGAGAGCTGGACGTTCTTCAGGTCTTCAGGACGATGGCTCCTTCCCCGCGTTCTACATGCGTCTTCCTAGGTCTTGCCTGGGATTTGGGTCTCCTCCTTCTTGAGGCAGTAGGGCTCCCCAAGAGCTGGCGCTTGTCCTCGGGTGGGTGTGCGGCGTGCCGTGGCAGCGCGCTCTGCTCGTTTAGACACTTGCCGCGTCCCCCTTCTAGCTCCATCTCTGGACAACGTCTGTGGGCAGAGCTCGGAGCCCATCACCTCACCTCGTGGCTCTGCGTCCGGGCCCCGGGCTGGAGCGACTCCTCCCAGCACCTCCACCTTGCCCTCTGACGTTCTGCCCAGGAGGAGCTCCAACAACAGTGGAGACTTCAGCGCTCCCCACCACCAGGGCTCTTCCTCAGCCTCACCTCCTGCCGTCCTGGCCTCAGAAGCAGAAGTCTCTCGACGGGTGTACGAAAGCAAAGTACTATGAGGGGCCGGGGATCCCCATCACGGAAGGACCGCAGTGGGGGCTCCTGGAAGTACCAGCTCCGTGGTCTGCCTGCTCGCTTTCTGGCCTGTGCAGACTGTGTGTTTGGGTTCAAGTCAGTGGGGGGGGGGGGGGGGGGGGAAGGGAGGGGGCTCTACGTAGGCTGAGGCAGACGGCCTCATGGTGTTTGGTAGGTCGCCCCTGATTGGGCTTCTCAATCCAATTTTACAAACACTGTAGTTAGTAACCAGGGCAATAGGGACCGCTGGGTGGAGACTTTGGTGAGTGCCCCCCTACCCCCGTCTTCATGGATATTTTAGTGGGAAACTGGGAAGCTATGCCAGCAGCTGACGTCCAGATCTCCCCAGCAGCCTTCTGTCTGCCCATCTGGGCTCTTGGGGTCCAGCTCTATGTCTTAACCCCTCTGTTCCCACTACACCTCAATGGCCCTTTCTTCATTGGATTCCAAGGACCCCAGGCTCATTCTGACCTTCTTTTACTGGGTCTTTCCCACCTGGAATCCTTTTCCTCCACCAGGCTAAGTCTTTAAAGCGTCACCCTCTTACCCCCATGGGTGTTTCCTTGAGGCTTCAGCCCCTCGTGAATCGCTCTTTTCTGAATTCCGTACCACTTGGTTCTGAACCCCTCGTTTCACCCCATTCCACGTTCATCTTTTCTCTTTGCTTCACGGTTGTCACTGTGTCCCCTCACCTTGACGCTCTTAGACTGAGGCTCCCTGGGGACCGGGCAGAGTCCTCACAGCACTTGTTGAGCACACGAAAGGGCGCGACATGGGGTGTTTTGTGCCTCTGACTTCCGTATGAGTAGTCTGCGAGGGGGACGGCGGATGAGTTAGTGAACTTAAAGAAAGGTCAGGTGCTGCCCAGGGACGCTCCTTCTGTGGCCTGCTTGCTGCGTGTCCCCAGCAGGTGACCTGCATCATTATGTCCCCCCACACCAGTGCACCTGCTCCAAACACCTTCCTCAGGCGCACTGTGCAGCCACGCAAGTCTCGATTTCTTGAGACTTTGGCTTAATGATCTGTAAAGCAAAAATCATCACACCTTCCTCCCAAGGTTGATGTGGATACTAAATGAGTTAGTTAATGCATGTGGAAGTGTGGTTCGCTTGGCGCCTCGTCTGCACTAAGCACTCAGTAAATACTTGAATCTAAATCCACATGAGCACCTATTAATATACAGTCTGCCCTGAAATGAACTGTATAAACTGCTCTTCTTTCCTTCTTTCCTTTTTTCTTTATCCCCTCCTCTTTTTCACCTATATGCTCCCACCATATTTTCTTCTTTTCTTCCATTTTTTATTTAAAACGTCAGCTACTCTCTACTGCTGGACTGAAATGGCATATTTTCTGGTTCCCACAGACTGACTCTTTGACATTCTGAAGAGTTGGGGTAGATTTTAAAAGTCCAGTCTTCAATATCCACTCCTATGGAGTCTCTTCTGGTCAAGAAAGTCCTCTCCTTTGTCCATTTTCCTTCCTTCACTCATTCATTCATTTTGTCATCCACCTCATTCAGCCGTCCATTCAAATGCTTGTTTTTGACTAGCTTGTGAATGAAATGCACAGCTTGGCATGTGTGTGCATGCAATGCTGCAGCCACCTACTGGTTACCATGACAAATTGCAGGGTGAAGATGGGAGTTAGAGGATGAGGAAGTAAAGCCCGAGCTCTAGCTGGGACTCCTACGTGCAGGTAACAGACACACTTTTACATTACTAAAACACACTTTTATTATGCTACAATGCTTCCCTGGCTCCTTTGTGTTATGCTGGGGGACTCCCCATTCAATTCCTATAACCATTGGGAAACTCACCATGACTGATAATTAACGTGCCCAGATGCATCTCAGCTAAAGAAGTTCACTGAGAGGGAACACTGACGCTGGGGGAGATGGGCCCAGCCCGCCGGGGGGTGCAGCAGGTGAGAGCTGGGGTCTCTGCCTCCCTGGGAGGTAGTCACTAACGCTATGCGGAATGCAGTAAGCAAAGCAAAGCAACACAACTATTTGGATTGTGGTGTAAATTAAAAAGAGGGAGAAGAGCTAGGAAGAGAGAATTGATTAAGCTGTGATGGGTTAAGTATAGAGCGTGAGACTATTAAAAGAGATCATAAAACACCAGATACCTGTCCTTGGAGAGATGTCAGCCCGGCTGGGAGAGAATCAGCCACAGGACACGTCCCGCATGGGGACGAAGGCGGCTCGGCTGCCGCCCAGCGCTCCCTAGCGGTGGAGAGCGGGAGGTCGTGATGCAGCCCAGGAGGGGCTAAAGTGGAATTTCAGGAGGCAGGTGCTGCAGAGAGTGGAAAGTGATATCATTAAAGGCACCTGCAGGAGCGTGGGAGCACCCACTGAGCAGAGGTGACAGTGTGGGGAACCTCGCTCCCCAGCCTAAGCTCAGTGTGTCCTTCCTTCCTGCGCCCTATTCCATGCCACTCGCTCTTGCCGTCACCCCAGCTCCTCAGTTTTGGTTCACAAGCCCACCCACGTCCCCCAGGGCCCCTTCCCACCTGGATGGCTGGGGGGCCTGCCGAGTCTCAGCACCCTTTCCCAACATGGTGGGAGGAAACCTCTGTTCTCGAAAGAAAAGCGCAGTCCCGAGCCCAGGTTCTGAGGCGCCTCCCGTGTAGAGGTGCTGAACATGCAACGGATGGAGCTCGGTGCCCGTGGACAGAAGTCCCTGTCCTGCTCCATACGGCCGAAGGTGAGCCTTACGCCGGGACTGGGGGTCCCTCCTGCGCTCCTGGGCTGCCCGACCTGAGCACGCTGGGAGCCCAGAGAGCTGGGCTGACCATTGCTCGCGTGGCGGCGGAAGCCAGCCGTCCTCCAGCGCCAGCCTTCTCTCCCCAAGCCTCTCCTGGTCACAAAGTTGACCGGCAGAACTAGGGACTCTCGCTGTCCCTCCCGGGGGAAGGGGCCGAGCCAGCTAGTCCACACACGCCCTGAAAGTCTTACTGCCCCCGGCCTGCGAGGTCACAGAGGGCTTCTTAAACAAATGCAGAACCACCAACCTTCAACAGCCCAGCTGGTAAAGGTTTGGGCGACACGAAAATAAAAAACTTGAATTTTCACTATAAATAAGCAAAAATGCAATTCAGACTAGAAGAATACATTAACAATGTATATTACTGACAGAGTTTGATATTCAGGATATATAAATAATGCCTTCAAAGTAGTAAGATAAAGACCATCAACACAATAGGAAAATGGCAAAGAATATGAACAGGTAGTTCCCAGAAGAGAAAAAGCTCCTGTACCGATAAGCTTATGAGAATTTGCTCCACCTTGGAGTAATCAAAGAAATGCAGCTAACAACAATGGGGTGGATTAAATTCACTGAATGCATGTTTGGAAGTAGTTGAAATGGTGTAGTAGCTTCAGCTTAACCCATTCCTGTCAAGGTGAACCCACTGTGAGCAGGACCTTTTGATGAGGTCTCCTCAGTTAAGGGGTGGCCCAGCTGAATCAGGATGGGTCTCAATCCTGTTACTGGAGTCCTTTATAAGCAGAATGAAATTCAGACACATAGGAAGCCATGGGGAGAAGCTGGGAGCCAGCAGGTCTTGGAGAAGCAGGAGGGGCTTGCCATGGGACAGAGGAGCCAAGGACCACCGGCAGGCAGCCCTAGAATCACAGTGTTATTACTTTAATGACAACTTGATTTTGGGCTTCACCTAACCTCAAAACCAGGAACCAATGAATTCCCATTGTTTAAACCAACTCATTGCATGGTATTTGTTTTAGCAGCCAGGAAACTAAAACAGATGGGAAAGTTTACATTGTATATATATTTCCACAATTAAAAACTAAAAAATGAGCAACTGAAGGGACGGTAATTAAATGTAATACATGATCCTGGACTGGATCTAGTAATGAGGGAGACAAGCTTCAAAAGGACATTATTGGGACATATGAAAAAACTGGAATATGGACTGGCAGGCTTTATAGCAACGTTAAATTTCTTGAATGTGATAATTGCACTTAAGGCGGTTACGTAAGTGAATATCCTTGTTCTTAGGAAAAATACATGGAAGTATTATGTGTTCAAGGAGCATGATGTGTACAATCTACTCCCAAAATTTTTAAAAAAGATTTTTATTTATTTATTCTCCCTGCTGTGTGCTATTGTTTTGTGCTCACCGTTTGAGCTCTGTGTCCATTGGCTGTGTGCTCTCTATGTCTGCTCGTCTTCTCTTTAGGGGGCACTGGGAACCAAACCTGGGACCTCCATGTGGGAGAGAGGTGCGCAATCGCTTGAGCCACCTCCACTCCCCGTTTTGTTGTGTCTCTCATTGTCTTTCCTCTTTGTGTCTCCTTGTGGCATCATCTTGTTGCGTCAGCTCACCATACCTGCCTGTCGTGCCAGCTCGCTGTCTTGTTCATCGTCTCCAGAAGGCACTGGAAACAGAACCCAGGACCTCCCACATGGTAGGCAGGAGCTCAATTGCTTGCAGCACATCCACTTCCCTCAAACATTTGAAAATAGAGGCAGATGATAGGTGGATGGATTGGTAGACAGATGGATAGACAGATATAATGATATGGCAAATGTGACAAATTGTTAAAATTGGTGGATTTGGGTAGAGGGGTATGTTGGGTAGAGGGGTAAAAATAATTTTGGATTATTTTTACAATAATCCTGAAAGTTATAAATTATTTCAAAATAAATTAAGAGCAAAAAATCAATGTGGTGCCATTTCATTCTGGCTAGAAGAAAAACATCTTCCCCATCCCTGATTTTTGTCAAGGGAGTGCTGCCCCCAATACCCTTGGCCTCTTAGCCAACCATTTCTCCTTCCTCTGGAGGCAGAGTGAGTTATAGGTGAATGAGAGCCTTTGGTCCACATTTCTCTCCTGGGTGAAACTCCTCTGAAAAAGACCTTGAATGCAAGAGACCGTGTCTCTTCCACCCTCCCTCGGGGTAAACGTGATCTTGCTGCAGATTCAGTCTTCCCCCAGGTGGGCAGCTCCAAGGTCTAGCAAGCCTCTATTGGCTCCTACCCTAGCTCAACTTTATCTCTGGAGAAGACGGTGTTTGGTTCACCATCAGTAGAATCCTTTGTCTTATTTTCCAGCGAGGCCAGAACTTGAGCAAGAGTCCTGTTGGTTGGGCTCCCTCGAAGCCCACCCATCAACTGACAAAAATGGACAAAAGCTAATGGTAAAAGGTGCTGGCAAGGAAGTGGAGCACTAGGACCTCTTACGTGCTACCGGTGGGAGAGAAGATCCGTGTACTATTTTGGAGAGAAAGCGAGTAGTGTTAAACTTGAAGATGTTGATTCTCCAGGCCCCAGCTGTTCCTCTTCTAGGCAGACACCCTCCCCACATGCAAAAAAAGACATATAAATGAAAATTCATTCCGCATTGTTTGCAAACATGAACAATTGGAAGCATCTAGATGTCCATCAATAGGCAAAATGAATAAATAAATCATGGTATGTTTATACAATGGAGCAATATACAGGTACACTTATTAATATGGACACACTTATGAAAACACAATGAATAAAAACAAGTGGCTGAAGGAGACATGGTATGTGGGACTCTAAATAAAAGCTGAACATTGTGCTGAACAAGGCTCTTTCCCTAGCACGGTCGTAGTGGCATGTGGTGGCAATACGGAGCCAGTCATTATCCCAAACCCTTGGGGCCCGGCATGTTTGGATATCCTGAGCTGCTCAGTATTGAGAAAGGTCACGTGCTGCTGCATATTAGGAAACACCTCCACCAGGTATGAGGCGGCGACTCGTGTTCAAATGCATTAATATTTCCACATTGATGAGATACATGAATACTTATATTTGAAATGAGATGTATACAATCCATAAATAACTTCATGTCAATTCAGGTTTTATTGCCAAATGAATTTGTTGCAGATTTACCAAAAAAATTTTGTTTCTCAGAGATTTTTGGCTTTCAGAATCATGGATAAGGGATTAAGGCCCTACAGTATAAAAACATGCATGGGAATGATAAAGAATGGATTACTTTTAGGGAGGGAAGGAATGGGTAGGGACTGGGGAGAGGGCTTGAATTCTATTCATAAATTTTCTTTTAAAAGGAAACAAATATGGCAAGATGCCAAGATTTGATAAAGCTTAATGGTGAGTTCATGGGTGTATATTATCCTCTACAAAATGCCATAGGGTTCATGGGTGTATATTATCCTCCACAAAATGCCATAGGGTTTTAAGTGTGTCATGATAAAAAATATCCAACCCTCTTATCCTCTACCCCCATGGGACCTAGCAAAATGAAATTAATTTCCCAGTCTCTCAGCTATTTGGTTGGCAGAGCTGGAATTAGAACTCTATTCCCCCCTGTCTCTTTCCACTAAGAGGACTGAGATATTAAACTGTCAATGAAATAAATGACTCTATGAATCAATGAATTAAAGTCCAGTTACTTTCTCAGAAGAACCTAAACTATAAACAACATAAAGGGAAACCAGCGCAGATTCAGAACACAGCAGAGCCAAGATCCTCCAGGGAAGCGTGGGTACCCACCAAACGCCCCGGGGGCAGAAAACTCACAGCCCTTCATCGCCCTTTGCTTCTCTCCATGGTCTTCTCGCTTAATCCCACTGAGCGTCAGTCGGTCCAGCTCATTCTTCACCTATCTCCTGCAACGGCGGATCTCCCAGCTCAACGGCCCCATCTTGGGGGGTTGGCCTAAGCTTCTTTCTCCCATCCACCAGAGCTGTTCTTAGGAAGTCCAGGGCTGGGAGAAAAAGTTCTGCTAAGGGGGATTCTCCTTCCCTACACCCCAACATTTTTGTCCAGGTGACAGATGGGTAGGACCTTAAAGGCAAAAAGAAATGTAAGTGCGTTGCATAGACATTGTGTGCTGGACGCTTTGTCACACTTACTTGTCTCAGCCCTACAAGATTGTGGTGTAAGTGTGAGCACAGATAAGAAAGGAGGGAGTCTTGGCTTGTGGAGGGTAAACCGAAGAACAGGCTTCCCCCTCCCCAAGGCAGGCACTGGCCAGTGCGCGTCCCAAGGGCGGCTGCAGGTGGTGGGGAGGGGTCAAGGTGAAGCACACAGGCTTTGCCCGCTCATCGGCGGGGGCCGGGCCTCCTTCCTTAGTTCCGGCCGGAGGGGCTCCTTCTCCTGTTGTCCTCTGGGGAGCCTGCTGATCTCCTCGGCTTGCCGTCCAACCTCCAGCACCTTGAGCCAGCCTTCTCCAAGGGAGGTTGAGGGGTGAGGCTGGAGGACTCAGGAGTTGACCTCTTGTAGGGGGTCAATGATGGAAAGAAGAGCTCCCGGAGGCCTGAGAGATGTTCCTGAGGAGTTCCTCCATGCTGAACTCTGCAGCGACAGGAAGTGCAAGGGATTGTAACAGCAACTTGAAAAACAGCCGCTTAAAGGACATGGGGATTTTCTTTTTCTCTTGATAGAGGAAGTTCAGAGACAGGCCCTGACGGTGCAGCTAACAGACTCAAGGATGTCGGGGGTCTCAGGGAGAGCTGGGCATTTCCCCCACGTGGCCCTGGGTCACCTTCAGGCAGCAGTGAGGAGAAAGGTCCACCTGTCGCCAGTTAACTCCACCCGCCTTTTCAGGTGCTCTCTGCAGAGTCCCACTCACTGATTTCTATTTGTATCTCATGGGCCAGAACTTGGCTACTCCACCTTTGAGAAAAGCTCAGAAACATCATTTTTTAAAGTGGGGCCCTTCAACAAAATTGACGTTCTGTTAGCAAAGAGGAAAGGGAGTTCCCATCCTGGATCGCCCCAAAGTACTGAAATCCCCCTGAGTAGAAGAGAAGGAACTCTGGCTCTTGGGCGTCTGGGAGTACAGTCTCCGGTGACCCATGGAAATTATTTTTAATTTTAAAAACTCCATTTGAATTTTGCATTCAGTTTTCACATTTGCTTGTTTTAAAATAAAGCCGGTGTTTTAAACGACTTCACCCCTTGCCCCAGAAACTTTTAAGTAAAATTCATACTCCACACGATCACGATGTCCCGTGTTTATTCTGTTGTGTCTTGGACCCCCGACACCCCCTCACAGATCCCCGGGTGCGGGGTGAACAGCGCACTTAAGACGCACTGCCTGGAGCGAGGTGGACCTGAGGGAGAGACGAGGCGGGCCTCAATTTCCCCCGCGTGGGGACAGCGCTCGAGGCCCCGAGAGCTCCTCGTGGATGCCAGCACGCTCTGCTCCGAGGCTCTCGGCTCCCTTGCCCCCTCGACTCGGGGCAGCCGGCAGGAGCCTGGAAAGTTCTCTGGGCGCTTGCCCGCGAGCACAGCGCCTCAGCCCGCGTTCCCCAGCAGCAGCGCTGAGACACGGCGCCCGCAGGCGGCTTGCTAAGCCAGGGCCCCGAGAGCGGGCGAGGCGGCGGGCGAGCACCAGGGAGGAGGACGCGCCCAGCGAGGGCCCTTCGGGCAGCCCAGGCGCGGCCCGCTCCTGCAGGGGAGCCCCGGGGCCCACCTACACCTCAGAACCTGTGCTAGGGGAGGCGTCCCGGCGGGAGCTGTCAGAGGACAGGAACCAGCGTGCCGCGGGGCGGCCCAAAGTCACCTCCCGCCGCCGGCCCGGGCCCGGGGACAAGGGGGGTCTCTGTTCATGACGGTGTCAGCGCCCTTGGCCGCTCAGGCAAACACCAGACCAGGCTTGGCCTCCGCGGTGGGAGTTCATCAGCTCACAGGTCTGAGGCTGGGAGAAATTCCATCAGGGTCCTCCGCACCTGAAGACGGGCCCTCTGCGCTGGCTCCTGGGTCCGGGGGCCTCCGTCACACCCCACCGCACCCGGCGCCTCTCCTGGCCTCGCCCTTCCCTTCCGGGTTCACTTGACCTTCAGCCTCTGGCTGCTCCCCCTGTAGCTCTCTCCTTCTGTGTCTGAATTTCATTTTGCTTATAAAGGACTCTAGGAACCTCATCGAAAGGTCCTGCTCGCAATGGGTTCACCCCCTCGGGAATGGATGGCTTTTCAGAGCCTGTTTTTCGGGGGTACCTACAGCCCTAAACCACCACACTGATTATGGCCAGGATCCTTTTTTCCTTGAGGTCTGGGTTAAGTTTGGACCCTTCCTCACCAGAGTCTGATCCCAAAGAGAGGCTGAAATTCACATGGACAAGATTTTGAAAAATTTCCTGGAGAAAAACGAAACTATAACTGCAAAATTCAATGCGCTTCTGTGATGTCTCTTTGCAACTGCAGATTCTGGATTTCCATAGGCCAGCCACTCGGTGGGAGCCTGATCTGCCTGAGGGGTAACGAAGGAATCACTGTGGGCCTACATGGGGCAGCGCACCCACTTGGTCTCTCGCCGGTGCTGCCACGTGGCCTCAGAGCTCTCTGGTGCACGCCCGTGGAGCAGCACACGCATTTTGTGTCTTAACACGGCCACCACCTCACCTGAGACCACATCCTCCAACCTTTCTCCCACGAATTTTTAAATTCTTCATTTTTGCCTGTTAAATTTCACACTAAGTTTAATTACAGCTTAAAATTAAACCACAATGTTTACGTGTGGATTGAGCTCATTGTAGTATTGTTGATGATTCTGAAAGAATTAAGGGCTACCTGGCAAAGGGGAAATGGCTGAATAAATTATGGTGCGCCTACATCCTGGTATATGCACAGGTATTTAAGATCATGCTCTTGAAGAATATTTAAATTCATGATGATTAAATATATATATATATGATGTCAAACTTTCCATAACTACCCTTAATGCTGTCCTTAAGGATATGGGACCTCTCTAAAAATAGAGCTACGTGTACTTGACCAGAGGATTTTCTTCTGCAAGTTACTGATCTTTAGTGTCAGTCTGTACAGATACAACCATCCTCAGCTGCACTCAGAGGACCTCGTGCGGGTACGAGTGCAGCGTGGTCACGTACAGTAAACCATCATCCCACTGACACTTTAGGAAACTTTGAAACTTTATCTGCCTCCTTGCTCTGAAAGTTGCTCAATGAACACCAACCAACAGTTGAGGAAATGTTCAATAGCATTAACTAAATGAAAACAAATCATGTTACTAACAGTTTGTATAGGAGGACCCAGCTTATATGTCCAGACCCGTGTATGCACATGTGTGTGCTCAGCCATTTCACTGTTGCAGCCATCTCTGCTGTTGGGCACTAATGGGAAGGTCAAGAAAACACCCATCAAATCCCCTAGCCAAATCACAACCCAGGGAGTCAAGCTGCAGGACAAGAGCACGGCGTGCTGTGGTTAGGCCAGCGCTTCAGGTGCCTGACAGGCCTGGGTCCAAACCCAGAGCGAGTGCCTTTGCTTCTCTAAGCCTCAGTTTCCTCATCTGTAATAGAAGAATCATAATACCCACCTTGCCGTGATATTTGCATGTAAATGTGTTACATTGTAAAGTGCTTAGCAAAGTGGCTGGCATCTAACAAGGATGCAGTAAATGGGAGCTTTTAAAAAATCAACTTTATTGAGGTATAATTTGCACACAATATAATTTGCTGGGCCCCACAAATTATGTAGCCATAGACAAAGACTAGATTTGTCTTTTCTGTAGTTGCTAGTAAATGGAATCGTAAGTATGTGCTTCTTTCGCTCAGACTAATATTTCTGAGATTCGTTTATGTTGCAGCATGTATCATCAGCTTAATTTCTATCAGTTGAAACCTGGAAGCACCCCAAATGTCCACCAGCAGATAGATAAATAGATTGTGGTCTGTACAATGGAATAGGGCTTTAAAAAAAGCACAAGCTGCTGATGCACATAGCACATGGATGACTCTCAAGGGCAGCAGGCAGGGTGTGGTTTCTACTGCAGCGTCTGATGACTGGCCCAGAGCAGCCTGGACCCAGGGGGTTTACTGCGTGGTAAATGCTGGGCTCCCAAGGAAGGGAGTCCCTGCGGCCTGCAGAGCAAGGGGGGCTGCGCAGGCAAGGGGAACTTGGGCAGAGCCTGAGGGATGACGGAGACGTGGGGAGGTGGAGAGGCGGCTTTCCCCCTAAGTGGAGGGAAGGTACCCCAGGAAGAGAAGCCCAGTGGGAGCATGGGCAGCGGGCAGGGGCAGAAGGCAAGGCCGGAAAGGTCGGGAGGCCGTGGAGAGGCTCCAGAGCTTTGGAGCTGCCATGAAAGCAGGTTTGAAAGAATCTGTTTCAGGGGAGTGGATGTAGCTCAAGCGATTGGGCTCCATCTACCACATGGGGGTCCTGGGTTCGGTTCGTGGGGCCTCCTGGTGCAGATGAGTTGGCCCACGTAGTGAGCTGACGCAACAAAGAAGAGATACAGCGGAAAGACAGTGAGAGACACAACAAACCGGGGAGCTGAGGAGGCTCGAGCAATGAGTGCCTGTCTCCCACATGGAAGGTCCCGGGATCGGTTCCTCGTGCCTCCTGAAGAGAAGACGAGCAGACACAGGGGAATGCGCAGCGAGTGGACACAGAGAGCAGACAACGAGCGCAAGCGGCAAGATGGGGGGCAGATAAATAAATAAAAATAAATCTTTAAAAAAAGAATCTGTTTCGTATCGTTGTTCCAGACTGTAGAAGTGGGAAAGAAAATCTTATGACTTCCTCAATGTAGAATGGTCAGGATGGTTAGGAAAAAGAGCTTTTACTGTTAATATTAGCAATCAGTACAAATTTCAATATCTGATGAAGTGTTTTTCAAATACTTCTTGATAGTGACCCATACTAAAAAGTTTATTTTACATCAATATTCAGTGCAAACACACACAGCTGAAAGTTTTAAGTAATATCTACTCTGATTATGTACAATGAATTCTGAATTTTTCTACTTCCATTCTGTTCCATTCCATTCCATTCTTTTTCCCCTTTATTTAAAAAGGAGCTTTAGATTATACAAATGTTACATCAAAAATATAGGGGAGGGAAGCGGCTGTGGCTCCATCAGTTGGGCTCCCGTCTACCATAGGGGAGGCCTGGGTTCACGTCCTGGGGTTTCCTTGTGAAGGCAGGCTCGCCCGCACACTGTGGAGTGCCACCCAGCCTGCAGGAGCCATGGAGAGTGACTCAGCAAGGTGACACAACAACAACAAAAAAGGGAGACAAGCAAAAACACAGAAGAGTGCGCAGCAAATGGACAGAGAGCAGAGAGCATGCAAAAAAAGTCACAAGGGGAGGGGTATAAAAAATACATACATGGGGGATTCCCATATGCCCCCTCCCCCTCCCATGCTTTCCCACATTAACAGCAACTTTCCATAGTGTGGTACATTCCTTACAATTGACGAACACATATTGAAGCACTGCTACTAAACATATGGTCTATAGTTTATATTATAGTTCACACTTTGCATCACACAATTTTGTAGGTTACCAAAATGTATGATGGCTTGTATTCGTCACTGTGATTTGCAGAACAATTCCAATGCCAATGTCCCCAAAATGCCCCATGTCACACCTATTCTTCCCTCTCCCTCCCCTCAGAACCTCTGGTGACCACTGCCTGATATCAGTGTTACAAGTTCTTCAGTTACTAGAATAATAATAAACCAACTTTAGTCCATAGTTGCCTTCCCCCCTTGTTTTTTCATTCCTCAGTTTGAGGACTTGGGGGTGGCGATGCCCACTCTGCTTCTGATTGAGAGGGGCTTAGAGCCCGTGCGGCAGGTGGGGGGAACTGTCTTGCTCGCAGCTGTAGACACCCTCTGTTTTTTGGGATGGGGGCTGTCCGTCATCATCCTGTTATTAGTTGCCCTGAGCAAGTCCAATGGCCTGGAGAGGAGGCATTGCGGCAACTCTGCTGCGTTTCTGGGCTGTCCAGCACATGAACAGACTGAAGATTTAAGCCACTGAGACACATGTTTAATAGGTATGGTGCTAATTACAGGTTCAAATAAATGTGGCAGCAGAACCTCGTGTAGGAAACATCAAGGCGTCTAACTCTGATACCTTGGGGGATAGGTTATCGTATATTTTGTGCTGTCCTATCCAGCCTATCCATCACTTCTAAAAACTGCAGGTTATGAACCCCTAAGATTCCTTCCTGGCTCTCCCACCTCCTGCGAGGCAGCTGCCCTCCGGGTGCGATGGGGAGCATTGCTGCTCTTGCAGAGCCGGGGAGGACTGCCACCGCCGGCGAGAGGAGCCCAAGGCTGGGACGAGTTCCGCTTGGAGGGCTGGCCCCATCTCCCGGCTAGGCGGCTTCAGGCACATCTCGTCCCTCTCACCCAGCTTCCTCGTGCCTCGGAGGAGCTGAGAATTCCCTCCCACCTCAGAGTCACGGGGGGTTGAGGTCCTGTACTTGAAAGTGTTTTGGGAAAGAGAGAAAGAGATTTAAGGGAAAGAGCTCACGTTTCTGCTTTGCCTCTCTCCCCTTGCATCCCTACTGTAGCAGTTTGATATGGTTATGAACTCCAAAAATAGATACTGGATTATGTTTGTTATCTGGTCTGTACCTGGGCCTGATTGAGTTATGATTAGGGCTTTGATTGGGCCACGTCATTAGGGCATTGAGTCCCCACCCCTTGGAGGGTGGGGACTCACGGATAAAAGGCATGGCAAAGGACAGAGTGAGGGGTTTTGATGTTGGGGTTTGATGCTGAAGCCTTAAGCTGGAGCCCCAGGAAGTAAGCACACAGAGGAAAGAGAAGCCAGCCCTGGGTAGAGATGAATCCTGAACCCGGACAGAAGCAAGACCCTGGAAGGGAGGAACCCAGGAAGCCTGAACCCTCACAGACGTCGGCAGCCATCTCACTCCAACATGTGAAAATAGACTTTGGTGAGGGAAGTAACTTATGCTTTATGGCCTGATATTTGTAGTCTCCTAACATGAATAAATGCCCTTTACAAAAACCAACCTATTTCTGGTATTTTGCATCAGCACCCCTTTGGCTGACTAATATACCTACCCACAGAGGTTTGTAACCACTGCAAGCGACCTTTATCACAGCGTGGGCAAGCAGGAGTCACAACAGACGATGTGATGATGACGACGATGTGTCAGTGTACCGAGCCCCCATTCTGTGCCATGTGGGCGCTACAAGCTTTAGGTGCATGTTCTCTAAACCTCCCAAAACATTCTTAGCGGGGAGTTACTATCCTCATCTCACGGGGGAGGAAACAGACACTGAGGGGAGAAACGTGCCCAGGGTCACAGGAAGGGAGCCAGGTCTGTCTGCCCTCGCCCAGGGTCACAGGGACGGAGCCAGGTCTGTCTGCCCTCGCCCAGGGTCACAGGGACGGAGCCAGGTCTGTCTGCCCTCGCCCAGGGTCACAGGGACGGAGCCAGGTCTGTCTGCCCTCGCCCAGGGTCACAGGGACGGAGCCAGGTCTGTCTGCCCTCGCCCAGGGTCACAGGGACGGAGCCAGGTCTGTCTGCCCTCGCCCAGGGTCACAGGGACGGAGCCAGGTCTGTCTGCCCTCGCCCAGGGTCACAGGGACGGAGCCAGGTCTGTCTGCCCTCGCCGCTGCCCGGCCACCCCTCCCCACCGCGCAGCAGCCCCCGGGCTCCAGGCCGGGCCACAGACTCAGGTTTAAGGCGTGGGGCCCGCGGAGCTCTGGAGACCTTTCCTGTCTACTCCAGCCTTCAAAATTTCTGATACCAGAGGCTCACATAGGCGAAGCACCAGGGCACCAGCAAAGCTTTCTGTGGGCACCGCCGCGGCCCCTCGGGCAGACTGTCACTGCGCCTGTTTCACCAACGGGGCAGCAGTCGGGGAGCTGGACAGCGCACCCGAGGTCCCAGGCTAACAAAAACACAGAGCCGGGACTTGAACTCCAGGGCCCACAGGTCATCAGCCACTATATTTGGGAAGTAGAGGAGCGAATCGGGAAGTGGGAGAGCAAAGACAGCTGCTCAGATCTGAGGGCATCTGGGGTGCTCTCAAGGGAACCCAAGAATAGAAGAGAAATGCAGACTCATGAGCTCGAGCAGAGGGCCAGCTCAGCGGAGAGGATGACCCACCCGAGACTCCCCCGCGCCCAGAGCGTGGCATTGTCTCGAAATGGCCACGTGTCGCTGGAGCCCACAAAGAAGCCACAAAGTCCACGGCGCCCGCATAACGGCAAGTCCGCAGGGCCCTGGCCCAGCCACAGCCACGGGAAGTCACTCCCAGCAGGTGTATTCTGCATAAATACCTATTGTTCAGTCTAGAGGAGGGTGTGAAATTGCACACCCGGTTTTGGGGGCGCCGATGGCTCGGTGCTCCGGGAAGGAGTCTCCATGTCCCCGTCTCAGCGGGGCCCTGGGAGCCTGCAGCCCGTGGAGGGCAGGGAGACAGAGGGAGCCGCGGAGCGACAGCAGAGGCTTTAGAACTAACTGCGTGCCCCCTCTGCCCGGAAACCAGCCCCGGGACTGGCTGGGAAATTAAATAAAGAGCAGGCAGGGCCCCAGAGAAGCTGGAGCATCAGCCGTGCCCCGGAGGGTGTGGGGGGGTGATAGGCTGCGCAGGCAGGTTAATGGGGAGCAGGTAAACAGGGGGCCCCTGGGAGGAGCTCAGAAGCCCCGAGGTGTGTGTGTGGGTGTGTGTATGTGCGCGTGTGTGTGTGTGAGAGAGAGAGAGACACCGTGCAGCCCTTTCGTTTCTTAGCCTTTTTTCCTCACCCAATCCGATTGGCTCTTCTCTCCTGCAGACAGGTGCACGGGAGTTCCCTGCCTTTTACTGTCAATCCTTCTCTCTTACTTCATCCTCAGAGATGAATATGAATTGCACTGTGGTAAAGGCTTCTTTAAAATTAACACTTCCCACCTCCCACCCCGGCCGAGTGGAAGGGCCACCCTGCAGCCCCAGCCCCAAGAAGAGGAACCGCCTGGGGGAAGGAGCCTCTCGGTCCACACTTGCTGCTCTGCGCCCGCAGTCAGGGAGACGTCCCAGGGCGCGTTCCCCCCAGGGGAGCCTGGAGGCGGAGGCCGGCCGGGACTGCCCGGGGCAGGGAGCTCTGAGCGCGAGGCTTGCCTCCCCTGGCTTTGCCTGGCGCAGCCTCCTTGGAACTGCCCGTCTCCGGCATCTCCATCAGGCTGTCCCCGTCCCTGTCCCTCTGGCCTCCCCGCCACGCTCCCCAGCAGCTTCCCTGGCCCGGGCCGCCCACAGGAACGGGTCTAGGAGTAACCGTCAGGCCCCGTCAAGCCCAGAAAGCATTCACTGAGCTTCTGAGCCAGGTTCTGGCAATGTCGGCGTCTCAGACGCAGCCCGTCTTCAAGGAGCTTCCGGTCTGGATGGGGAGAGGAGACGCCCTGAAGCCGAGAGCCCCGTGCGTGCACCCGAGCACATTGTGAGCCCTTCTGGCCCAAGGACACCCACTGCCAAGTAGATGCACCCCCCCACACATGCACGCTTCTTCCTCAAATCGCTGGGTGGCTAAGCCGTGGGACCACAGTGGGCGGAGTGCACAGAGGCTACATCCAAGGCAGGCCTCTGGGAGGGCCGCGTTTCCTTGACCAGTGGCTCCACGTGAGCTAAGCTCGTGCCCTAAGCCCGTGGCTGTGCGGCTGGGGCGGAGGCACCCGGCACTGGGCCTCTCTACCAGTCGAGTCAGCCTCTTCCTTCCGATGATTTTGAAACCAGAGTTGGCTTTATTTTCTTCCTTGCTGCTTTCTTTCCTGGCTTATTTCTTCCCTACTCTGACGGGGGAAAGAGTTTTGCTAACGTGAGTGTAATCCTTGAGGGCTTTGTCCTCCACAGTCCCTTCTAGGGACGTGAATTTCCCCTAAAGCCCACAGACTGAAATTTTAATCGTCTCGTCTGGAATTCGGTGTTAAGTTGGAGCATTATGCTGTCAAATTCATCTTTTCCTTCATACCAGTTACCTATTGTTGTAGAATTACGGAAGACTATTGCAGCAAACATGCTGGCCCTTTCTAAGAAATGTGACTGAGCTACATGGATTCAGCCAGAGTCCGTTTATACAGAGCTAAGTGAGTGTTCCCCATGCACAGAGAACTTTAAATAGCTCTGCAAGTAGAAAATGCAAATTATGACTTAAGTCGGCCTCCACTTTCTCACAGCGCATACCAATGTGGCTTTCCCTTCAGCTAGGGCAATGCAGCTACTACTTCTTTTACACAGATCTATATGCCCTGCATGAATTTGTTTCATGACACTGTTAGAAAAACAAACCGACTGCTAGCTACTTCAGTTTCCCTTTCAGAAACCCAGCAGCCCCAATAGGGCTGGAAGAGTGGTCTTTAAATACCAGGTCTGTGGGATGACCTCGCCTTCAAGCCTCACCCTGAGCGGGACTGAAAGGGCGAGTCCAAAGAAGAGGCATGAAGAGTCAGGGAGATTGGAGGGCACCAAGCTTGTGCCAGAGACCCTACAATCACTTTGCACTCAAGATCTTGTGACAAGCAACCCAACCACTCAGAGGAGAAAGAAGTGTGTGAAAGCAATAAGAACTTCAGAGAATGCAATGTGAAAGGTAGAAAGCCCAGATACCAGGGACAAGAGTGAAAACGAGTTGCAGAGATTGATATCTAGGAAGGTACAGCTGAAGGACAGTATAAGATGGGATGTCTTGAGGGCCACGGAATGGCAGAGGCCCCTAAAGAGCGAGTGGATTCCTGCAGCTCAGAGCAAGCCCAGGCTGGCCAAACGTGCTTGTGGGAGGTGAGAGCAAATGAGGTGGCATCAAGGGGTGATGGGCTTTAAATGGCTGCCCATTGATTCTGCTTAAATTAATTTACCCTTCCTCAGTCTCAAGAGGAGTAAGGAAAGGTGTGAAGAGGAGAGGAGAAAGAGAGAGGAAAGACAGTACGTAAAAAAGAAGAGTGTGGTAAAAACAAGACTAAAGGGGAAAGGAAGGCAAAGTAGGAGAAAGCAAAGAATAAATGAATATTAGGGTCTCAGAGACAAAATTTACATGAATGTGGAGTAAGGGCTTAGGCTTCTTGGAAGATGGGATAGATACATCATTCCCTACTCCTCCTGCTAAGGATAACGAAAGGCCCTGACATATTTTATGTCTGAAAGCTTAAGGAGACTCTGAAAGGTGCAGAGAAGAAGGCAGGATAGGTAGGGCCCGTGGGACCCAAGGACCAACACAGCAGTGAGCTTCTTGGGTTTTCTTTTTGCCTTACATGTCCCAGCCCTGGAGCTGAAGAAGCCAGCAAAATGAACAGGCAAAAAGTAGCCACCCCCAAAGCCTGCTCTTTCTAGCCAAAGGATGAGAAATGGGGGAGCCTATACAGCAGAACAATTTAGAAAATAGCTGCTCTACTCTGGCCAAACACCACAGAAAGAACTTTGGCCTCATCTGCACTTGCACCAGCAAGGGCCTGGTGGCGAGTGTAGACTTCTGTCCTTGAGAGGGTGTAAGCAGGTGTCCTGTCCAAGTGGTGTCAGAGAATGCCAAGGGAGTCGAGATTTTCATATCTACTGACCAGTAAAGAGGCTGCCTGGCCCCACCGGGTGTAAGTGAGATCACATGGGAAATTGGAACACCTGTCACCACCCAGCGATAATGAGGAGCCCTCCCCTTGGTGTCAGCAGAGGTTGAGTGGAGAACCTTGACTGCTACCTCCACCTGGCAGGTGCCCCCACCTCTGCTGGGTGGTGAGACAGGAAGCCAGCTAAAACAGGAGGTTTAACTAAGATTCAGCATCCAAGCTTCAAATGACAATCGGTGTCATACCAAGAGCCAGGAAGATCCCAAACAACACAAAAAAGGATAATCAAGGGATGCCAACGCTGAGATGACAGGAATTCTACTACAGAACTACTGTGACTAGTGATGGAAGAAACTGAAGCATTGATGTGGAGGCAGTGGCCGCGGTAGTTGCTGAGGGCAGGGAGAGGAAAGAAGAACTGTGATGTAGGGGCATTTTTGGGACTTGGAGTTGTCCTAAATGATATTGCAGGGACAGGTGCAGACATTATATATCCTGCCATAATCCATTGAAAGGACTGGGGGAGAGTGTAAACTACAATGTAAACTATAATCCATGCGGTACAGCAGAGCTCCAGAATGTATTCACCAAATGCAATGAATGGGCCACAATGATGAAAGAGGTTGTTGATGTGGGAGGAGCGTGGGGTATATGGAAACCTCTTATATTTTTTAATGTAGCATTTTTTTTGTGATCTGTGTATCTTCAAAAAGTACAATAAATTAAAAAAATTATATGACAAAGATTTTAAAGCAATCATGTTATAAATGCTTCAGTGAAGAATTATATACAAACTTGAAACAAATGAAGAAATAGAAAGCCTCAGCCAAGAAATAGAAAGTGCCAGTTAAGAAATAGAAGATATGAAGAAGAACTAAGTGGAAATTTTAGAACTGAAAAATACAATAACCAAAATAAAAATTCAGTGGATGGGCTCAAAGCAGAATGAAGAAAACAGAGGGAAGAATAAATACACCAGAAGACAGACCGAGAGAAACTACACAATTTGAAAAACAAAGGGAGAATAGAAAGAAAGAAAAATGAACAGAGCCTTGTAACCTGTGGGAGTATAACAACAGATCTAACACTCATGTCATTAGAGGCCCAGAAGTAGAGGAGAAAAAGAGGGAGACTGAAAAAGAACTTGAAGAAGTAATGTGCGAGCAGATGTGGCTCAAGCAGTTGGGTGCCTGCCTCCCACATTGGAGATCCCAGGCTTTGTTCCCGGTGCCTCCTTAAAAACAAAACAGAAAAAATGGACAACAAGCAAACAAACTGAAAAAGCAACTCGGGGCACTGATGTGGCCCAGTGGTTGAGTGCTGGGTTCCCACGCATAAGCTGTGAGGTTCAATTAATCCCCAGCCCTGGTACCTTAAAAAAAAAAAGAAAGAAAGAAAGAAAGTGTCCCAAATTTGACCAAAGACATAAACATACAGATTTAAGAAGCTGAGTGAACTTCATATAAACTAAAGTCAAAGAAACTCATGCCCATAAATAGCATAATTAAACCTCATAAACTGAAGACATGAAAAAAAATCTTGGAAGCAGTCCAAGAAAAATGGCATCTTACTTACAGGGGAAAAACAGTGAGGATAACAGCAAATTTCTCATCAGAATCCATGGAGGCCAGAAAGAAGTGGCACAATATTTTTCAAGTGCTAAAAGAAAAGAATTTTCAACTCAGAATACTATACCCAGTAAAAAATACCCATTAGGAATGATAGGGATATCAAGACATTCTCAGATGAAGGACAACTAAGAGAATTTGTTACCAGCAGATCCAACATAAAAGAATGGTTAAAGGAAATTCTGTAAACAGAAAGGAAATGGTAAAAGAAGGAGCCTTGGAACATCGGGAAGGAAGCAAAATATAAGTAAAAACAATAGGCTTTACTTCTCGTTTTTACTTAAAAAAATATGTTTTGCAGTTGAAGCAAAATTTATAACACTTGTATAGCTCTAAATATATGTACAAGAAATAGTTAAGACAATTATAAATGGAAGCAGGTTAAGGAATATAAAGGAAGGTAATCTTTCTATTCATCACTCAAATTGCTAAAATGAAGTCAGCAGTAGACTGATAAGTTATGCATATATTATATAATACTTAGAGCAACCGCTAAAAAAAATACAAAAGAGATACGTTAAAAGATACTATAGATAAATCAAAATTGACTTCTAAGAAATGTTCAGCTAACCCACAGGAAGGCAAGTAAATGAAAATAGAGAAACAAAAAATAGTGAGAACAAGCCAAGAACAAAAACAAAAACAAAAAAAAATGGCAGGCTTAAGCCCTAACATAGCAATACATATTTTATATATAACTGATTTAATTACACAATAGGCAGATTGGCAAAGTGGATTAAAAATATGTCAAGGTGGATTAGAAATATGTAGCTTGGTGGCTGAACACCTGCTTCCCATGTATGAGGTTCTGGGTTCAAACAGGTAACTCAGAAAAAAAAAAAGATGGCCCAACTCTCTGATGTCTACAAAAAATTCACATCAAATATAAAGATATATGCAGGTTGAAAGTAAAAGGATGGTAAAAGATATATTTTGAAACCATTAATCAAAAGGAAGCAAGGGTAGCTATATTAACTTTGGATAAACTAGACTTCAAAGCAAAGAAAATTGTCAGAAACAGAGAGGGACATTGTATAATGACAACAGAATCAATGCACCAAGACTTAGAAATCCTAAATGTGTATGTGCCAGACATCCATGGTATAAAATATGTGAAGCAAAAACTCAAAGAAAGGGAAGGAAAACTAGACAAATCCACAATTATAGGTGGAGACCCAACACTCCTGTCTCAACAATTGATAGAACAAGTAGAAAGAAAATCAGCAAGGATGTCGAACAGCACGACGCCATCAACCAAGAGGATCTTATGGACATTCACAGAATATGCCACTCAGCAACCCCAGAGCACACATTCTGTTCAAGTGGCCATAGAGCATATCTTGGGCTATAAAACAAACCTCAACCGATTTCAAAGGCTTGACGTCACACATAGTGTGTTCTCTGGCCACAGTGGAATCAAACTAGAAATAAATAACAGTAAGATAATGAAAAAATATCCAAATGTTTGGAAACTAAAAAACACACTCCTAAATCATCTACAAGTTGAAGAAAAGTCTCAAAGGAAGTTAAAAAAAAATTGAACTGAATGAAATGATACTACTACCTAGCAACATCCGTGGGACATAGTTAAAGCAGAGCTGAGAGAGAAATTTATAACACTGTATGTAAATATTAGAAAAGGGGACTATTTCTGTGATGGCTGGATATTGAATGGACCCCAGAAAATTATGTCCTTAAAGCTAATCCATTCCTGTGGGTGTAAACCTATCACAGGTGGGACCTTTGATTAGGTTACTTCAGTTAAGGGCCTTTTGATTAGGTCACTTCAGTAGGGCATGCCTCAGGGCGGGTCTTAATCCTCTTACTGGAGTCCTTAATAAATGGATGAAAACAGAGAGAGAGAGACAGAGAGCCACAGGAGCTGGGAGAGAGAGCCGCTGAAGTCAGTGGCTGAAAGCAATAAAACCTGGGGAACAGGGAGAAAGCAGCAGCGGCCACCGTGGCCTGGCCACAAGACAGAGGCGTCCAGGACCACAGGTACCAGTCTTCAGGGAGAGAGCATTGCTTGGTGATGCATTGACTTTGAAACTTTCACGGCCTCAGAATTGGAAGCTCACAAGTTAATAAATCCCCATTGTACATTGACTCATTTCTAGTATATTGCATTTTGGCAGCCTTGCAAATTAAAACAGTCTCACATCAATAATCGAAACTCCCACCTCAAGGACCTAGAAAAGAGTTAGAAAATAATCCCAAAAACAAGGAGAAGGGAGGAAATAATAAAGAGAAGAGCAGAAATCAATGAAATAGAAAGAGAAACAACAGAGAAAGTCAGTGAAAGAAGCCTGGTTCTTCGAAGAGATCAGAAAATGGACAAACCTCTAGCAAGACTAACAGTGATAAACAGAGAGAGAAGACACAAATTACCCATATTAGGAGTGAAACAGGAGATATCACTACAGACCCTGCAGATGTCAAAAGGATAACAAGGGAATATGCCATGAACAACTCTGCACACATACATTTTACAACTTAGATGCAATAGACCAATTCCTTGAAAAACACAGACCATCACAACTTACCCAATATGAAACTGAATTTGCTTATCCCTGAAAACATTAATAAAATTAAATTCATAATTAAAAAGCTTCCAACAAATGAATCTCCAGGCCCAGATGGTTTCACTGGCGAATTCTACCAAATGCTTAAGGAAGAATTAACACCAATTCTACACAACCTCTTCCAGAAAATAGAAGAGTAGGAAAAACTTCCAACTTCATTTTAAGAAGTTAGTAATATTCTGATACCAAAACCAGACAAAGACAGTGAAAAAAAACAAACTACAGAACAATATCCTTCTTGAATATGGATAAAAAAAATCCTTAGCAAAACATTAGCAAAGAGAATTCTGCAATATAGAAGAAGAATTATATACTACGACCAGGTTGTGTTTATCCCAGGGATGCAAGGCTGGTTCAGTTTTTGAAGGTCAATCAATGTTACAATAAAATTTTAAATAAACAGGTAAATACGTAAACAAGTAAATGTGTTCCACTTTATCAGTAAGCTAAAGAAAAAAAATCACATGATCATATCAATTGATGTAGAAAAATTCAACACCCATTTGTAATAAAACTCTCAAAAAATATAGAGAATTTCCTGAACTTGATAAAGAATATCTACTAAAAGATATATATCTAACATTATGCTTAATGGTGAAAGACGGAATGCTTTCTCCCTACAATATGGAACAAGGCAAGAATGCCTGCCCTCTCCACTTTTATTCAACGCAGTGCTAGAAATTCTAACCCATGCAACAAGTCAAGGAAAGGATATAAAAGGCATATAGATAAAAACAAAGAAATAAAACTGTCTCTATTTGTAAATGACATATTTGTCTATGCAGAAAATCCTAAGGACTCTGCTAAAGCTTCCTTGAAATAAAAATTAAGTTCTGTCAAGTTGCAGGTTACAAGATAAGTATACAAGAATTAGTTGTATTTCTGTATAGTAGTATGAACATGTGGACATTGAAATTCAAAAATACAATAGCATTTAAAATCACTCAAAAATGAAATACTTAGGAATAAATCTGACAAAACATGCACAGGACTTATATGCAGAAAACTACTTGATGATGATAAAAGAAATCAAAGAAGATCTAAATAAATGCTGAGATACGCCGTGCTCATGGGTTGGAACTTAACATAGTAAAGATGTAATTCCTCAAATTGATGTGCAGATTTAATGCATTTCCTATCAAAATCCCAGCAAATTTTTTATAGGTATAGTCAAAATTATTCTAAAATTTATACAGAAAGATAAGGAACTAGAATACCTTAAAAATTTTTGTAAAAGAATAAAGTCAGGAATTATTCTACTCAATTTTAAGACTTACTGTAAATCTATAGTAATCAAGACTGTATGGTGTTGGTGGAGGGATAGACACATAGATCAATGGACCAGAATGATGTACTCAGAAACAGACCAACACAAACACACAGACCAACACAAACACACAGACCAACACAAACACACAGACCAATACAAACACACAGACCAACACAAACACACAGACCAACACAAACACGCAGACCAACACAAACACACAGACCAACACAAACACGCAGACCAACACAAACACACAGACCAACACAAACACACAGACCAATACAAACATACCCAACCAATTTTTGACAAAGTCAAAAAAGCAGTTCAATGGAGGAAAGATAACCTTTTCAACAAATGATGCTAAAGCAATTGGACACACATGGGCAAGATAAATGAACCTCAACCTAGTCTCACACCTTAAACAAAAATTAGCATAAATTGCAAAAGAGATTTAAATGTGAAATGTAAAATGATAAAACTTTAATAAAACTTAATAAAATCTTTAGTAAAGAGTTCTTAGACTTGACAACAAAAACATGATCCAAAATAGGAAAAACTGACAAATTGGACATCATCAAAATTAAAAAACATTTGCTCTTCGAAAGAACATTTTTAAGATTATGGTAAGGTAAGTTACAGAGTAGGAGAAAATATTTGCAAACCAAACATTCAACCAAAGGACTAGTAGCTAGAATACATAAAAAACTCTCAAAACGCAACAGGAAAAAAGGCAGCCCTCCACTTAGAACGTGGATGTGGTAGGCTAACTGGTAGCCCCTGGGATACTCAGGTACTAATACCCAGAACTCGTCAATGTTGCCTTATATGATGAAATGGACTTTGCAGATTCAATTACATGAGAATCACACAAGTATTCTTACAAGAGGAAAGCAGAGGGAGAATTGATTTTTTAA
Organism: Dasypus novemcinctus; assembly: GCF_030445035.2. NCBI lineage: Eukaryota > Metazoa > Chordata > Mammalia > Cingulata > Dasypodidae > Dasypus > Dasypus novemcinctus. The sequence goes on from NC_080685.1 coordinate 110,572,043, forward strand.
AAGGCATAAGGCAATGTGGTGATAAGAAACAGAGATTTGAAGAGGCTGTGCTGATGGCTTTGGAAGTGAAGGGGCCCACGAGCCAAGGAATGCAGCCCTAGAATCTGGAGAAGACAAGGAAATGGATTCTTCCCACGGGCGTCTGGAGGCAGGTCTGGAGGAGTTCCCTGCCAACACCTTGGTTTCGGCCCAGTAAGATGAAATGTGGACTTCCAGTCTCCAGAATTCTATGAATTAATCAGTATTGATGAAAGCTTCCAATTGTGTGGAAATTTGTTACAGCATCTATAGGAGACTAAGACAACAGGCAAAAGACACAGTGACATTTCAATGAAGATACACAGATGGCAGTTAGGCACATGCAAAGACGTTTGTCATCCTTAGCCATTAGGGAAATGCAAATTAAACCCACAGTGAGATGTCCCTACACTCCCATCACTGTGGCTGCAATAAACAAGTGACATGGGGAGCAGATGCAGCTCAAGTGGTCGAGCGCCCGCTTTCCACACACGAGCTCTGGGGTTTAAGCCCTGGTACCTCTTAAAAATGAACAAGCAAACAAAAAACCAAAACAAGCAAACAAATGAAAAAACCAACTCGGGAAAGCTGGTGTAGCTCAATGGCTGAGCATCAGCTTCCCACATACAAAGTCTGGGGTTAAATCCCTGAACCCGGCACCTCAAAAAAAAAAAAAAAGACAGCATCAAATGCTGGTGAGGAAACTGGACCACTTACACATTGCCAGAGGGAATAGCTGCTCTAGAAAATGGTTTGGCAGTTTCTTAAAAAACAGAATATGCAGCTACCATATGACCCAGCAATTGCCTTCCTGGGAATTTACTCCAGAGAAATGAAGACTTATGTTTGTATAAAACCTATACATGAACTTTTTTTTAGGAGGTACTGCAGATTGAACCCAGGACCTTGTACGTGGGAGGCAGGAGCCCAACCACTGAGCTCCGCCCACTCCCTGTACGTGAATGTTTATAGCAGCTCTATTCACAAGGAATACTCAGCAACAAAGGGAACAAACCCGATGCGTGCAACCACCTGGCTGAATGAACACAGCCAATCACAAAAGTTAGGTAGTGTTTATACAGCACCCACGCAGTGACAAAATTATAGCGCTAGAGAACGGATCAGTGGTTGCCAGGAGCGGGTGGGGCAGGAGGGAAGTGGCGGTGGCAATCCAAAGGCGCCCGAGGGCTGCTGGAGGGGGCTTGCTGGCGGTGGCGTGTTTGGTGTCTGTTGATGTCCTGGTAGTGATATTACGCTCTCCTCTACCACTGGGGCAAACTTGGTCAAGGGTAAAAGGACCTTTCTGTATTATTGCTTAAACCTGCATGTGAATCTAGAATTACCTCAAAATTAAAAAAAAAAAAGAATGCAGGGGAGGAGAGAAGAGAAGGAACTGGGTGTTTGAAAGGCTAGAGATAGTAAAACAAAGTTTTAGAAATCCTGCGCATGTAGCTCATGTGGTTGAGCACCGGCTTCCCATGTACCTCCCGAAAAAAACAAACGAAAGACAAAACAAACTTCCACTGGGGAGTGGATGTAGCTCAGGGGTGGAGCGCCAGCTTCCCATTTACGAGGTCCTGGGTTCCATCCCTGGTGCCTCCTAAAAAAATCCTACTCATAAACAAAGCAGACTCATTTATTTCTAACTGGAAATAACCTAACAGGAAACTTGACTCTTATACTTCCAGGTAAGAAGCTCTGTGATTCCAGAGCCATCCAGACACACGAGGGCAAAGGAGGGTGTGATCTCCCACAGGTCTCCTGAAGGTGAGGGCGGGGCGGGGGCCCTGGGGAGGAGGGGAAGGGGAAGCGCAGGCGCGGGAAGAAAGCAAGCAGAGGGAGGGCGGCACTGCCAGGGGGCTGCCTTGCCCAGGGCTCGGGCGGGGGTGCGGAGGCAGAGCACCGCAGCCCTGGAAAACTGGACCCGGCAGGTGTGGGCGGGAAGTGGGCCACAGCGCCGTGCTGCCAGCTGGTGTACGTTCTACTCGGTTTTGCTTGCACGAGCCGCGCCCGTGTTTTCTTCTCATTAGCTCCTCAACTATTTAAGAAGTAAGATGGGGATCAGCGCGAGACTCAGGGCTGTGGCCGGGGTGGACGGGAACAGGCTCTGGACGGGCACGAGGCCCGCAGGGGCTCTGTCGGCCGTGGCGGGGCCCGGCCCTGCGTTCGGTTTTGGGGAGCTCTGGCTCACCGTGCCACTCCAGAAGCTTCCGGGGGGGTTCAGGGCTCAGCAGCTGTGGGCAGCCTCGGGGCACAGCCGTCGGTCCCACACAGCGGGGCGCCGCGGGCTCCCCCGGGGCAAGGGCCGAGCAGGGGCCCTCCAGCGCCCACAGGGCCTCTGCCCACCCCCGCGGGGCGGGAGGGGACGGACTTGAGTCCAGACTTGGCCCTGCGGGGGCTCAGCGGGGGCTCTGCGGGGCCGGAGGGTGGGCCACTGGTCTCCCACATGCCCGTGCTCCAGGTGGGGGATTTGGAAAGCTGAAAGCTGCTTCCCCAGACTCCCTTGCAGCCCGGTTCTAGATGAGAAACTGGGTCCTGCCGGGGGGACTCCGCACAGATGTGGAGGGTGCAATGTCCGGGGCAAGGCCGATTTCCCGCCTCTGACCGTCTCTGGCGGGCGGCAAGAGCCAGTTCCCAGGGTCCTCGCTCCGGCTTCCTGGGGCTGTGAGGTAGCTGCTTGAGGCTGGTTTTCTGATCCCAGGGCTGCAACCTCGGAGTTGGGTCTTGAAATCGGTAACTCCTGGGGTTCTGAATCACTGTAGGAATCATTTCCAAATTATTTTGTGAGCCCCAGCTCCCTGGTTAATCCATTTTCTGATGCCAGCACTGCACCCTGCCTGATTAAGCGGTCTTGGGCCACTCTGAGCCCCATGTGTGTTCTGTAAAATGCAAACCCTCCTCCTCAGAGCAGGCCGATTGGGAGGACCCAATGAGACCAGACAAGTCAAAAATATCTAGAAGGGGCATTCTGGGAGTGCCACAGGGCTGAGCTCTTTTTCTTCCTCCTCCGGAAAGAAGTGGGAATCTCCAGTTTGACCCCAGAGGGCACGCTGCAGGGCTCGGCCCTGCGGCCTCGGTGGTCTCTGAAACCCCTTCCCCAAATCACGGGCCGGCAACAGGGGCTCCTCTGATTCGTCGGGGGCCCCCATTTGCAGAACAACAAAGCTTGCTGCCCCTTTCGATAACTCAAGTGTACAGTAAGGCCTGAAAGGGTCCAAGTCCTGACTGTTTGGGCCGCACCGGGCCCCAAAGGCCTGCCCTGGAGCCCCCACTCGCCCCATCTGCGGGGCCATGCACCCACAGGAACGAAGCCCCCCGCCCGCTAGCTCCCCTCCAGCCGTCTCGGCCGCCTGGCCCAGACTCCCGGCCAGCCCAGGGGCTGTCCACACCAGCCAAGCCCCTCCCCCGGGGACGGGACACCCGCCAAGCCCAGCCCCGCGTCCCGGGCCCGATGGGCGTGCTCGGCCACCTCTGTCCTCTGGGGCTGGGCCCTCCCTCCACGTGCGGCGACCAGGAGGTGGCCAGGCCACCGGGCACTGCCCCCAGCACGTGGGGAGGGGAGCCAGCCCTGCCCCGGGAGGGGCGATTGCTGCACCTGCAGCCCTGGCTCCGACAAGGGCTCTGTGCTGAGGAGCTCGCAGCCCACGCCCCCCGGAGGCCCTGGCGGTGGGCGCTCCTGCTTCGATCCAGAGGACAGGGGGTCATGGGGTGCAGGACGGGGGCCTCCGATGCTGGCCCCGCGCCTTCTGCTGCCAGGGGCAGGCGGGTGAGAAGCTGAGACCGGGGCGGGGGCACTCGGTTTAGACCGGCTCTGGGAATGTGAAGTCTCCTTTTATAGGGCGCTCTTCCCAGTTTCTGTCGCTGGGCTTTTTGACCTGATTCTAGAGAGCAGCTGCGCATTTTCCCTGAAACCTCTGAGGAATTCCGCCTGTTACACAGAGGGCTACAGGTAGGAGGTCGAAGGAGTGGGGGAAGGGGCGCCCGCTGCTTGGGCAAGTGGAAGGAGAGGGAGCTGGAGGGCAGGGAAAAGCCTGAGTTTGTATCCTGAATGTCTATTTACAAGCTGCGCGACCTTGTACAAGTTACTCTCCTTCTCTGATTCCCTTCCTGTAAAGTAAGGACGAGAACAATTAGTTCATGGGTTTACTACGTGGGCTAACATTACTATGTGATTGAAAATGTCTACCATGAGACCCAGAAAAGGGTCGGAAAGCAATATGGGCCTTCCCTCCTGATCCTTCCTTGCATTTAAACTACCCGGCGGTAGGCACATCCTGATTCTCGCCTCTTTACGAGCAATGCGATGGCCGAGGTTCTCCAGCTGGAAACGCCTCTGAGGGTGAAGCAAAAGCGTCTCCCCTGGTGGGAGACGGGGTCTTTCGCTCCCTAGAGCAGGACGGCGCCCGGTGGGATAGAACATTCTGCTTTTTCCTCCACAGGCCACGGATTCTTTCCCTGCGCCCATTGCTTCGTTTCCATTAGTAGTCCGTTACCAGCTTTGGTGGACTACATCATTCCTTACTGCTGTAGAGCGAGGGCTGGAAAACGCCCTTAGCCTGGCTTTATCTCCATCTCCTGTCCCTAGCACAGAGCCCGGCATGAAATGTGCGTATAGTAAATACCTGCTGGGAAGATGCATGTGAGGTCGGATGGAAGGAAATAGCAGTCAACCAGGTGTAGGTAGAGGAAGAAGGAAAAGGAAAGAGAGAACAAGTGGAAGGAGGAAGGGTGGGAGAGGAGGAGAAGGGGGGAAAGGAGAAGAAAGAGGAGGAAGAGAGAGAAGGCGGCACGGAGGATGAGACCTGCAGCATGTCTGGGCGCGCGGAGCTGGGCCAAGCAGAAAGCATGCCTGCGTGTCTCCTGGGCGACCCTCGTGGGCAGAAAGCTGCTCCCCCCCTCCCCGTCCCCTCTGCTGGGTGGACAGGACTGCCCCCTCCTCCCTGCCGGGCAGCTCCTTCGGCCCCCGTCGGGCCCCTGTCCCACACGGTGTTCCAGCTTTCTGGACGGTCCCCTGCTCGTCCTTGTGCAGGCCCCGGGGACACCGCGGTGCAGCTGTCACGCCGTCTCCAGCTGGGGAGACCTTGCCGGTCTTGGACAGTCTGCAGACGGGGGAGGCCGGAGGAGCAGGGCTCGCGTCCACCCTAGCCCGCCAGGCTGCCAAAAGCATTGCGCCAGAAACGGGTTGGCTTTCACGGAGGGGCTTTACTAACTTACCAGTTTTGAGTCTGAGAAAAATGCCCAAATCGAGGCATCGCCAGGCGGTGCTTTTTCCTGAAGACCGGCCGCCGGCCCTGGACTCCTGTCCCAGGGCCAGGCCCCTGGCGGCACCTGCGGCTCTGCCTCCTTGCCCAGCTTTCCCCGCGGCAGCGTCTTGCACCCCTGGCTTTCCTCTCCTCTCTGTGAATTAAGTTACCTTAGAAAGGACTCTAGGGAGAGGATCAAGACCTGCCCTGGGCCAGCCTTACCTGCAGTAACCGGACTGGAAGGCCCTAGGTACAATAGATTTACACCAGGCTCTCTGCACATCGCCTTCACTCCCTCCTCCAGGGGGAGGGGATAACTGGTGGGACAGTCAGTGGGACAGGAAAGGGCAGGACAGACATCACTCAGGGGGGCCGCCAAGCAGGACTAGGAATCGGCAATAGCCAAGCGAGGTGGGGCAAGGACAGGCGCGCTCCTGGCCGAGGGAGTCGTAGGGTGCCAAGTTGCAGATGAGTCAGAAGCCCCAAGGCCCAGGGTCTACGTGCATCACCTATGAGTTGGCTTTGGGTGCTGGACACGTGTCCCCTGGAAACAGCCTGGCCCTCTCCCCGTGTGGCACATTAGGCGATGGGCACAGACTCTGCTCTGCCCTCTCTCTCTGCTGGCGTGACTCAAGGGCAGCCCCTGGCAGGCGAGGGTGGACTCAAGGATTTGGAAGCTGCCTGGTTCTTGTGGGATTCTGACTCATTTCCTCAGCTTCCCAGGGGGTAAGAGAATGTACCTACCAGACAGCAGCACCGGAGGCCCGGTGTGACAGCTGCGAAGACGTACCCGATTTTGTCTCATCTCCACCGGGTTATGCTCTGTCCTCTGCTTTCTAACCCACCCGCCCCCCTGTCTGGGACCCCGAGCTCTTCCGTGCTTTCCCTTTGCTAGTCCATCTCCCCGTCCTGGTCCTCTGTTGGCTGCTGGAACACTGTAGTCTAAAAGGTTTGGGAATGTGGGTGGCTCGGCTAGGTGCTGGATTCCATGGGAAAGACTGGGGGTTTCCAAACTGCCCCCAGTTTTATGTTATTTTAAATTTTCTAACCGCAAAAATTTTATACGTTTCCCATGGTGGCAGAGCAAGTAGAAATATGTTGATGACAATTTTATAGATATTCGGTAGTTGTATCACATATCTGACAGGTACATATATATATATATATTTTTCTAAGATGTTGTTGGAAATGAACAGATAGAAACTACTTACACATGATAAAGAAGATTTACCGAAAACCGAGAGCAAACATTTTACTCAATGGAAAAATACTGAGCTCATTTCTATTAATTCAACAACAGGATATAATGCTGTGTCACCACTATTGATCAACATGGATTTGGAGGTTTTAGCTACTAAAATAAAACAGGAAATGAACTGATTGGAATAAATACTGGAAAAGAAGCTAAAAATATCTTTATTTACAGATGATATGAGGGTGTACCTAGGCAACCTAAGCGGTTTTAATAAAGTAATATTAAATTTAATAAGAGAAGCTAGTAAGGTAGGTAGAGAAATACATAAACATAGAGGTTTGAGCTATGATAGCAATAAACATTTGGAAAAGAAAGTGAAAAAATAGGCTCATCTGTAATAGCAACAAAAATGATAAAATTCCCAAGAAAAGGCAAGTTAGATATATACAAATAAAATGATAAAATCATATAGAAGGACATAAAATAATACATCAGCAAATGGGCATGTCCAATCCATGCTTCTGTGTGGAGAGACTTAATATCATAACAATTTCCTCAAGGAGCTAATATGTAAATTTATGACCCTAATCTATAAACAATGTAAATGTAATCAGAACCCTACTTCTAAGAACTGGATGAAGTGATTTGAACCCTTATATGGATAAAATAATTTCAAACGTTCATAGAATAGTGAAGAAAATTACAAACGCAAGGGACCAGTTCTAGGAGATGGTAAAACTTGGGCTAAAGCCACCTGTGTCACACCAGCATGATGCTGGCACAGGAGCAAGTACACAGAAGCAGCTAAAATATGGTGGTGACATTTGCATTCAGAGAGAAAGAGTGGTTTGTTTAATAAAGTGTACAGTACAACTGGTTATGCTACTTTAAGAAAAACAAAAAAAAGGCCCAACGCTAACCATACATAAAAACAAACTCTAGATGAATTAAAGATTTAAGGGTCAAAATAAAATATTAGGATACTACAGTATGACCTCGGGGTGAGGAAGCAGTTCCTAAACAAGGTAGGCAGCTCAGAAATGGTCAAAGAAAGGGCAGACTTATTTGACTACTAAAATTTAAACATTTTATATGACAAGAAAAATCTGTAAGCAAAATCAAAGAGCAAACAGTAGACCAGGAACTATATTTCAAATGTATAACAGATAAAGAGTTAACATCTCTTGTATTGAAAGCGTCTAAATTGTAATTGTTGGGAAGCGGATGTGGCTAAACTGATAGAGCATCCGCCTACCACATGGGAGGTCCAGGGTTCAAACCCCGGGCCTCCTTGACCCGTGTGGAGCTGGCCCATGTGCAGCGCTGATGTGCACAGGGAGTGCCCTGCCACGCAGGGGTGTCCCCCACGTAGCCCCACACACAAGGAGTGTGCTCTGCATGGAGAGCCACCCCACACGAAAAGTGCACAGCCTGCCCAGGGTTGGCGCTGCACACACAGAGAGCTGACACAGCAAGACGACGCAACAAAAAGAGACACAGATTCCTGGTGCTGAATACAAGCAGACACAGAAGAACACTCAGCGAATGGACACAGAGAGCAGACAATGAAGGAGGAGAGGGAAGGAGAGAGAAATAAATAAAAAATATTTAAAAAAAATAAAGGGTAATTGTATTTTAAAAAGATAAATAAAAGAACCAGTAAGAAAGTGGTGAAGGAATAGGAGCTCCAATTTGCAGAAGAGGTCGTCTAAACACCCAGTAAACCGCGGCTGTGGCTCCAGTGGTTGTGCACCTCCCACTCGCATGGGAGGTCCCGGGTTCAGTTCCAGGTGCCTCCAAACAAAAATGAAAACATACGACAATCAAGACCAAAAAACGACAACTCAGGGGAACCGATGTGGCTCGGTGCTTGAGTTCCAGCTTCCCACATAAACGGTCTGGGTGCCATCCCTGGCCCCCAGTACCTCAACAAAACAAAACAAAACAAAACAAAACAAAACAAAACAAAACAAAACAAAAACACCCAATAAACAAGTGAGGCTCAGTCTCACTCCCTGTCAGAGAAAAGAGATTAAACAAACGAGGCCACGGTTCCCATAAGACTTCAGGTGACTCACTTGTGCCCGTCTGTCTGGGACTTCCCAGCTTTAGCACCGAAGGCCCCGAGTCCTGGGAGCGCCCCGGCCACAAGCAAACCTGGGGCCGGCTCGTGGGAGAAGGAAGAAAAGCCGAGCGACTGTGACCTTTGAATGGACCAATGAGGTTTTTACCCGATGAGACTGGGTTAACCCAGCAGACGATTTCACCCGGAAGAGTCGGAGCTGCCTCTAACTAGCGGCTTTGCCGTTTCTCGTGGTAAGGAGTTAGGATTCTAGGGCAAGGTGGCACCGACTGCAGGAAGGAAGGAAAATTACTTGAAACATAAATTAGAATACCTCTCCCTTCCTTTCCCCAATTTCATGTGTTTCAAGAGCTTGGAGAAAGTCGTGGGAGGATTCAGACACGGGTCGCTGAAGGGAGAGCAGAAGGAGATGTACAGCTTTTCCTTTCTGGGGGGCGGGTGGGAGTGAGTGGGGGCCTGTCATTTTTGTTATTCATTTTCAGATTAATCTATGAAGAGCTTATTGACTTTGAAATTAAAAATAAAGTAACCAAGGAAATACTGACAACAAGGGGCCTGGGGCCGCCCCGGCCTCCTCGTCCTTGCTCTGCTGCTTCGGTGGCCTGTCGGGAGCAGCTGACGTGAGGCACCCACCGCAGCCTGGGCAGGGAGTGGAGAGGCTCGGGTCCGTGACGTGGGGAATCTTTTAAAGAAACGCCACACTCTGGTGCTCCAGGAACTCACGGTATCTTCCGCCGTGACTCATTGTCCCCCACCGATTGTCCACCCTCCTGGTGGTTTGTAACGTCCTGGACACGTCCAGCGTCTGGGACAAACACGACTGCCCTGGAGCTGTGGGGCTTGGGAGGGAAAGGTTGCCCCAGCTTGAGGCCTGGGAAATCACCTCCAGGCTTGAAGGACGGTCAGTCTCGTCCGTGGGCATGGACCCCAGCGACCTCAGCTCCCCCGGGAGCTTGTTCTAACAAGCTCTTCTAAGAGCGAATTCTTGGCTCCACCCCAGACCCCCTGAATCAGCAATCCCGGGGAAGGGCCCCGCACTGCCTGCTTGACAAGCCCTCCGGGTGATTCCGACGCGCTCGAGCTTGAAAGCCACCCGGGCAGTCCCCAGGTGCCTCCCGCCACTGCCTCCAGAGACGCGGGGACGCAGGGGCTGTGTGACCCGTCAAGACTGCAGGGTTTCAGCCCCCGCACGACAGCCTGCCTCAGAGAAGTGGCGCGGCACAGGACGTTCGCACCGACGCAGGCTGGCAGGAAACAGGTGGGCCAGCCGCCAGCCTGGTGACCCGGAAGGCTAAGCGGGAGCCTCGAGGCTCTTCAGGGGAAGCAGGTGACGAAGGCCTCCCAGCCCAGGCAGCCCCTCTCCTGCTCTCAGGTTTGCTGCCCTCCCGAGAGCCCCGGTGGAGCTTGCTGGGCTAGCAGGAGAGCTCAGACTCATCAGGTGCTCTTTCAGCTCAACGCACCCCAACTCCCCCCCCAAAAAAACCTGCGGTGGCATATGTAAAACACAGACTTTCCCATTTTTAGGTGTCCACTTCAGTGGTGTCGACTACCTTCCCAGTGTGTGCTGCACAGCGACGCAATGTGACACAGTGTGTGTGTGCCACCCCTATCCATCACCCGAAGCAGAAAGTCTACCCATTAAGCACTAACTCTCCACTGCTCCCCAACTCCTGGTAACCTCTAATCTAGTTTCTGTTTCTATAAATTGGCTTATTCTAGATATTTCATCGAAGCAAATCATGCAGTATTTGTCCTTTTGTGTCTGGCAGTGCATACCCAAAAGAATTGAAAGCAGGGACCCAGATATCGTACACCACTGTTCACGGAGGCATTATTTGCAATCGCCAAAAGACGGAGGCAGCCCAAGCCTCCGCCGCCACATGGACGGATTAACAAGACGCGGTGTGTCCCCACAGTGGGATTTCCTTCAGCCGTGGAAAGGAATGCAGTCCTGGAACAGGCATGAACCTTCAGGACAAGCGGAACGAAAGGCGCCCGCCCGCTTTGCAGAGCCGGGCCCTGACTGGCACGTGGCCCCGAGGCCTCCTGCAGGAGCTCTGAGGCCCCCTAAGACCCATGGGGCCTTTTCTGTTTCCAGGAGAAAGAAGCGTCGTCCCTGCTGGCTGCTGAGACCCGGCCACCCAGCCCGAGAAACTGATCTGTCGGGTCGATGGACCGCCTGCTGCCTCTCTCGGCTCCGCTGCTCCAGGAGGGGCTGCAGAGACGAGAAAATCAATGCCATGGCAGTGCCTGCCGCCCTCCAGGACCTGCCACCTCGCCTCGCGCCTGCGGGGGCAGGTGTCCGAGCCGCCAGATGCTGCTTAAGGACAGGAGAGGCCAGCGTGTGGGGGACTGCTGGAACAGAGAGCTGCTGAGGGCTCTCGTTAGCAGCCTCCGTGGCCCTGCACTCAAGGCCGCCCTGTCCGGTGAAGTTTGTGCACTGCCCAGAGGCAGCCGAGAGGCCGTGTGGGGCTGGAAGGCCGCTCCCACCCTCCCTGCCCAGCTGTGTGCCCCGTGGGGGGCGCAGCCTCTCTGGAGAAAGGGGTGCCTCGGACTTCCACGGAGGCCCGGCGTGGCCTGCAAGGGCCCTGGTGGCGGCTGTGCTGACCTCAGGTAGCGCCGTGATGAGGAAGTGCAGGCCCATGGCGCCTCGTGCTGGGAGGACACCTGCCGTGCGGGCCCAGGTGACGCTTCTGGGGGGTCTGGTCCTGGGTGGAGGGTGCAGAGGTGCCTGAGACACCCCGCGCAGCTTTTTCATCCGCCTGGATGCTGAGGGGCCGTGGCCCTGCGGGTCCTGCCCCAGGGTGGTCCCTCCACCTGCTGTCCCTGGTTCTCCCCTCGGCCAGCTCCAGGGAGGCCCGGGCGTCTGCGCAGCGCGTGCCGGGAAGGGGCACGCCGGCCTCGTGCCAGGCGCTGCGCTCCGTGCTGGGGCCCCAGGGGAGAAGAAAGGACCCGGCCGCGCCTTCCAGGGACGATCTCCTCACCGGGCCAGGGACCCCGGGCCCCGCCTGGGCTCCTCCGCCTGCGTTTCCTTGAGCCAGGCTGGGCCCAGCCACCCCCAGGTCCCGTCCCTCCACTGACGCAGCTCTGGAGCTTCCAGGGAGAGCTGAAGAAGGGCCATCCAGGGGCCAGATCCAACGAACAGACCTGGACAGAGGGGGAGCCGAGCGCCTCCAAAGCCAGCGGCGGGCGGGCTGCAGAGGGCCCTGCGAAGGGGGCCTTCCTGCCGGGAGGGCGGGACGGGGCTGGGCTGGGCCCTGCTGGGGGCGCACGGGCTGGCGTTGCTCGGCGCCCCCGGACCCCCTGAGCTGTGAGGAGAGAGGCCTGGGTCGCGTTCAGGTGGGCACGGAACCCAGCGGGTGAGAGCCGCCTGCTCGGACGCCTGCACCCTGGAGAGCCATCTTCTCAGGGCAAGGACCTCCTCCGGGCGGCTCCGCGGAGAGGGCGGGAGCGCTGCAAAGACGCGGGCCGCCACCTCGGAGCCTCAGGTGCCCGCGGGGGCTCGGGGGGCCCGAGGCCCCAGGGTCATGGCCGAGGCTGGGGTGTGGGGCAACGAGGGCATGCCCCAGGCCCCCAATTCCACACGCTACTTCTTTATCCCACCTAACACTCACAGTGACTGTGCGAGAGTGGTGCTGTGCTTTCTCTATATTTTTATTGTAAAAAGTTTATGATAAAAAATTCAAACATATGCCAAGTTGACAGGATTTTACAGTGAACGCCACACCGATGTACCTACCACCTGCATTCTTCCACTGACATTTTACTGAGTTTTTTTTGTCACCTAGTCTATCCATCCACTCATCCCTCTATCTACCCAGTAGTTCATCTTATTTTTTGATGCATTTCCAAGTCAAGTGCAAACCTGTCAGTGCCATTCCCCCTAAATTCGGCTTGCAATTATTAACTAGAGTTCAATATTTGTTGACAGCTTTTTCTTCTGAGATAAATGCACATGCAATGAAATGCTCAAATCTTAAGTACGCATTTATTGAGTTTTGAAAAGTGCAAATATCTGTGTAATCCAAACCCTATCAAGACACAGAACATTACCTTCACCCCACGCCTTTCCCCAGGCAGTCCCTGGCCTGTCTCCAGAGGCAGCCACTGCTCCGATTTTCCACCATAGGTTACTGTTGCCTGTTTTAGAGCTTCATGTAAAAGGAATCATACAAAATGTGCTTTTTCCCTTCAGGCTTCTTCCCTGAGTGTGACGTTTTCAAGACTCTTCCATGTTTCTGCATGTACCTGTAGTTCATTTCTTTTTTTTTTTGACACTGGCTTCTCCCCCCAATGAGATGTCTCCCTCATCTATCTGCTCACTGTGTCTGCTCATTGTCTCTGCTTGTTGTGTCTGCTCGTTGTCTGCTCTTCTTCTTTAGGAGGCACTGGGAACCAAACCTGGGACCTCCCACGTGGGAGGCGGGTGCCCAACTGCTCGGGGCACACCCTTTCCCCATTTCTTCCTTATTACTGAATAGAATTCCATTTTATGGCAGCACCACACTTTGTTTATCCATTCTCCTACTGATGGGTGTTTCTAGTGTTTAGCAACTATGAATAAGAATGTATTCAGGTCTGCATTTTACAGATGAGGGCAGTGACGCTCAGAGAGTTTAGGTTCCTTGCCGATGGCCTCACACTAGCAAGGAGCAGAACCAAGATTTGAACTCAGCCAGATAAGCCAGGCGCCAGAGCCCAAAAGGTTTTTTTGTTACAGTGTGATGTCTTGGGACCGGCCTGGAGCGGCTTGGGAGAGCCTGCCTGCTGTGGGACGTGGGATCTGTGTTACCGTCGGGCTGTATAGAGTGGCTTTGAAACCCTGCTCTGCCGTTTACCAGCTGCGTGCGTGACCTAGGGCCAGCGAATGAGCCTGTCCCTGCCTCTGTTTCCCCCTCCGTAAAGTGGGGTGACGAGAGGACATGCTCTGAAGGACTGCCGTGAGGACTGAGCGGATGTTGTAAAGGCGTGTAACAGGGCCAGGCCTCCAAGCGCCCGCGTTTGTTTCTAGTGATTCCACCAGCAGCGCTGGCACGTCTTCCCTGCGCAGACCCCTGTGCGAAGGATGAAAGGATGAGCCCTGCGTCGTCAGGCCCCGGCGCCCACACCGGCGTCCTCTGAGCCCCGCGTCGTCAGGCCCCTGCGCCCACACCCACGTCCTCTGGCTCTGGACTCCAGCCAGGGGGAGGCCATCAGCTTCGTGCAGGGGTGGCCCACCAGCCCTGGCCTCGCTGTCGTCGCCGCGGGAACCTGCCTGGCCCTCGGCTATGGGCACCTTGGACGAGCCAGGGGGTCACCGACCCTCGAGGCAGCTCCTGACCAGGGCGCACAGGGGCCGGCCACCCCGGGGCACCTCCACGCACGTCCCCCTCGAGCAAGCCCTGCGGTCCCCGCGGCGACCATCTCCAGGACAACCCCCCCGCTCTGCCTCGCTCTCCCCAGGCCCCGGCCTGCCCCTCGGAGTCAGTGCTCACCATCGCCCTGCTTTCCAGGGAGAAGCCAGGATGAGGCCCAATGACCGGCCCGGGCCGCAAGGCGCACTCGAGGTGGCATCTGGGAGCCTGCGGGGTGCGGAGAGGTGCGGGACACGACCGCAGTGGACGGACCCCAGGCCCAGCAGTGCGCCTGGAGTGAGGCACCAGGGGCTCCCGCGCGGCCTTCCTTCCTGCGCCCATCCCCGGGGCCTTTCCTGCTCTTGGTGCGGGGCGTCAAGGTGTCGGGAGGCCGCGCATCAAAGCTGCCTGCGCAAGGCTCGCTCCCGCCACCCGCCCCGGCCCGTTACTGCAAACCACCCTCCAGCCCTCAGTGGCTCTCCCCGCGCGTCCGCGTGGCCCTACGAGCGAGGTGCGTTCTTGTCTTCCCACGCCTTTCTTCCTCGACGTGAGAAAGGAGGCGAGGAGGGGCAGGCTGTGGCCCGTTCCCCCGCGCCAGGCAGGCTCTGGAATCCTTGGATTGTGGGGCGCAGGCTCTCCCCTTGGGGGAGGCAGGGGCCCCTCCTTCTGGAGAAGACAGGCTCCTCTCGGAACGCTTGGCTCCATTTCATGGAATTCAACCGTCCTTACAGCGCTTCCACAGCTGGCTTGCTATTTATAATTAATTGCTGGAAGCACGATGATCATTAATCCACTCAAAACATCCCCTGTCTCCCCCGTGTTAGACTCCCAGCTGGGCGCCCAGGGGGCAGCAGCGGGGCAGACCTGGCCCTGCCTTCCCGGGCTCCCCGCTGGGGGCCGGGCGTGACCCTGGCTGGCTCCAGGGCACCGAGGCTGCTCGGTGATGCCCCGTGGAAACCCGAGGGCTGAACAAGCTTAGCCCGGCCAGGGCACGGAGGCGAAAGAATGCTCCGGAGGGCCGGGCGCGCGCGAGCACCCGCAGCTAGCCGGGTTTGGCTGCGGCGTGGAGTGCGGTGGGGAGAGGGCGAGCGCGGGGGCTGGCCGCGGGGGCCTCGCTGGCGGGCCGAGGAGACCGGGACCCTCTCCGAGGCGGTGGGGAGGCGCTGGAGGCCCTTCTGTGACGGGCGAGGAGATTGCACGTGGTCGTGGGCGGAGGCCGGCCAGCCTGGCTCCCGGCACGGCGTGCCCAGCTCCCGCGGCCCAGGGAGGCCCCAGTTGTTGGTGCCCTTTCACCCTCACAGGCACCTCCGGCCCAGGGCCAGACTACAGCGTCAGCCCCTGCGGGGCGGAAACGCCGGGCCTGGCTGAGCTGGCGCCTGCCAGCTCTGCACCAGCCTGCCCGGCGCAGCGTTCCCAGCCCGCGCAGCGCCTCCCCAGGACACAACATCGCGCTGGGCTTTGTTTGTTAGAAACACTATTTTAAAAAAATAATAATTGTTTTGGCAGGTAGTTCAGAAACCTTGTAATTCACATATTTTAAGTGCACAATTCAATGTTTTTTGTTTTTCATATTTTTTGCTTGTTGTCTGCGTGTTGTTTTCTTTAGGAGGCACCAGTAACCGAACTGGGCACTTCCCATGTGGGAGGCGGTTGCTCAACTGCTTGAGCCACATCCTCTCCCCCTCTGGGCTTTCGATGAAGTCTTTAGGGCTGGTGGGAGCTGTGCCGGGGCTACTCCCCAGCCCACCTTCCTCCCCAACACCCCCCACAGTCCTTGGAAGCTGCGCTCTGCCGACACGCCTGAAGGGCTAAGCGCAGCCCCCTCTGTAAGCTGCAAACGGTCCCGTCCTGGGGCAGGCAGACCTGGCCTCGGGCAGTCGAGAGCTTCCCGAGCGCCACCCATTCCCCACGCTCTCCTTCTCTGAACACGGCGGTATTTGCTGATATTTTTCTTTAAATTGAAACTTTTAACATTAACTGTACTGATTTAGAAAGGAAACAGTATTATTGCATAGTGAAACACCATTTCCACCTTCCATAAATAGAAGGGGGAAAAGTAACACCTCAGTATTAAAAGGAGCCTGTCCAGGTACCATGTAAGGTCACCCCTCTTCCGCCAGCAGGTGGGTGTTCTCTGGGTTTTGTTTGGCCCCAGTGGCGTGGGGCGACGCTCCTGTCCCGGCGCTGTGCTGCGCTGGGGGGCATGGCCCTCGCCGCCGGGAGGGGCGAGTGCTGGGGCCAGCAGGGTGGGAGGCTCTGCTGAGCCCAGAAGGACGGCGGGGCCCGTGGGCCAGTGGCCGGAGGGCGCGTGGAGGGGCGGGCCCGGCGGGGGGGGGGGGTGGGGAGCGCTGGGAGGGTTTAGGGCACAGCGTCTACCTGCTGTTGCCTTTTCCTTTCGGAAGGGAAGGTTGGGACAGAGGGAGGAAGGGGCACAGGCAGGCGGCCGGCTGGCCCGGGGAGGGGAGGGGGGAACCGAGGCCCAGGAGGTGCTGGGAGTTGGGTCAGGCCCCAGGGGCAGGGAGTGGGGGGGTCGGGGATGCCCGCGGCAGGGCCGGAGAGGCGGGTGCTCCACGCAGCCTGGGGGTCCACTTAAGCGCAGCCGCAGGAAGCTCCCCGGCTGGCTAATCCGCACGGGCGCAGGAGTCTCCGTCCCCCTCACGGCCTTCCCACCCCACCCGCGGGCGCCCCAGCTCCCCACGGCCCTCCCAGCCCCCCGGGGGGACGCAGCTCTCGGGGCTCGGCCCGGCCGCCGGCCCATCTCCCGTCACGGGTCCGGAAGGCGCGCGGGTGACTCCCAGTCGCCGTGCTTCTCGGGCTCCCGCGCTTGGGCCCGGGACACCCACGTGCGTCCTGCTCCAACCCCACACGCAGGGCTGCCTCTCCACCGTGCTCCCCCCCCACCCGCCCCAAGGCGACGGATGCCCCCAGCCGCCCGCTCAAGCCAAGCCCGGAGCAAGTCCCCCTCCCCCTTCCCGAAAGCCCCCCTGCCATGCGGCCCCCGATTCCCTCTCCCACCGTCCCCGCCCCAGCCTCAGGCCACGCTGCCCCGCGGCCTCCTCCGGGGCTCCCCTCCAGCCTCGCCGCACTCCACCCTGCACGTCTCCCCGCCGCGCGGTTCTCCACCCCTGGGCAAAGCCCCCCACGCGCCGGCCCCCGCGCTTGCCTGGGTTAGGTTTGGTCGCCGCCTACGGCTCCCCGAGCAGAGCTTTCACCCCGGCGGGGCCCGGCGTGAGGGCATTTGCCCGGGGCCCGGCTCCCCCGGGTCCCCGGCATCTCAGGAGCCCGGGCACGAGCGGACACCCAGGACACACGCGGCCTGAGCACGCGCCGGCTGAGGCGGGCCTCGCCCTGCCTGGGAACGCCGCTCCGCGTCACCCCCGAGCCCCCGACCCTCGGGCGACGAAGGCCAGCCCAGCAGAGGCCACTTCCCGCTCACTCCTGGCCGAAGCAACGAAGGCCTGAAGGCAGGCCGGCCGGGGTGCAGGGCCCCGCAGGGCCAGAGCCCCGGGCTTCCCTCGCCCGGCCCGGGGGGCGGCGGCGCCCAGTTCTGGGGCTCATGCCGGGGGGCAGCCCGGAAGGGCGCGCTCCTGCCCGGCCCGGGGCCGCCGAGCCCCTCAGGGCGGGCTGTGAAACCCCACGCGCGTCGCCGGCCACGCGCCCGCCCACCCGCGTCCCTGCCGCGGGCGCGCACGGGGTCCCGGCTCTCCCCCCGCCCCTGGGCTGCCCTGGGCCGGCTGAGCGCCGGGCTGGCGGGGTGACGTTTCCCCGGGCGCCGCCACGCTCGCCCTCGGCCCCCAGCCCACCGCCTGCCCCCGGACCACGGAGCCCCCCGGATCCTTCCAAGTCGTACTTGGCATCCCTTGGGCCGCGGTTGGCTTCATGCCCCCCCTGGGGGCTGGTCCGGGACCTCTGCAGACCCGAGGTGGAGCCAGAGAACGTCCGGGCCGGAGGGGCCCCTCCGCGTCGTCTGTGTCCAGCCCCTCTGCTACGGGGGAAACCGAGGCCCGGAGAGCCGAACCCACAGAAGTCTGTTTCTGCCACCCCGTCCTTGTCCACGCCCCCCCACCCCCCGCCCCCCAGCTCCTTTGAAGCACCTGAGCTGTGGGTCTGGGGAGAAGGAAATCAATAGAGACCCAGGTGGGGGGCCGTGGGAGGGCCGGTCCTCTCCCGCCAGCGCTCCACCGGCCTTGGGAGAGGCGCCTCCAGCGTGCCGACGAGTATGGGGCGAAGGGCCTGGCACGAACCCCCCCGGGCCTGGCCCAGGGCGTCGTGAGTCCGGCCGCCGCCCGACGGCCAGGCCAGGTGATGGGAGTGACCGGAAGGCAGAGCAGGTGTGCAGGAGAGTGGGCGGGAGTGGAGACGCCAGGTGGCCCGGTGACAGGCTCCAGGGCAGTGCTGGGCAGGGGCTCTCCTGTCTCCAGCCGACGCCCCTCTTCCCAGCCCCTGCCTCCAGCTCCTTTCTGCCTTCCTCCTCCTTGCTTTTCCTCTCTCTGACTCCCCACCCACTTTTAAAAAGGACTTATTTTTCTCCGCCCCCAGCCCCCTCTGTCTGCTCTCTGTGTCCATTTGCTGTGTATTCTTCTGTGATTGCTTGTCTTCTCTTTAGGCGGCACTGGGAACCAATCCTGGGACCTTCCAGAGTGGGAGAGAGGCATTTAATCTCTTGTAGCAGCTCAGCTAGAATTTTGATGAAAATATTACTCAAGTCTTGATTTTCTTTAAGAATAAAAGCAAATCATTTTCTGAGCACCTATTTACGTGCTACACATTGTAGTAGACATCTTACACTTGCTGTCTTATTTAATCCTCACACAAATCTGCAAAGCAGGTGGCATTCGCCTCACTGTATATATGAAGAAATAGATGCAGAGAGGTTAAGTGACTCAGGCAAGCTCACACCGCTGGTAGATAACACTGCTGGGACGTGAATTCAGGTTCTCTTGTTCCGGAGCCTGTGCTTTTCCTATTCGACTACAGGCTAAGTGACAAGCGGCGACGCCGGGGCTCATGAGCCCTCATGGACTCTGTATCTTAGGGTCTCGTAAGACTCTGTATCTTAGTATCTTTTCTGAGACCAGCACCCACACTTGGGGAAGAGAGATTGGGGCTTTCAGATGCAAACTTCAGCCTTAGGAATACAGGCAAGGGGTTTCACGGGCTCACGGCTGGGTCTCCTGCGCCCGCAGATTTGAGTGCGAAACCCTTCCACCTCGTTCTCACTGACCTCTCCCTCGAGGTGGGCATCCTTCCCGCAACATAAGCACAGGAATATCAGCAGTACCTGCGACTCTGTCACCTAAAGAAGTTACAGATACGTTCATATCCCATGACGATGTTTGCAGACACCTCAAGATATTGTCTACATGGCTCATTAAGACTTTGGATTTGCAGGAGTTACGAGACCTGCTGCTACGCCTCATTTAATGTGTCGATGAAGACAAAATATGTAACTGTAACTCAATACAATTAGTTGCCTTTCTTCCATTTGGGGCCTTTAAAAATATTATTCTTTGCCATGGACTTGGCCCAGTGGTTGGGGCGTCCGCCTACCACATGGGAGGTCTGCGGTTCAAACCCCGGGCCTCCTTGACCCGTGTGGAGCTGGCCCATGCGCAGTGCTGATGCACGCAGGGAGTGCTGTGCCACGCAGGGGTGTCCCCGCGTAGGGGAGCCCCACGTGCAAGGAGTGCACCCGTAAGGAGAGCCACCCAGCGCGAAAGAAAGTGCAGCCTGCCCAGGAATGGCGCCACCCACACGGAGAGCTGATGCAGCAAGATGACGCAACAAAAAGAAACACAGATTCCCGGTGCTACTGACAACAACAGAAGCGGACAAAGAAGAAGATGCAGCAAATAGACACAGAGAACAGACAACTGGGGTGGAGGGTGGGAGGAATAAATAAATAAATCTTTAAAAATACATATATATTATTCTTATTTCACCAGCCTGCACAGGAGCCCAGGCACGGGCCGGTCTAGATGTCACGATTCAGGGCACGCGTGACTGAGTCAAGCCCTGGCCGGATCACTTACCAGCTGCGGGCCACCGCTGGAGCCGTGTCGTCCGGGGACCTCTTCTGCTGAGCCGTGGTTTCTCAGGCTCAGCACCACGGGCATCTGGGACGGCGTTCTCCGCTGTGCGGCCACGCTGGGCATTGCGGCACCCACGGCCTTGATGCCCTGTGCCCCGCTGTGACAGCCCCGAGCACCTGCAGACCTCGGCCTACGTCCCCGGGGGAGGGCCGGCCCTGGGTGGGGATCACCGAGCCGGCGCGCGGTGCCACCCACGAGCACGTGGGCACCAGCTGCGGTAGCGCCGTAGGGCATCTGCGCGCCGCCTGCCGCAACTGGGCACCATCGGCAGGGCTCTCGACTTGTGTTGTTAGGACACCAGAGTCCCCGGGAGGTCAGAGTCAGGCAGGGTTGGTCCCACGTCCTGAGATTCCACAAGGAACGCCCCTGGGAGTGCCGGGCAGCCCCCGGGGGGTGATTCCGACGGGGGTCCCGGAAGCCCAGGCCCGACCAAGGCTCGGGTGGGGAGAGGGCACCACCCGGGCACGGCTGAGGGGTGGCCTGGCCTGCAAGGAGGCCGGGGGCTGAGCCCCAAATGGCAGGAACCCGGGAAACGCCTCCCCCCGCTGCCGAGGAGTGCAGGTCTTTTAAAGGCCTGAAGAAACAAGAACGGAGGGGGCACAGGCCGCTGGGAAGGCGGCACGGGGCAGACGTACCCCAGAGGTAACGGAGAGACAGGGGGCTTTGCTTTTCTTTCTTTTTTTAGGCACCGGGGCTGGGGATTGAACCTGCGACCTTGTACGTAGGAAGCCAGTGCTCAACCACTGAGCCACAACGACTCCCCTGAGTTGGTTTTTACATTTGTTTGCTTGTTGCTTTGTTTTTAGGAGGCATTGGGGATGAACCCGGGACCTCCCGTGTGGGAAGCAGGTGCTCAACCGCGTGAGCCCTGCCGGCTCCCCAGAGGGGCATATTTTGGATTCCTTGGAAACACAAGGGAAATTATAACCACTGGGAACAGCCAGCAGTTTTGACCGTTTCCTTGGTCCAGGCACTGCCCAAAGCCGTCGATAACAACGTCATAGGTAAGCCTTCCGATGACCCGCGAGGCTGGGACCGTTGGCCTGCCTTACAGCTGAGGCGACGCGGGCCAAACGGCGAGAACCGCGCCTGACTTCACCTCCGCAAGTGACGGAGCTGAGATGGAAGCTGGGTCCCCTCTACTTCAGTGCCCAGGGTGTGGCCAGAAGACAGCACGGCCGAAGCGCCCCGTTCCACCCCACAGCCGACAGCGCCACGTCAACCTGAGGGGCCCACGAGGACAGTCGGGCCGGGAGAGCCCCGAGGGACTCCGCTGGACTGGAGGCGCCACCTGAGATGGCGCCGGATGAACAGGAAGGAGAAGGCGGGTGACCTGGGGACTCGTGACTCCAGCGTGAAGCTAATCGAGCACCCAGATCCACTATTAAACACGTGGCCTAGGTACCACCTAAGGTTCACGAGAGCAAGTCCTGCCGGGCTAACGTCGCTCTTCCGGAGTCACTCTTCGGATGGGCTGGGGGTATCTGGAGATGGCTTCCCATAGCCTCTGCTCGAATTTCTTGTGCCATCCATGAGGACAGATTTGGAAAAGTGAGATGGATGATAACAGGCAGGCTGCTTTCCGGATGAAGACTAGTGCCCCAAGGGGCCTGATTAGCCGATCTGTGCTTCAACAGGATTCCAGCTTCAAACTCGATATGGGCTCCGTAATCAGAGTGGAAAATGTCACGGGACATACAGGAGGAAACATGAGAAAAGCAGGCTGTGCCGAGTGAGCAGGTGCCCTTGCGCCTGAGACTGGGAAGGGAGCCGGTGTGGCAGGAGAGGATTAAATGATGACGGCGACAACTCACAGATTTTGAACCGTCCTCTGCGCCAGGAGCAGTGCTAATCACTTTACATAAATGAGCTCATTTAGTCCCTCCTGACAACCTTACGGTAGCTTCTATCTTGTTTACCACTGACGCAAAGGCAGCTCTGGTAGCTAGCAGGGGGCAGAGGCTTAGAGGCCCTCTTTGCTCTGATTTCGCTCTCAGGTGGGGGAAGCCCGGCTAATAATGTGCACAAAAAGAGGCCCCGGTGTGCCCAGGAGCTCAGGCGCCACCTTCTCGGGGCTTCCCTGCCTTCCAGACGGGTGAGGGGCACCTCTGCGTGCCTGCCCCCACCTGTCCGGCGTGCGGGTCTGCCTCCTCGGCTCGTCTCACCGTCTGGGTGCCCTCAGCCCCGGGCAGTGCCAATTCGTGGGCCCCCCTGACTGGTGGTAGGGGACTGAGAGCGCCTGCCGCTGAGGGGAGTAAAGGGTTGTAAATCAGTGTGAAGGCACGATGAAGGCACCCGTTTAGCCTGAGCGATTCAACCACAGCCTACAGGCCCCGTGCGACACAACCGCCACCCAAGGCCATACGGGAGTGGGAGACGTAAGGGAGAAGTTGGCAGACCCCGGCACGCGGTATGGAAGGAACCCGTGGACTCTTCCCAGGGTCCTCGGATGACCTCGGGAGGCAGGGCCCCCGGGGGCTGCCCTTCTTTTCCAGCCCGAGAAGTCTAAGAAGTTTCCAAGTTCTTCAAGTCAAGCTGTTCTCCTGGTCTGAAAATGCAGCATCACCAGGCACAGTGACAGAGCATCACGGGAACGCGGGAGCTCCGCAGAGCGGGGCGGCCTCCTCGGCTGGCGGCAGACAAACAGGCCCAGCCCAGGGGGACCACGACTGCTCTGCTTCCTTCCATCCCCGCACCCAGCGAGCACCGTGGAGGGGGAAAGGCCGCCCGGTTACGAGCACCGTGGAGGGGGAAAGGCCGCCCGGTTACGAGCACCGTGGGCCACACCGAGCGCGTGCGTCTTGTGCTGCTTCGAGGGGCTATGCTAGAGTGGGCTCCGGGAGGGCTACCATGCCCTCCTTCTGGCCGAAGGCCGAGTGGGCTGGGTGGGGAGGACGGCAACAGGGCTGGGTTGCGATGGCTCCTCTCAGCCCCCAGCCCTCCCCCGACACACACAGCCGGGCCGAGCGCTGTTAGGAGTAGACCCCTCCTAAGGGGGTGTTGGGGCGGGGGCTGCTGCCGAGCTGCGGCTGCCCCGGGGAATGGGGCTGGGACTGTCAGAGGGCCGTTGGGTTGGAGGGGGCGGGGGCGGGGGCAGAAGCAGAAGCGGGCAGCGGTTAAGAGGGAGCT
This sequence comes from Dasypus novemcinctus, assembly GCF_030445035.2. Taxonomy (NCBI): domain Eukaryota; kingdom Metazoa; phylum Chordata; class Mammalia; order Cingulata; family Dasypodidae; genus Dasypus; species Dasypus novemcinctus. Next base: position 110,595,136 of record NC_080685.1, read on the forward strand.
CCATCGTGTGGAGCTGGGTGATGCTGGGCTCGGCTTTTAAAAAGAGCAGGGAAGAGGATTTTCACGCTGTCAGCTGGAAGAGCTCTTCAGGGCCACCTGCTCGACCCTCTCACTGCACAGTGGAGGAAGCCAGGGCCCGGCGGGGCCACCCAGGGACCCAGCAGCAGCCCAGGCTGGGCTCAGGGGTCCCTGGCTCCAGGGCCCGTTCTCTTTCCACCAACCAGAAAACTGAGTCCGCCTCCAAAATAGCTCTCAAACCTGCCCGCTTCTCTCCACCTCACCCTACACTTCTCTGCTTCAAACTTTCCATTGTCCTCCCATCCCCTAAGGAGAGCCACTGCAACCCCGACACGGTGCCCCGGTTCTGTTACGTTCTGCTTACATTACCTCGCCACCCCATCTCTCTCCCCTCCCCCTTCTGTTCCCCCCACCCCACTCAATCTTCTTTCCACCCCCAAACCTCTAGGCACTCGCTTAAAAAAAACTCCAAACCTGCCCAACTCTCTCTCAATTATTATTTTTAAAAATTCCTTTATTTATCTATTCCCCTCCCCTCCCGAGACGGCTCCACAGTCTGTTTCCCAGCTGGGTTTTTTTTTTTTTTTTTTGCTTATTGTCTGCTCTCCTTGTCTGTTTCTTCTTTAGGAGGGGCACCAGGAACCGAATCTGGGACCTCCCGTGTGGGAGGCAGGCGCCCAACTGCCGGAGCCACATGCGCTCCCTGCCCAGCTCTCTCTTACCTCGGGGCCTGACGGGGTCTTCTCCTGGCTCATGCCCACTCCTCGTGCTGCCCAGCCTGGCCCGTTTCCTGGAGGAAGGCTCCCTGGCAGCCCAGCTCTGCCCCGGGCAGCCGTGCTCCCCAGCTCCTGCCTTGTACTTGCTGGCCTCCTAGTCCTCTTCTCCCGCTGGACTTGAGAGCACAGATGGGGCCTGGCACATAGAAGGTGCATTTATTGAAGGAAATGGGGTCTGTAAATATAGGCTCCAGGCAGAAAATAAGAGTCTCACTTAACTCCCTCAAATCCTATTCTGTCCCCTTTGCCCCTTGGCGAGGCGTCTGCTGTGGTGTTGCGATGTCATTTTCCACATCCTGACCGGGCCAGGGCCGGGGCTCGGGCTCCCGCGGTGGCGCTGAATGAGCTGCGGGCGCCGTGCGCGGCAGGTCAGCGGGTCCTGAGGGAAGCCGGGGCTGCTCCTCTGTCCCCGGGGACCGACGTCCGGCCGCGTGGCGGAGGCTCTCCACTTGCTGGGCAGCCGAGCGCGGCGCGACGAGGCCGCGGACGCTGCGCATTAAGTTTTATGATGGCAGCGCACGCCCTCCCGACAAGCGCCTGCCTCTCTGGGGCCCTGTTGTGCCTGTTAGAGCAGGACTCTTTATCCTTTATCTCCTTGGAAATGCGTGGGCATTAACTTTTATGCTTTAAGTCCAAGAGAGACAATAAAATTAGGGAAGCAGGTTAGTGTTACCCTCCCGGGATGCCCGTGGAGATGGCGTGGGCCCCGCAGAGCCCTCGGGGAGCGTTCCGCGGAGCTCGGACCTCGCGGAGCAGACCACCGGCGAGCGCGCAGAGGAGGGGCAAGCCCAGCAGGGCCCCAGGGCCCCAGGGCCCCAGCACCTGAACAAGCCTCACCTGGGAACCCACCGCCAGGTGGCAGGGCCCATGGAGGTGAGGCGCTGAGCCTGCAGGTGCACGCCTGTTAACTGCCTGGAGGACACACTCCCTCGTTCGCAGCAACGGGGGGACAGCAGCTGTCGCGTATCAGATGCCTCCGGGCTTAGAGTGGGCATCATCCTCACAACAGCCAAATGAGGCCGGTGACGGTAAACATACTCGACACAGAGGCCCCGGGAGCTCAATCCTTTGTCCAGGTTGCCAGCCAGTTAGTGCCAGAGGCAGGCTTGAAGCCGGCGGACGTGACCGTTCCAAAGCCCATGCTCTCCCAGATACTGAGCCGCCTCTGCCATACCCAGGAATACCTGGGGGTGGGTTGTGGACCAAGGAATGGGGGGCCACGGCCATGGGGGGTGGCCGCCTACTGCTGCCAGTTACAGAACAGAGGACGGGGAGAAACGGCTGTCCCTGGCAGGCTGTGGCCCGCAAGCTCTGCCTTTGCGATCTGGACCGTCCCGGGCCTGCTGTGTGGCCCGGGGCAAAACACTGCTGCGGGAACAGGAGGCCACCCGGCCCCTGCCACCTCCTGGGCCTGGGGTGGTGAGGTGGGACCCTGCGGCTCTTCTCACCCTTGCAATTAGAGAAAGCTCCGTGGGGTGCACCGCGCAGACGGGCGCCCCGCGGCTTGGGCTGTGAGCGGGGAAGAGCAAGCCCGCGGGAAGCACCTGCTCGGCCGTCCCGGCCCACTGGCCGGGGGGTCCCCTGGCTGCCAGCCTGCTCCTGAGAGCTCCTGAAGGACCTCCAACCCCCCAAACAGAAGCGCAGCCCTGCGGGCGGTTCTCTCCTGCGCACCTCCGCGGCCCCGATCCACCGCCGGGCTCGTCCTCGTACCTGACCCCACAGGTGGCGTGAGGACGAGCCGCCCAGTCCCGCCGTCCCCCGAGGGCCTCCCACGACGGTTAAGAGAAAGTCAGTATGGTGAGGACACAGGCCTGAAAGAGCAGGCCTCTCGACCACCCCGAGAGCTCCCCCTAAGGGAAAGCGCCCGTGACCAGTACCTGCGGGCGGGCTCTGAGGGGGCCGCAGACGCACCGCGACGAGGGGAGGGCCGCTGCCGGGCCCGTCCCGTCAGCCTCTCTTCCTAGGGAACTCCTTGTCCCCGGCCGCACGGACAGCGCCTGCGGGTCCCGGGTGGGCAGGAAAGGGGGCCGCCTGCTGCCGGCCGTCCACTTCGCATGTGGGAACGCTTCCCGGGAAGAGGCCTGGCTCGCCCCCGGAAATAGCCCTGTGACTCCCCGGATCTGCCCGGAGGGAAGCGAGGCACTTGCCTGTGGCCTCTGAACCACAGCCCCCAACGGGCACGGGGAGGGGGGCGTGGTGGGAGAGGGGCATTGCTGCGGCCGGCGCGCCCCGGATTCTGGGCGCCCACCCATGGCTCCCATCCTGCCCACGCTGCCCACTCCTGCGTGGCCCTTAATCACCACCTGTGAAGACCAAGGCCTCCCAGTGACGCCTCCGGCACCGACTGCGCCAGTGTCGTTAAATGAACTTAGAGCCGCCGCCCACTGTTGCCCAACTGAGCACTCCCACACGTTCTCCCATGTAGCCTCCTGTTCTCAATCCCACATTTGATTTCCAGCACTGCCCTCCCCTGCCCAGCCGACTCTACTCCACTATTAAAGTCACGCTTCAAACTGTCACTTTCTTTTTAATTTTTAATCAGTCTGTGTCATGAAAAAAACAGGACTCGATCAAGCTTCCAGCTCTCACTGCTGCATCAGCATAGCAATTTTATAGATCGGAGTTTTGTTTATTTTTATCTAAAACCCCGAGGAAGGAAGGAATCAACTCCACAGATCAACATGTATTTTAAGAGCCACTTCAAGATTCGGAAACGTTTCTTTTTTATCGATCCTTATCTCAGGAACAACACCCACTGGGCACCCCAGGGCCCAGGGGGGCAGGATTGCAGGGCTGGCAGGGGAGTGAGGCAGCCCAAGACCCGGGAGCAGGAGCAGAAAGCTGCTGGGACCGCGTGGGGAGGGGCGGCCGCCTCCCCATCCCGCAGGAGACAAGGCGAAAGGGAAAAAAACACCCACCCTCGCGCTTAGTGGAGGCGGACCGTGTTTACAGAAATTATTTCTATTTTGGAAAACAGAAGTGTGGCCAAGTTTGGGGCAATGGTGCTAACAGTTCACTGGAGAGGGATTTATGACGCTGAGATAAACTGTTCAGTGGAATCTTTTTAAAATGCTGAACCACACATTACGTTGGTTACTTTCTCCCCCATGAGAAGTGTTTCAACACACTCCGACCATTTGTAAAGAAGTGGGATTCACCCAGTGCCAGGGATCCGTGTAACAGACCGGAATAGAAACACTGATGATGCTTCGCCAAAGGCAGCACAGAGTACGTGAATTCTGCTTCCTGAAGAAAGTTCCAGAAGGCAGAGTCTGCCTGAGTCCTTCCTTTTCTGCTGGAACTGCGACATCCCCATGTAGACGTGCTTTGAGCAGAGTTGTCCAGACCAAGGAAGACTGCCCAAAAACGTACAGGGAGCCTTCCCCTTGGGAACCTGCTCCTTCCCGAGCCAGCAGCTCACCACGCGCTCTCCGCGGAGGCTGAGCCACCCTCCCCTGGAGTCCAGGGCCAGTTTACAGCAGATTTTGGAAGGAAGTTTACATACTCGGCATGCTTTCGGCGGAGGCAGGTAGCACGGATGACCCGGCTCAGCGGGATGGCGGTTCCGCGGCATGGAGACACATTGAACGCCGGGCTCGCGCGGGGCCTCTCCTCCCTTTACTCCTCGGTGGTCTTGGCAAATCCTCGAGCCGCCTTTCAAAGCGTCGCCCCTGCAGGATGCCAGCCTCGCTGCCAAGTCCGAGATGTACACGGTGAATCACTGCCACCATGTAGATAAATGAAAAACTTGCCTTCCCCTGCAATTCTGTCCTTCTGTCGTCTCACCCCAAGGTACGAAGTTCCCTTCCCCAAAGGCGCAGCAGGCTGAGGGGCGCTGGGGTGGCTAAGGGTCTTCTTCCATCAGCGGGATCTCTGTAAAAGAGGAGACGGCTGTGAGCTTAGGGCCCCGAAGCCCCCTGCGATCATCCGTGACTATGAGCCTCCTTCAAACACCCATAACCCCAGACATTAGTGGGGATGTGAAGAAAACGTCAAGTTCCACAGATCAGCTCATAACCAAACAAGCCAACTCCCCCACACAACACGTATTTGCTGGAAAACAGTTGGGACCTTATGTAGGCCTAGTTCATGGAAGATCAGGTTTCAAACCAGTGGCTATATAAGCTTACAGTTACAATGCTGGGGTCCAGGAAAGCCAGGTGGTGTTGCAGAAAAGGAACTCTAGGACAAACGGGGGCCTTTGTGTCTGCAATGTATGTCCTTTACTGTCCACGTAGCACCTCAGGGTGCTGGGGCTTCCCTCTGCGGAAAACAGCTCTAGCGAATGGAGACCTTCCTCCCTGCAGTGCGCGCTGCCCGCCCTGCCTTGGACAGGGGCCCGGGGATCTCTTCATCCCAGCTTGCACACCGTTTCTCAGGGGCGGGGCGGTCCGCGTGCACTGGTGTGCCGAGCGCGTGCCTCGGGCTTCTGACTCCTGGCCTGCGTGTGTTAATCTGCTGCAAAGCATCGCCTGCAGAAATGCTCCCTAGTTAAGGCACAGAGAAGGAAGACATCGCGGATCCTCCAGATGCCCCGAGAACCAGGCCGCTGCGCCGCCCCCCCCCCTGGCTGGCTCGCCGCCCTCTCGTGCCCCTTGAAATTTCAGCTAATGGGCTCATTACTTGTGAGATGATGATCATCCCTTACAGTAATTGGCCTTGCCGATCGCCTCTCCACGTAGCAAGAGTAAGAGGCAATTTAGCTGAGTGAGAGGGAGACAGACAGATGGGGCCCTGCGCCCGCAGCGGAGGGTGCGGGGAGCCGCAGGGGCTGGGTGCTGCGGGCACAGTCAGCACTCACCGTCCGCGATGTCGATGCCGGGGCTGCTGGATGCCACGTCCCCCGCGGTCGCGCCCGGGCTGTCAGCGGCGGGGCGGGCACCCCCTTGGCGCACGGGGGGCGAATAGAGACTCTGGAGCAGCTCGGAGGAGCCCGAGACGCCGCCGCAGGCTGCTGACCCCCCCCGGGCCCGGGGCCGTGTCCCCCGAGCCGGGGTACGCCGGGGGGCTCTGGTCGTCCACGGGCAGGGGGCAGCCCGGGCCCCCCGCGGCCAGGCACCCAGGGCCTGCGGCCCCCGGCCCGCCGCTCACCGCCTCGTCGTAGGACGGCAGCATGACGGGCACGCCGTCCACCACCACGAAGTCGGGGTCACTGCTGGAGCTCCGCGGCGGCCCCCTGCGGAAGGCAGAGCGGCGCGGCGTCAGGGCCCTCCCGCCCCGGAGTGACCCCGCGGGCGCCCCGCACCGCGCGAGGGGCCTGGGGCAGGGGCCCTGCGTGCACGGGCGAGGGGCGCCAGCTTCCTCCCAGGGTCTCCTCCGCAGGCGCGCTGCCCTCCTCGCCAGCGCCAGGGCACCGGCGTCCTTCCCCGGCCGGCTGGGCCCCGCCGCGCCCCTGCCCCGCTCCTGCTCCGCTGCCCCTCGCTCCTCCCGCAGCCGCTGCTCTCCCGCCGGCCCCGCCCCTAACCGCCCCCGCCCCTCCCCGGCCCCGCCTCCTCCCCGTCCCAGCCCCGCCCCTCTCCCCGGCCCCGCCTCTCCCCCCACTGTCTCCGCCTTCTGCACCCCTCCCCCACTCTCCCTGCACCCCACCCCTCTCCCCTGGAAACCCACCCCACCCCACCCCTCTCTCCTGGAACTCCCCCCCCCCCCCCCCGTCCCCACCCCTCTCCCCTGGTCCCGCTTCTCCCTCTGGCCCTGCCTCTCTCCCCACTGTCCCCACCTTCTGCACCCCACCCCTCGCCCCTGCCCCCCCCCCTTACAGGCCCCCGGCCCCACCCCTCTCCCCATGCCCCGCCTCTGCCCGCTGGACCTGGCCTCCCGCTCCAGCTTTGGCGCCTCCCCCCTGCCAGGCTCTGCCGTGGCTCACACTTCTTCCTCCATCCTTTGACTGTGGACGGGGACCACGTGGTCCATCCCAACAGAGCACCCCAGCGTCCCGCAGGCCGGCGTGCGGATGGAGTCGCCCTATTACAGGGCAGGACATTGGACTGTGAGGGCCCACAGGGAAAGCGTGGTCTCCATGCTGCTGCTGCTTTGTATTCTGCTCCGTGATAAAATCCCTACGCTCTAGTCAAGAAAGAAACCACCGTGGAACAGCAGGGGAAAGGGAGAGTCCAGCCCACCTCGTGGAGGGCCCAGGCACTGCCAGCCCACAGCCGCTCTGGGCCACGCCTGGCTCGTCTGAGGCCTCCAGGGAGAGGCTGAGACCACAGCTGCCTGCCACGTGGTGCCTCGCCACCCAGCACGCGGCACCCGCGGCCCAGGGCGTGCCGACGCCAGGCAGGCTCGGCCAGGTCTCGCCCTCCGCGCCCAGCCCTGCGGGGCACCAGAGCGGCTGCCCAGTAGCCAGCAGGACTGGCTTTCCCTGCCCTGCCGGGAGCTGACGCGGGCAGGGCGGCCGGGCAGGGCGGAGGGGAGGAGAGTGCGCCGCTGGCGGGCAGAGTTGCGCAGGGCCTGCGGAGGGGCTCCAGAGCCAAGCAAGGAAAGGGCCGGACGCCGGCCTCTTTGTTGGAGGTCACATCCGGTCTCTCCTCTGACACCGAAGGGCCAGTCTCAAGTTCACTGACGTTTGAAACAGCTCACAAAAGCTCAGCGGTATTGGGGCGGGCTTCCTGTCCAGAGAGGAAGGGAGACCACCAAGGCCCACGCGCCCCAGGAGGCAGTGCGGGAAGGGGCTGGGACCCTGTCACCAGCTTGTTCTCGGCCGTTCTCCTTTCCGCTCCGAAGCCCTCCACCGTCAGCCGCGGCTGGCGTGTCCGTCAGGCTGGCTGGGCGGCCCTCCTGCCCAGGCCGCCGGCTCTCCTCGCGGCTGCCGCTTTCCTCACTTAGGATCGCCTGCCTTCTCACGTCGCCGTCACCGCCAGGGTGTCTGAGCCGGGCCGCCGGCCGCCTCTCAGCTCCCGTCTCCCTCCCTAGCAGCGAGGGCCCACGATGCGAGAGCTTCTCCCCCACTGAGCGTCACCCACCACGCCTGCTTCCGCCCATCATCGTGCTCAGCGTCTGCTTTTGTGGCAGCTGGAGAGAAGCCCCCTTGAGAATCTTACTATTTATCTGGACTGGGATGAGATCGACATTCCCAAAACAACTAAAGAAGATGGAATATACTCGAAGGCTGAAAATCAAGTGAAAGAGTTTCGAAGACATTTAAAACATCTTAATATTTAGTCGCTATCCTGGAAACTTTTCTTCTAGGTATCGGCAAAAAAACAGCTTCCATGGAACATCTTAAAGTACGTCCTCGTGCTCTCAACGACAAGTGCGCAGCCCGGCTTCCTCTTTGGGGGCCGTGCGCCTTCTTTAGTTTCCGTGGGTGGCCAGGGATAGGGCATGGCCCGCGGGCTAGTGAACAGTAATGCTGGGGACCAAGGGAGGAAGGGAGGTTCCGGGCCCTCAGCAAGCGCTGGCCAGGGCACGGGATGGCGTGGAAGCACCTCTGGGCAGGGGAGCAAACCTTCCCGGGCTGGGCGAGTGGGGTGGCCTGCTCCGCGAGCTGTGACGATACGGGGTGGCCTGCTCCGCGAGACGAGGCCAGCCTGCGTCACAGGTGGTTAGGGGAAAAGGCCACGGGCGAGTCTCCAGCAAGCCGTGCACTTCCTTCACTCTTCACCCTCCAGCGATGTCCCAGAGGGAAGAGTGGGCAAGTGGTTCATTCCAGAAGCCTGCTCTTCTCCTGGGGCAGTGTCCCCTGGGGCTTAGAATGGTCCCTCTGGGCAAAAACAAACGCTCTTTCCTGAAGTCTCAGGTGCTGCGATGAGGAGAATTGCCCTGGAAAGGATCCCAGGTGGCGGCTACCACTCCTTTGGAAGGCAGCTTGTTTCTGGGTCCCCTGGGACCTCCCTGGGGGCGTGGCATTTAGGACCCGCCCTTCTTTTCTTAAGGTTCACAGATGTATCCTTTCGCTTTCTAACTTATTTCTTCCTCCAAGCACAGTGACCTGCCCGCCATGGTGCCGGGCGGTGCCTGGTTCCTAAGAGGTGGTGGCACTTGTTCCTGCGGTGGTAAGCTCCTGGAGGGGAGGCCCAGCAGGCCTCTTGTGGGGATGGAGGCTGGGAGGTGAAGACCTCCCCAGGGCTAATCTGTGCAGCGGAGGACGGCCCCCCCTGCCTGCCCCTTTGCTTGGTCTCCTCCTTCCACGGCGGCCTCACTACCTCTCCCCTGGGCCCTCATGCGCCGTGGGGTTCCGCCACCCATCATTTCTGCACCTCGGGTGTCACAAGGCCTCCACCTGGGCTTCTAGTCAGTTTTGGGCATTTCCGGTCTCCCGTGGGTGTAAGCTCCAAGGTGCCGTCAAGTGGGGCAGCCCCGGGGTGCAGGGCCCCTCCCTGACCCGTGCACCCCTCCCAGCACGCCCACGCTGTCCGCCCAGGCCGTGCATCTGGGGGGGGGGGGAGGGAGGGAGGAGCGGGGCGGAGCCTGCCTCCAGCTGGGCGCTCTGACCCCAGGCCCCCGCCCCAGCCGCGCTCCCAGGCCTCCCTCTTACCCCGGTACGACCCCGGCCTTGCTCTCCTCAGGGCCCCGCTCACGCGCTTTGCGGGGGCTGCGCCGCGCCCCCACCCCGGGTGACGGGGGCGGGAGGCCGTGGCTCTGACCTGGGGGGGAAGTGGGCCTTGAACTTGGTCTGGAACATCCTGGCGAGGATGACGAGCAGCAGCACGAGCAGCACGCTCGTGGCCGTGAACGCCACGATCTTCCACGTGGTCAGGAGGGTCTCGTGGGTGCCGGGCCACGTTTGCTCTGCCGGGGAAGAGCAGGAAGCGGCGTGAGACCCCGCCGCGGCGGCGGCCAGGGCTCCCCGCGCGCTCCCCTGCCGGGTTCACGGGTTCAGGGGCGCAGGGGGCCGCCTCCCGCCCGCGGGCTCTGCAGACACCTGCCCCCGGGGCGGGGCGCGGCCTCGGCAGGACCCCCGCAACGCCAAGGCGCACCCCCGGGGGGCAGTCGCCCGGCTGGGAAACAGCCGCGCTGGGTCCAGGCCGGGGAGGGCGCGGGCGCGGGCGGGGGGCTAAGTGCGTGCCTGCTTCTTGGGCAGAGAATGAAGGGCACGGGGCGGGGGCTTCCCCTCCCGGGAGAAGGGAGAGGCTGAATCGAACCACAGGTGGGAAGAGGGAAGCTGGGGTACACCGCTGGGTGAACAACGAGAGGACAAAGCAGTGCCTGCTCCATGCTCCCCCCTCCTCTGGCTGACGGCACCTGCCAGGTAAGAGGGAGCAAGAGCAGACCCTTCCAGAAGGGACTCCCACCCTTGCCACTTGGTCTTGGGCTCGCCCTCTACTGCTGCCTCTTGGAGCTCGCCCCGCCCCCTGCGCTCTGCTCTCATTTGTTAATTATCACCATTTTCAGGTCTCTCCAGGACCCTGAGTTAATAGATGCTTTTCCTCACGTGCTGTGCCCAGGAGAAAAAGTGTGCAGCCACGGACATCAGCGTGGAAGACGCTGGAGAGGGTGAGCAGGGCCGGGGGCGGCGAAGGTCTCAGCCAGTCGAGACCAGCTGTGAGGCTGGTTTGGCAGCCGTTTGTTACTAACTATAAGGCACTGGAGCTTGCCAGCGGTGGACGTGTCTCTAAGGGAGAGCGGGCTTTGCCCGTAATGAATTCATCTGTATTCTGGCTGCTCCCTCGAGTGGGGGAGGAAGGGGAGTCAGGCATTCAGGCCACCCACAGGCCTGTGCCCTGCCTAAGGAAGCCAGCCCTTCTGCAGGTGGGAGAAAGGTCAGGAGAGGAGAGAGAGGCCAGAGGCCAGAGGGCTGTCCACGGTTGCTGGGAATCTAGGTACCTGCTCAGCCTGGGAATGGCAGGTGAGTGCACCTGGCCTCCGATCAGAGCCTAGAATCATCTGGCACAGAGTTCGACATCTGCTCCATATACCCATAAGGATGTGTTCCCAAGCCCTGCGCTAACACTGTGTGGGAGAGGCCAGGGTCAGTGTATACAACCACAGGTGCAGGGGGAAGCTGCAAGGATGTTGTCTTTATTTTCCAGGAGGTACCAGGATTGAACCTGGGACCTGGGATCTGGGAAGCAGGCGCTCAACCACTCACGCTCCATCCGCTCCCGGAAGCTGGGGTGTTCATCCGTCCAAGGGAGATGGAACCTCACCGGGGGCAGCCTTTGGCCAACTCACCTGACTTGATGCAGTAGACCTGGTAGGAGGGGAACCACTCCCCGTACTGGCAGGTGATGTACTTGTAGTCGCTGGTGAGGCTATAGCCAGGGTCGCAGTAGAACTCGACCACCGTCCCGTGGCTGTACCGCTCGCAAGGGCGCGGGTGGCAGATGAAATCTCCGTGGCTCACCATTGGAGGGAGTGGACAGACTTGGGCAGTGGGGGAGAATAAGAGTTTCAGAACCACATTCTTACCCAGAAAGACTGGCCTAGGGGAAAATGGGGACTTAAAGAGGCGCTTATAATCAGTCATCAGATTACTGAGCTATATTGGAGACAGCCCCTCCGTTGGCATCTTCGCAGAAGGTCAGAGGGGAGCCTGTTAGAACATTCTTGACATGTGCTGCCGACACATGGTGGTGTAAAGTGCATCATAAAAGAGAGATTCGCTTTCCAATGCAAAGAGTATGCCTGTTTAATAGATAGCACGAAGCTACTCTATTAATAATGCATGCTATTATGTGCCAGACAACCAAGTAAATAAAATGAAGATATTTATGGTCAAAAAAAGCCTTTGCTGAAAGAAACAGCTACCCCAAGCCCGTTTCCATGACTAGGGGAGTAACTTGGGACTGTTTGAACTGCTGGGTTAGCGTCCCTAAGCTGAACCCTGAGCGCCCTGCCCGGGTCTGGCCCCTGCCCGGCGAGGAGCAACTCTCCCTGCTCTGGTAGCAGGTGAGGCCACAGCCTCCTGCTCGCTGGCCTGACTGGAGAGCACAGGGTTGAGGGCCAAGAGCCTTGGGTTCCAGGGGCCTCAGGCAGGTCAATCACTTTGGGCCTCGATTTTCTTCCTGTAAAATGGGAGTTTTATTTTACTCTAGATCAGGGGCTCTTAACCAGGGGTCTGTGAGCTTGAATTGAAATTCAAAAGAAATTTACTCTTGTGGGGCATGTTGGTGCAGGTGTGATCTCTTTATTAAATCATGCACAGTCTAGCATGGACTTAGGAGGGGGTGCGTGGTTTTCACCTGACTGGCAAAGGGGTCCATGGAACAAAACAGGTGAAGAGCCCCTGCTCTAGATATTTTAGGATTTTCCTGACTTGAAGAGTCTATGCTTTTCGGGAGAGAAAAATCAATTGTTTCAGTTCCTATCTTGAGGCCCCCCTCTGGGCTGCAAGATCAGAAGAGTTCTGACTCTGGCTGGGAAAATGGCAGGAGCAGAGTTTGGTGCTACAGAACATTCTTTTTCCCGACAGAGGACTTGGAAATAAACAGCGCTGGCATTTAAACATTCTTCAAGAAACAACCAAACCTTAAACTCTACATGTTGACAAAACAAAACAAAAAGCAAGTTCCCTTTTTTTTAGGAGGTACCGGGGATTGAACCCAGGACCTCGTGTATGGGAAGTAGGCACTCCACCCCCGAGCCACAGCCGCTTCCCGCAAGGTAACTTTTGAGCCCCTTCCTTGGAGCAACCCAATGTACCAGCCAATGCAGAAAAGGCTCAAGTTGCTGCCCCAACCGGCAGCCAGAAAGCACAGAAAAGCATGGCCGTGTGATCCACGGGCAGTGAGTCCCTGGGGCCAGGCAACTGGGCGGCCCCCCAGCTCGGCCGGCCCACCCTGGTGGGGGTTCCAAGGCATGGGGTAAGATGCTTTCCAGACACCATCCCTAGTTCTCCAAACTACACAGCGACGCAAGTATCGCTGGCTCCTTTCAGAGATGAGGAAAGAAACTCAGAGCGCTCGGATTCTCCAGAAGCAGCTCGAGGCGTGGGTCAGTGCCCAGGCGGCTCCTGGCGAGCCGGGTCTGCAAGGCTGGACCATCTCCTCCCTGGGTCCCTGTTCCACCCTGCTCCCATTGCCAGCCGAGGGGCCCTGAGCAGGTCCCCTCTGAGCCGCAGGCCCCTCGCTTGGGAAGGGGGCTTCTCTGGGGGTTAGCGTGAGGACTGCTGCGAAGGGCTGAGTGCAGAGCCTGGCGTCGGGAGTGGGTCGGCCAGGGACAATGGGGACCTGGTACTCGAAAGTGGGCCACAGTGAGGCAGCTGTTTACACGGGCGCTGGAAAGTGGGTAGGACGAGGTGCCCCAAGGACAAGCAAGGGCAGGAAGCCACCACCCCAGACTGCAGGGCAAAGGGGTCCTCGTTGCTGCGCTTCCCCAGTGGCCTTGTGCGTCAGACCTGGGGTGTGGAGGAAGGTCAGACAGTGCCTGAGATGCCCCCCGATGCGGAGAGGGCGAGGGGAAAACGCCTGGCCTTCTCCCACCTCCCATCTCCCCCCGTCGCCCTCCAGAGTCTCCCTCTTGGCAAAGTCAGTGGGAAGCCGGCCGACGAGGGGCGCTGGGAAACGCCGCCTCCGGGGTTCAGCCCGCCTGCCGTGCAGTGCAGGGGAAGACTGGGGAGGGCATCCGGGGGCAAACAGGCCCCGGGGTGCAGAGCCAGGGCCTCCCTCCGCCTCTGAGGCCAGCTGCTCTTCCCACCGCCCACTACCTCCTGCCCAGCGCGACACAGCCTGCCCTGTGCTGCCCAGCGCTGGGGCACAGGCCCAATGCCTCCAGATCCACCCCCCAGGCATTCTGTGGGCACCCCCAGCAGGTACAGGGGCAGCTGGGCAGCGCAGGGGAGGACGGCAAAAGAGGCTCCGGCCGCAGCGAGCGCCAGGGGCGCAGAGGCAGAGGCCTCTGGGAGCCGGCGCCCGTGTGCGCCCCTCCGTGGGGAAGGGAGCCGGCCAGGTGGCAGTGGGCGGGCGTTGCCCCCGCACTAGCCTGCCCCGAGGCGCACCCCTGCTGGGAGGCCAGCCTGACCACTCGGCGGCCCCCTCTTCCGCGGCCTGGGGGCGGGGCCCTTGGCCCGCCCTCCTGCAGGTGCCCCCAGTGCTCTGCCCGCCGGGGATGGGGCCTTCCTGGGGGAGCCCCCGGGGCCCAGGACCAGGGCGGCGGGCTGTCCCATTGGGCCGCGCGGGATACAGGAATCTCAGGAGCGTTTTCCAGCCAAGGGCTGCAGGGGGCTGGAGGGGGCCGCACAGCCCCTCGGACTGCAGGAGAGATGGCGCTGCAAGTCATGGGTGGCGCCACAGGCACGTGGTGCCCCGTGCCGGGGAGTCGCCCTCCTGCGGCCCCCGCGGTCTGAGGAGCAGAGGAGGGGCTGGCGTGCGGCGCCCACGTGCTCAGGGCACAGCCTCCCACCAGGCAGGTGCCCCTTCCAGGGGCCCAGCGGCCTCTGTGTACAACCAGGGAGACAACCCTAAGCCTCGGCTGCTGCGAGGACCGCGCCACGCAAGCGCCCGGGTGCAGGGCGCACTCGGCAAACCACAGCAGGGGCAGCGCTGGGGCAGCCCCACACCCCGCCAGGGCCGGCGCCTCCCGACGCGCAGGTCCCCGACCGTGCCGGCCCAGCCCACACCTGCGGAAGGCCTGGAAGCGCGTCCCGCCGCGCTTGCTCGGAGGCCAGGGAAGCCACCGCTGCAGGGGCGTGACATCCGCCCCTGTCCTCATCGGCCCGTGAGGGAGGTGCACCTGCCCCCGGTGGGAACAGTCCCCTCCACACCTGGCCGTGCGCCTGGATTGCGCCTGGCAGGCCGTTAGCTTTGCGGCAAGGGGAGCCCCCGGTTGGGGTAGAGGGTGCGAGGGTCTCTTTTACCTTGGAAGGAAACAGCAAGTGTCGTTCATTATAAGCCGGGCAAGCTTACTTAAAAATAACAACGTTGCGACACCTTAAGCTCAGGGGACCTTTCACGTCCCAAGACAGCCTCTAACTGTGGGGCTAAACTGAGACGGATCTACACAGTCCCAGACAGACCACTCCCACCCACAGAGCCTGGAGCAGATGGCAAGCGGCCCCGGGCTCCCAGAAATCCCGAGAGGGAATTGCTTATCCTTGGAACGCCCCTAGAAGCCCGCGACTCAGGAACCGTCAGTTGGTGGTTGTGAGCAACGCGATACCCATGAAATCCTGCGGGTGGTGTGATCTAAGAGTCTTCTGCAACTGTTTTGGTTTTAATGTTTCTTACAACTTGAGAAATCATTAGCAGCGGCTGCAGTTTGGGGAGGTGGGGTCTGGGGTTCAGTGGTTCAGTGGTTACAGGCAGAGTGGTTACAAGCAGCCGTGGTTACAGCCCACCTGTGTAAGGAGGGCGGTCACCTCCTCCGGATAGGCCGGAGTAACTCTCCAGGTAGGTGCAGAGTAGTTTTTCCCCATAGCCAGGATCTCTTGGCATCCGGCAGTGCTGGGCTAGATTTGGGCAGGGGCGTAGAAGCACTGGGAACAGGGACTCTGCTAGTCGGGAAGGGGCTGGGCCGGGCTGGAGGGGAGGTGATGGACTGTGGTCAGACTGCGGTCTCCCCAAATAAGCCCTCCCTCCCAGCCTGCCTCCTCGGCGACTTGGGGGCTCCTCTCCCCCTCTGGTCGTTTCTGCCTGCTAGGTTTAATTGCAGCGCAGGTATCAGCTCCTGCACGAGGACACCCCCTGGCCTCCAGGCAGGGCGCTCGATACATATGACATGTGTTACACTCGTGCGCTTTCGTAAACGCTTTGAGAGGAGGGCCTGCACCTTTCACATTTTTGTAACTCCTATAGCATCCAACGATATTCTTGGCAACTACTGTCATTTGAGTGAATGAAAACTTCCAAGTCTTCATATTTAGCCAGATAGCCCTCCCTGCCCATTATTCTCCCGAGGGTAATGAGTGAGCTGTCATTTTCATGCTGTGTCTAGTACCCCCCCCCCTTTTTAAGGAGGTACCAGGGATCGAACCCAGGACCTCATACATGGGCAGCAGGTGCTCAACCACTGAGCTACATCCGCTCCCATTGGGAAAAAAGTTGAAACATGGTCACAGTTTTACCCTCGCTTCTTTACCACACGGACACAGCAGGAAAGTATTTGTGCATGTATATTTTGGGGATGGGAGCTAGGATGTTGCCAGTGCCACCTCTGAGAGATACACTAAAATAAAGTCAATGTTCCTCACACCTTTAAAACAATGCCATTTGGTTCTTCCCGTGATGCACCTCACAGAGGTGACGATCACAACACAACATGGTGCACGATAAAAACGGAATTTTTAATCCAAGCCTCCTTCACTGCCTGTGGACAACACTGAGAACACAGACACGGTGGCTGGAGGTGAGGAAGAGGCAAGTGTCGGGGTGGGGAGAGGACCGAGTGCAAAAATTAAACGCAGCAGCTGCCATGTGAGGGGTGGGACATGAAGTGCAGGGAAAGGAGGCTGGTCTTCCTTCTGAAGAAAAGTATGGAGATGAAAAGCAGAGGAGGACTCTCTCGACTGAAACATCCCAGGAGGCTCAGGTTTAGCCCAGGGCCAGCTCTGGACCCGCGGCAGCCTGGGAGGGGCAGGGGCCCGCCTGACCGCGCCCTGCTCGGTGGCAGCCCTGGAACCGGGGGTTCGGGCCTGGAGATCGCCACCCAGGAAAACAGAAAGGGGTGCCTTTCGGAACCCTGGCAAGCTGTCCCTTGGCCTTCCTGAGGAAGATGGCTGCACCGGCTCCCTTCACAGGGGCGGCCGGGGGAGCTGGGAGGAATTCGAGTCTTGACACTAGCCAGCACCTCAGGGAAAGCAGGGTGCGGCCTCAGCCGGCAGAGGCGCTCACGGGCTGCGCCGGGGTTTGGGGCAGGAGGCTGCTCCTTGCGCGACGGTCCAGGGCATGCAGGGTGTTGGACGTCGCTGCCGGGCCCACGGGTACCAGCAGCTCTTCCCCGTCCCTGGGACGCCTGCACATGCCTGCATGTGTTTCCAGTGCTTCTAGCACTGGCCCTTGGACTCTCCGCCCACCTGGCACCATTAGCTAGGGCCCCTGGCCCAGCACCCCCCCCCCCAGCTGGCAGGGTGCTCGGAGATGATGTGGGAGGAGGAGCCAGAGGGTGGAGCTCAGCCCTGCCGCTTACTGGCTGTCGGACCTCAGGCCAGTCGGGGAGGCCCTCGGGTCACAGCCAATAAGACCGACTAGCAGAGGAGTTTTCAGCATCGTTAAGGCTAGGAGTAAGCCTGCTCAGGGCTAATGGTAGGCAATAATCGTATCTGTTTGGTTTTATGGAGAGGAACCTGAGTCCCCAGCCTAGCACGAGGTGAGGCCGCTGGGGAGTAGGGGGCAGGTCGGAGGAAAACATTTGCAGATTCATCAAGACTCCCCAGATTGGGAAGCGGATGTGGCTCGAGCGATTGAGCCCCTGCCTACCACACAGGAGGTCCCAGGTTCAGTTCCCGGTGCCTCCTGTTGAAGATGAGCAAGACAGCAAGATGGTGCATTGGGCAGGCGTGGCGAGCTGGCACAACAAGGAGACACAAAGAGGAAAGACAACGAGAGACACAACAAAGC
Organism: Dasypus novemcinctus; assembly: GCF_030445035.2. Lineage (NCBI taxonomy): Eukaryota > Metazoa > Chordata > Mammalia > Cingulata > Dasypodidae > Dasypus > Dasypus novemcinctus. The sequence continues at coordinate 110,612,363 of NC_080685.1, forward strand.
AGGGAGCTAAGGTGGCGCAAGCAATTGAGCGCCTCTCTCCCACGTGGGAGGTCCCAGGTTTGGTTCCTGGTGCCTCCTAAAGAGAAGATGAGCAGACACAGAGAACACACAGCAAATGGACACAGCGAGTGCAAAACAATGGGGGGGGGGGAGGGATAAATTATAAATCTTAAAAAAGAAAAAAAAGATTCCCCAGATTCCTCCTGCTGTCACCCGACCCCACTGCTTCTCTGTCCAAAGGTGGACCTTCTTGCCCTGGAGTTGGGAGAGGCCCCTGAGGGGCATCCTGAGGGGCAGCCCACCAGATGGTGGCCACAGGGAGCCCAAGGGGCAGAGTCCTTCCTGGAGCTCGCTGGCTCGCTGGCCACTCCAGCACGGGGACGCCACAGGGTCTCCTCCAGAGGCGGGCGCTGCTGGCTCTCGGAGGTGTGAGGCCCACCAGGCGGGCCCTCTGGCCAGGATGGCACAGCACTGTCCTCTCGACAGGGGGCTTGCCCACGATGGAGCCAACCTGCCCCCTCCCCTAACCGGGGCCGCAGAGTGGCCCTCTCCCACCCGAGTCGCTGCTTCCTTCTCCGCGGCCCTCTCCTTCCTCCCTCAGGTGACTCCCAACCTCTTCTGGTGGATGCTGTTCACCACACAGGGCGGTAGATGAGTCCGAGGGTCCCCAGACCAAGCAGCAAGTGCCACCTCCAGTTTGGGGGTGCTGGAGGCCGAGGCCCGTGCCATCCCCACGACCGGTGTGGGGGCGGAGCGTTTTCGTTGTTACAGGTGAAGGCACCTCACACCTCTTCCCCAGGGTCCTCAGGTGCTCCCAGCCCCCCGTCCCCACCGTGGAGATCAGGAAAGAGCAGGCAAGGTCGACCCAGAGTATCTCCTGCAGCTAAATGGAGCCGGAACAGGAGCCTGACGCCTCTCTATGTGGGAACAAGTGATTCCTGGGTTCTCTTGGCCCCTGCGCTATCAGCACCATGGCACCCGTAGTGCAGATAAGGGGTTGAGCATCCCTGGGCAGGGTGCATTTTGGACCTTCTGAAATAAGAGCCTCTCCACTCTCTTATCTAAATATACTGAGCATATTCCTTCACTTACTTTTGATTCATTTATTAAGATTTTTTTTGGACACCCATGAAACTAGATACTGCCTTGGTTCCATCCCCATGGGGCTTACTGAGGACAGATGAGAAACAAGTCAACAAGCATTTATGTGGCTGGACCTGCTGTTAAGAAACAATGTTACCAACATACTCTCTCACTCCCGGGGACTGGGATGGAACTGCGTGGCCTCACCTCCCAAGGCAGCTTGGAAGGCACCTGGGGCCAAAACGAGTCTTACTGTCTTTTACACACCGTAAGATATAAAAATCCACACTCATACGGGCAGGACAGGAGATACAGGGCTGGGACACTTTCCTTCCTCTGCCCTGAAGATGGGTTGGAGAGGAGAGCTGCCTGTGCACCCCACGGTGAAGGCACGAGGATCCCCAGGTCGTGGGTGGAGGCTAGGAACGGGGAGGGGCCAGGACGGTGATGGAGGAACCTCAAGGGATGAGTGGGTCAAAGGGGTGGGGGCAAGAGGGTGTGGCCGGGTAGAATGCCTCACGGGGAGAGCAGGTCCACGTGGGGACGGCCTCACCGTCTGGAACCCCAGCATGGCTGGCGCACCTGAGTCTCCAGCCCCACCTGATGCCACAGATTGGACTCAACTATTGGGACCTGGCAGTTAAAAGCTGCTTGACCTTCCTTGGAGACAGATTCAGGGTGCTATTTCCCTGCCAGGGGATGTTAAGTAGCTGCTCTCTCCTTCTCCCTCCCCCCAGTGACTGGGAGGTCCCTGTAGCACCTGTGCTGGGGAAAGCGGGGAGTCACAGAGCACCGGAATGATTCACCAGCTAAGGAGCAGTCTGAGGTCACTGATAACTGACCCTCCCCTCTCCCAAGGTGAAGAACTTCTAATATTGCGTCTGGACATGATGGAGACCTGTGGGAGGCAAAGTAGAGAAAGTGACAGGATGGGAGGTAGGAAGGACCTACTTTAGAGAAGATGCTCAGGGAAGTCCCCTAAGGAGATGACATTTCACCCGAAATCCAGAGCAGCTCTATTCACAGTGAGGTCCCAGTGCCCACCCACCAACCTGACTAGTCCACAACAGAATAAACAAAGTGAAAGCAAGTAAGTGTTCAGAAACTTTTGTAGCAATTTGACTTTGTGGCAACATCCCAGTGTCCTTTCAATTTCTATTTCCTTGAAATGCAATTTTATGGCTGATAAATCTAATAAAAATGGGCTTGTACTTATAACTTTGTCTTTTATTATTTTATAATCCACTTTATTGTGTGTGGATATATATGTATTTATATATACTATATATGTATTTGTCTACAATGTCCTGGAAAAATACCAAACAAATAAAACGCAGCAAAACTAACTCTTCCACTGCAGATTTTGAGAAGCACTGATCTAAAGAATAGGAAGGAGCTCGTCAAGGGAAAAGCTGGGGGAGAACACTCCGGGCAGAGGGACACAGCGTGTGTGAAGGCTGGAAGGGTCTGGCGAGTTGGAGGCCCTCAAGAGAGGACGGTACCTGCGTGTGGACGGGGAGAGTGGAGGGCACTGCACAGCACAAGAGTGAGAGGCAGATGGGCACTGGGGGTGGAGCGCCATGGCTCCACGGCAAGAACCGGGCTTTCTCCTAAGTGGGAAGGAATGCCGTGAAGAGGAGGGAAACGAGAGACCTAGCTGTAAAGACTGTTCTGGCCGCTGCGTGGAGAACAGACTACTGGGGGGGCAGAGGTAGAAATGGTGTTTGGAGGCTGCTGCCATAACCAGGCGAGAGACGGCGGTGGTTCACACCAGAACGCTGGCAGAAGGGACAGTGGGAGCAGAATGATGGGACGTATTTTGGAATTAGAAACAACAGGACTTGTTGAGAGATGGAATTGGGGGGGGGTGCTGTTAAGGGGAGCCTCAAGGGTGACTCCCAGATTTCTGAAACTACTACCTGGATAGATGTCGGTGCCATTTACCAAGCCAGGCTTTTATTCTGTTTTGTTTGTTGTGTCGGAAGGATTGGTGCTAAGAGTTTGGCTTTAGACTGGTTAGGTTTGAGCTGCCAGTGAATGAGTCGTCCCAGTGTCAACTGGGCAGCTTGGCGGACACCTGGAGAACTCCAGAGCGTAGACCTCATGGACTTACCGACTAGAGGGGTCCCAGTCTAAATCCTGAGCAATCAAAGAGCAGGAAAAGAGAGCGGCACCTGTGGACGGGGCTGCAGCGCAGACTGCGGGAGGGGCGCGTCTGGAGGGGGGAGTGGCTCCGAGCAAGCTGGGGAGAGGGGAGCGGAACGTGCCCGTTGGTTCGGCCAAATGGAAGTTCACTGGCGACTCTGGGAGGCGCAGGAGGGAAGCCATCCTGGAGCCGCGGGTGAAAGTGGTGGGAGGTGCAGGCAGCTCTTCAGAGAAGTCTGCCGGGAGGAAGCCGGCACAGCCGGAGGACCAAGGGGACCCCGCGCCGGCCCAGGAGGAACTGGATCCTGTTTGGAATATGTCGGTGGGAGTCGTCCAGCACCGAGGAGGAGATTAGTGACTCGGGACGGGAGGGGGCAGAGAAGGGGGAAGTCCCTAGACGGCGGCAGGAGCTATGTTCTCTCCTGGGTGCCATAGAGTGATCGCACACTGGGCGCCCACAGCACCGGGACGCACTCGCTCTCAGTCCTGGGAGGCGTAAACAGGAACCGAGGTACCGGCAGGGCTGAGCTTCCTCGGGAAGAGCCCCTCCTTGCCCCTCCCTCGTTTCTGGTGGTCCCCAGCCGCCCCTGGCGCTCCTGGCGGGCGGTGGCCTCGCTCTGCCCTGTCTCGTTCCCACTGGCCTTCTCGAGGACGCTGGCCACGCTGGATGCCCCCACTCCCGTCTGACCGCACTGTCGCTCACGCCGCCTGCAGCAATCCTTTCCTGCCTTAGGTCCCAGTCGGTGGCTCTGGGGGCCAGACGCCGACGTGTCTTTTGGGGGGACGGAATTCAGTGCCTAACAGGAGGGGCGGTCCAGGTGCGACGGCAGGCCTGGCCTTCGGGGGGCGTGGGGCGGAGGGGGAAGGAAGGGCTGCGCTGCGGACAGGGCGGCGGGAGGGCCAGGGGGTCCTCTCTGGAGGCGCGCCTCGAGCTGAGGCCCCGCTGAGGTGGAGGGGGGCTCCGGCTGGAGAGGGGCACGCCACCTGCCACCAGCCCTTCGCCCGCTTCCGTATCGCACTATGTTGAAGAGAGAAAAGTAAGGTTGAAAAATGGTCTGTGCGCCTTACGAATATTCACACAAATTCCTCCGGGGGGTGGGTCAGGAGAATATAAAGCAACATTACAACTGACGGCCTCTGATGTTTAAAATCCTGGGCCCCCGAGCCTGGCTGCTCCGATGGCCGTTTTAGTTCTTAGTCTCAGGGAACTTCGCACAGTCCTCCGGGGGTCCTTCGTGTAGGAAAGTGCGCCCCTTTCGTCTGAACCCCCGCATCTATCCCGGGAGCTGCGTGGGCGGAGGCCACAGGCCGCTCTCCACCGTGCCCGCGGCCCTCCTGCAGCACTGCGCGGGGCGGTGCTACCAGGGAGCGGTCCTCGTTATTTCTTTTTGTCCTTCCCCTTCCCTCGCTATTCCTCGGACAGACCATCGGCTTTGGGATCTGCTGGAGGCTTGTTGGAAATGCAGAGCGACCGGCCGCACCCCAGACCCACTGACCCAGAAGCTGCATTCAGCAAAACCCGCGGGTGATTCACACGCAGGCTCCAGACGGAGCAGCGCCGCCCCGGGTCATGAGAAAACTGAGCTGAGCTCAGCGGTGAGGGGGAGGGAGGGCTCCCGAGGCCAGAGCAGCAACCTCAGCGGGCCTCGAAGAGCGTGGGGACCTGCCGGGAAAGCCAGAGGTCCTGCGCACTGGTGCAAGGGCGTCCTCTCAGACCACCGCGTGCCCCGCCTGCCCTCCCTGGGGAGGGGCTCGGAGGACGCGGCCGTCGAGGGACTGTGTGCTCTGCCATGCGCTGAAGCCGCTGGCTGCTAACCCTGGAGACTGCTGCTGCAGCAGCGGCCCCCAGCCTGAGCGAAGGTGGGGAACGGTCCCAGGACGTTGGCTGGAACCCGCCCTGCCAAAGTCACAGCTATCTCTAAGGCTGCCCTGCAAACTTTCCTTTTAGCTCAGCGAGAATCAATAAAGGTTCTACAACCCATTACATTTTCCACTTTTGTTTTGCTGTAACAACCCAGAAGGCCAATAAATGTGTCTGCCAAAGGAAGCAAATGACGGCGGGGCTGGGTGTCGGCTTGTGTTCTGGCCCAATGGAGCCTCGCGCTCGCTTGCTCAGAGATGTGCTGACAGGTCACACTTGAGATCAATGTTGCCAGGCAGCCCCGAGGGAGGCGCTCTGACCTGCCCTCCATCTCAGCCTCCCCACATGAGCGTATCCCTTAGTAAGTGCAGGATGGCGCCTGATGACAGCCGTGAAGCTTTAATGCGAAAAAAATAAACATAGTTTCGTGGAAGGAACTGGAAGCCTGCCTTGGATTTGGAGACACGAGGCCACCAAGGAAGAGAGTGCTGGAGCAGGTGTAAGCCCGTGATTTACTGTGACCATCTTTTGCAGCAAGGAAAGGCTGGTGCCGAAATCAAGAGGTGACCCGTTTTGGTTCTGATGAGGCTGTCTTCCTTTGCAGTGGTTGGAGCACCAGTGGCTAAACCCCTACAAGGTGGAAACCACCCACGAGACACCTGGCTGACATGAAAGTTGCTTGGATGTCAGTGGAAGTTCTCTAAAATATCTCCTACGGTTGGGATTCAGGGCATCTTAATATTGAAGAGGGGGACACTGAGAGGCACAGAATTAGAGAGGAGGGTGACACAGAAAGTCCACGCGTAAGGCGCACTTTGAGCAGGTCTTTTCCATCTCTCTCTGCGACTGGCAAACTCTTCCGCCCTCACAGATGACACTGGGGTTGAATGTTGCCGTTGTTTCCCGGAGAATCTCAAACTAGCCTGGCAAACTGGACCAAGGCGCCACATGACACGTTTACATCAGTGTACTGGATTTTCTGAACCTTGAGGTTTCCTCCTACTCATTGTTCTTAAAATCTTGGCGCCTCCTTGTTCGTGTCTATTAGCAGGCCTAGCGGATGAGGAAATAACTGAGTAATCAGTTAATAATAGTGGGAAGCAACTGGCCATGCTTTGCCCCTGGCTGTAGTGAGTACATGTGTGTGTAAGGGTGTGAACGTGTGCGCGTGCGTTTATGGGGATGGCTTTCTATCACACATGGAAAACGACCGTGTTTTCTGCTAGTAAAGTTGCTTCTGGTTTACACAATAGACTTACTTTTTATCGGTATTTCTTAGCGTTCTGCAGGAAGGTTTGCTATCCTGCAGTGAGTAGCATGCTTTTCTGCCACTGGAACAAATTTGAGAGTCACTGGCTTTGAAGTCACAGGAAGTGGAAGGAGAGACTGAAAGGGGAAAGTCAGCTAGGAGGACATGAAAGGGGAGCGTGGGAGTGAGGACGTGAGCTAGAGGAAGACTGGGGGGATACGGAGGTCTGTGGCTTAATGATAGCTCCGGGAGGCAGCTGCACCCAGTGAAGAGTGACATGCCTGGCCTCAAACCCTGGCTCATTGCCTAGCTCTGTAGCCTTGGGCACTTTGCTTAACCTCTTTCTGAGCTTTAGTTTCCATCATCTGCAATACAGGAATCATAATACTTAAATCACAAGGCCTTTTTAAAAAAAGAAATAAGAATTAGAAGTAATATCTGTAAATCAGCAAACACAATGCCTGACACACAAGTAGATGCTCAGTTAACAGAGGGAGTGTTTATTATTTTTACAGGCGATACTGGGAGCCAGTGAGACAAAGTACAAGCAGTGATTATGACACTTATGAAACACCTATAGGGTGGGCAGAACGAACACACCATTTTACTTAACCCTAAGAACGGTTTTATAGAGGCATCATTATTACTGTTGTCATTTATACAGATAAGGAAATTGAGGCTCAGAAAGGTAAAGTCATTTGTCCAGGGTCACCCAGCAAATAAACAGCAGGGCTGGAGTTTGATCTTAAGTGATACTACTACAAAGCTGTGTTCTTTTCCCGATTCTTCCATGGGATTTAAATGCATGTAAGGGCAAGGGAGGGTGGGGCCACTCATGGGTGAGGAGAGGGCACAGTGGGATTCCTTGCCCGGCTCAGATGCACGTGCTGTGCAGCAGGTTGGGAGCCTGGAAGAGCCTTGGATGATCAGAGATGGGGGAAAGGCGAGCTGGGGCGCCCCTCACAGACATGGGAGGCATGCTCCCATTCAGCTCAGCTCACATGGGCAGGGTGCCATGTACGGGGCCAGGGGAGACACTAGCTCAGGAAGGGGCTGCAGGCAGAGTCCAGAGGATGCTGGCTGACTGGGATTCAGGACGCTTTGCAGACAGTCCTTTAAGTTGGAGGCAAGAGGGAGAGGGCAGAGCAAGGGGAGTGGGCTTCCTCCCAAGCCAAGCCAGGAGAGCGTGAGCCCAGCACTGGTCTGGTAGATGGAAGCGGAACTCTAGCCAGGTCCATGGGGAGGTGGCCAGCTGGAGGAGGAGGGAGATAGAGGCAATGCTGGCTAATGTCAGAACGCCAACCGGAAATATCTAGACACTGAGATTTCCTTAAAATGAAGTAAAAACCAATCGTGAACGTGAAAATCGTTAATTTGTGAGTTATGCTGTAGTCAGCAGAATGGGATAAAACTAACGCAGGAAGACTGAATCCTAGCCCTTGATCCCCAAGAGTTGCCTGGGGAGATATCAGTCATTCTTCTCTTTGGGTAGTGCCAGCAGAAGCCAGGTTAGGAATCCTTATGTGTCACCCACAGCGAATTCGAAGGGCCTCTGTGTCTTTGAAAGTGCCAAGCAGCACGGCACAGTAAAATGCCTCATGTGCTACTTTAGCCATGGAATTCTTGGCTTTCCAGCTTCCTACAAATTTGCTTTAGTCCCAATTCAAAAACATTTCCCTCAGAATTAAGGTATTTATGGTATGAAAATACAGACTGATGTAGACACAGTGGTTTGCTTGTGATAACTTAGGCTAAAGACTGGTTTCTCTGTTTCTCAGGAGGTACCACGTATTGAACCTGGGATCTTGTATATGGGAAGCAGGTGCTCAAACACTGAGCTACATCAGCTCCCCAAAGACTAGTTTTAAAATCTGAATTCCAATATGATAAGCTTCTTTCTTTCTTTCCTTCTTTTTTTTTTTTAAGCTCCAGCTATTTTTCCACCTTCTTCATGCCTGGGCCTGTTAAATCTTTATCACTGGTGGAAGAGGTAGGGCTAGAAAATGCATGTGGTTCTCACCCATTAAAGAACAACCCAGCCAGAATGGCAACCAAGTTCTAGACTTTTCTTCCGAGGCCACAGCTACTAGGAGAAATCTGAGTTATCAGATGAAGCCTTGTTTTATCCAAGCACTCCAACTTTAGGGAAATTTGGGCTCAATTTAGAGGTGGGCATCATCTTTTGTGAAAACAAAACCGTGAAACCTCCTCCCATACAAAAGAGAAAATGAGGTGAACATAGGCATGCTGGCTTTGAAAAATAAAAGATGCAAGACACACAGATGACATGGCAAGTTCTGAATATTGTACCTAACCTTTGCCGTGGGTGTCTAATTACGTTGGGAGAAAAGGCAGGGCGTTCTGGCAATCATTTATGAAGAAAAGTTAGGATGGGAGTGGGAGCTGGAGAAGAGAAGGCAAAAGGAAATGACGGGTAGAACGGACCCCCACACCACCGTGCTGAATGTCACCGAGTGATTCCCAGCCTGAAAAAGGCCAAGGAGTGACTGGTGGGATTTATGGTCGCCTGTGTTGCTCCTGATTGCTAGAGGTTTTATTACCATGAAATACAAGTCACCTAACTTCCCAGAGGAAAGAAGGAAGTGCATTCTGCCTAGAGCAAGGATGGGGAAGATATTCTAGAGTTTAAGGACAAACACTCCAAATTCCCCTCTTGTACTGGCAATCTATTTTCTGAGCATAACGAAATCACCCTCTTGGCACAGGCTAGTGGCTCCCAGCCACCGTCATATAGCTTGGCTGCTGCTCTGCTGGGCACTCTTTCCAGGGTCCTGACATTCCAACATTACAAAATAAAGACTTCAGCTTGCATGCCTGCGAATTTTTCCAAAATAGAAGACTGGCTACAGAGAAAATCAGGAATAAGTTTTGGGGAAAGAGAAGGACACATCCCCTTCTTCTGTATCTCAAACAAAACCTGCCCTGGCCTTCAGCAAAGGAGTGGAATAATTGTGCCACAGCATGAAGGATGTGGAATGTGGACGACGCAGAAGAGCGGTCCCCGGGAGAGGCTTGTGTGTGATTCTTGGGTATGAACATTTCTCGCTGCTTTCTACCGACACAATCCCACAAGGGCTTCCTCCGACCCAAAGCAAGAGGGCAGCTTCCAGGCTGTAGAGTTATTCGCCGGCTGCTCATTCAACCCCATCCCTGTGCCTGGTGCACAAGCAACATTTCCAGAAAACATGAGCAAGGGCCTGGGCTCAGAACACGGGGCCTCCTGCACTGACGCAGGCCCTGGAACGGGACCCCCACCCAGGCTACAGCCCAGGGATGGAGTCTGGGAGCCCCATCACAGAATGTGAGGGTGCAGGGAGGGGTATCCTAGTCCTTCTTTGGTGTTCTCTTCCTTTCTTGATTTGAGAGAAATTCCACAGATCTGCCAGCTGTTTCCCCTTTGGTGGAGAGAAGAATCACTTTCTCTTCTTCCTTTGACGTTTATCTAAATCTCAGCATTTGGACTTTTTTTTTTTTGTAGGAGGTGCTGGGAATTGAACCCAGGCCCTCATACATGGGAAGCAGGCGCCTAACCACTGAGCTACATCTGCTCCCCTAAATCTCGGCATTTGAATGAGTCAATGTTCTTAGCAGCACTATTCACTATTGCCAAAAGTTGGAATCAACCCAAATGCCCATCAACGGATGAATGGATAAATAAAATGTGGTATATACATATAATGGAATACTACTCAGCTATGAGAAGGAATACAGTACAAACACATGTGATAACATGGATGAATCTTGAGGACCTTATGTTGAGTGAAACAAGCCAGGCATTGAAGGACAAATACTACATGACCTCTCTGATATGAAACAAGCAAATCGAGCTGTCTCAGAGAGCTAGAGACTGGAAGAAAGGCTTAAAGGAATCTGGGGGGGAGAGGAAGGTTGTGAGCTGACGCCTACAAGGGTGAAGTCTATGAAAAGCTGGAGGTAACTATTTGTACAGGGAAGGGATAAGATGGGGACATAAGGATACCTTTGGGTGGCGCTTTGTGGGCTTGAGGGGGCTAGGGTTGGGAGGATGGGTCAAATGACCCAAGGAATTGGGGAGAGGGCTGGGGGGAACCATTGAATATGGGAGAATGCCAGGTATATGGTTGAAACTATACTGTTGAGAAAACTTTTTAGAAAATATATTAAGGAAGGATCACGTGTTTAAGGTGCTTAAGGGGGGTGTATCTGGTACAGGGGCAAACCTCTAGGGAGCGTGTGGGTGCCCATTTTGTCACAGTGTGTTATATCATTGGGTGGAGACCCCTACAATGAGTGTGAAGGTGCACCCACATCCAGGGGAGACCTGATGCTCCCAAAGAGAGGGACTCCCTGGCTCCCAATTAGTTAGGACCATCTAGTAACTCAAGCCCTCAGCATTGTTGCAGTATCTGTAAATCTGGTTCCTCAAGTAGTGGAGAGTGAGTGTCACGGTGTCCCCTGAGGGGCGGGGGAGAGAGGTATAGCATGGATGGAAGCAGGAAACTGGCAGGCAATGGAAGTGCTCTACAAGATCATGCAATGATGGACATGCCAACTTACAACTAAAGCGTATGAAAGTCCATAAACTAAAATGTAAACCATAATGTAAAACATAAGGAAACTAAAAATTTAGAACTCTGTACAGTCTAAAATATAAACAATAATGTAGACCAAAATGGAACCATGTTTGATAGCTATGTTTCAAAATCTGTACATCAGCTGCAGCAAATATAACATGAACATGTAAAAAGATCATTTCTGGGGAAAGGGGAAAAGGGTTTGATGTTGGATATCTGGGAGTCCCCTATATTGTGTATGTGAATTACTGTGATCTAAAACATTTTGAAGACAAAATTAAAAATTAGAAAGAAAAAAAAAGAAAGGATGTAGACACTGAGGAAGAAATGAAAGGGCCTTGCCACTGTACATACAGGGCATCACCTATTACAGTGATGAAAGGCAAAACGTTAGAGACAAAGCTTTATAATATTTTTCATTTCATTAATACACCAATTTATTTTTACTATATTATAGTATTTCTAAATTACAATATAGTCTATTTCTAAACTGTAAACCCATCACTGTATTTCAATTTCCTATTACTTGAATTTGGCAATATATTAGGATTCATTCTTGAAGAAGTTTTGGACCACAGAGAGGTTCAACTATGGCAGGGGAGGAACTCTGGTGTGTTATTGATGAAGGCACTTGGGTGGGGGGAGTTTTCCAGGGCAAGTACATAAGGAACATAAATATGTTAGATATATGTTGGGTATTTTTATAGTAGTTACTGTTACAAACATCAACTGAGGGAGTGCTGAGTTCCCACCTAAGGGAGTTCTGTCACATTCCCCAAAGGAACAACAACAATCCCCCAAGTGCAACAGCAAAGATCAACAAGGAAAGATGGCCCAATAATGAGCCCTTGATACTGATAACTATGCTTAGGCACCTGTGTGTCTGAAATATTCACTAGGTCTAGAGCTGCAGGGTGCCTAAGAGTTACCTCCTGAGAGCCTCCATGTTGCTCAAGTGTGGCCACTCTCTAAGCCAAACTCAGCATGTAAATGCATTGCCTTCCCCCCAACGTGGGACATGACTCCTGGGGATGAGCCTCCCTAGCGCCGAGGGACTACTACCAATCACTAACTGCAGAAGCAACTAGAAAGAGACCTCGAATAAAACGGTCAACTTAGACCAGCAGAATATCTCAGCCTACATGTTGGATCAAGTGTTAAAAACTGCTTTTTGACCTTGAATAAAAGGGGGAAATGACAAAGACAAATGAGTTTATATGGCTAAGAGTCTTGCAAAAAGAGTTGGGAGGTCATCAGGGGGGTCACACTTATGCACACCTCAGCAGGACCCCAGAAAAAGCCAAAGTAGATACAATCCTAGGTACTGGTGCTCCTGAAGGCTATGGAGATCCGCAGGGTATATAGTCATGGCAGATGGATTTGGAGTTCTGTGCCATGTCAGAGGGCCCTACTTTGGAATCTGTGCTCCTGAGTGTGATGGAGCTGGACTCAGATGTGACTTGTCTACAACATGCCTCTTCTGTCACTTTTACTGAACCTGTGGTTGGTGCTAGGGATAGTCCATACTTAGGAGACTTGAATCTCTGTCTGCCCATGTGCCAGCTGGGCCCTGAACCTCAACAGAGTGGCGACTCCTACTCTCTGGTTCGTTGGTCTTAACAAGGTCAGCTAACAGGGAGGTGAAGATGGTCAACCACCACACCAGGGAATCAAGAGTGCCTACAACTACAAGCAGAGGAATTGCATCCATCATCCATGTGGGATCTAAGCCCCCTTTTGACCTCTTGACATCACCATCCCAGGGTCCACAGAATGGAGGAATAAAATACGGACTAGAGTGGACTTACTGATATTCTACTATAAAACTATTGTGACTAGTAATAGAAGAAATTGTGGCATTGAGGTGGAGAAAGTAGCCACGGTAGTTGCAGAGGGCAGGGAGAAGGAAGAAGAGATGTGATGTGGGGGCATTTTTGGAACTTTGAGTTGTTCTAAATGATATTGTAGGGTCAGATGCTGGACTTTATATATCCTGCCATAACCCACTGAATGTACTGGGGAGAGTGCAAACCGCAGGGTAAACTATTATCTATGTGGTGCAGCAGTGCTCCAAAATGTGTTCACCGAGTGCGATGAATGTGCCACAATGATGAGGGAGGTTGTTGATGTGGGAGGAGTGGGTAAGGGGGTGGGGGTTATACAGGAACCTCTTACATTTTTTAATGTAATTTTTTGTGTGTGATGTATATATCTTCAAAAATTTATAATTTACAAAAATGATGTGGTGGGGGGGTAGGGAGTGGGTTATATGGGAACCTCTTACGTTTCTTTTTCTTATGTTTTTTAATGTGATCTATTAACTTTAATTTAAAAAAATACAAGCAATAAAAAAAATTGAAAAAAATAATAAAAAACAAACAAAAAAGAAGGTAATTCTAGAAGTCCAGGGCAGACAGAGGAGGGTCTGTGGTCAAGGGTTAGCAATGAGGCTGAGAGGAAGGTCAAGTGTGGAGGCAGGGCCTGCTGCGGCCAGGGCTGGGGAGGTGGGCTGGAGGCGGGGACGAGGGGGCTTCCGGCCCAGGCCCCCCCAGCAGTCAAGAAACGCAAGAGCAGAGAGCCTGCAAGGGAGCAGCAGAGCAGCCTGAGCGCTTGCTTTTCTTTGAAAAATAAGCACAAGTTCTCTTGGTTTTCCTAGGACAGAAAGATCAGTGTTTCAGGACTTAATTTACAAAATGAACAATGGCGCTTTGTGATGCCACGGCACGATCTCCTCCAGCACAGGAGAGATGTGCGACCACGAGAGAAACAAGTGCCGTGGCAATGACTCGCTGCTCAACGGAAATTAAACACAGCGCTCGCTAGAAGTGCTGGTACGACAGGCGAGCAGCTCTTTTCCTGGACTCAGTCTGTATGATGTACGCACAGTGCATGGAGATGGCGCTAGAATAATTGACTAGCGCTTGTGAATAATAAAACCAGCAGGGCTGCTTGCTGTTTGGCACTTCCGTCTAATCAAGTACCTGCCAGGGTGACACGCAAGGTGGCCATAACCTAAACACTGCTGGACGGAGGGATTTTCACTGCCAGGGAGTAAAGCAGCCAAAGGGGGTGCTGCGGGCGAACGACGTGCCCGCGTGGAAACACACTGTCAGCTCCAAGCGCCCTCGCTGTTGTTTCAGGCAGGGCTGTGCAGCGCGGGCGGCTGACAGACGAGGCGGGAAGCCGGGCTCCTCCTTCCAAACCAGGCAACACACGTCTGTCTTCAAAGGGAACTCGAGAGTCCTTTGTTTTCAGTCCTTTGTTTAAAAATCCCCCAAGACCACCGGAGGTAAGCCGGGTTCCTAATTAGGGCTCCGGATTAGCCATCCACTTGCCCATGGGAAGACTGGGGGTCTGCGGGGCATTTTTGAGTGACCCCAGGCAAATCATTCATCTCTCTGGTCTCAAGTTCCTAAGGGAGGAGAACTAGAAGGATGATTTTCAAACCTGGCGCTGGCAAGCTCTTTCTTCAGATGAGTCTGCAGTGGGCACCCAGTGTGTAAAACGAGTTAGAGGGGAGGGGGCGTGATGAGGCGGCGGGGACAAACCAGCTGGGCCGTCCAAAACCCACCGCCCAGGCGTCCCCTGACCTTCCCTAACCCTCCTAGCCCGGGGAGAGGAGGAGGAAGAGGGATAAGCCTGGGCAAGCGGATAAATCAGAAGCCTCCTCCACCGCCCAGGAAGAGCCGTCCCACCGCCCTAACGGCTGAGAGGCGGGACAACAAGCATCCCCTGCTTTTCCCTCATTTTCCGCTGCCTCCTCCTGGCCCCGGCTGCTGCAGGGGCCCGGGTGAGTCTGCAGGGGGTCTGGGGGCCTAGGAGAGGCTCACGGGGGCCAGGCCCCGGCCGTTTGGTCTCTGCAGAGCGGTGGGAGGCCTGGGTGGGTGGTGGGGGCGCTCGCCTCTCCTGTCACTAACGTTCAGGGGAGCAGGGCTTAGCTCCCACAGCCCCCCGGGGCTCGGACCTCTCTGAACTGCCTGGGAAGGGGGCAGGGCGGGCGGGGGGAAAGGGGAACTTCCCACAGTGTCCTCACTGTGTGCCGAGCAGCCTGGATCACAGAGGGTAACAGCTCTCTCCCGCCTCCGAAGCCTTGGAATGATACCCTTCGGGTTTCAGGAAACATTGACAGAAAAGGAAGCACCAAAAGGCAGCGTGAGCCGATTTCGCAGATGGCAGGGCCCGGTCGCTTCCACGAAGGCAGTGCGGTGCAGTGGAAAGAGCACAGCTTGGGAGCCAAACGGGCTCGTAACCGGGGCTCTGCGGGTGCTGCCGAAGGCCGAGGTACCAGGCCTGTTTCCCGGCTGGGAAGAGGGACTCAGCACCTGCAGTGGTTCTGGGCTTCCGAAAGACAGCAAGGTGAGTGCCCGGGACCAAGGTGCCTCTCCAGCAGCACCTGCTTCCCTTCCCGGCTCCTCCGGCTGGTAGGGAGGGCGCCTGGGGTGACGAAGAACAGGCGAAGAACAGGCGCTGCAGGGAATACCGCAGCAGTCACCGCGGGGAGGGACCCCCCCAGCCCCCAGCCCTCTGCTCCCACCTAGCCCGGGACAGCCCCCCTGGGAAGGGTGTGCCCTAGTCAAGAGCAGGGACTCAGATCCTCTGCCAACTCCGTCCCTTTGCATCTCAGGGACAGGGTGCCCCCTGCCGCTAAGGCCTGGAACTGGGGTTAGAACGCTCCCTCCTACCCAGCAGGTGCTCTGAATCCTGGAAGCGCAAGGCAAGAGGGGCGTGGGCAGAAGGAGCGGCCGGGGCCCTGGGTGGGGCCACGAGGGCTGGCTTGCCCCTTGCCGGCAGGCGGCCTTGGGCTAAGCTCCCTGAGTGCAGTCTGCTCCCCGGCAGGTGGGTGCTGCGCTCGCCTCTCAAGGCCATTTTAGGATGAGAGCTCTTGCGTAAGAGATACCCCCAGAGCGGGCAGCCGAAAACACCAGCCGAATCGAAGGGCGTCTGGTTGCAATAGCTAAAATCTGCGGAACGCTTGCTATGTTCCAGGGTGGGAACGCAGGGAGGCCCAAGACACTTCCCGCCACGTGGGAGAACCAAGTTCACGTTCTGAGCACCGGTTCTCCCTTTGGAGGACGCAGGGGAGGGGCGGAGAGGAGTTCTGGAGGAAAGGGCTCTCCCCGGAGGCACCGGGGCTGCCAGAGCCCAGGCGAGGCGAGGCGAGACCCCGGGCCCTCCAGGCGGGTGGGCTTGGACAGGCCAGGTCATCTCTGCAGAGGAGGAGCTGGGGGGTGGGGGCGGCTGGCGTGGGGACCGTGTCCTGACGGGCAGGTTCTCCAAGCCCTGCCTTCTGCGTCAGTGACCCAAAAGCAGCATCATGAAACCCCGGGTGAGATTTCTCTTCTGTCACGTCCCTCGTTCGACTTAAAATCCACTGCAAGATTAAAGTATAGATAAATGAAATAGAGAAAAAAATAACAGAAGCAAAGAAACCAAAAGTTGTTTCTTTGAAAAGATCAATAAAAGGAAAGGATAGAAATATTGAAAGCCAGCCATGAACTGGGGGGCATGACTACCGACCCCACTGAACTAAAAAGGACTATAAGGGGATACTGATCACAAGTGTAGGCCAGTGAACCAGATAACCCAGCGGAGGGGCTCTTAGCCTGTTTTGTTGCATGGACCCCTTTGCCAGCAGGTGAAAGCCACAGACCACCCTTTACTAAGTCCACAGCACACTGTGTGTTCTTTAATAAATATATCACATCTGCACCAACACGTCCCCACAGGAATAGTGTTTTTTTTTAATTTCAATTCAAGCTCACAGGCCCCTTGTTAAGAACCCCTGACCTAGATGAAATGGACAAATTCTTAGAAACACACAGACTACCTATATGACTCAAGAAGAAATAGAAGATCTCCACAAACCAATTAAAAAGAGATTGAATTAGTAATAAAAACCCTCCCAACAAGGAAAGCGCAGGACCAGATGGTTTCATGAGGGAATTCTACCAAACATTAAACAAAAAACTTTACTCCTATTCTGTTCAAATTCTTCCAAAAACGAAGAGAAGGGAATATTTCCTAAACCATTCTAAGGGGCTAATATCACCCTCATACCAAAGCCAGATAAAGATATTACCAAAAAAGAAAGCTACAGACCGATATCTCCAATGTATATAGATGAAAACTCCACAACAAAATACTAGCAAACAGAATCCAAGAGCATTATTAAGAGATTTATACACCAGGAGCAGACGTGGCTGAGGCGGTTGAGCTCCCGCCTCCCACACACGAGGTCCCAGGTTTGGTTCCCTGTGCCTCCTGATAAAACAAAAACAAACAACAAGCAAAACAAATGAAAAAACCAGCTCACAGAAGCCAACATGGCTCAGTGGTTGAGTGCCAGCTTCCTACACACGAGGTCCCATGTTCAATCCCTGGCCCTGGTACCTCAAAAAAATAAAAATAAAAATAAATAAACAAATAAAAAATATGTACACCATGATCAAGTGGGATTTATCCCTGTTATGTGAGGTTGTTTCGACATAAGAAAATCAATTAATGTAGCACACCACATTAACAGAATGAAGGGAAAAAAACACAAGATCATCTCTGTTGACGCAGAAAAGGTTTTTGATAAAACACAGAACCCTTTCTTGATAAAAAACAAAAGAAAACAAAACATTTGGAACACTAGGAATAGAAGAAAACTTCCTCAACAGGATAAAGGGCAAATTTATGAAAAGTCCACAGCTAAAATCCCACTTGATGGTGAAAGACTGAAAGCTTTCCCTCTAAGATCTGGAACAAGAAAATGATGCCCACTGTCACCACTGTTATTCAACATTGTACTGGAAGTTCTTGCAGAGCAGTTAGGCAAGAAAAAGAAAGAGAGGCATCCAAATTGGAAAGGAAAAAGTAAAATTTTCCCTTTGCAGAGGATATGATTCTTTATAGAGAAAATTTGGGAAAATCCACAACAAAGCTTCTAGAGCTAATAAATGAATACAGCAAAGTGGGAGGGTACAAGATCAACCCGCAAAAATCAATAGTATTTCTATATACAAGCAAAAAACAACCAGAAGAAATCTAGGGAAAAAATTCCATTCACAATATCAACTAAAAGCATCAAATATCTAGTAATAAATCTAACCGAGGATGTAAAGAGCTTGTACACAGAAACCTATAATACAAACATTGCTAAAAGAAAGCAAAGAAGACCTAAATAAATAGAAGGACATTCCAAGTGAATGGACTGAAAGACCAAATATCGTTAAGATGTCAGTGCTACCCAAAGCAGGGAAGTGGATGTGGCTCAGGCGACTGAGCTCCTGCCTACCACATGGGAGGTCCCTGGTTCAATTCCTGGGGCCTCCTAAAGAAGTCAGTGAGCTGGCGCCATGGGCAGGCATGGTGAGCTGATGCAACAAGATGACACAACAAGAGACAAAAGAAGAAAAACATAATGAGATACACAACAATCAGGGAGCAGAGGTTCCCAATGCCTCCTAAAGAAGACAGCAAGCTGGAGCAACAGGCAGGTGCAGTGAGCTGACACAATATGACAATGCAACAAGAAATACAGGGAGGAAAAACATAATGAGAGACACAACAGAGCAAGGAGCAGAGGCGTCTCAAGCAAATAGGCATCTCCCTCGCACATCAGAGGTCCTGAGTTCGGCTCCCAGTGCCTCCTAAAGAAACAAAGAAAATGAACAGACATGGCAAGTGCAAACAATGAGAGGGTGGGGGAAATAAATAAAATCTTAAAAAAAAATTACTACCCAAAGCAATTTATAGATTCAATGTCATCACAATCAAAATTCCAACAACCTTCTTTTCAGAAATGAAAAAGCCAATCATCAAATTTATATGAAAGGATAAGGGGCCCTGAATAGCTAAAGCCATCTTGAAAAAGAATGAAGTTGGAGGCCTCATACTTCCAGATCTTAAAACTTATTACCAAGACATAGTAATCAAAATAGCATGGTAGGGAAGCGGATGTGGCTCAACTGATAGAGCGTCCGCCTACCATATGGGAGGTCCAGGGTTCAAACCCAGGGCATCCTGGCCCATGTGGTGAGCTGGCCCACGTGCGGCACTGCAATGTGCAAGGAGTGCTGTGCCACACAGGGGTGTCCCAAGCATAGCAGAGCCCCATGTGCAAGGAGTGCACCCTGCACTGAGCCGCCCCACGTGAAAAAAGCACAGCCTGCCTAGGAGTGGCGCCACACACACGGAGAGCTGGTGCAGCAAGATGACACAACAAAAAGAGATACAGATTACCAGCACTGCCAAGAGTGCAAGCAGACACAGAAGAACACACAGCAAATGGACATGGAGAGCAGACAATGGGGGGGGGAGGGGAGAGAAATAAATCTTTAAAAAAACTCCAAATAGCATGGTAGGGAGCGGATGTGGCTCAAGTAGTTGAGCACATCCTTCCCACATGGGAGTTCCTGGGTTTGATTCCTGGTGCCTCTTAAAGACAAAAAAAAAAAAAAAACAACCAAAAAACAAAACAAAGCAAAAAAATGAAAAACAACAATTCAGGAGAGCTGATGTGGCTCAGTGGTTGAGCACTGTCTCCCACATTTGAAGTCCTGGGTTCAATTCCTGGCCCTTGTACCTAAATTAAAAAAAAAAAAAAAAGCAAGCATGGCAGTGGCACAAGGACAGACATATAGCCCAATGGAATCAAATTAAGAGCTCAGAAATTGACCCTCACATCCATGGCTAATTGATTTTGACAACGTGGCAAAGATGCTCAATTAAGATAGAATAGTCTCTTCAACAAAGGGTGCTGAGAAAACTGGATTTCCATTCCCTACCTCACACCATATACAAAAGTCAACCCAAAATGGATCAAAGCCCTTAGTGTAAGAGCTGGAACTAGAAAACTCCTAGAAGAAAACATTAGGAAGCATCTTCAGGACCTTACATTAGGCAATGGTTTCTTAGACTTTACACCCAAAGCACAAGCAACAAAAAGGAAAAATAGATAAATGGGACTTCATCAAAATTAAAAACTTTTGGGCTTCAAAAGGCTTTATCATGAAAGCAAAGTGACAACCTACACAATGGGAGAAAATATTTGGAAATCACATAAACCACATATCTGATAAAGATTTACTATCCAAAATATATAAAGACATCCTTCATCTTAGCCACAAAAAGGCAAACAACACAATTTAGAAACAAGCAACAGACTTGAACAGACATCTCTCCAAAGAAGACACACAAATGGCCAGAAAGCACATAAAAAGACACTCAACATCATTACCCATCAGGGAAAGGGAAAGCAAAACCACAATGAGATACCACTTCACACCTATTAGAACGGCTGCTATTACAAAAATGGAAAATAACAAGTGCTGGAGAGGATGTGAGGAAATAGGAACACTGATTCATTGCTGGTGGGAAGGTAAAATGGTATATGCAGCCACTGGAGAACACAGTTTGGCAGTTCCTCAGAAAACAAAGTGTAGAACTATCAATATTATATGACCCAGCAATCCCACTACTGGTATATACCCCAAAGATTTGAAAGCAGAGACTGGAAAAGATATTTGCAAACTGATGTTCACCATGGCATTACTCACAATTGCCAAACGATGACAGCAACCCAATGGCCCATCAACTGATGAATGGATAAATAAGCTGTGGTATGACATACAATGGAATATTATCCAGCTGTAAGAAGGAATGAAATCCTGATACATGCAACGGTATGGACGAACCCTGAAGATGCCATGCTGAATGGAATAAGCCAGACCCAAGAGGGCAAATATTCTAATTTGAAACAATTGGCATAAGCAAACCCACAGAGTCAAAATCTAGAATATAGGTTACCCCGGGATGGGGTAGGATAGGCAATAGGAAGTTAAGGCTTACAATGGACAGGTCTCCCATTTGGGATGATGGAAACGTTTGGTAGCAGAACATTGTAAACACAGTTAACAGCACTGAAATGTGTATCTGAATATGATTAAGAGGGGGAAATGCTAGATTGTATCTATGGTAACAGAACACAATTTTTAAAAAATCCATGGAACTACTTCACATAAACAGGGAACCCTAAGTTAAACCATGGACTTTAATGAATGGCACGATTATAAAAATGTGCTGTCATCATTGTGACAAATATTGCACATCAGTGTAAGATGGGTGGCGTACGGGAATCCTGTGTGGTATGCATGGTTGTTCCGTCAATCCACACCTTCTCTAATGAAGAAAAAAAATAATGCAGAGCAGTTTCCAGTTAATTAAGGAGCCTGACTTGATGCTTTCTCACTGGGGGTCAGCAGGTCTGAATGTGGACTTTGGAAGGTGAGAGAGACCCCGACTCTCCTGCGCGTCCCGGGGAGAGGGGGCAGGAGGCAGGCACGAGAAGCACCTGCGGGCCTCCCGCCTCTGGTTTGGGGAAGTGGCCCAGCGACCGTGGCCTCCGCCTGGAGCCTAAGTCCAGCAGTCGTCTTGGGGACAGGCGGCTCCTCTGGGCTCGCTCCATTTCCCTCTGGGGAGCTAGCACCCGGCTGGGTTCAGGCGGGCGTTGGAATGCGCGTCAGTGCTGCACCGCATAGCCGCCCTCGAGGGCTGAGCACCCCTCTCGTGAGGCAGGGTGGGCTCTTACCTGGGGGGCCCGGGCTCCCTGCTGGGCCTCTGGCTCCTCTGGACCTGGGGTTTGTTGTGGCGCCTCCAGGCGCTCCTGAGTGAAGGCAGGATTCCTGGGGGCAGGGACCAGGCCAGGAGCCTCTGGCCCTCAAACGTGCTCGACTCGGGAGCCAAGTTGATTGCCAGTGCAGCCGGGGGGGGGGGGGGGAGTTGAGCGCCAGCCTCGCCCACGCCGGCTGTGAGTTCTGATCCCAAATGGGATCCTTTCGAGTTATTTTGCATTTGACCAAACAGGGTGTTTTTGATTTCTTATTTCTCCTCCTTGTCTTCTAAAAGGATGCAGACCTAAAAGGACCCAGGGGCACTAGCAGGCTCTTAGACAGCACACTGCTGCTCAGCCTGGAATTGAACATAAAGCCGTCTGATTAAATTTCCATCTCGGTCTGCGTGAGCTCCGAATGAATGGGAAGGGTTCGGAAAAATCACTTGGGGCACTAGGCGTTTGGGGATTGGTCGAATCTGAAAACAAGAAGTTTGAGATGTTCTGCTTGTTGCTGGGAGAAATGCCAGCCGGTAGGCGGAAAGAGCCTGTTGCAAATGTCAGCATCGGAGGAGCTACTGCCTACACCTTTAGAGATGACACTGTAGGCACCCGCAGTTCTCAAAGTGATTTATGCCTCTAGCTGGGAAAAGCGAAAAATCCACCAGGCCAAACCCCAGGCCCGGCCCTGTGGCTGCTCCCCGGGAACGCCAGTGCTCCCGGCTGCCTTCTGAACGGGGCTGGGGTGTCGAGGACGGGGCTGACACGACTCAGCAGAGACGACCCGCCAAGCCGATCTCCCCAGCGCTTTCTGCAGCCACAGAGACCCCCCTTTAGAAGTCCTCCCAGGTGGCCTCGGAATAGGTAACCGTCTTGTCTACTGCCAGGGGCCCTGGATAACTTCCACACGTGCCATTTCTGCCAGAGATTCCAAGACCGTCATACGAGAGACACAAACCCTAAGGGAGACCATACATAACTTCTTTGCTATTGCCTTTTCTGAAACCCGCAAAATATTCAGCATAGAAGCAAGAAAAGGTTTACCGAATGAGTAAACAAACCTCGCAGGCATTTACTTAATGCAGCGCACACCACTGGTGGAGTTCTTTCTTTTCCAACTCTGATCTCCACTAAATGCCTGACTGGTCCCTTCTTGATCTGATCCCATCTCTTTTCCTAGAGATCTACTAGAAGAATGACTTCTGGCTAGAGGATTCAATCACCCAATTGGACCGTTAGGGAAACAGGAATCCTAAGTGGGCAGAGCTACCGCGAAGGTCTCCTAATTCAATGCCCCGTTCTGACCCGTTATCCGAGCTGCCTCAACATGTGACTCTGCAGTTGCTAACCCGCCCTTTGGAAGACGTGGCCCTGAAATCCCTGCTCCAGACACCCAGCAGCACTGTACCACTTCAAGGTGTCGGAAAGCCTGCACGTGGAGAGAAGGTTTCCGACACTGCAGGTGTCTGGATGGTTCTACTCATGCAGAGAAAGAAGCGCTTTCTGCAGCCACGGCAGTGTCCCCTGCAGCGGGTGCTATCACCTCTTCTTCCACGGCTGTGTGCATGCATTGCTGCCGGCAAACCCTTGCTGCAGGGTTGCTGCCTTCACTTATTTCTATGTTGCTCAATATCCTTCCATATTCCCGCCCGTCAAACCGTGGGGCCGGTGCCCCTCTCAAACACACTGAGGCATTTTGCTTCAAAACGCACCATCCTTCCGTGGGAGTGAGCTTTTCCAGCTCTCTTTCTGCTCCCAAAGCTAAAGCAGAGACAGAAAACGCACTTCTGCTTGGCCTCTGGGAAAAACCAGCCGAACCCCAAATGCCTAGGTGAGAATTCACAATCGTGACGCCACCAGCTGGAACTGCCCCTTCCCCTCCCAACTGCGTGAAGTCCTCTTGGCGAAAACTAAAGCATGGGCACGGGCGGGTGCCATCTGCACTGATGCTATTTCTTTGGAGAAATGAATTTGTTTTTTGTGGGTTTTTGTTTTGTTTTGTTCTCCCCATTAGACTGTAAATTGTTCAAAGTAAAGAATTATGTCTTCTTCTTTCTTTGTAATTCTCCAGTGCCCAATTTGGCTGCTCTGTGCCTAGCAGGTTTTCAACAAACACCGCTGGCAATGCGAAGTGAGCTCTTAGCACTTACAAATGAGAAATCCCTCACATGCATTCTCGAAGGTTTTATTTTTAAAAAAGCATTTCTTGAATTTAATGCGTATGTGTTTACGTAGAAGACAGAGAAAGATGAGAGACTCAGAGAAGAAAGGGAAACATTAAGGTACGGGCACAGACAAGGAAAGACTGGCCAACCCACGGCGGCCCGCAGAGAGCCTTCCAGGTCTCCCTGTTAATCCACCCTAATGGGATGGAGCTCCCGTTCTGGTTCAGGGCTTCAGGTGCTTTAGCCCACAACACCGTGATGGGAAAGCACTATGCTCGACAGCGCGCAGCTCTCAATACAAGGGTGCCCAAGGCGGGTCTAAAACCCGTGGCCTGTGCCCTCACGCTGGGCCCCGGGGTGTCTGCCACCATTGCTGAGGCTGCCCGAGCTTGCCTTTCACAATGGTACGCTCCTTCACGAAGCAAGGCGCCAGTTACACGCGATTGAGACGGCTGTCGGCTCGAGCCTCTGCTCCTGGGAAGCTGGCCCTCGCCTTGCTTTCTCCATTCCAGCGGGGGAGGCAGCGCCGCGTGGTGGAAGGAGAAACAGGCCGAGAGCTGGAGAGGCCGGGCGAGGGATGCCGTCCCTCAAGGTCTCAGATTCCTTGTCACTTGAACGGAGAGCAACGGTCCCTGGCCCGCTCAGCGGCTGCAGGGAGGCTCTGTGGGATGCAGGGCACAAGCGGGCAGGGTTCGGACCTAGGACCGCGGGAGGGCTCACGGCCACCCCGGGGACGGCACGGCCTCGTTTGGGCCCGCAGTGGCGGGGATCGCTACAGGGAGAATAACTAGACAAGAAAGGCAAATTCCTTCCTATGCACTAATTCTTTAAAAAAATCTTGCCTCCTTAAAAAATGGCTATCAAGACATCAAATTGGGGCGGCGGACTTGGCCCAGTGGTTAGGGCGTCCGTCTACCACATGGGAGGTCCACGGTTCAAACCCCGGGCCTCCTTGACCCGTGTGGAGCTGGCCATGCGCAGTGCTGATGCGCGCAAGGAGTGCCCTGCCATGCAGGGGTGTCCCCCGTGTAGGGGAGCCCCACACGCAAGAAGTGCACCCCGTAAGGAGAGCCGCCCAGCACGAAAGAAAGTGGAGCCTGCCCAAGAATGGTGCCGCACACACGGAGAGCTGACACAACAAGATGATGCAACAAAAAGAAACACAGATTCCCGTGCTGCTGACAACAACAGAAGCGGACAAAGAAGACGCAGCAAATAGACACAGAGAACAGATAACCGGGGTGGGGGGGGGGGGGGAATGGAGAGAAATAAATAAATAAATAAATCTTAAAAAAAAAAAGACATTGAATTGTTGTCCCGGTTGGAGTGTAAGGCACTGTGACTAGTTAATCAGACAGCGTGCCTTGGAGAGGAAGAGCCCCACTGGGATGTGGTGAAGACCGCGTTGCAGCCCCAGCTCTTGTACTCACTACCCAAGCGACTCTGGGCAAGTCACTTCACCTTTATATGCCTAGGTCTGCTCATCAGTAAAATGAGGCTGATGATAGGACCTGCCTCAGAGGGCTGAACTGAGGATACCGTGAGCTACTGCACCAAACGCTCTGGTCAGGAGCCTGACCTGAAGTCCGGGACATTAATGGCACTTATTATTGTTCCATGTATCGTCTCGTTGCGTAGGATTTTAATACCAACACAGTGAAGACTAAGCAAGTAACTCAAACAGCATCTGAACAACCAAAATAGTGTCATGACGTACACACATCGAACGTCAGGCCACCCGCGGTGCCTCGTTCACTTGCTAACTGTCACGCTGGGCGCGAGTCTCAGCGAGCATCAGGGTGATTGCGGACGGCCACTTGCCACGTGCCAGGCGCGTCACTGACTGGGGTACGCTCGTCATCACACCGCGCCCTCCAGTACCACGGGGTGGCTCTGATCTGCACCCTCATTCTACAGACGAGGGCACGGAGAGGCTCAGCGACCTGTCCCGGGTCAAAGTGCTAAGCAGGGGACCCCGGCAGGAGCGCGGGGTGCCTGCAGCCAGCCGTGCACTCTCGGCCGACACGCACGCAGCCTCCGACCCGGTCCCCGGGCTCGCGGCGGGTCAGAAGACGAGGCAGGTGGGGGAGCTGCAGCGACAGGTGCACTGGCAGCCGACGGGCTCGCGTGAGAGGGGAAAGAGCGAGGGACGCGACGCTAGGAGGGAGAGGATTCCACAGCCAGACGCCCTGACCGTCCCCTTGAGGGCCATGAGCCCTAATGTACCCCCAAACCCCAAGAGGACATTTATTGCATAGCGCGGTGCAATGCTTTTCACTATGTCATCAAGAAAAACCAAACTGTGTCCCTAGAAGACAGGAAAGTGAGGAGGGAAAAGCAAGGTGGCATGTTAAGGGGCCGATGCCCTCTGGACCATTCCCCTTGCTGAACAGCCTCTGACAAGATGGCACAAATTAGGTGTGCTCTTCAGAAACGATCAGCAGAGTAAGGGCTAAAGAAATGCCTACACCTAGGTCCATCAGGAGGGTGTTTCCATGCATCTGCACTTCTTATTCACCGTGGCTTAATTTAATCCAGTTTCTATCCAGTTTTGAGAAAAATATATACCTTGTAATCCCTCCATACCGCTCAGTTTAGAATTGTGGCTTCTGTGCCTTTAGCCGATGTTGTATTTAAAGGGATCACAAACTCATTCCATCCGATAATTTAAAGGGACCTATAAATCTGCTAAAAATGAGGGGGGAAATGACATTAAGAGGCCTTCACAGGACGCAGTTCTCACGGTGGGTTTTAGCCTCCTTCCCTGGCCAGCACCAAGGATGGCATGGCAAAAGGCCAGGGGTCCGAGGACGGCATGGCAAAAGGCCGGGGGTCTCTCCGAGGACGGCGCGGCAAAAGGCCGGGGGTCTCTCTTCGTGCGCTGAAGCACCAGGGTTCTCCCATCAGGGGCGGGTCGCGGCTCCCTGTTCACAGCCTTCCACTGCCCCCTGAAGCTACACTGTGTTTCATACCTATTCACCTCCTGTTCTATTCTCTAAGTTCCATAAAAACTGCTTTCAAAGTCCCCAAACAGACCCTGACTGCTTGAAATGCATTTACAGCAAATTTTAAAAGATTTAAAAGCAGGCATTTCAAGTGGGCGTACTTGTAACAGGGATAGCTTTGAACCATCCTCTGTGTCTGGTTATCTGGGGAGGGAGGAGGCTCTAGGACGCCCAAGGGAGCCCCTCCCCACCGCCGGCCCCCCTCACCTCCACTTACAGGCCATGTGCAGACAGCACAGCTCTGCCCAGGGCCGCCCTCTCCAGCTAATCGGAAGACTAGAATTTGAATTCCAGGTAAAGAACAGACCATTTTGAACTCTTAAGTAAGGCCCATGCAATATTTGGGACTTGTCTATATTAAAAAGTCATGTGCCGTCCATCTGAAATTCAGATTTCACTGGGCGGCCTGTATTTATCTGGCACCGCTATTCTAGACCTGACTCCCCGGAGGAGCTAGGACGGGTGGGAAGAAAAGCGGCCTGGCCGGGGCCCAGCGTCCCTCTCCTTGGGGAGCCACGCTCCCCCTCTTGCACGTCTGCACCCACTCTCGTCCACAGGGGCTCCGCGGCGCCAGCCAGCCTCATCTCCTTTAGGAAACCGACCAGTCCCCCCACGCACACCTCCTGCCCTGAACGCGGAGCTGCGCTTCGGCAGAGACGCCTCCGTGACAGTTCACCTGCTTTCCTGTTTCCCATGCGAGGCTGCAAAGAGTCTCGGGAGGGACCCTTGGCAGGTGGGGTCCTTCCATTTTCTCTTTCCCCCATGGACCCCTTCCCAGCCGTTGTATTCAGATGCCAGGGAGCCCATCCTTGCTAACTTTGGGCAGAGGGTGCTCTGCGGTCATAAATTCAAATTTCGCACAGATGCCCGACTTGCCGGGCAGAAGTTTTGAGGCACTCCAGCGCCACAGGCACGGCCGTGATCCTGCTAATGGAGGCCCTTGTCCCTCTCACTGCACCTGGTATTGATTAGTGGTCCTTAGGGTGCCGCACTCTAAAGTAAGCACCTATATTTAACAAAAGCAGGGAGGCGAGGGCTCTCGCTTTCAGGCTGCCCAGCGTGCGCCTGCAGCAAAACATTTACAGCTAAGCCATAAAGTGCATGAAAATATGGAAGAAACATTGACACAACAATAAAACGAGGGGAGAGATTAACGATGCCATCCTACGATCTGTTTTCATCGGGTGCAGAGAAAATTAATTTTTGAAGTCCTTTCATTTAACTTGACAATATTTTGCAGTTTAACCTTTAATGCTGGAAACTCTTTTTTCTTTTCTCTCCCTTCCTCCCTTTTAAACCTGAAGATGGAGGAAGCGAGTTTTCTGTCTCGTGTTAAGTATGGCTTCATGGCGGTGACCTGGCTTGCCGCTTCTGCTCCGGGCAGAGGCGAGAAGAGTGTGCTCAGGTAACAGAAATCATTTACCATAATTAACCGCTTTTCACCTCCTATGCAAACATCTCCCTTTTTTTTTTCCCTTCTGAGGTACCAAGGGCCGGGGACTGAACTCAGGACCTTGTATGTGTGAAGCCGACACCACACTGGGTTCCCTGAGTTGTTTCTTCACTTGCTTTGCTTGTCGCTTTTGTTTTTTCGGGAGGCGCTGGGAACCGAACCTGGGGCCTCCTGTGTGGGAGGCGGGAGCTCAACTGCTCGAGCCACCTCTGCTCCCAAACTCCTACCTTAATAATCCAAAATCCAACTTCCAAAAGAAGATGTGTTACCTTCCAGGGCAAGGCACCGGGGCGGGCTGGACGACCAGGTGAGGCTGTGGAAGCACTCGAGGTTCTCCGGCCCCTCCAGTTTGAATCCGGGGAAGCAGCGGTAGGAGATGACAGCCCCCACCGGGAAGGAGGTCTGCAGGTCGGAGATGTTCCCGTAGCCGTCGGGCGAGGCCGGCGGTCTCAGGCAGCCTGGGCAGAGCGAGAGCAGAGGGGAAGACTTTCACCGGGGCGTCGCGCTCGGACCCCGCGGTGGGCCGACCAGCCCTCCCCAAAACGGCAGGGCGCGCTGCCTGGGCGCAGAGGCTGCGTGGGTGCAGGGGAGCTGAGGCTCGGGGCGCGCGCCTCGACAGGGTGGGCCTGAACCGGGGACCGCGTCCTCCCAGGAGCAGAAAGGGAAGCCGCAGGGCCACCGCCAGGAAGGGGCCGGCAGGGCCGACGTCGCGGGCGCCGGACGGGCGGGGGCCTCCCCGGGCCCTGCCGCGTCCCAGCGTCGGCGTTGCGGGCAGCGGCAGCGCCCGTCCTGTTGATGCTGCCCTGTGGCGGCCGCCCCAGGAAGCCGAGGCGGGCGTCCCGACGTGGCCAAGGCCGCGTGGGCGCGCCTGGGGACGGCGCTGCCCGGCAGGAAGGGAATGCTGCCGGCGGTCGGTTCACCCGGGCACGGAGGGCGGCGCGAGGGGCGCCACGGGCTGGGCCGCGGCTCGCACCCTGGACTCCCTGGAGGAGCTTTCAAAACGCGCCGCGCCTCGGGCCCGTCCCCAGGGGTTCTCACTTACTAGGTCTGGTAATGCTTGGGCACCACTTAAAAATTTTTTTTTCCTTTTGTTTTATTTTTTAGAAGCTTTAGATTACATAAATGATAGGTCAAAAACATAGGGGGTTCCCATACACCCCCTCCCCCTCCCACACTTCCCGCAGTAACAACACCTCTCATTAGTGCGGCGCATTTGGTAAAACCGAGGAGCACTATTGACGCACTGCTGCTCACCATGGACTGTAGCTTACGTTACGGTTTACGCTTTGCATCCCACAATGTCATGGGTTTTGACAAAATGTATGTTGGCCTGTATCCGTCATTGCAATGCCAGGCAGGACAATTCCTGTGTCCCCAAATGCCCCATGCTGCACCTGTTCTTCCCTCTTCCATCCCCCAGAACCTCGGTGACCACTGCCTTACATCAAGGTTACCAGAGCTTCCGCCACTAGAGTAAGAAGTCTAGTCCTTAGCTGCCTTCCCCTTCCGTCTGTTCCCTCCTCAGTCTAGAGGGTTCTACAGTGGTGACGCTGCCACCACTGGACAGAGCACACTTCAGAGCCCTCCCAGGAATTCTAACGTGCCCTCAGGGCTGAGAACGGCTGAGAGGTCACAGTGGGAAAGGCACACCCAGTGGCTCTCATGGTCACCAAGCGCAGGCAGGGCACGGCAGCTGACCTCAGAGTGGAGGCAGGCCTGGGAAGGGGCAGCTGAACTTCTGAAAATCCAGTTGTGTTGTAAGTGAAACAGGACAGGAACCCTGTGCTGCGGTGGCTCCCACGCTAGGACAAGCACCAGAATCCCTGGGAGGGCCCCATCCCACCCCCCAGGGCTGGTGCTTCTAGGGTGGAGCCTGAGAACCTGCATTTGTGTGTCCAGACAGCGAGCTGGTGTGACGGGCAGGTGCGCCCTGCTGACACAACAAGATGGTGCACAAGAGACACGAGAAGAAAAACACGAGACACAACAAAGCAGGGAGCAGAGGTTCCCGGTGCCTCCTAAGGAGGACCAGCAAGACAGTGAGTGACATGACAGGCAGGTGTGGTGAGCTGACGCAACAAGACGATGCAACAAGAGACACAAGAGGAAACAACATAATGAGAGACACTACAAAGCAGGGAACGGAGGAGGCTTAAGCGATTAGGCGTTTCCCTCCCACATTGGAGGTCCCTGGTTTGGCTCCCGGTGCCTCCTAAAGAAACAGACACAGCAGGTGCAAACAACGAGGGGGTGGAGAGAGATAAATAAATAAAATAAGTTTTTTTTAAAAAAAGAGTGGAAGTGAGCGGGACCACCTCCTGCCTTCGGTAAGCCTCAGCTCCCTTGTTCCCGTCAAGCCTGTGCAGCCTAGAAGCCCATTCTCGACGGCACAGAGATTCTATCGTGTGTGGCATCCACTGTGCCCATTGGACTTCTCACTGGCTTCAGCTCTTTCCCTGGAGGAGCAGCGACCTGCAGAGGTGGTGTTGTTTGAGGAGAGGACTAATAGTGTGGAAGCAAGCATGCACGCGAAGACGCCTGGCTGGTTCCAGCACATGCCCAGTGGCCGGCGCCCGCCTCCTCCTCCTTTGTTACATGGCGTCAGCACCCTGAAGAGAGCTCTCAGCAAACTGCGTCCTCGACAACCTGCGGTAAAACGCTCCAGCGTGCGGCGTCTGCGTGAGGGCGGGCGGGTGAGGAGAGCGAGGCTCCGGGGGTCAGCCTCCAGGGAGCCCCGGCTGGCCCCGCACGGCCCTGTCCTGCGGCCACAGGCTCTGCAGCCCCAGCTGACCCAGCCCCAGGCCAAAGGAACAGGCCGACCTGGGGGCCTGGAGCTCATGGCATCTTTTCAGGTCGTCCCCATGGCCTCTCACGACTTTTATCTGCGCTCAGAACTGACCATGTTCACGGCAACAGTGAAGGGCGTGGAGGGAGGGCAGGAGTAAAGAAGAAACGGGATCGAGGAGTGGCTGTCGCTCAGGGGTTGAGCACCTGCTTCCCATGTACAAGGTCCCGGTTGGATCCTGGGTACCTCCTAAAAAAACAAAACAAACAAGGGAAAAAAACCAACTCGGGGGAGGTGGTGCAGCTCAGTGGTTGAGCACCGGCTTCCCACATACAAGGGTGCAATACCTCAAAAAAAAAAAAAAAAGGAATCAATAATCTTAGAAGAAAATAAGCAAACGAACAGGAATACGTGCCTGTAGTAGCCCGTGCGCCCCGCTCAGGCGAGCTGCCTTGCGCCGCCTGCGCTGCTCCTTCTCTGGGAAGGAGAAGTCAGTTTATCACATAAACTGACCTCCCCCAGGAGAGATGAACGCAGACCACGGCTGCAGGAGGTGTCGGGACACTGCTCTAAAGACCCCCTGGAAAAAAAGGGCCTCGGAACTGCCCCCCTAGCCCCATGGGATGGAAGGGGTTGTAATTCACGGAATTAATCAGAGAAGGAAAGACGTGCCCACTCTGGGCTGGAGACAGCCTGTTCCCATGGAACAGCAGAACACGGCTTTGCAGCTGTAGGTTGATGTGATTTCTATTTGTACTTCCAGATAATAGAGAGACGGCACCTCAGGCTTTAGCCCCTGGATCTGAAGGTGCAAATACAAGTTAAAGAAGGAAATGGCAGCCAAGGGCCAACGATGGCCCCTCTGGGCTGAGCAGGTGCGGGCGTCTCCCGCGAGGGGGATTCCCTCGGCAGCAAGGTCTGGGGGGTGGGTGGAGCGGGGAGCAAGCGGGGAGCAAGAGTGGAGCGCCTCGGTGGGGACAGAGGGCTCTGGCAGTTTCGAGAGCCGCGCTGCTGTGCGCACGGTGCTTTGAAGCAGCACGCCTCTCAAGAGCCGCGGGCGAAGTCTGCCGCTGTGCTGGCTGTGAAACCTAAAAGGTACTTTTTGACCGGGGTTTGAGTTTGGATGTGGAAGGGAGGGGCGGGTCAGACAGCAAGGGGAAAAAACCTGTTTCTGTCTCCTCACCGAGACATCCCAAACTTTATACCACCATAGGATATTTTTAAAAAGTCACTGGGGGAAGGAAGAACTCCTGAAGAGGCACACTGTGCTGCAGGGACAGAAAAGGAAACCAAGCCGAAACTACGAAGGCGGGAAGGGGGAGAGCCTGAGGTCGTTTTCTCTGCCCTTACTCAGACGGCTGGAGCAAGGGGCCCTATCAGCGGCTAATACAGCTTATCTGAATAAACCGCTCAGCCTAAAAGCCAGCGGCATTATTTTATGGACAATCTCTCCAAGCGTAAATAACTCATGGTTCTCCTTTTAAAATGTAATCTACAATACATTAAGCAATGCGAGAAGTTTCTGGGGAGAAGCAACTGGGGGTGTGATGGTCTGCGTCCACTGTCCCCCCCATGCTGAAGCCTTTGTTTCTTCAAGAGACCACGAATCTTGAGCTCTCTCGGAAAGAAACGATTTATTTCCAACTGTGGGAAAGCAATATGGGAGTCTGCCAGTTGTGATTTCCAGGCACCGAGTTAACATCCGTCTCAACTTTAACACGCCGGTGGTGCACATCGGACGGCGCGCTCCCTCCGCTTTGTGCTGTGAATTATGCATGGGCTTCTGCTCCGGTCCAAGTCCCACGTCAAAAAATAAAATCAGAATTAATGTGAATTCAGGGGCTTATTTTCACAAACAGGGACCCTTGCATTGGTCTGGGCAAATTATAAAAATGTAGGAGAATAAACATTCACTGTGTGGTTTGGATGAAATCTGAATCTGATTATTTTTTGGCTCTTCATGCATTATCAAAAGGGATAACATTATTAGGAGAAAATAGCTTCTGTAAAATTGGCTTTAAATATATTCTCCCTGCTCCTGAAATAAGTATAAATGCTCTCTTATTTCCATTAAACACACAGTAGTTCATCATTGTGTTCACAGCCCATTTACAAGTCTCCTACTTCTTAAACGACTTGGGATTTCCTAGGGTAAAGGAGACATCCAACCTGCTGAAGAGTAAGGCGTTCCCTTCACACGTTAAAACCGGTGGATGGAGCTAGAACGCCAACGCAGGGCGCGGGGACGGAGAGTCCAAGAGCAGAGCTGCGGCAGCCACGGCAAGGCCCCGCTGGAGCCCCGTGGGGTGCCTGCTTCCCCTGCCACCTGTATCGCTGTTAGAGAAGCACGCGGGCGCTCTACAGCAATGTCGGAGGGACGCGCAGCCGGGAACTGCGGCTTGTCCTGTACCTTGACAGACGGGCAGGTTGTCCCACGAGCCGTCGTCGCGACACAAGGACACCGCGCGGTAGGGGTCGGGGTAGCGGGCGTGGAACCCCTCGTGACAGGTGACGATGAGCTTGTCTCCGAGCCGGTAGGTCTTGTTATGAATCTCTGCATCTTCGATTTGAGGCATCCGGCAATCTGCAATTTTGCAAACAGCGTACCTTATTATTGGCATTTAAAACAGGTGACGGTTAACCATGAGGCAGCTCTTGTTTTCACACCTGACTGCAGCCTGCATGGCAATCTGACCCAACGGCACCTCATTTATCCCACGGCTCAGGCCCGGTGCCGCGCAGGAGCGAGGGAAGAGGTCGCGCAAAAGAGGGGCCCAGAGAGCATGGGCTGAATCACAAAGACGCTTCCCACAGAAGGGGGATTTTGGAAATGAGTACAGACGGACAAGCGTTGGTGTTGCCTGTCTGGGTACATCCTCTGCTGAATTTATGGAGGGTGCACAGGGCCACGCAGCAGGAGGGGCGGCCCTCGGGCCAGCTCCACCTGGCGGCCCAGGGCCAGGGTCTGATAAGAAAACACACACTGCAGAACAGCAGGTGGGCCGAGCTGCGCTTGCCTTTGCCATTAGCATTTCAACCTTCCCTGTTTTTAAAAAGATAATAAAGAGAGCAGCACGTAGACCGCCAAGATCACAGAAGCTGTGCTGCCTGCTGAAAAGAGAGTAAGAGCAGAACGCATTATGGGCAGGAGAGGACGAGCCAAGGCTGGGCTCAGGAGAAGGGCAGCGGAGGAACCCGGAACCCACGCAACAAGAGGTTTAAAAGGTGAGATGAAAGGAGTAAATTATCATGACACACTTTTACCTCTACACCTGCTCCTTGCTGCCAAGTTAGGACCCTGTGCCCCTTAGCAGCCCTCCATCCTCTACCCCGAATACAGACCAAATAATCCCATCTGGCCTAAGGCACACTGACCACAGCGGGTCTCTCGCCATCCCTTACGGCACACCTGTTTAGAGTTTCTGATTTTATATGCAGACACGCTTACAAGCACGAGCTATTCATTTCAACTTTTAAAATCAGGTAGCCCCGACCTACAGATGGGTTCTCTTCCAAGTTTGTTGGCTCTTCATTTTTTTTTAATTACAAAGTAGAAATTTTATTGAAGTATATCACTCCTACATGAACATAAGTGCGTAGTAAAAGTTATGAACTTACCAAACACACAGATCATCATACAGGGCTCCACCCATCATCCCACCAGCAACACTTTGCAGATCTTAGTTTTTTGAAACAAGAGGGAATGGAATCTAAGAAGAGCACTGTGGCGATGAGAGAAACTTCCTCCAGGAATTCCTCAGTGCTTTAAGAGTTTGCAGGTTTCTTAGCCACTCTCCAAGCCCAGTGTGACAGTTTGAATTTGGTGAATCCCAAAGAAGAGGAAGATGTTTTTGAACTAACCCATCCCTGTGGCGTGAGAGCCTTTCGACTGGCTAGGGCGGTGAGGCGGGACTCAGGCTGCGCCTCTGCCCGCTTCCTGGGACTTACAGAGACCGAGGTCAGGGAGAGGCACCCAGAGAGAAAGGAAGCTGCACTCTGACCCTGCCGTGTGAGAGAGGGCTTGGGGATGGCTGGGGCCAAGGCTGAAGCACAAAGCCGCCAAGAGGCTGGGCCCACGGAGCCGCTCGAGGCCGAGGAGGCAGCCCTGCCACATGCCTGGTGGCCACGCGGCGGGACGCCAGGATGGCGAGCAGCTGCTGTGGCGAGAAAGCATCTCAGATGGTGCCTTGATTTGGACATCCCATGGCCTCGGAGCTCTAAGCTTTTACCCCCAATAAAATTCCCATGATAAAAGTCAGTCCATTTCTGGTACTTTACATCGGCCGCCCTGTGGCAAACTAAGACACCTAATGAACCCACAATATGTGGACTGAAACAGTATTTAACAGGAACCCTGGCCCTCAGGTCCTCTAGGCTCTGACCCGTCGGCGCTGAGGGCCGAGTGCTTGGACCCCGGTGCAGACGGCAGGGCGGGAGCCACGGCTGGGCTGGGCGGTGGCCGTGACGGCTAGGAAATTTGGTGGCTTTAAAAAGGACATGTCCTGGGAACAATGGGAGGGAGCTGGGGTTGGGAGTACTGGGGAGCAGCAGGGGCTCTGACAACAGTGGACCCCAGAAAACAGAGGTGAGCCTCTGGCAGCTGGGGAGCGGAGGGCACTGTCCATCTGTGGCCCGGGACGGGTCATCAGGAGTCCAATGTCATCAGCTCAGGTCGGTTTTACCTCGGCCGCTGTTGCTACCTTGGATTCCGGGACCCGGCAGCAGGGGCTGTGCCGCCCAGTTCCTCTGACATTCCTTCCATGCTCCCAGGGCCGGGGACACACCTGGCCAAGGAGAAGAGCTAAGGGAACCTTCTCAAGCTCTGCCCCAGCACACCGAGGGCGCGGCCCCGCGGGAGCTCGGCACAGGCTCTCGGCGCGGCCGGGCAGCTCGGCCTTCCCCGGGGTAAGCCTGCCTCGCCTTGGCCCGGCTGAACAAACAGTCCTCCCTGGAGAGGTGTATTCTGACTTCAATTCCGCCTCTCCTTTTTGTGTTTCAGGTTGCGGAAAGAGGTTTTATGACTGTGCGTGTTTAACCAATACTTTTTCTCCTGGAGTAGCTGAATTCGCCCCCTCCCCCAGTCAATCCCAGAGTAATCCTGGATGGAGTCACAGGGTAATTGACAACTCTGTGCACACCACTGCCGCCACCTTCTTAATGGAAAACATGAATTACATTTTTTTCAGTGTCACGATGCAGAAATTATTCACAGCAAATAGAAACACATTTATCAAGGCATTCGTCTGTAAAATCTTAGCTGTAAATAGATTCTGTAGCTGCAATACATATGTCTAAATAACTGTTTTCATGATTGACTTAAAACTTGTTCAGGAGTTAACCAGCAGGCCCAGCAGAGGGCCGGCTGTAAAGTCGCGGAGAGACATACCTAAGCCGTGCGGACACTGGCTGGCGGCTGGCTGGCGCTCCGACCTTGTTTCCAAAGGGAGGTTCTCAGTACAGGGGTCTAGAAGGCTAGGGTACTCGAGATGCGAATCAGAGCTCTAAACTTCCACCCGCCGGAGGCGGGGACTGTGCACAGCATTGCCTCAAGGGTCAAAGGGAACTCACAGCCTCCCAAATCGCAGCCATCGTGTTTTCTGTTCAAGGAAGTGACCACAGGGAGTGACGGGGGCCCAATTTACTACGTGAGAGGCGCCGCAGAGCAACCGGGGAGTGAGAAGTCGGAGTTCAAATCCCACCAAGGTAGAGGGGCCTTGGAAACACCCCAGGCTTTCAGCGAAATCCCAGGAAGGGCCGCATCCTCGGAAAAAGGACAACGCTAAAATAGACTAGCCTACTAGCTTAACACTGAGCCTGGACAGAGAATATATCATCCACAAATCACAATTGTCCAAATCCACAGTATCTAGCCATCACCCCCGCTGAAGAAGGACGAGGGGGCACCTGGAACTGGTATGTGCCCCAACAAGCTGCCCACGGCAGTGATAGCCACAAACTTTATTTCTATAGGATGAAACAATCCGAGATCTTTAGTATCTGAAAAGAAATGTGCAATGTTCATCAATTCCTATGTTTCAAATAGAAGTAAGGTGATTTCCTATAGCACAAATTCTTCCAGTCAACAGAAAGAATTTTTTAAAAAGCCTCTTTAAGGGAAACGGACTTGGCCCAGTGGTTAGGGCGTCCGTCTACCACATGGGAGGTCCGCGGTTCAAACCCCGGGCCTCCTTGACCCGTGTGCAGCTGGCCCACGCGCAGTGCTGATGCGCGCAAGTAGTGCCCTGCCACGCAGGGGTGTCCCCCGCGTGGGGGAGCCCCACGTGCAAGGAGTGCACCCATAAGGAGAGCCGCCCAGCGCAAAAGACAGGGCAGCCTGCCCAGGAATGGCGCCGCCCACACTTCCCGTGCCGCTGACGACAACAGAAGCGGACAAAGAAACAAGATGCAGCAAATAGACACAGAGAACAGACAACCGGGGGAGGGGGGGGAATTAAATAAATAAATAAATCTTTAAAAAAAAAAAAGCCTCTTTAAACATATCATGACCAAGGACTATGGAAAACTGTCTATTGGTATCTGACTCTGTTGTGTAGACTCAGGTCAACAATCAGAACTTATGTCCTCACGGCATAAATGGGCGCCTTCAGGATGTACCTTGAGGCATATCGAAGCCTTCCATTCCAGAAATCCTCTCTCACCAGGGCACCTTCATTACCTCTGTACTTTGCTTCTAGTAACGTAGGGCTCGATATAATAGCAAAAGAGGGGATAAAAGACCCTGTACCAGTATTACATGAGTATAACTAAGCATAAATCCATTTATCAGATTAGTTAGCAGAGCACAGAGTCCTAAGGGATGGAGCAGGAAGAGTAAGACTGAAAAGAAATGCAAAAGAATATGTGCCATATGTTGGATTTACTTTAATTTAAAATGTTAGTCATAAGTGAAAATGAATCTGATTCCTTAAAAATACCAAGTTTTGACATCGACACTCCCCACAAGTGTTCCCAGGAATCCGAATACTTGATAGACACCCGGGGATTCACCATTCACATTAGCATATTAAAGGCTCTGAAAAACTGCCGGGAAGAACTCGACTTAATTTTGTGTAAGCCAGCATTTGTAAAACTTATTTATTCATCCATCTGCTCACTCCTTCATTCAGTGAATTACTGAGCCGGGTACACATGTCTGCTGGGGATACAGAACAAGTCAAGGAGCTTACTCTTAAGGCACTTGCACGAAGAGAGACGGCTAATGGACAGATTAACAGGTAAATGAGCTAGAAAACAACAGGGGGTGGTAAGTGCTATGATGAACATAAAGCAAGGTGATTTGAGGCGCTGGCTAACTCCCTCCGACCGGGAGAGAGGAAAGGCCTCTCCTGAGGAAACAGGAGATCTGAACGACAAGAAGGCTCCAACAACCAGGTGAGGGTCTGGGAGAGGCCGAGGCTAGAGCCAAGACCAGCAAAGAGCCTGGCCTCCTTGAAGAGACAGAAGGCCTGCGCGTCTGGACCAGGGCAAGCAAGCGGGAGAGGGAAGGGCAGAACTTGCCACGAGAGGGCAAGGAACTCGGGCTTTATTTTATGGGTGGGGGGGCTACGAGAGCTTTTCAACACGGGTCAAGCATGCACCTCCCAAACGGGTTTGCCTCGGAATGCTTCGTGTCACTTGAAATCTACCAACGCCCCTCAGAATTCCTGTTCCCCACCGGCGTTCTTCCGCACCACCACTGCTCCACGGAGCTCCTGCGCCACGGAACGGCGCAGGGACCGCGGCCCTGACCTGCAGTTCACCGGGGTCAGGCTCAGGAGGTGGAATGGGAGCAGCTGGAGCAGAGGATGGCACCACGGGCAGCCAACATCCGACAGAGGAGAGCGGGTGAGAGTCGACGCTGCTCAGGAGAGAGAGGGTGCTTCACAGGAGAAACGGCACACCACTGCGAGGATTTGTTCAGGAGCAGGGTGCACGTTCAGGTTGTTTGTTTTTTTCCTTAAAAGATATTGACTCCAACGGAGTGGATGTGGCTCAGGTGGTTGAGAGCCTGCTTCCGACGTGGAGGCCCCAGGTTCAGTTCCCGGTGCCTCCTAAAAACAGAAAAACAAGCAACAAGAAAACAAATGAAAAAGCCAACTCCAGGGAGCTGATGTGGCTTGTGATTGAACACTGGCTTCCCACATACAAGGTCCTGGGTTCAATCCCTGGCCCCAGTACCTAAAAAAAAAAGAGACTGACTCCTGTGAAACCCAAAGAAACATCACAGTAGGACAGCCAAGACCAGCGGGCTCTCAGCTGAACGTTAATGTGGAATTATTATTAGGCCCTAGCTTAAAAACCATTAGAAGAAGCTGTGTGAAAGAGTGGGCCACGGGCGGCGGACTTGGCCCAGTGGTTAGGGCATCCATCTACCACATGGGAGGTTCAAGGTTCAAACCCCGGGCCTCCTTGACCCGTGTGGAGCTGGCCCATGTGCAGTGCTGATGCGCTCAAGGAGTGCCCTGCCACGCAGGGGTGTCCCCGCGTAGGGGAGCCCCACGCGCAAGGAGTGCGCCCGGTAAGGAGAGCCACCCAGCGCGAAGGAAAGTGCAGCCTGTCCAGGAATGGCACCACCCACACGGAGAGCTGACACAGCAAGATGACGCAACAAAAAGAAACACAGATTCCCGGTGCCACTGACAACAACAGAAGTGGACCAAGAAGCCGCAGCAAATAGACACCGGGGTAGGGCGGGAAGAGGAGAGAAATAAATAAATATTTGAAAAAAAAAAGAGTGGTCCACAGTAAAGTTACCCTGGACGCTTCTTGAACTTAGTATTTTTCTTTGATTGATATACTATAGCTTGATATATTTTCCTTGTTTGTGGTCGACAAAGGCAATTGGTATGTGTGTGTTTTGTTCATTTATTTTTATATTTAACAGACAGTAGTTCCTGTTGGTTTTTAGCTGTCCACTCTAAAGGACAAGAAACATTTACAAAATTGACCATAGTTGGGTCATAAAGAAAGTCTCAACAAATTTCAAAAGACCAAAAATCTCACAGAACATATATTCTGACCATAATGCAATTAAGATAGAAATGAATAACTAGAAAATCCCTATATGTTTGGAAACTAAGCAATATCTTTCCAAAGAACCCATAGGTTGAAAAGAACTAACAGTAAAAATTAGAAAATATGTTGAACTTAACAGTAATTAAAATACTACATAT
This sequence comes from Dasypus novemcinctus, assembly GCF_030445035.2. Taxonomy (NCBI): domain Eukaryota; kingdom Metazoa; phylum Chordata; class Mammalia; order Cingulata; family Dasypodidae; genus Dasypus; species Dasypus novemcinctus. The sequence continues at coordinate 110,652,450 of NC_080685.1, forward strand.
TATAACTATGGTATGCTGATAAAACCATAGCTCTAAATTTCATTCTAAGCATGTATGCATATATTAGAAAAAGGTAAATATCTGAAAATCAAGGATGCATACCTTGCAGCTGATTAGGGTCAAATTTCCTAATATGATTGCTCAAGTTTTCTACACCTTTATCTACTGTTTTCTTTTTCTCCTGCTTGTTCTGTGAATTACTGAGAGAAGTGCTTATAGTTTTCACAGTGGCTATGGATTTGTTCTTTTAGTTCTATTAATTTTTGCTCTCTATATTTTGAGGTATGTTATTAGGCACATACATATTTAGAATTATTATTAAGTATCTAAATTAAAGTCCTTTTAGAAAATTAGAAAAAGAATAGCCAGGTAAACTCAAAGGAAGTAGGAGGAATTAATAAAAGTAGAGTAAGCGTTAATAAAATAGAAAAGAAATATACTTTAGAAAGGATCAACAAAGCCAAAAATTTGTTCTCTGAAATCAATAAAATTGATAAATTACTGGTGACAATGATCGAGAAACCAAAAGGAATAGCACACATAACCTTGGAAGACTAAAAAAAAGGGACATCATTACAGATCCTATGGTGAAAAATATGAGAGGACATTATCGATAACGTTACACTAAGAAATCTGAAAAATTAGATGGGGATAAAACTCCTAACCAAAAAATCCCAAATAAACAAAAACTGTACACCTTCCAAAATGGACACAAGAAAAAACAGAAAATTGTAATAATTCTACAACTATTCAATAAATTGAAATCAAAACTAAAATTCTTCCCACGAAGAAAAACTCCAGACCTTGATGGCTTCACCCATAAATTCTACTCAACCTTTAAGGAAGAAAATAGCACCAGGCTCATGCAAACACAGAAACTAGAAAAGGGGGCACTATCACTTGTTTTAAGCAGTATAACCTTGATGGTGAAACCTGAGAAGAACAGTATGAAAAAGGAAAACTTTAAGCTGATCCATCTCATCAACGGAGATGGTGAGTAAAATGTTAGCTATCACAAACTATGCAAGAAATGAAAAGGAAACACATCACATGTAAGTCAGGTTTATTTCAAGAATGCTAGGTTAGTTTAATGTTTGACAAACAACCAATTTAATCACTTTAACAGAATAAAGGAGAAAATTATTGTCTTAATAGATGCAAATGAAGTATTTGATAAAATTCAACGTCCATTCATGATATTTAAAAAATTCTTAGCAAGGTAGGAATAGAAGGAACCTCCTTTAATATGATAAAGGATCTCTTTTAAAAACCTACAGCAAGGGGGCAGAGCCAAGATGGCATCTGAGTAAGGAGCTCCTGGAGTCAGCTCTTGAAACAGGGTGGTTGGTGGTCACCCAGAGCTACCTAAAGCACCTTTTGGAGGACCCAGACCAGAGGACTATCCTGCAACGTTCTTGACGGTGTGGAAGGAGATGCCCATCTGCACAGAGGAATCGTGAGTACAGCCCTCCACACATGGGGGTCGGTGCTCGAGGCACGCAAGCCACCTCGGGAGCTGTTCCGTGGTTGGAGTTGAAGTTCCATCTCCCCCAGCAAAAACGGGAGGAAAACACAGTGTGGCACCGACTTCAGCTACTGGTTAGTGGATTCGGTGGGCTGAAGTAGAATCCTAGGAGCAACTAAACCTTGAGCCTGTCCAGGTCAGAGGGAAGCCAGTGGCCGCCATTCTGACTCTGCCCCGGGCAGGAGAGGAAGTGGCGCTGACTGAAAATCACAGTGCTTGTAAGGACTGGCTTCCTTCCAGCCAGGCTGGATTGCAGATCTAGCCTAAACCCCAGCCCCAACTCCAGCAGGGAGGAAGCTGGGGGGACCTGCACCACCTCTCTGGGAAGCTGCAAGCCATGCCACAGAGGCTGGTGCCCATCCTACTCTAGGGGTGCAAGCTGCCTCAGGAGCTGTTCCAAGGCTGGAGCTGGAAACTCCATTTCCCACAAATGGTGGAGGAAGAGACAGATGTCCAGTGACCTCAGCTACTGATTAGTGGACTCAGCTGGCTAAAGTATAATCCTAGAGCCAGCTGGGGTCTGAGCTGTCCTAGTGGGAAAGAGTCCAGTAGCTGCCATCTTGACTCCACCCCCGGCATGAGGGGGAGCCTGGTTGACTGAAATCCAGTGAAGTTAGGGACAGGCTTCTTTCTACCAAGATTAGACTGCAGCCCTGGCCTAGGCTCCAGCCCCACCTCCAGCAGAGAGATAGCTGGCAGGACCTGCACCAGGCTCTCCAGGGAAGTGCAAGTGCTCTCTGCAGACAGAGGCTGAACAGTCGGACACCTGGGGCTGCATCCCCACACCCCAAGAGAATAGGAGAGGAGCTGGGTATCCTTGGCCTCTCCGGGCAATGGCAGGAGTTTTCAGCCCACACAGATTTGTTGAGTGCTTTGAGCCCATCTCCACCTCTGTCCCCCGACAGGATAGGAGGGGACTGGTGTTGCCTCAACCTCTCAGGGCAACAGTTTTGGGCTGCACAAGTATGACTGTTGGGCACCTGTGGCTCCTTCTCCATCCCCAGTAGGACAAGAGACAGACTGTGTTTGCCCAGCCCTGGGTAACTGCAGGTGCTTTTGACCTATACAGCCTGGTCTGGTGGGTACTTGTGTATGCACCTTCACACCCCAATAGGAAAGCCTGCATGGTCTGGACTGTTGGATGCCTATGAATCCACCCCCACCCCCAATAGGATAGGAGGGTTTTGGTGTCTCCACAGCCTCTCTGGACATCGAGGAGAAAGGTGGGAGAAACTTCATCAATTCCTGGGGCAACATGGGCAGCTTGAGCCTCCATAGCTTACAGCACCAACTACATCCTTGGCTCCTACTACACAACCAGCAAGGGAGAAAAGATAAGAAATCCCTAAACTAAAGGGAAAAACTGCACCCAGAATAAATACATCTAGCAAGCCAGATGCAGAAGCACCAACAAAAAATTACAATCTATACTAAGAAAGAGGAAGAGATGGCCTAATTAAAGGAACAAGATAAGCCTCCAGGTGACACAAAGGAGTTGAGACAACTAATCTTAGATGTCCAAACAAATCTCCTTAATAAATTCAATGAGATAGCAAAAGAGATTAAGAATATTAAGAAGACATTGGATGAACACAAAGAAGAATTTGAAAGCATACATAGGAAAATAGCAGACCTTATGGGAATGAAAAGTGCAATAAATGAAATTAAAAATACCGTGGAGGCATATAACAGCAGATTTGAGGAAGCAGAAGAAAGGATCGGTGAGTTCGAAGACATGGCCTCTGAAAGTGAACAAACAAAAGAACAAAGAACAGATGAAGAAAAGGGTGGAAAAAATTGAACAGCATCTCAGGAACTAAATGACAGCAAAAGACATGCAAACATACGTGTCATGGGTGTCCCAGAAGGAAAAGAGAAGGGAAAAGGGGCAGAAAGAATATTTGAAGAAATAATGGTGGAAAATTTCCCAACCCTAGTGAAGGACATAGATATCCATGTCCAAGAAGCACAATGTACTCCCATCCGAATAAATCCAAATAGACAAACTCCAAGACACATACCAATCAGAATGTCAAATGTCAGAGACAAAGAGAATTCTGAGAGCAGCAAGAGAGAAGCAACACATAACATATAAGGGATACCCAATAAGATTAAGTGCCGATTTCTCATCAGAAACCATGGAAGCAAGAAGGTAGTGGTATGATATATTTATGATACTGCAGAAGAAAAACTGCCAGCCAAGGATTTTATACCTAACAAGATTACCTTTAAAAATGAGGGTGAGATTAGAATATTTACAGATAAACAGAAACGGAGAGAGTTTATAACAAAAAGACCAGCTTTGCAAGAAATACTAAAGGGAGTGTTACTACCTGAAAAGAAAAGACAGGAGAGAGGCCTGGAAGAGAATCTAGAAATGGCAACTGTATCAGTAACAGTAACTGAAAGTGTCACATATAAAATGACAGACAAAACACAAAGATCAAAAATGGATGAAATAAGAACTGCCTTTACAGTAATAACACTGAATGTTAATGGATTACACTCCCCAATCAAGAGACATAGACTGGCAGAATGGATAAGAAAATATAAGCCATCTATATGTTGTCTGCAAGAGACTCACCTTAGACCCAAGGATACCAGTAAATTGAAAGTGAAAGGTTGGAAAAAGATATTGCACACATGCAGTAATCAAAAAAAAGCTGGGGTAGCTATACTTATATCAGATGACACAGACTCTAAAAGCAAAATTGTTATTACAGACAAGGAAGGACATTACATATTAATAAAAGGAATGATTCACCAGGAAGAAATAACAATCATAAATATATATGCACCTAACAAGGATGCCCCAAGATACATGAGGCAAACACTGGCAAAACTGAAGGGAAAAATAGGAATCTCTACAATATTAGTTGGAGAATTCAATACACCACTCTCAGCAATGGATAGAACATCTGGGCAGAAGATCAATAAAGAAACAGAGCGTTTGAATAATATGACAGATGAACTAAACCCAATAGACATATACAGAACATTGTACCCCAAAACAGCAGGATATACATTCTCTTCAAGTGCTTATGGATTTTTCTCCAGGAAAGACCATATGTTGGGACACAAAGCAGATCTCAATAAATTCAACAAAACTGAAATTATACAAAGCACTTCGATCATAATGGAGTAAAGCTGGAAATCATCAAGTGGCAAATAAAGGGAAAATTCACATATATATGGAGATTAAACAACACACTTATACATAATCAGTGTGTCAAAGAATAAATTTCAAGAGAAATCAGTAAATATCTTGAGACGAATGACAATGAGAATACAACATATCAGAACCTGTGGGATGCTGCTAAGGCACTGTTGAGAGGAAAATTTACAGCCGTCAATGCTTACATTAAAAAAGAAGAAAGAGCTAAAATCAATGACCTAACTACACAGCTGGAGGAACTAGAAAAAGAACAGCAAACTAATCCTAAAGCCAGTAGAAGGACTGAAATAACAAAGATCAGAGGAGAAATAAATGAACTTGAGAACAAAAAAACAACAGAGAATATTAACAAAACCGAAAGTTGGTTATTCGAGATTAACAAAATCGACAAACCCTTAGCTAGACTAAGGAAAAAAGAGAGAAGATGCAAATAAATGAAATAAAAAATGAAAAAGGGAACCTTACTATTGACCCCACAGAAATAAGGGAGATCATAAGATGATACTATGAACAACTTTATGATAAAAAACTAGACAATGTAGAATGAAATGGAAAACTTCCTAGGAATGTACAAACAACGTACACTGACACTAGAAGAAACAGAAGCCTTCAACAAACCAATCACAACCAAGAAATTGAAACAGTCATCAAACAGCTCCCCAAATGAAAAGCCCAGGACCAGATGGTTTCATAGGTGAGTTCACCAAACATTCAAATAAGAGTTACTACCAATCTTACTCAAGCTCTGCCAAAAAATTCAACAAGGAAAGCTACCAAACATATTCTATGAAGCCAATATCACCCTAATACCAATACCAGATAAAGATATTACAAAAAAAGAAAATTACAGACCCATTTCTCTAATGAATACAGATGCAAAAATCCTCAATAAAATACTTGTTAATCAAATCCAACAACACATTAAAAGAATTATTCATCATGATCAAGTGAGCATGCAAGCATGGTTCAACACAAGAAAATCAATCAGCATAATATACCACATTAATAAATCAAAGAAGAAAAATCACATGATCTTCTCAATTGATGCAGAAAAGGCATTTGACAAAATATAGCATCCTTTCTTGATAAAAATACTACAAAATATAGGAAATGAAGGAAACTTTCTCAACATGATAAAGGCTACATATGAAAAACCCGCAGCTAACATTGTACTCAATGGCAAAATACTGAAAGCTTTCCTGATGAGATCAGGGACAAGACAAGGATGCCCATTGTCACCACTGTTGTTCAATACAGTGCCAGAGGTTCTAGCTAGAGCAATCAGGCAAGAAAAAGAAATAAAAGTTATCCAAATCGGAAAGGAAGAAGTAAAACTTTCACTGTTAGCAGATAATACGATCCTTTATCTAGGAGGTCCCAAAAAATCTACAACAAAGCTGCCAGAACTGATAAACGATTTCAGCAGAGTATCAGGATACAAGATCAATATACAAAAATCAGTGGTGTTTCTATACACTAGTAATGTGCAATCTGAGCAGGAAGTCAGGAAAAAAATTCCATTTACAATAGCAACTAAAAGAACCAAATATTTAGGAATAAACTTAACCAAGGATGTAAATCACTTGTATTCAGAAAATTATAATGCATTGCTAAAAGAAATTTTAAAAAGACCAAAATAATTGGAAGAACATTCCATGCTCATGGATTGGAAGACTAAATATCATTAGGATGTTAATTCTAACCAAATTGATACACAGAATCAATGCAATCCCAATAAAAATTCTACCAGCATTTTTAAAATAAATGGAAAACACAATTATCAAATTTATCTGGAAGGTTAAGAGGCCCCGAATAGCCAGAAACATCTGTAAAAGGAAAAGTGAAGTCGGAGGACACTCATTTCCAGACTTTAAATAATATTACCTGACTACAGTGGTAAAAACAGCACGGTATTGGCATAAAGACTGCGACGGTTTGCTCGGTCGGTAGAGGTGGGGTCTGGCTGCGGACGAGGGGTCGGTCCAGCTCTGGACGAGGGGTTGGTCCCGCTTGGGACGAGGGGTCGGTCCCACTTGGGACGAGGGGTCGGTCCGGCAGCAGACGAGGGATCGGTCTCACAGGGGTTGCGCGGTTTGGCTGACGGGGTCGCCCGGCGAAGCCGGCGACGAAGGGGTCACCCGGAGAAGCAGGCGACGAAGGGGTCGCCCGGAGAAGCCGGCGACGAAGGGGTCGCCCGGAGAAGCAGGCGACGAACTGGGGACAAGGGAGGCCAGGCCCTTGTCGGGGGCTCTCAGGACTGGAGGGCGCACGGCAGAAGAACTACCGCGGAGACAAGGTAAACACGCAAGTCCACTTTATTGAGGGAGAGGCAACAGTTTTATAGGGGCTGGGGAAGGCTGATTGGTTGAAGCCACGCCCTGTTCTGATTGGTTGCCAGAGAAAGGTCAGTGGGCGGTACTGGACGGGGGAGGGGTGGTGATTAGGGATTGGCTGTCGCTGTTGCTGGGGGAAGGGGCAGGGTTTAGGGATTGGTGGCTGCTGTTGCTGGGGTGGAGGGCAGACTTGAGTTTCCCGCCCACGCCTGGCTGTTGCTGCTGTCGGGGGAAGGGAAAAGGGCAGACTGGATTTTTCCGCCCACGCCTGGCTGTTGCTGTCGGGGGAGGGGAAAAGGGCAGACTGGAATTTTCCGCCCTGCGCCTGCGCAGGGAGAAAGAAGAAGAAGGGTGCCGCCCCACAAGGCATCGGGTGGCGCCATCTGGGAGGAGGGGCGGCCGCGGAAGCATGGCTGCCGAGAAGGGGAGACCCGAGGGCACTCTGCGCCCATGCCGAGCTTCCTTCAGGGGTGGCGGTGAGTCCGACCAGCCACCCTATTATGGGGGCAGCGGCTTGGCCTGCCGCGGCTGCTCCCCCGCCAGGCCAGCAAACCACACTTCAGCCCGAGGGGTGACCGCAAAGACGGGCACATAGACCAATGGAAATGAATTGATGGTTCAGAAACTAACCCTCACATCTATGGCCAAGTATTTTTGACAAGCCTGTCAAACCCACCCAGCTGGGACAGAACAGTCTATTCAACAAATGGGCTGGGAAAACTGGATACCCATAGCCAAAAGAAAGAAAGAAGGCTCATATCTCATACCTTCACGAAAATGAACTCAAAATGGATCAAAGACCAAAATACAAAAGCAAGTACCATAAAGCTCCTAGAAGAAAATGTAGGGAAACATCTTCACGACCTGGTGGTAAGTGGTGGATTCTTAAACCTTACAGTGAAAGCACGAGCAATGAAAGAAAACATGGATACATGGGACCTCCTCAAACTTCAACACTTCTGTGATCCAAAGGACTTCATCAAGAAGGTGAAAAGGCAGCCCACTCAATGGGAAAAAATATTTGGAAATCACATATCCGATAAGGGTTTAATTTCCATTCTATATAAAGAGAACATACAACTCAACAATAAAAGAGCAAGCAATCCAATTTAAAAATGGGCAAAATATTTAAATAGACATTTCTCCAAAGAGGAAATACAAATGGCCAAAAAGCACATGAAAAAAAATGTTCCATATCACTAGCTATTAGGGAAATGCAAATTAAAACAATGAGATATCATCTAACACAACACAGAATGGTCATTATTAAAAAAACACAACAATGAGTGCTGGAGAGGATGTGGAGAAACAGGAACACTCCTTCACTGTTGGTGGGAATGTAAAATGGCACAGCCTCTGTGGAAGACGCTTAGCGGTTCCTCAGAAAGCTAAATATAGAACTGCCATATGATCCAGCAATTCCTCTACTAGGAATATATCCAGAAGAACTAAAAACTATGACACAAACACCATCTGCACACCAATGTTCATAGTGGCGTTGTTCACAATTGCCAAAAGATGCAAACAACCAAAGTGTCCATCCACTAATAAATGGATAAACAAAATGTGGTATATACATACAATGGAATACTATGCTGCAATAAGAAGAAATGAAATTGGGACATATGTGATAACATGGATGAGTCTTGAAGACACTATACTTAGTGAAGTAAGCCAGACACAAAAGGACAAATATTGCATGGTCTCATTAATATGAACTAAATACAAATAATAAACACATGGAATTGAAACCTAGAGGATAGGTTATAAGGAGGTAAGAAGAGGGTTGAGAAGAACTATGGATGCTTAATGTAGGTAGAAGTTTTAATTAACTTGACTGTAAAAGTGTGGAGATGGATAGAGTTAATAGTAACACATTATAGTGAGTAACTGGTTTATAAATGGGATTGTGACTGAAAAAGGTAGTCTAGGGAAGTAAATGTCAATAGAAAAAAAGCTAAAGAATAATCTAGGGACTGAATAACACAGTGAACCCAGAGGTAGTTGAGAATTGTGGTTAAGGGTATAAATGCAAGAGAGTCCTTCTGTTAGCTAGAGCAGATACACATCACTATTGCAGGGTGATGGGAATATGAAGAAACATGGGAAAACTACAATTGGTATGACCTATAGACTGTGGTTAACAGAAATACTATAATATTCTTGCATTAATGCCAAGCTATACTGTGTTGATAATGGAGGTGTATGGAAAAAGTGTGCCAAATGTATGCTATGGATCATGATTGGTGGTAATAGTCTGATGATATTATCTCATAATCTGTAACAAATGTTCCTCCAGAATGTGGAGTTGTATGGGAAATCTACACATCTGTAGATTGTTTTGCAAGTTCACAATATCTGTAACAAAAATACATTAAAAAATAGTGTGGGTTGGGGGAAAAATACACCAAATGTAATAAGATAAGGAATATAGTTGGTAGTAATATTTTGACGATGCTCTTGTGCAGTTTGTAACAAATGTTTCACACCAAGGCAAAGAGTTGGTGGAGGGGTGATGTATGAGACCCCTGACCCCTGTGTGATGTTATGCATGTTTATTTTGTAAGTTCACAATCTTTACTATACATTTATTGTTTATGTGTGTTCATGTATGAATGATATACTTCAATTTAAAAAAAACACCTATAGCAAACATTTTGAAAGTGTTCCATTTGAAACTGGAAATGAGACAAGGTTGCCCATTCTTTCTACTTCTATCCTGCATTGTACTGGAGGTCCTAGCAAAATAGGAATGCAATAAAAGGAAATATAATATATTAGGATCAGAAAGAAAGAAATAACAGCTGGATCATCCACGTATGACATGGTTGTGTATGGGTAAAACCCTCCCAAATTTACATAGATAAATGGTAAAATTGACAAGTGAGTTAAGCATGTATTTCTATATGCGAGCAATAAAGAAGGAACTTTTTAATGTCATCAATAGTATCAAAAGATTTTGAATATCCAGGCATGAGTCTACCAAAGGCATGTAAGATTTCTATATAGAAAACTATAAAACATTGAGAAAAAAATTGTGAGCCCTAAATAAGTGGGGGAATATTTCATGTTCCTAGATTAAAAATTCAATATTTTAAAGGTATCATCCCCCACCTAAATTACCTATAAATTCAATACAATCTTATTAAAAATTCAAACTTTTTTTTGACGCTTAACATGCTGATTCTAAAATTTATAAAGAAATGCAAAAGTCTAAAAAGAGTCAAGACAGTCTAGAAGAAGTAGAGCAAAGTGGAACAACTTCCTCTACCAGAATTCAAAACTTATTTTAAAGCAACAGTATTTCAAACTGTGTAGTATTGATATAAATATAGACAAACAGACCAGTGGTAAAGAACAGAGTGTCCTAGAACAGGACATTTGTTTTATGGCAAGGGTGGCACAGTAGGGCAGTAAAGGAAAAGTCTTTTCATTAAATGGTACTGGATTAAATCATACACACAAATCAAGACCAAATGGATCTAAACGTGAAAGTCAAAATAATGAAGTTCCAAGAAGATTATATAGGGGAATATCTTCATGACAACAGAGTAGGAAAACATTTTTTTTTAAACAATACAAAAAAAAATAAAAAGCACCAACATAAAGAAAAAGACTGATAAATTAAAATGGAGATTTTCTGTTCAATTCTGTTCAACAATAGACACTGGTAAGAGAGTAAAAATGCAAGTCACAGAATGGAAGAACATATGTGAGGCACATTAAACCAATAAGGGACTTGTATCCAGCATATATAAAGAACCTCTACAATAAGAAAAAGGTAATGCAGTAGATAAATGGGCAAGGGACTTAAACAGGTACTTCACAAGAAAGAATAACAAGCTGACCAACAAACATGCAGAAAGGTGCTCAGCCTCATTACTCACCAGGGAAACGTACAGTTCAATCTTAAGATACCACTACTTACTCATCAGATGGCTAAAAAACTGACAAAAGCAAGCATTGGCAAGGAGCAGCTGGGATTATCAAACTCTGCTGGTGGGAATGTGAATTGGGACAACCACTTTGGAAAACGGGATACACCTATTAACAACGAATACGCGCATACCCTATGACCCAGCAATTATACTCTTAGATACATACACCACAGAAATGTGACTATATGTTCTCCAAAAGGCATGTTCAGGGAGTGGATGTGGCTCAAGTGGTTAGGCACCTGCTTCCCACATGGAAGGACCCAAATTCGGTTCCCAGTGCTTCCTAAAAACAAAAACAAACAACAAGCAAGCAAACGAGAACTCATCTCAGCGGAGTCAATGTGGGTCAGTGGGTGAGCGCCGGCTTCCCACATTGAGGTCCTGGGTTCAATCCTGGCCCTGGTACCTCAAACAAACAAACAAAACAAAACAAACACAGGCATGCTCAGGGAAATTCATAACAGCACCTCTGTAACAGAACCAACTAGGAAAAGAACCTGAATTTCCATCAATATCAGAACGCTCAAATTGTGGTATATTCATATAATAGAACACTACGCAGTGATGAAAAATGAGCAAACTACAGCTACACTGTGAATGAGTTCACAATGTTAAAAGAAGTCAGACATAACATACTATTTACTATACGACTCCATTTATATAACGTCAAAAATAATGCAAAAGTCAGGGAGCAGATGTTGCTCAGTGGTTGAGACTCTGCTTTCCCTACGCAAGGTCCCAGGTTCAATCCCTGGTACCTCCTAAAAACAAACAAACAAATGAAAAAAACCAACTCTAACTGGGGAGCGGATATAGCTCGGTGGTTGAGTGCCTGCTTTCCATGTACGAGGTCCCGGGTTCGATCTCTGGTACCTTTTAAAAAAAAAAAAAAGGCAAAGTAAATAGAACTTAAAAATAGGATTCTATTTAGGGATTAGGCTTCTGGGTTAAGCGGTTGTCGCTGAAGGCAAGTCGTGAGTGGGGAAAGAGGCTTCCTCTGTGAGAGAGGCACGGGGCTGTGACTGCAGGAGGCTGGACGGGGCTTCTGGCACACCAGTGATGATCTCGTTCTTCGCTGGGTGGTGGTGACACGGCGTTGGCTTGGCGATAATTAACTGGATTGTTCAGTTTTGTTTTGTGTACTTTTCTATATATTTCACAAATTTCAAAAAAAAAGGTTTCAAAAGGGGGAGTGGGGATGGGAGGACAGCAATTAAAAAATTAAACCAGAAAGAGGAACCTCTGAAAAAGCAGTAATCTTTCTCAACTAAAGTGGGAAGTTCTGGGCTGGCAAACATTGGGTGCTTAACAGAATTTAGTGGAATGAACGGCTACATGTATTAGGATGCCAGTGAAATTCTCAAAAAGCATAAAGCCTTAACATCTTCAAAACAACTTTCAGAAGTCCATGCGACCTCTTAGGGTAGACTCAGAGGGTGTTTGAGAATGGGACAAACCGACCCGATTTCTTGCTTTTCTCTGGATAAACACAAACAGTTTTAATTATTTTATCTTTAAAGAAACTTTGAGGTCACCTCCCACCTTCCGGAAAGTAGCCCTCTCTTTCAGCAGGGAAGTCATAGAAAGCATTTTGTCAGCAGAGGGGCACTCCCAAGAAAAATAAAAGCATTTCAGAAGCTCTCCTAGTGGGCTGATGACCTGCAGTGGTTCCTTCCCACACCCCGAAGTTCTCCTGTGAGCAGCGGCCAGTGTCTCAGGAAGCGCTCTGAGGCACGAGCTTCAGAATCACCTGCAGGTGCCGCCTAAATTCAGATTCCCACTGCACAACAGCCTTGTGATGGGTAGGCTGACGTGTCAACTCAGCCAGGTGATGGTGCCCAGCTGTTTGGTCACGCATGCACTGGGCTAACTGTAACACAAGGGCGTTTACGGACTTCAGTCACCAGTGACTTTTCCACAGTGGTAAGTCATAGATAGCTGGTTATAATTACATCAATCAGGGAGACTGCCATCAGCAATGCGGATGCTTTATCCAATCAGTTGAATGCCTTAAAAGGGGAAGTGATTCCAGCATTGAATGAGGATTTCCCAGCTGGTCTTTGAACAGCCAACATCTCCCAGGACTTGTCAAGAACCTTCACAGGACTTTCACTGGAGCCCCGGGCTGCAGCCTGCCTGCGGAACCTGGACTTGTGCATCCCCATATTCACGTGAGAGACTCTTCTAGAATCGCATACTGTTGTCAGGTATCTCTTGTTGATTCTGTTTCCCTAGAGGACCCTGACTAACACAAGCCTCTAAGAGTGAGGTCTGCAGTTTTAACAAGTCCCTCGGGCAGCTCCCATCAGGTGCATCACCGGCAGCTGCGGCTGGGTGGATAGGGAAAGCCAAGCTGCGTGTCTGGACTGAAGAGAGCAGCCAAGATGCAGAGGCTGGCTCTGCGTGGAGCCAGCTTAGCGGCCCCCCGAGCAGCTGCCAGACGAATGAAAGCAGAAGAGACTCCAATCTGAGCAGGCTGCCAGGCGCCCGGCTCGCCGCGCCCCCGGGCCAGGGAGCGGCTGCAGAGCCCTCAATCCCCAGGACTCGGAGAGGCTGGCTGGGGGGCCCAGCCTGGCGTGAGAGACGATAAATGTCAGCTGCGGTGGACCCGGAGGGACACCCGTGGACTGTCCAGCGTTTCCCACCAGCAGCCAACCTAATTCTGGTAGTTTCCATTGCCAGCTGGTGAAAAACTGCCTTCTGGGGAATCGCCGCATTTAGCTTGGCGGTCACGGTCTCTAACGGTCACTCTGCGACCTCGACACGTGGCCAGCCAGCTCCTGGCCAGCTGATGGCATCCTCCGTTTGCCTAATAAGCCTGCCTCGGAAATCAAGGCCCTGCCCCGGCTCTGCGAGCGGGCCCGCCACCTCTCCCCCGCTCACTGGACGAGGGAGAGCGCGTGCTGCACGCAGGGCCGGCGGCTGCTGCCCCTGGACGTCCCTCCGCACCTGCGGGCGGCTTGTTTGCACAGGCTGCACGCCCTTGTCGGCGGCTGTCGCGCTGTCATCCCGCCACTGATAACGGACCGTTTCTGTGACTTATCCTGGCCGCACCTGCCCCAGCCCGACCTGACCTCATTTCCTCTGGAATGTTTTTTTTCTTTCAAGTCCTGACCACAGGTAAGGTCGAGAAATCTTTTTAAGAACAAAACACAAACTTGCACAGAAACCGCCAGGGAAGGAGGGGAGGGGAGCAGCGACTTCCGTGAACAGCAGCATAAATAAGAGATGACAGTGGTCCTGGGACGCTGGAGACGGGTGCCAGCCTCAGCACCCTCTGATCTTTCCCTCTTAGAAGGTGGAAAGCTAGAGGAGAGCACCAGAGGGGGAGATGTGACGCCCGCCCCTGCGGGTCTAGGCTGCCGTTCCTGATAACTCTCGTCAGAGGCAGCAAGAAGGAAATCTGAGATGACAGAACATGCACACAAGAAGAAAAGCTTTCTAAATAAAACATGTTTTAGAGCATCAGTCTGTTTTGGTGAAGCCTCTGGAGCTGGGAGACAGCACCCCCAACCCAGGAGGGACTGTAAAATAAGATTCAGACCGCCTTGCCTTTGTCAGGCGACTTCACCCCACGGTTCCAATGAATAAAGGAGATACCTGCCAGCTTTAGCTCAGGAGCAAAGTTGAATCTCTTAATTAAAAATTTATGATGTAATAATACTTAAACTCATAAGGCACCTTTCCCCCAGGACGCTCAAAGAAACCTTTTTAACGTCAAATTATTCATCTTTTATAGAAATCCTGGCCGGGTCTAGGGGAGCCAAAATATTTTAGTAAGTACTTAGAAGCAATGGTTGCTGAAGGAATTATTTTGTCTCTGTTGCACACTGCAAGGAACTTGGACGAAGAGGGCTTTAGCATGGAGCTACAGCAGGCTGGGGCCACATCAGGGATAGGAGCTCCTCCCGCACTCTGTGCCACTTTCAGCAGAGACCAGGTAACGAGGGAGACTGAGGCAGAAAAGGCAGGTAGCAGGGGTCTCTGGTGTCACACTGAAATTACCTTGGGACCTTTTAAAATTACCTTGCCCAGGCTCCCCACACCCAGATCAATTAAAACAGCATCTCTTGGAGTGGGTTTCGGGCACCTCGAGTTTTAAAAGTTCCCCAGGGGCTCCTAACATGCAGCCTGGGGTGCCCGTTGCAGCAGCAGTGTGGTAGAGAGAGAACTGCACTACGTGTCAGGACCTGCGCCCTGACCCCAGCTTACTTGCTATGTGATTTGTGAGATCACTTGGATGCTACCGATCTCAGTTTTCTGTTGTTTTGTAAAATAACAATGCTGACATTCTCTGATTTTAAGAATTAATGCTCTCCCGGCATCTGCTTCACACTGGAGAAAATCCTGTTCTCTTCTCTCTTGTAAAGCAATATCAGGCCACACCCCTGCATGAGTGGGTCTCAGATTTTTTATGTGTAAGAATCTGCTGGGGTCTGGCTGGCCACGATGGCAGCGTAAGACACTGCAGGGTACAGTGTCCCCACAGAATCCTTCAACCACCGGCAGAAACTGGCAGAGCCGTCTTCCTCAAAACACTGAAAACAGTTACTGGGTGAGTGCCGAATCAAGAAAACCCAGCTTGAAACGTGGTAGGTGAAGGTCGTGGCACCTTGCTAGCCCTCCCCTGGCACCGTGCATTGCCGGCCCGTGTTCTACTGTGGGCCCCGGGCCCTGTTCCAGAAGGAGCAGAGTAAGCTGTGTGCACACTGGGGCTCTGTCCTGGATGTCTTGCCACTCTATCAGGGGGCAGCAGGAAGGGCTGAAGCAGGAAACGCCTCTCTGCCTCACCCTCCCAGAAGCTGCCCTGAAGGCTGATAGCCAAAGCAGTGCAAGACACAAGTCAAAGCAGGCTAGGGCAAAGGATTACCTGCAGTAATGCATACAATGGCCCGCCCAGGAGGGCCAAAGTCTGCTTCAGGGAAAGGAGGGCATGTGAATTCCTGTGAAGGGGGTAGCCCCAGGCTAAGAGCAAGCACAAGTCCAGAACAAGACTCAAGCTGATCTTCTTGACAGGAAAGCTGAAGTCTGAGGGAGGACACCAGCCAAAGCAGTGCTAATTTGGAAAGACCATGCAAGGTTTTTGTTTTTGTTTTGCATTGGTTTGTTAGTTTTTGTTAGCATTTGGCACTAAATAAAATCTGTCTTATCACCACCTGGATAGAAACCTAAGGAACAGACGGCTCAGAGACTAAATCTCCCTTCAAAATATTAACATATGCAGTGTAACAAAGGATTGAAAGATAAATAAACAGGAACTGACGCCCATCCAAAGGAACAAGATGTAAATCTAGAAACCATCAATGTAGAGCCCAGAGTTAGGAAATATTGGACAAAGACTTTTTTTTTAATTGGTAAAGAAATGTCATGTTAGCTGAAGATACATAGATCACAAAAACTGTTACAATAAAAAATATGTGAGGTTCCCATATACCCCACACCCCACCCCACCCCACTCCTCCCATATCAACAACCTCCTTCATCACTGTGGCACGTTCATTGTATTTGGTGAATACATTTTGGAGCACTGCTGCACTGCATGGATTACAGTTTACATTGTAGTTTATACTCCCCCAGTCCATTCAGTGGGTTATAGCAGGATATATAATGTCCAGCATCTATCCCTGCAATATCATTTAGGACAACTACAAGTCCCGAAAATGCCCCCATGTCACTTCTCTTCTTCCTTCTCCCTGCTCTCAGCAACTATTGTGGCCACTGTCTCCACATCAATGATACAATTTCTTCCATTGCTAGAGTCACAACAGTTCTATAGTAGAATACCAGCAAGTCCACTCCAATCCATATTTTATTCCTCCATCCTGAGGTCCCTGGGATGGTGATGTCCACTCCACCTCTAAGTCAACAAGGGACTTAGATCCCACACGGATGGATGTGATTCTCCTGCTTGCAGCTGTAGGCACTCTTATTTCCCTGGTGTGGTGGTTGACCATCCTCACCTCCCTGTTAGCTGACCTGGGTAAGTCCAACGAACTGGAGAATAGGAGTTGCAACTCTGCTGAGGCTCAGGACCCAGCTGGCCCATGGCCAGTCTAGAGGTTCAAGTCTCCTGAGTACACACCAACCCCAGGGCCTTTAAAAAATGATCTTCACCAGCTTTATCTGTCTGGCAGCCATCAGGCAAGCCAAGGTGGATGCTGACAATTACATCCAGGAGCTATGGAAGGAGAAGCAGTCCTGTGCGATGTGGCTTCTGAGAGCTCACAGCTGGCAGGACCACCAGCTCTCTGTGCTCCACAGGGCGCCCCGCTGCTGTTGGCCTGATACAGCATGAAGCCTGGGACACATGGCCAAACGAGGTTACGTCATCTACCGGATTCATGTGTGCCAGGGTGGCCGCAAAACCCAGTTCCTAAGGGGGTAACCTATGGCAAGCCTGTCCACCACAGGGCTAACCACCTGAAGTTTGCTCAAGGCTGCTGAGCTAACTGGATGCCACTGTGAGGACCTAAGAGCCCTGAATTCTTTTATTTATTTATTTATTTATTTAATTCCCCTCCCCTCCCCCGGTTGTCTGTTTTCTGTGTCTTTTTGCTGCGTCTTGTTTCTTTGTCCGCTTCGTCAGCGGCACAGGAAGTGTGGGCGGCGCCATTCCTGGGCAGGCTGCTCCCTCCTTCGCGCTGGGGGCTCTCCTTACGGGGTGCATTCCTTGTGCGTGGGGCTCCCCTACGCGGGGGACACCCCTGTGTAGCAGGGCACTCCTTGCGCACATCAGCACTGCGCATGGGCCAGCTGCACACGGGTCAAGGGGGCCCGGGGCTTGAACCGCGGACCTCCCATGTGGTAGGCGGACGCCCTAACCACTGGGCCAAGTCCGCTTCCCCTGAATTCTTATTGAGCTGGTAGAGACTCCATAAAGCTATCCTTACTGATCCAGTCCATAAAGCTACCAGAAGGAGTCCTGATAGCGGTGATCACCAAGCCCGTCCACAAGCACAGGGAGGTGTGGAGCTGATGTCTTCAGGCCACAAGTTCCGCCACACTCTTGGTGGTGCCCCCCGTGCAGCTCGGAGAAGGCGCAATACCCCCCGCTCCACCATTACGGCTATTAAAAGCAATGCATATAAAGTTCATATCTAATAAACCATTTTGGACAGTCCTGTCTATTTAAAAGTGTGCTTTTTTTCCCCCTGTTAAAACAGCAGTTGCCTTCAGATTGTTGCATGAATGCATTGCCAAATTATGAAAGTTAAAGTGAACTAAGGTTTGAAGACTATAAAGTGATCTTGTTTCTAGTAAGATAAATGATTTTGGTTTTGCTTTACTTTATTAGGCAGTTATAGGTCAGTGTTTAAAAATGCCATGCAGTGTGGTATAATATGTGTAAAATAAATTCTTTAAAAGGGGAAAAAAATGATAATCAATATGCTCAGGGAGATAAAGGAAACAGAGAAAGAATGAAAGGAAATCAGGAAAATAATGAATGAACAATATGAGAATCTCAATAATGAGACGGAAATTTTAAAAAAGAAACCAAGCAGAACTCCTGGAGCTGATGACCACCATAACTGAAATGAAAAATTCCCAGGAGAGCGTCAACAGCAGATTGGAGCTGGCAGAAGAAAGAACCAGTGAACTCAAAGTCAAGACAATTGAATTGAGGCTGAGGAGCAGAGAGAAAAAAGTAATTTTTAAATGAAAATAGCCTAAGAGATCTCTTGAGACACCATCAAATATATCAATTCATGTATTATGGGAGTCCCAGAAGGAGAAGAAAGAAAGGGGCAGAAGAAATATTCAAAAAATAATGGCAGAAAACCTTCAAAATTTAATGCAAGACATGAACATGCACATTTGAGAATCCCAATGAATCTGAAATAGGATAAATCAAAGAGAACCTTAACCAGACACATAGTACTCAGACTGTTGAATGCCAAGGAAAAGGAGAGAGTTCTGAAAGCTGCAAGAGAAAAGTAACATGTTCTGCAAAAGGGAGTCCCAGTAAAATTAAGTGCCACTTTCTCATGAGAAACCAAGAATGCAAGAAGGTAGTGAGACACTCTTTAAAGGACTGAAAGAAAAACAAATACCAACCAAAAATTTTATATCCAGCATAACTGTCTTTCAAAAATGAGGGCGAGATAAGGACATTCCCAGATAAACAAAAGTTGAGGGAGTCTGTCACCACTAGATGCGCCCTACAAGCAACGCTGAAGGGAGGTCTTAGACGGAAAGGAAAGCACCTAGACAGCGGATCAAAGCAGCATAAAGAAATAAAGACCTGCAGTAAAGGTAACTATATGGGTAATTATAAATGCCAATACTATTGTATTATATTTTTTGGTACATAACTCCACTTTTTACTTCCTATAGGTTCTAAAATGCAAATTCATATAAAGTAATGATAAATCTATGGTTTTGGAGATACATTGTATAAAGAAAATTACAGCCCGTATGAATACAGATACAAAAATCCTCAACAAAATACTAGCAAATTGAACATAACAGCACATTGAAAGAACTATACAAGATGGCCAGATGGGATTTATCCCAGGTACAAAAGGTTGATTAAACATAGGAAAATCAATTCATGTAATATCACATTAACAGAATGAAGGGGAAAAAAACCACATGATCTTCTCAATTGACTCAGAAAAGTCATTTGACAAAATCCAGCTCCCCTTCTTGATAAAAACACTTAGAAAACCAGGATTAGAAGGAAACTTCCTCAACATGATACTGCTTATACATGAAAAACCCACAGCTAACATCATATTCAATGGGAAAAGACTGAACGCTTTCCCTCTAATATCAGGAACAAGACAGGATGCCCACTTGTCAATATCTGTCATATCACCACTGGTATTCACCATTGAACTTGAAGTTCTTGCCAGAGTAATTAGGCCAGAAAATGAAATAAAAGGCATCCAAACTGGAAAGGAAAAAGTAAAATTTTCCCTATTTGCAGATGACAAGATTCTAGATAGAGAAAAATCTGAAAAACATACAACAAAGCTTTAAGAGCTAATAAATTTAGCAATGTGGCAGGGTATAAGATCAATACAGTAGTATTTCTATACACTAGTAATAATCTGAAGAAGAAATAAAGACAAAAATTCCATATACAATAGCAACTAAAGGAAGCAAACATCTAGGGATAAAATTAACCAAGGATGTGAAGGGCTTGTACCTGAAAAATTACAAAATTAAAAACTTTGGTGGGGAAACAGATGTGGCTCAGGGTGACTGGACTCCTGCCTACAAAGTGGGAGGAGGTCACTGGTTTGGATCCTGGTACCTCCTAAAGAAGACAGCAAGCTGGTGCAATGGGCAGGCATGGCAAGCTGGCACAACAAAAAACACAAGAAGAAAAAACATAATGAGAGACACAGTAATAAGAGGTACTTCTTTAAGTGCCTCTTAAAGAAGACAGCAAGCTGACACACCAAGATGATGCAACAAGAGAAGTGGGGAGGAAAAACATATTGATATGCACAACAAAACAGGGAGCAGAGGTGGCTCAAGCAATTAAGCATCTCCCTCCCACATCAGAGGTCTTGGGGTTGGCTCCGAGTGCCTCCTAAAGAGACAAGGAAGATGAACAGACAAAGCAAGTAAAAAACAACAAAGGGGTGGGGAGAAAAAGATAAATTGAAAAAAAAATTTTTTTGCATCAAAGGACTTCATTATCAAAGTAAAAAGGCAACCTACAGAATGGGAGAAAATATTTAGAAAGTACATTATCTGATAAAGGTTTAATATCTACCATATATAAGGAAATCCTACAGCTCAACAACAAGCATACAAAGCCACCCAAGTAAAAAATGGGCAAATAGTTGCATATACATTTATCCAAAGAAGATATACAAATGACCAAACAGCACATCATTAACCATTAAGGAAAACGCCAATCAAAACAATAATTAGACACCATTTCATACCCACTAGAAAGCCAGAATTAAAAAACCAACAATAGAAAATAAATGTTGGAGGGGCTGTGCTCACTGATGGTAGGAATGGTGCAGCCGCTGTGGAAGGCAGTTTGGCAGTTCCTCGGAAAGTTAAATACCATATGACCTGGCAATTCTACTTCTAGGGATATACCCCAAAAATGGAACGCAGGGATTCAAACAGATATTTGAACACCAATGTTCATAGTGTCGTTATGCACAATTGCCAGAAGAGGGAAGCAACCCAAGTGCTCCTCACAGAAGAGTGGAGAAGCAAAACGTGGGATAGACAGCGATGGAATATTACGCAGCTGTAAAAAGGAATGAAGGCCTGGTCCATATGACACCCTGGATGCACCCAGAAGACCTCATGTCGAGTGAGACAAGCCAGGCACAGAAGGACAAACATCTTATGTTCTCATGGATTTGAAACAATTAGAAAAGCACACTCACAGAGTCCAATTCTAGAAGGTAGGTGGGGGACAGGAGGGGGAGAGGGAGTTACTGCTGCAATTGTTCAGAGTTGCTATTTGAGGTGATGGAGAAGTTTTGTTAATTGATGTCGTGATGGTTCCACAACATTGTGAATGTAATTAACAGCACTGAATTATATACTTGAATAAGGTTAAAAGGGAACGTTTAGGTTGTAAATACAGATAAATAGAATAAAACATTTTAAAAAACAACTAAGACTGTACAACCCAGTCAGTGAATCCCAATGTAAACTACGGGCTACAGTCATAGTACAATATAATAGTAAAATTGTAACAAATACACCACGTTACTGCAAAGTACATGGGAACTTCATATTTTCTGCATTTTTTTTCTGTAAACCTACAATTTCTCTAATAAAAAAGTATGTGTTCATTAACTGTAACAAATGTACCACACTAACGAAAGATGCTGTTATTGTGGGAAGGTGTAGGGTGGGGAGAGGCATATGGGAATCCCTATATTTTTTATATACCATTTATGTAGTCTAAAGCTTCTTTAAAAAAAAACAATAAAAAATATATATATAATAGAATCAGCTGGGAGTTTTAAAAGAAATTCAGTTTCCTTGGTCCCACCCCTAACATTCTAAAGCAGGAATTCTAGGAATTCTGAGTATATGTTTTTAACAAGGAGTTGATACAATAATCCCTGGCACAGCTTTGGGAGCCAGTGCCCCACGTGGGAGCAGGTGCCTCCTACGGGGCACGGGGCTGCAGCCGCAGTGCTGTGGGTCATCTGCGCCTCCACACCTACCCAAGAAGAATCATCCTCGCTCAGGTGAGATTAGCAAGACCTGGACCTGGATCCCAGCCTGCTGCTTAGTACCTGGGAGATTGTGAGAAAGGCAGTCTCTCGGAGCCGCCACTTTCTCATCTGTAAACAAGTAGCAGAACCTACTTCAAAGAGTCACTGCAGTAGTGACAGAGACGACGTATCTAAATCCTAGGTATCCAATGCCTAAGATAACATCTCCCTAAAATATTGCTCTCTTGCTGGGGGAAGGTAGAAAAGGCAATGGGCAGCCTGGGAGCAGGTGGCGCAGGGGGATGGGCAGGGTGCAGGGTCTCCAAGGAAGGCTGTGGTGGGGAGCGGGCTCTGAACTGAGTGGGTCAGTGTGTGGCTCAGGGACATTCCTCCCTCCCCTTCAACTGCGGCCGCTCTGAATCCCTGCCATCTTTGTCGGCTTCCTCAGAGTACACGATCAAGGTCAGGCAACTGGATTCCCAGTAGGCTATGGATAACTCTCAACTGTACTGATCATTACTGCTATATAATTGTAAAACATACACTAAGAAGAATTTTTCAAAAAGAACGCTCATGCGGTTTCCTTGCGCCCAGATGACTGACAATAGCTGAAGCCCCCTGCACTTAGAGCCTAAAAGCAGTGAAAGGTCACTGGGCAAAGTCCACCTGGAGGATGCAAAATCCAGACCTCCTGTCCAAAGGCTATGGGAAGGTCCAGGTGAGGAGAGGCAGAGGAGCGCCCCAGACCAGCCGGTGAGTGGCTGAAGAAGACGTCCCGAAGCGGCCACAGGGAGAGAGTGGCCAGTGCTCTCGTGGACGGGAGCTGCCGCTCACATGCCCACAGTGAACCAGCGGTGACAGTGAGTGAGAGCAGGGGTCTGCTCACCGTGCGCAATGGCCAGAGCATGTCCCTCCTAGACCGAGGGCTGAAACGCCGGAGGAGTCTGTTCTTTAGGTTGTGGGCTCAAGCCATGTGTCCCCCAGTTCCGTGGCCAGAGACAGCACCTTTAACCCGCATTGGCCGGGGGCTGCAGCTTGTGCAACGGGGTGTCAGGGCTGAGCCTGCACTGGAGGGGCCCTGCACAGCTGGGGGGGCCATTCCAAAGTGGGCGCCCCGACAGGGCGGCCCTTCGGGTGTGCATTAAACATGTGGTTTGGTCGATCCTTTTGTCTTCTCCTTGGCTCCTTCTGACCCTCCCCAGCTCAAAAAGAACTGGCTGGCCAATAACAAAGGAAGGATTTCCTTCAAGTCTTCCGCTCGGTCAGTTCATTTAAAAATAAACAATGCTGGGAAGTGGCTGTGGCTCAGTCAGACGCGCTCCCGTCTACCGTGTGGGAGGCCCTCGGTCCCCGTCCCGGGGCCTCCTTGTGAAGGCAGGCTCGCCCACATGCTGCGGAGCGCCACCGGCCCACAGACGCAGCGGAGAGCGGACTCAGCAAGGTGACGCAACAAAGAGAAGGGAGACAAGCGAGAACACAGAAGAGCCGTCAGCGAAACGACACAGAGAGCAGCAGCAAGCAAGCCGCAAGGGGGGGGGAAATGAAATAAATAAATACAGACACAGAAGAATGCCTGGTGAATGGACACAGAGCAGACAGCATGCAAAAAAAAAAGCCACAAGGGGGCAGGGGGATAAATAAATTAAATATACACACACACACACACATATAAAAGCAATGCTCTCTGGAGGCCCGTGGAGGGTCTCAGAACTGCCTTAAGCTGGGACTAAGGCAGAGCCCCAGACGCTTAAGCTGCTCTGGGAAGCTGCTGAGAACGAGACTCACTTTAACAAGACCCGCAGGATTCCCTCTTCGTGAGCATACGCTCTTATCTGCTCAGTATGGAGTTACCTGAAATTTACTTGAAACCGAGCAACCAACGCAACCACTGACTTTTCTCAGGGCCGCTGGAGGAAAAGCGTTAGGGAAAAAAGAGAACGCTTTCTCCAGCTGGTAGGGAAGAGCTGTGTGGAAAGTCCTCCGGCATTAAAACCGCATTTCAGGAAAACTGAAGTCTGCAGCTGCTCCAGGGTGGGCTCCCCGACCTCCGCCGGGGCACCCACCAGAAAAGGCCGCTCAGGGAAGAAAGCGCCGTGCTTCTGGGCCCCAGCCCTGCACCCGAAGCCGCTCGGGTGGCCACGGGAACCCCCCGGGCCCCGGCTCCGCGAGAGGGGCTGGCTTTAAGGCAGACTGAGCCCCCCCTGGGAGCGAGAACCCCGGGGCGGGGAGGGGTGCAGGTGCGCGGCACAGGCCTCAGAACCCATGAGACACCCCACTCCTCAGGAGCCGTGTGGGCCACTTCCTTCATTCTCCACTTAAAAACGCAGAGGCCAGGCCTCCCTGGCCAGGACCGCCGCCCACACCAAAGCCCCGGCGGCTTTCTCCCGCAGCCGCCCCAATCCAAGGTGCAGGAAGGAAGGGTTCTCATCAGTACAGCAATAAATAGGTTTTGGCAAGACTTGGCCCGCCCCCCCTCCCACCCCAAAATGCTGATTCATAATGTAAACAGACCCTAAAGTTTATTTTAATGTCTCTGGGATGTCTGTTTTAAAAATACACCACTCTGCGTGCAAACTGTGACCTAAATCACCCGGGGAGGGCATCTTTGCGTGTCCTCATTTGACATCTGGGCTGAACAGGCATTTGTGACGTGTGAATTTACGGGAAGTCCCGTAGTCCCCTCTGCTTTTCTTCTGCAGTGTGGGCGGGGGAGGCATGTGTGGGGAAGGGTCCCCGGTGGACCCCGGCTGAGTGGTCTGGGAAAGGAGGGGGCCACACGGCGGCCTGCGCAGCCCTGCAGTCGCTGCACCTGCCCCGTCAGCAGCCGGAGCCCGCGCCGAGACCCCCGGGGCCTCCCCGCCCCCACGCCGGGCACCACCCGCTCCCACACCCAGCGACACGTGCTCCCGCGCCCAGGAGCGCGCAGGTCGACGGAAGCGGCTCAGGCCTCTCGGCTTCTGGTGCCCAAAATCATCGTCGTCGTTCATTCCCTAAGCCATGCGTTCTGAAAGTCCAGACATCTGGGAATTACGTTTACTCAGACGGAGCAATGTAGGCAGGAATAAAGGAGCCACACGAGGACAGGGGACGACCGGTCCTCGTGCCAGAGCGGGCGGGCAGCGAAAGGAGGGGAGCCGTGGGAGCCGCAAGGGGACACCTGCCTGAGAGGGCACTTTACGCATATGAGGCGTTTTAAGACAAGGGAGCGCAATATCTAAAAATCTGTGTGGGAGGCAGAACTGGCAGCAGCTCAGAAGGAGCCCCGGAGAGGGTCAGGAGCCCTAGGGCCGGGCAGGGCTGTCCCTGAGTGGCCGTTTAACTCTGGGAGGCACTCAACTTCTCTGAGACTCAGTTTCCCCACTGGTCAAACAAAACCTACATCAGCATGAACACTTGGGTTATTTGATTTCTATGAGTCCCTTCAACCTGGAAACGCTATGATGCCACTTGTAACAGTGTGCTCTGGTGTAATTGATTACAATGGTGCTTTTGTGTTACAAAGAAGAAGGTCCAACACAGCCTCATAAGGGGAAACATGCTGGCTTGGATCTTGTTCCAGGTCTGCCATGAACTCGTCAGCTGTGTGGCCTTCACAGAGGGACTGCACCTCTCTGAGCCTCAATTTCCTAAGGTGCAAATGAGGACCACGAGGCATCCTGTAGGCTGGTTGTGCACGTTGAATGAGACAGTGTGTCAAAAGCACCTTTAAACCTTAATGAACCACAGAACTGTAATAACTTATTATTATTACTATTATTATTACCACCACCACTACAAAAATCCATTAACCTTCTAAGCGTTACCTGACAAGGCAAACAAGCGAACTCAGCAGCCTTTACTACTTGCCCGGCACAAATCCAGACCAGGGAGCCAGCACCACTTACAAAGCAGGGAAAAAACAAAAAGGCTTAGCCTCGCCGCTCTGCGCCTGCCCCACGAGCCACGTGGAGTAAAGAAGGCAGAGGACACTCCCCGCCACAGTGCTCTTCCCTGTCAGGGAACAAACGTGCTCTCCTTACACAGAGCTTTCAAGGACCAAGACAATCACCTTTAATACTGAAAATACATACATCGCCGTTCTTCAAGAAGCAACACCTGTTCCTCTACACGTCCCCAGATGATGATTAAGGCGTAACGGAGGGACTGGACAGAGTGCCGGGCCCTCCCAGGAAGCACGTGGGCTTGTTCTAACGTTGCTGCCGCCCGCTGAGCCCCTAAGCACCGGACCTGTGTGTGGGAAACGCGGGCAGACCCGTGCACTGAAGAGCACCTCTCTGGGAGGCTCTCCCTCCCTTTCTGGCATTACACTTCTTAGGCAGTGATGGACAGCGCTGGAAAGGAGTTCATCTGAAAGTGAGAGACTTTTTTTCCAGGATGATAAAATAACAGAGGACCAGGAAGCATGTTTTGGTTTTCTTTGTTCTCTGATATTCCTGAGCTTATCTGGGTTTTAAGTACCCTGTATCTTAGACATAAGTTTTAGCATGGAGGGCTGCAAAGATGAGCCAAGTAGACTCCTAATTAAATAGTCTTGTGGAAACCACATGTTTGCAAAGGGTACATGCAAGGGGAGAAATAGAATCATTTTTTAAAACCCTAACTTTTTATTATACTAATTTTGGATTTTCTTTTCTTTACCTGGAAAATAAAAGATATCAAGGATCTCAAGGGCAAAGATGCTATCTTCTCCATTCTCTGTAAGTCCAGGAAGGAGGACTATAATAGATGCTCAGTAAATGCCTGTTGAGTTGACTTATTTTAAATGTCTCATAAAGAAAATGCACAATACATCAGGACAGTATTTTACAAATCATTATTTTAAAAGCACCATTGCTAAGTAAAATCATTTATGTTATGAAGAGAAACTGAAACTAATTTCTAATGAACCTAATGAAGTATAAGTTCTTTGCCTCATGGAAATTTGGGGCTAGAATTAATTCTTGATTCATGCCATTCCTACTTCAGCCTTATGCTGATCCTCTGAAATACGTAATCAACAATTTGGCATTCCAGTTAGTTAAATTCAATGCAATTTTAAAACTCAAACTGTATCTACTTGGAGCAAAAACAAGCAAAATAATCAAGTTGTTTCAACCAACAGAATTAGGGATAATTACTAGAAGTAAATGAATATCTTATCACAATCAATAAATTTAGGGATAATTGCTATAAATGTCTACCTTGTCACTCTTTCACAGCTTCCAGTGAAACTTTTTTTCTTAAATGAATCATATCTAACAGAGAACTAATAAGCAGCCATTGATTTAAACCTCTGAGTAAATATACATCATCTGTACCATTAGATGTAGTTTTGGGATGATATATTTACTACGTTTTATTGAGTAATATGGAAATGAGTGCTGAGTTGGCAGACTAATAATAAATAGCCCTAACATCATTTGAGTTCCTCTCTTGCACTGACAAAAATGGTGATAAATTGGGCTGTAATTGAGACAGAGATGAAGATAACTCCCTCTGATGCTGAGATTAATTTGTCCCCATCCCAGCCCTCAGTACCCATGCCAGCTCCTCAGTCATCACACAGGATCAAGCTGGGACACATCAGCCCAGGGTGTTTACCGCTCTGTCACACACAGCCCTGCACGCCTGCGGCCCCTGCAAGCCGAGCCACGAGCAGCTTGCACGGGGAGGTCGGCACGTTACCTGCTTGCACGCACAGGGGTCGATCCCTCGGGACCCAGCCTAAGGTCCCGTTAAGATCTCTCATGCACAGTCTCTTCGAGGAGCCCTTCAGCTGGAATCCGTCTTGGCAGTGAAATCGGGTTACTGAGGTTTCAAAGAAAATCCCTCCGCTCGGGGTCCGGAAGCCATTCTCGGGGACGCCTGGGTCAGCACACACATGGAGGTCATCGAGCCCTAGGGTGACACAGAGAGGAGACGGTGCCTCTGAGTATGCTCTTCGAAGGCCAGGTCTTCCCAGACAAAGGGCAGGTCCTGTGCTGTCTCCTGCACCTGGACCCCTCCAAGCACGCGTTCCAGGGCACCCGCTCCTCTCAGGCTATGCTTTGCTCTTTGCTCAGAACAGTGCGTGTTAGTTTTTAGTTCAGCGGCCAAGCGAGCCGTTCCAGGGGGTTATATGGAGTGGGTGAGACTAGGAAAAGTAAACAAATAAAGGGAATATAAATGCTAAGGCAGGGGGAGCAAAAAAAAAAAAAAAAGCCACAATGGACACTCAAAACACTGAGGGAAGCAGAGGAGGGACACGCGGTCAGGACACGGGCTCTTGAGGGCTGGCAGGATCTGCACAGGCAGGTTTGGGGGAAGGGAGGTCTGGGTGGCATTCTAACAGGGGGAGCGCACAAGCAACGCCAGGGGCCGGGAGAGGGCGGGCGGGTGTGCCTGTGTAGGGACGGGCACGTGGACTTGACAGCTGCGACTCAGCATGCAGGGGAGAGGTGTGCTGGCAATGACCCCCTTCCCCCACCCCGGGAGGAGGGAACTTGCTTCCTCTTGAAGGTCAAGTTCAGGTATCTCCTCCTCCGGGACCTTCCTTAACCCACTGTCCCCCAAACCCCAACTCTACCAAGCCGAGTTCATCGTAGCTCTTCATTCCCCAACCAAAACACGGACGTAGCTGTGCTGAATTATTTGTAGAATGGCCACACCTTCAGCAAGTCCTGTGACTTTGTCATCTTTGTGTCCCTAGAATCTTCACCATGCCCAGCACAGAAACTGTCCATGGACGTGGGGGCGTGCAGGGCAGGTCCCTGGGGCAGGCTTCTAGGGAGTGAGCGAGTGTTCCTCGGGCCACAGGGCGTTATGTCAGTGGGTGGAGACCCACTTAATGAGCGGCGAGGTGGTGGGCTCCCGTCCTGGGAGGCCCGCTGTGTTCTCCCATAGAGGGCGGAGTGTCTCGAGAGCACGGGCAGTGCCTAATCAGGGAGGGCAGGCCACTCTGTCCAGCCCTCAGTGTTGTTGCAAGTTAACTATGCATCTTGTCCTTCAAGGAGAGAAGCCCGGGGGCTGCCATGGGCCCTGAGGGGAGGGGAAGGGAGGGATAGAGTGGATGGAATGGGGGCACTTTGGGGAGATGGAAACGTTCTGCATGATCTTGTTATGATGGATACAGGCCAGGCTGAACTGCATCAAAGTTTATAGAACTGTATGGTCCAAAATGTAAACCATTGACCATGGTTGGTAGCTATGTTTCAATATCTGTACATCAGGTGTAACAAGCATACCATCCACATAGAAAATGTTATTAGTAGGGGAAGGGGGGAAGCGGGAAGGATATTGGGTATATGAGAGTCCCCTGTATTTGGTATGTGACTTTTCTGTAACCTAAAACTTCTTTGAGGACAAAATAAAAGAAAAAAAAAAAAAAAGACACTGGGGGAATAAACAGAAGAAAATGTCACTGTACATGTAGGACAACAGATCTTACAGTGATGAAAGGAAAAAAGTCAAAAAAATTTTTAAATATTTTTTCATTATTTATTATCCCAAATTTTTATTTGTAAAACTTTTTTTGTATTTTATTTCATATTTTTGAAACTATCAGTATTATTTCATTTTCTTATTAATTGTATTTGGCTATTTTGTTGGCTTTATTTTTGAAGACTTTTGGATCACAGAAGGGTTACAACTGTGGCAGGGGAGGATCATTGGTGTGGGGTATCAGTGATGGGGGATACATGGGAGGAAGCTCACCTGGGCAAACATATAAGGCATATGTATGTGTTCAAATGTTCATGGGGCATTGTCATGGTGGATGGAGATTCACAATAACTGAAAGAATATCAAATCCCTCTCCTGGGAAGCTCTGCCACATTCTCTAATAGATCAGCAAGAATCCCCCAAGTATAGGGGCAATGACTAGTGAAGGATGGTCCCTTGATGGGCCCTTGATATTGATGACTGTGCATATAAACCTTTACTCTTGACATTGAAACGGAGCCTAGTATTATAGGGTGCCTAAGAATTGCCTCCTGGGAGCCTCCTTGTTGCTCAAATATGGTTTCTCTCTAAGCCTAACTCAGCACATCAATACAGTACTTCCCCCCAGCGTGGGACATGACTCCCAGGGATGAGCCTCCCTGGCATGGAGGGATTACTACCAAGCACCAACTAGCAATGCAACTGGAAAAAGACCTTGGCCAAAGAGGGGAAAAGGTAAAGACAAATGAGTTAAAATGGCTAAGGGACTTCAAAGTGAGTTGGAAGGTCACTCTAGAGGTTACACTTTTGCACATCTCACCAGGATCTCTTTGACTGCCAAAGTAGATGCTACCCCCAATAGAAGGGCTCCCGAGGGCTCTAGAGACATCCAGACACTATGGTCAGGGCAGGTAACTCAGGAGTTTGGTGCCTTGCCAGTGGGCCCTACTTTGGAATTTATGCTCCCCAGAGTGACACAGTTAGACTCAGTTGTGGTTTTCCTATTCATGGTTCTTCTGTCCTTCTATTTGAACCTATAATCAGTACTAGAGTTGGTAGGTATTATATCCTAGAGACTTAAATCTTTGGGCTTTCCATGTGCCAGCTGGGCCCTGAATCTCAACAGAGTTACAACAACTGCTCTACATTGGTTTCACCCAGGACAACTAACATGGATGTGATGATGGACAACTACCACAACAGGGAACCAAGAGAGTTGACAACTGCAAGCAAGAGCGTCTCATCCATCGGTCCTACAGGATCACAGCCCCCTCTCAATTAGAGGCAGAGTGGGCATCACCATCCCAGAATCCTCAGGACTGGGGAATGAAGTATGGACTGAAGTAGACTTAATGGTATTCTACTATAGACTTATTGTGATTCTAGCAATGTAAGAACTTTAATCATTGATGTGGAGGCAGTGGCCCCTGGGGGTTCTGAGGGTAGGGAGAGGGAAGAACAGGTGTAATACAGGGACATTTTTGGGACTGGGGAATTGTCCTGAATGATACTGCAATGACAGGCCATTATATATCTTACCATATATCTTACATATATATCTTACAGAATTGGGTGGGAGAGAGTATAAACTACAATGTAAACTTTAATCCATGCTTACTGGCAATGCTCCAAAATGTGCTCAACAATCGCAGTGAATGTACCTCACTAATGAAGGATGCGGTTAATGTGGGAAAATGTGGGAAGTGCGGGGAGCAGGACAGAAGGGAATCCCCTATATTTTTTATGTGACGTTTGTATAATCTAAGTATCTTTAAAAGCAAACAAACAAACAAATAAATAACTAGGCAGTATCCCATGAACGTTTAATGGATGAATAAACAGAGTTGGAAAAGGGCATGGGAGACACTCTGGGGTGACCCTGGAGAGCCAGGCTGAGCAAGGCGGCCCGTGTGGAGCCATGGAGCAGGGCAGTGGGTATGAGAGGGCTAACTGGACAGCAGCGTGAGGGGCTGACTGCAGGCGAGAGAGCCGGAACCTCACACGAGGCCACGGCTAGAGTGGACTAAGGGGGCACGTAAGTGGTGGGGACACACGGAGGCGGTGCATGTGGGCGGCGTTTCAGCCCCAGGACCGCCGTGCCCGCTGGCTGGGCACCGGGGCAAGGGCGACATCTCAGAGCTTTCTACCCAGACTGCAGGAAGGAAGGCAGACACCTGAAACGGACGTGGATGCCAGGAGCTGGTCAGGGCGGGTCGGGCTCAGGGAAGGGGCACCTCCGTGTGCGGTACCCCACCTGCACCCTCAGAACCCCGAGACCGACTAAGGGCTTCTGCTCACTTCCTTACTCCCAGACATCATCCAACAGGCACTGAACAGGTGCCGCTGAACAACCACCGCCAAAACACAGCAGAGGCAGAACAACCGCTGGCTCAGGAAATCTCACCCCCCCTCAGCAGCCCGCAGCCCGGGGGCTCTGGGAGATCTACCTGGCCTCCAGGTGACGCGCAGACAGCAGGTCAACGCAGTGTCTGACCCTCAGGGCTTGGAAAACGTCCTCAGCGGGCAGTGGAATCCCCTACCTCAACTCTGGCCCCCGGAGGGCTCAGGGGCTGCCCTCCTGCACGCCTGCGGATCCTGGGCCTCCTGCCAGAGCTGCTGGGCCGAAGGGCTCTGAGCGCAGCGCCCGCGGCAGGAGGCAGCTGCTCGTGGCGGCAGGGAGCGCGAGGAACTGTGGCGAGAGGGAGAAGCCAGAAGGCAAGGGGAATGGGTACTCCTGTGTGCTCTTGACCACACTGGGGGCCCCTGGGGACCCGGCGCAGCCCCTCCCCGCTCTCCCACCTGGCGAGAGCTGGTGCCCTGCTCCTGCCGCGAGCCCCACGGAGCAGGTCGTGATCCAGCGCCGCGGCGGGGGGCGGGCGATGCCTACTAGGGCTGGGGACAGAAAGGGCCAAGAGTCTTCAGGACAGCTTCACACCTTTATTTTATTTTATTATTTATTTATTTTATTTTTTAATGTTACATTAAAAAAATATGAGGTCCCCATATATCCCCCACCCCCCTCACCCCACTCCTCTCACGTCAACAACCTCTTTCATCATCGTGGCACATTCATTGCGTTGGTGAATACATTTTGGAGCACTGCTGCACCGCATGGATAATGCTTTACACTGTAGCTTACACTCTCCCCAGTCCACACAGCGGGCCATGGCATGATACACAATGTCCAGCAACTGTCCCTGCAGCACCACCCAGGACAACTCCAAGTCCTGAAAAAGCCCCCACATCACATCTCTTCTTCCCTCTCCCTACCCTCAGCAGCTACTGTGGCCACTTTTTCCACATTAATGCTACAATTTCTTCCATTACTAATCACAATAGTTCATGAATAGAATATCAGTAAGTCCACTCTAATCCATATTCTATTCCTCCATCCTGTGGACCTTAGAATGGTTGTGTCCACTTCACATCTATATCAAGAGGGGGCTTAGATTCCACATGGATGCTGGATGCAATCCTTCTGCTTTCAGTTGTAGGCACTCTAGGCTCCCTGGTGTGGTGGTTGACCTTCTTCACCTCCCTGTTAGCTGAGTGGGGTAAGTCCAATAAACCAGAGTATAGGAGTTGCAAGTCCGTTGAGGCTCAGGGCCTGGCTATCACATGGTCAGTCCAGAGATTCAGGTCCCCTGGGTGTACACCAAACCCCAGCACCAACTACAGTTCCAGTAAAAGTAACAGGAGAGGCTTGTGGACAAAGATCACATCTGAGTCCAGCTCCATCACACTCAGGAACACAAACTCCAAAGTAGGGCCCTCTGACATGGCACAAAACTCCATCTGCCATGACCATAGAACCTGTGGGTCTCCACACCTTTATTCTGAGGGACCGTCCTGGGGAGCGAGTGTTTCCTCAGTGGTGAGTGCCAGTGATTCCCTTCCGGGTCTGCCAGGACGGGCAAGCTCCCGGCGGGCACTGTTAAACGTGTATCCACTTTAGCACTGAGGTGCGGGAACTAGCAGCGCAGGCAGCGACCTCAGAGCCCCGACGCACAGCTGTCCAGCCCCCTGGGGCCTGAGCCCTCTGGACGGCCTGCCAGTCCGCAGGTGAAAGTCCCTGTCAAACAAGCGCCGTCTTTGCTCCAATAACAGCGGCGTGGGCCATCCGTGTCCGTCGGGGTGGCCACGGAGGCGTGAGGCGCGTGCTGTGACCGGGGGCGGGCACCCTCCGGGGAGGCCTGGCCAGCAGCGGGTGGAGGGGGGCAGGTGGGTGGCGCTGAGCACCCTTCAGGAAGGGCAGCGGGCAGAGGCGGTGCAGGGAGAGCCTGGCGGGAGGACGGCGCAGAGGCGGGGCAGCGCGGACGCTTTCCTGGTTAGCGGAGGGTCTGGACGTGACCCGGGATGTGGGGGCTGGTGGGGGCGGGCATGGGGTGGGGGCCTTGAGGGCTTTGCTGACACAGGGGATGGGGTGAGATGGACGGTGCCCAGAAATAGGGCCCCCAGCCCCCGGCTGCCCCTCCAGGCCACGGCGGGCAGCTTGGTCAAGAGACAGAGCAGCCAAGCCGGGCCCCCGGGGTGGGACGGGGCCAGCTCTGTGCTTTACGCAGCTCCCCAGACACCCTGAGGCAGCCCGTCCAGAGCCGGCTGCGGGGCAGCACTGAGGACCATCGGTGCTCACGGCTCCGCGGTCGCCAGGTGAGAAGCGATGAGGCAGAATGAGCGGCGGGAAGGAAAGGGCGCAGAGGAGGTGAGCGAGGGGGCAGGCGGGTGCGCTCCCCTGAACACCCGGGGGGCTCGGGGCGAACCCTGGAGGAGGGACCCGCCCTCCACGGAGGCAGGAAGCGGACTGTGCTGGAACCTCCAGGCGGCAGGGCGGGCCCCACGCGGTGCTCGTCCTCGGGGAATCCACGTCAAAGCCGCCTCCTCCAGGGAGCCTTCCCTCACCCTCAGAGCCTGGGCGGTGACCGCGGCCCCCGCAAGGCCCCTGGGCTCGCCTCTTACAGGCTGCTCCCTCACTCCCCGAGGCCAGCCTGCTCACCCCCACGGGCAGGGAGCTCCCAGCCGGCTGCGTGGGCATCCCACCACCGCGGCTGAGGGCGGATGGTGGCTGAATGCGGCAGCCGTCCCCCCTCCCCACCCCAGAAGGGAGTGAGATCGCCCTCCCTCCTGCCAGCCTGCACGCTGCTCTCCTCTCCACCCGGAGTGGGCTGCATTCCCTAACGCTTTACGACCTTCTCCCAACCCACAGCCCCAAACACCCGGCCTTCCTCCTCTCTGATGTAGGAGCCCCGGGTCGGTCTAGCCAAGCTTTTGGCTGAGACAACTGCATCTTCCCTACACACTCTTTGGCCAATCACCTCCTGGTAACAAGTGAGCCTTGCTGACTGCTGCATCCTAGATGCACAGCCCCTCAGCTGGTCATACCACTCCTGCTCACAAAGCTGTTCTCACTCGGAGACAGGCAGATAATACCAGGGAGAACTGAAGACACAGTCCTTAATGCCATCGGAAAAAAAATGAGTTCTGCTCTAATAAATAAGTGATGAGAGCCTCATGAAAATTACAATGGGAGAGCAGCAGAACAAGCCTCATAAATCCAATTCTACACTCTTTCTTTACTTACTCTTCTCCTCTTGAAAGAACATCTGCAGGCCACTCTCTGGTCATGCTTCCCTGCCTGGGACCATGCTGACGATGAAGAGCGCTGCGGGTCATGAGATCCAGCATTGGGGAAGAAGTGGAGAAAAAGGGCCAGGGGTGGAAACAGAGCAATCAGCAGACAGGGTGGGACCAGGAGAAAACATTGCTTCCTCTTGGATAACTCATCCCATGGACAAGACAGCAATTTCCTCGGGCCTGCAGCGCTTCAGACTCCACTTTTCAAACCCCCCAGCAGATCAGTTCCCAGCCCGGATGGTTTTTCTGTCCCGCATTGTTAGCGACAGCCCTTCTGTAATGATGATGCTCAGACAACACATCCATTAAGGGGCTGGGTGGAGGCTGATTTAGGTGTAAGGGAAAAGGAAGGGAAAATAACTTGCTCACATACAGCCTAGGAACCTGTATTCCTTGAGTCCCAACCCATTCCCCTCCCCTTCTTCAAATTCTGCTTATGCCTGGAACCAGGTCGCCACAGTTGGAGAAGAGAAAATAGTTCACAGAGTGACTTCCAGGATGCTTGCGTTGGGGCGGGGGGAAGGGGGAGGTGTGAAGGGAGCATTCTGTCTTACTAGGTCCTCGGAAGTGGGGTCCCCTTTGCAATTTTTCCTAAATTCAATCCAGGGTGCCGCCCCTTATAGGCAAGGTCCTAAAAGCGCTTGTAAAAATGCCACGACAAGAAGCCACCCCGCCCTGCGCTCCGGGCGCTGCTTCCCTCTGAGCCTCGAGTTGAGGTCAGCAGCCTGGCGGGTGGGGGGTCCTGGGGCGCCACGGCCCCGGGTGGGCAGCCCGCCCTCCACGCCCCCGGCCGCTTTACGCAGGCGCCTGTCTCTCGGCTCGCGTCAGCCTCTTGGGAACGGCCGTCGCCCTCGTGGCACTGGTCTTGCGGCGCAGCTCTGTGATCCCGGGGGAAGCCAAGGGCTGTGATTTGGACGCTGGCCCTCAGTGGAGGGCCAGGGCCTCTCTCCTTCCTTCCTCCTGACCCAGCAACACGGCCGCCCCGAGAGCCCCGTCTGCCCCACACAGAAAGGCCGGCGCCCTCCGCGTTATTAGCTCGGGACGCTTGGGTTTTGTTACTTTGGGGCCTGCTGAGCCCTGCCTGATGGTTTTACTGTGAGCAACAGAGCAAGGCTTTGAAAAGTATCATAAATATGAAAGAGGTGTGAAAAGCCATCTTTTGGGGGTTTTATGACGGACGAGTCCTATTCTAGAAAGGGAGAGTGTATCAAATATAGCCAGAGCACTTCAGAGCTAGGGCTGGGTTTCCATTTCTCTGTAAACCGCTATGTGAGTCTTTTGGGGGAAGAAAGAGGATTAAGAAACGACATTGCCTTTTTCATGCATTCTCTTAGATAGTCCTGGCGCTGGTGGGAGAGGACGACCCTTCGCTGAAGTTTAACTGGAGTCACCAGCAACCTCGAGCCCTCCCCACCTCAGCGTGCTCTGCAGCCTCACATGGTGGCACCGAATTCCCTTGGGGTCCCCTGGTCAGACCCCTTGGCCTCCCAGGGAAGGTCACCTGGAGAGGCTAAGGGACGGCAGGTGGCAGAGCTGGAGCTACACCCTGGCCACCAGCACTTCCTCCCATGCTCTTCCGCACGCGGCGTCCACAGCAAGCCTCTGGCGACACTGCGGCTTGTGAAGGACTCAGATCTTGATCCACGTACACCCTTTGAGGAAAAAACATTTCTAAACGTTCTGAGTCCCTCAATCTGTTAAAACAGGACTGAGCCAGTGGTGGTGCTGCAATGTTTAATGATTCCACGGGAAGCAATCCTCGTGGGTCCCCCAAAGCCAACCCCTCCCAGCACGCCTCTCAGCGTGGGGAAGTGGGGACCCCGACTTGTCACCTAGGACATGCCAGAACCAGCCAGGCACCCCACACCGACTAGCAGGGCGTGGCACGGAGCCACCTTTCCGGAATGAACAATGTCCTTGGGGAATCACACCCTAACCCCAGATTTCTTTCAGGAAACAGTTGGTCCCCGAGACTGGCGTGCATCTGGCCCTCAGGAACGAAGGAACAGAAGGAGAAAGATGAGGTCGCCTGAGCAGCTCCCGCTGGACCACGGGAGGCTCTCCCCGTTAGGCCTGACCTTTCCAGCTCCAGCTGCCCTCGGCCTGAAGCCCGCCTCTTCCCATCACCAGCCACGCGGAGGACGTTCCTTTTAGCCCACCCGACTAGGGTAATGCCCCTGATTCACTAGGCCTTTATGCCAGGAAGGGACTCCTTCTGTCTCATTCGAGAAAAAGATCTTCAAAAAACCTTTCCCATTTTTAAGGCTCTGGCAGCCAGTTACTTGGGCTTGTTGAGTCATAACCATAAACTAAAGTGAATCGTGTCGGGCCGGAGGGTCCACTTGTGGGGGCCCCTCTTGACCACTGCCTTGGCTCCAACCCTCTCTGTGCACCTCCTTTGAGTTTCTCTAACATTTAAAAAACACGGTCCCCTTAGAGCTACCTAAAATTCTTTTTTTTTAAGGAGGTACCGGGGATTGAACCCAGGACCCGGTACATGCTAAGCAGGCACTCAACCGCTGGGCTGCACCTGCTCCCCTGAAGTCTTTTTCTTTAAATGAACATATGTATTGATAGCCTGTCTTACTCCAGAAATGACCTGAGGTTGTGCCGAGTCTGTAACAAAGCCTCAGCAATGAAGAGAAGAGGAAGATAGAGGCACCATTAAATAAATCATTTTAGGCAATTATCTAACACCCCATTTGAAAGCACCCTGCCCCGGTGATCTGATAAGGCGGAGCTGCCCGCCAGGCCGGTCTCCCCACCGCCCTGCAGCCAGCGTGCACCCCGGCTGCTCCCCGCGCCCACCAGCGCACCTGAGGCGTCTGCACTAGGCAGGAGGAGGGCTCCTTCCAAGGTGAGGTGACAGAGCAGGAATACAGGTTCCCGAGGTCTGCCCTTGGCCGAGGTCAGGGTCAAACCCTCGGAAGACCTCCGTCCAACGACAAGCATCGGCTCCGCTCCAGGAGGGCCAGGAAGGTGCCTGGGATCCCTGAGAAGTGGAGACAGAGGCCTGCCTGCGCCGCCGCCCCAGAGCAGCCCGTGCGGAGCACAGGAGACCGGGGCAGAGCGGAGCCCAGACGCGCCGCCGACCTGGCAGGGAAGATCAAGGGGACACTGGGATCTGCTCTTCAAAAATGCACCAGCCCAGGAAACGGACTTGGCCCAGTGGTTAGGGCGTCCGTCTACCACATGGGAGGTCTGCGGTTCAAACCCCGGGCCTCCTTGACCTGTGTGGAGCTGGCCCATGCGCAGTGCTGATGCGCGCAAGGAGTGCCCTGCCACAAAGGGGTGTCCCCTGCGCAGGGGAGCCCCACGCGCAAGGAGTGCGCCCTGTAAGGAGAGCCGCCCAGCGCGAAAGAAAGTGCAGCCTGCCCAGGAATGGTGCCACCCACACTTCCCGTGCCGCTGACGACAACAGAAGCAGACAAAGAAACAAGACGCAGCAAACAGACACAGAGAATAGACAACCAGGGGAGGGGGGGAATTAAATAAATAAATCTTAAAAAAAAAAAATGCCAGTCCACGGTTCTATAACCAAATCATGAGGCGGCTTCCTGACCTCTGCTCCAGTCTAAATAATCTCAACATTTGGCAAATGTTCAGCTCTTGTTTTCAAAGAGAAAAGGGAAGAAGGGAAGAATGGCACTTTTAAAAATTAAGAGATGAGGAAAGAAAAATTACAATCCATTTAGACATTCACTCAGTCAGCAAGCAGGCAAGGGGCCAGGCGCTGGGGGAAGAGGGGCTGCAAGTCATTTACGCAGCAAACAGCGCAAACTGGACCGCTGGGGAGCAAGCTCGCACCGAGGACTTCCACAGCACTGACCTGCAAGTTGCCATCCTGTAATAATAGGTCATGAAATATTTTTAAGGGCCACAACCGGTACTTTTTAGAAGTGAAATGGAACAGAGAGGAAAAGTCAAAGCGTATCACATATGGTAAGGGTGAATATTGTTTTGGGTGGTTTTATTAGTTTTAAATTGTGCATGTGTGCTAATTTGCAATGTAAAATATATTTATTTCAGTGGGTCATAGTCAAAAAGTTTGAAAAGCACAGCTTTAAATATGCTCCCTTTTGTCATGATATTTGAAAACATATTTAAATACACGATGTGTGTCTTATTAAAAAATACATAAGATTATGTTTTATATATGTTTTTATATCTAAGTAACTCAAATAATGTAGTTGGTGCTAAAGGGAATAGGTTGTGGAGTGAGACTACCCTTCCTAAATCCTGACTGCCATTCACTAGCTGTGTAATCTTGGGTAAGTCACTTAACTTCTCTGTGTCTTAGGTTTCTTTACATGATATTCAGGTATAATAGCAGTACCTACTTCTAAAGCTAATGTGAAGCTTAAGGGCGATGTAAACACAGGTCAGTGCAGCATAAATGTACGTAAGCAGCTACATTTTAACATTCAGCCTGTTCCACATGTAAACTGCTACACAGTCACATTCAGCAGAGTCCCTGAAGAACCTCAGCAGCAGCTCCAGAGAAAGGCACCCCCCTAATTTCCCAGCACCACCTTAGTTTCCAGGAATATTCAAACCAATGGTCTTTCTTACTTGCCCTAGAATTAAGTGTCTTTGAACAGGGCTAATGAACTTAGGAACAACAACAAATACTGCTAGAAGGAGTCCTTTTTCTTGGCAAACCGTTAGGGCCACAAACTAGGCAATGGTGCACACAGACCCCAGAGAAGTGGACCCGAAGTCTCCAATGAGGAGCCTCGCCTGGAGGGCATTAGGCATTCCACACTGACAGCCGGCCTTCTCCAGAGATGACAGCCCCCTCCTGGTGACAGCCCCCCCTCCTGGCGACAGCCCCCCTCCTGGTGACAGCCTCCCCCTCCTGGTGACAGCCTCCCCCTCCTGGTGACAGCCCCCCCTCCTGGCGACAGCCCCCCTCCTGGTGACAGCCTCCCCCTCCTGGTGACAGCCTCCCCCTCCTGGTGACAGCCTCCTTGCCCTGGTGACAGCCTCCCCTGCCCTCCTGGTGACAGCCTCCCCTTCCTGGTGACAGCCCCCCTCCTGGTGACAGCCCCCTCCTGGTGACAGCCTCCCCCTCCTGGTGACAGCCTCCCCCTCCTGGTGACAGCCTCCTTGCCCTGGTGACAGCCTCCCCTGCCCTCCTGGTGACAGCCCCCTCCTGGTGACAGTCTCCCCCTCCTGGTGACAGCCTCCCCCTCCTGGTGACAGCCTCCTTGCCCTGGTGACAGCCTCCCCTGCCCTCCTGGTGACAGCCCCCTCCTGGTGACAGCCTCCCCCTCCTGGTGACAGCCTCCCCCTCCTGGTGACAGCCTCCTTGCCCTGGTGACAGCCTCCCCTGCCCTCCTGGTGACAGCCTCCCCTTCCTGGTGACAGCCTCCCCCCTCCTGCCGACAGCCCCCCTCCTGGTGACAGCCCCCCTCCTGGTGACAGCCCCCTCCTGGTGACAGCCTCCCCCTCCTGGTGACAGCCTCCCCCTCCTGGTGACAGCCTCCTTGCCCTGGTGACAGCCTCCCCTGCCCTCCTGGTGACAGCCCCCCTCCTGGTGACAGCCCCCTCCTGGTGACAGCCTCCCCTTCCTGGTGACAGCCTCCCCCCTCCTGGTGACAGCCTCCCCCTCCTGCCGACAGCCCCCCTCCTGGTGACAGCCCCCCTCCTGGTGACAGTCTCCCCCCCTCCTGGCGACAGCCCCCCTCCTGGTGACAGCCTCCCCCTGCTGTCCTGGTGACAGCCTCTCCCCCCTCCTGGTGACAATCTCCCCCCCCTCCTGGTAACAGCCCCCCTCCTGGTGACAATCTCCCCCCCTCCTGGTGACAGCCCCCTCCTGGTGACAATCTCCCCCCCCTCCTGGTGACAGCCCCCCTCCTGGTGACAATCTCCCCCCCTCCTGGTGACAGCCCCCCTCCTGGTGACAATCTCCCCCCCCTCCTGGTGACAGCCCCCCTCCTGGTGACAATCTCCCCCCCTCCTGGTGACAGCCCCCCTCCTGGTGACAATCTCCCCCCCCTCCTGGTGACAGCCCCCTTCCTGGTGACAATCTCCCCCCCCTCCTGGTGACAGCCCCCCTCCTGGTGACAATCTCCCCCCCCTCCTGGTGACAGCCTCCCCCCTCCTGGTGACAGCCTCCCCCTCCTGCCGACAGCCCCCCTCCTGATGACAGCCCCCCTCCTGGTGACAGTCTCCCCCCCTCCTGGTGACAGTCTCCCCCCACTCCTGCCGACAGCCCCCCTCCTGGTGACAATCTCCCCCCCCTCCTGGTGACAGCCCCCCTCCTGGTGACAGTCCCCCTCCTGGTGACAGCCCCCCTCCTGGTGACAGTCTCCCCCCCCTCCTGGCGACAGCCCCCCTCCTGGTGACAATCTCCCCCCCTCCTGGTGACAGCCCCCCTCCTGGTGACAGTCTCCCCCCTCCTGGCAACAGCCCCCCTCCTGGTGACAGTCTCCCCCCTCCTGGTGACAGTCCCCCTCCTGGTGACAGCCC
This sequence comes from Dasypus novemcinctus, assembly GCF_030445035.2. Classification (NCBI taxonomy): domain Eukaryota; kingdom Metazoa; phylum Chordata; class Mammalia; order Cingulata; family Dasypodidae; genus Dasypus; species Dasypus novemcinctus. Next base: position 110,694,074 of record NC_080685.1, read on the forward strand.
CCCTCCTGGTGACAGTCTCCCCCCCTCCTGGCAACAGCCCCCCTCCTGGTGACAATCTCCCCCCCCTCCTGGTGACAGCCCCCCTCCTGGTGACAGTCTCCCCCCCCTCCTGGCGACAGCCCCCCTCCTGGTGACAATCTCCCCCCCTCCTGGTGACAGCCCCCCTCCTGGTGACAGCCCCCCTCCTGGCAACAGCCCCCCTCCTGGTGACAATCTCCCCCCCCTCCTGGTGACAGTCCCCCTCCTGGTGACAGCCCCCCTCCTGGTGACAGTCTCCCCCCTCCTGGCAACAGCCCCCCTCCTGGTGACAGTCTCCCCCCTCCTGGTGACAGTCTCCCCCCTCCTGGTGACAGTCCCCCTCCTGGTGACAGCCCCCCTCCTGGTGACAGTCTCCCCCCCTCCTGGCGACAGCCCCCCTCCTGGTGACAATCTCCCCCCCCTCCTGGCGACAGCCCCCCTCCTGGTGACAATCTCCCCCCCTCCTGGTGACAGCCCCCCTCCTGGTGACAGTCTCCCCCCTCCTGGCAACAGCCCCCCTCCTGGTGACAGTCTCTCCCCTCCTGGTGACAGTCCCCCTCCTGGTGACAGCCCCCCTCCTGGCGACAGCCTCCCCCTGCTGTCCTGGTGACAGCTCACCCTCCTGGTGACAGCCTCCCTGTGCTGTCCACCCCCCCACACATTGTCCTGGTGGCGCCTCCCCATGCTGTCCCCCTGCTGTCCTGGTGACACCCCCCGCTGTCCTGGTGACGCCTCCCCATGCTGTCCCCCTGCTGTCCTGGTGACGCCTCCCCATGCTGTCCCCATGCTGTCCCCCTGCTGTCCTGGTGACACCCCCTGCTGTCCTGGTGGCGCCTCCCCATGCTGTCCCCCTGCTGTCCTGGTGACGCCTCCCCATGCTGTCCCCATGCTGTCCCCCTGCTGTCCTGGTGACACCCCCTGCTGTCCTGGTGGCGCCTCCCCATGCTGTCCCCCTGCTGTCCTGGTAACACCCCCCACTGTCCTGGTGACGCCTCCCCATGCTGTCCCCCTGCTGTCCTGGTGACACCCCCCACTGTCCTGGTGACGCCTCCCCATGCTGTCCCCCTGCTGTCCTGGTGACACCCCCTGCTGTCCTGGTGGCGCCTCCCCATGCTGTCCCCCTGCTGTCCTGGTGACGCCTCCCCATGCTGCCCCCCTGCTGTCCTGGTGACACCCCGCTGTCCTGGTGACGCCTCCCCATGCTGTCCCCCTGCTGTCCTGGTGACACCCCGCTGTCCGGGGCGCAGTCAGGCCTTAACGCCCGGCAGGCTCTGGATAGGTGTTTGCTCCTGGGCACCAAGGTATGAAAACAAAGCCCAAAACAAACAAGCCCCAAGAACACACCACAGAGCCCAGGATTGATGGGAAAGAGCTCAGAGCAGAAGTAAAGGTTTAAGACAAAATTCTCACTTAAGAAAAAACACCAAAAAAAAAAAAAGCCAGCAAAGGAAATCAAAGGTTTCTAAATTAATTTTCTTGTTTGTGAGTTTAGCACCGTGTCATTCCATAATTCAGTGTATTATCAGTTACATAGTTATGAGCAATTTGAGGGGGAAAAGGGAAGCCGATTACCGCTCCCACTTATTAGGCTAAACAAATTTTTCACTGCAAAAGCATCCCTCGGGAAATGTAGCAAAGAAACTCCAGAAAGCAAGGCCGGGCTAGTTACTATAGTAATACTCCCGCCGTCACAACAGCGATGCTCTATCCATTACAGCACACGCAAGCTGATGAGACACCACCTAAACCGAGCTGCTGGAAGACACAACAAGAGCTGGGAGACATCCGTGGAGCGGCTCGAAGGCCCCGTACCTGGATCCCATCTCCCAGAATCCCGCCTGAGCCCTGCGCGGGGCTTGGAAGCGTCACAGCCGCCCTGAATGGTTAGACAGTGGTCAAGTTTGGTAACTTTTCCCCGGAACGATTTAATGTTTCAAGAAGTATCCATAGATGACTAGGAAGGCAGCTATGTCTGAGCAAGTAAACCTAGCAAAAATAAGTCTTACTAGCAGAATTTAGAGCTGATTAAAATGGATCAAGTACCCAGATGTGCAAGTCCTAGCCCTCCCCCATTTGATGCCACAACTGAGACTTCCCCCTCTTGATTTAACTCACTTTGATTACCCAATTATTCCTAAATCCTTTCACTCAATTCCAGTGCCAATAAAACAGATAACAATGCTAACTCGTAATGTGGTTTTCACTCCAGTCTCATGCTGCTGCTCCATAAAACATGCCCCGCAACATAACAAAACTATTCTAGACTGTGATACCACAACATGGAGAAACAGAATAAACCTCAATCTATTTGAAATAAAGCACACACAGAAAACTATTCGTCAGAAAAAGCTAAGGATCCTTTCCTTCAACAGAAAGACGAGTGGAATGGAAATTTTTTAGTCGATATAAATTTTAGGATTATCAACAGTCAAAACATTTGAGTAAGGGCATGGATAAATTTAAACACAGTTAAAGGTGTGGTTCTTTTCTTAAGCAAATCATTATCGACTGTATTCAGGATTGCCTGTAGCTGGCTCTGTGACGCTGGACAAGAAACTTGACCTTGCTGGGTTTTAATATCTTATCATTAAATGAGGCAATTGGATGGATTCTCAGGTCTCTTCCATGTCTACATTCCACAATTTCTAGTCTCTTTTTGATAAAGATTGGTCAACAACCTCCCAAAGTATAAACACTTAGAAGGAGTCGAGAAATCAATTCATGGGTGGTTTAAAAAACAAAAAAATAAAAAATCCTAGGACACATTCTTTAAATGCCTGTGGTTATTTATTATTTAAAAAACAAAACCAACTTCCTTTCTTTTCCATGATCAACAGCTTCAGAACAATATTAAACTGTTTTCCGCATGCACAGAACTTCAGTTTATAAGGCATTTTACAGATCTCACTTTATCTCCACAACAACCTCACGAGATCAACGTAACAGTTTGAAGGGATTAGCTTTCACAGTCGAGTTATGAAAACCCAACTGTTAAACATAACAACTTGAAAACAATCTTTTATGAAATACTGCTTATTCCCTCCCCATTATTCATTCATAAACGAGTCCAGATCATCTGTGAGATTTTTCAACTCTGTTTATATTTCAAAGCACCATTGTAAGAATGGAACAGACGTGAGGAGTGGGGGGAAGAGCAAGACACTATGTGAAACGGAAGGATGGAATGGAAACTGCTGATGGAGCTGGAAAAGTATTGCACAAGAGAACTGTTCTCTTTTGCCATGGAGGCTATCAGTCAAAGGGGTGCTGATGCAAAATACCAGAAGTCTGCTGGCTTTTATAAAGGGTGTTTACTTGGGGTAGAAGCTTAGAGTTACCAGGCCATAAAGCATAAGGCCTCATCAAGTCTGCTGCCAGGTGTTGGAGCAAGATGGCTGCCGACGTTGAGCCTCCCTCTTCCTCTAAGGCTCCGTGGTCCCAGCTTCTTCCAGTACCAGCTGTAGGCTGGGACAAGTTTCGTCTCTCTCCCAGGGCTCCTTTCTCTCTGGGCTCAGACGCTTTGTTTTCTCCACAAGGGCGGCTGTAGACTCTCAGAGTCTCTAGGCTGTATCTCTCTCCTCTGGGCTCTGTGTTCTCTGGGCTCAGCTGCTCTGCTCGCTCCACAAGACCAGCTGTGAACCATCAGGCAAACAGCTTGTCTCCCTCCCCGGGGCCTCTGCCGAGTCTCTGGAGCCACCTCTATTCTTCTGTGCTCTTCTCCTGTGTGTTTACTTCCCAGGCTCCAGCTCTGTCCTTCGCCATGTCTTTTCTCTGTGAGCCCCTGCCCACCAAGGGGTGGGGACTCAACGCCCTACTGATGAGGCCCAATCAAAGCCCCAGTCATCATTTAATCAAGTAAAAGTGAAACCTCCAAGAGATCAGTTTACAAACATAATCCAGTATCTATTTTTGGAATTCATAAACCATATCAAACTGCCACAGTCTCATTGACAAGTGGGCCTCAGTACATGCTTAGTCATATACCAAAAAGATGAGGGCTGTGCTACGTTTGGTTTGTTTTTAGGAAAATGAGCCTGAGAAAAACCTTGCTTCCATCAGCTCTGGACGTCATCATAAGCAACCCGCCCAGATGTTCCAGAAACCACCATTTCCCTTCTGTCCCTACACTGATTTGACCAAAATCAGTCGTCTTTGGTCAAAGCCTCAACAGCCGTTTGCTGATCAATTGCTGGTAATTGTGCCACTGGATCCTTTATCTGAACACAGGAGGAGAATTTATGGAAGTAGTGATTTATTTATTTATTTATTTAAAAGATTTATTTATTTATTTCTCTTCCCTCCTCCCTGCCCCGGTTGTCTGCTCTCTGTGTCTATTTGCTGAGTCTTCTTTGTCCGCTTCTGTTGTCATCAGCGGCACGGGAATCTGTGTTTCTTTTTGTTGTGTCATCTTGTTGTGTCAGCTCTCTGTGTGTGTGGCGCCATTGCTGGGCAGGCTGCTCTTTCTTTCACGCTGGGCGGCTCTCCTTACGGGGTGCACTCCTTGCATGTGGGGCTCCCCTACGCGGGGGACACCCCGGAATGGCACGGCACTCCTTGCGCACATCAGCACTGCGCATGGGTCAGCTGGGCCAAGTTTGCTTCCTCTAGTGATTTATTTTAAATACAAAGTTTTAGGAAACGGACTTTGGCCCAGTGGTTAGGGCGTCCATCTACCATATGGGAGGTCCGTGGTTCAAACCCCGGGCCTCCTTGCCCCGTGTGGAGCTGGCCATGCGCAGCGCTGATGTGCGCAAGGAGTGCCGTGCCACACAGGGGTGTCCCCCGCGTAGGGGAGCCCCACGCGCAAGGAGTGCGCCCCATAAGGAGAGCCGCCCAGCGCGAAAGAAAGTGCAGCCTGCCCAGGAATGGCGCCGCCCACACTTCCCCGTGCCGCTGACGACAACAGAAGCAGACAAAGAAACAAGATGCAGCAAATAGACACCAAGAACAGACAACTAGGGGAGGGGGGGGAATTAAATAAATAAATAAATCTTTAAAAAAAAAGGTTTTATCACCCATCTCTCTTACTAATGGGATCTTTTAAAAATATTTTGAAAATTACTAAATAATATGCAATGGTATAGAAGCTGTAACTTTTCAGGAAGATAAAAATTATGAAATTTGATTGCTGGAAGGAATCTTAGAAATCACCTAAATAATTTTCCTGATTTTATAGCTGGGGAACCTGAGACCCCGAAAGTTTACGTGGCTGTCCAAGCTCGCACAGCTCAGAGCAGGGAGGGAGACTGGAACACGGGGTGGAGACCCCTGACTTAGGCTTCCTGCTCCGGGGGCCGCAGCCAGTCCTCCGCGGGGGACTGCAGCACCTTCCCCCGCCGGGACAGAAGTCGTGGCACGACGGCACGCAGACCTTCAACTAAACTTATCTCCAGAAAAATGAACATGGATCTTCAAGTTCAAAGGATTTCCTCTAAACAAGCATGACTCTGTGCATTCATTTACTGTACAGTTTTCTGACTATAAAAATTGGGGGAACAGCCTTCTTCTGCATACAGAGAGTTGTTTTCCTCCCTCCTCCCATAAACCATCACGGAGCATGGCAGGTAAGCCATTCAAACACCTGCTGCCCAGTGGGGAGCCAAAGTCAAACCAAGGGCAGCAGGCAGCCTTGCCCCCGCGCCGTCCCCAGCCATCCTCAAGACCACTGCGCGGAGGGCGGCCTCTTCCTTTTGAACGACTGCAAAGGATCCGGCTCGTGCCTTGCGCTGTGTTGGCAGAAGAAAGCGTCATCTGAAGGCAGCAGACAGGGGCCAGTGTCAGGAAGGAGAGAGGCTCTGCAGGGCCTCTCGAGAGACCAGGAGCGAACAGGGACTCTACAGGCTGGACACGCAGCAGGGGTCAGCGCCGGCTCCTCCGTGCGCCAGAGAGCCGGGCTTGGAGGGGTGCTTGGCTAGTGGAGTGCCGTGACGAGCAGGAGTAAGTGCTGTCGGGGCAGCTGGTGCCCTCCCGAGACCCCCGCTGGCAGCTGTCCCGTGCAGCTGAGAGGCACCCGTGCAACGGCGCTGCCAGGGCTTCCTTCCCCGCCTAGAGCCGCTTGGTATCATTTATGAATTCCAAACATAGATATGGGGCTGTGTTTGTAAACTGGGCTGTTCCTCTGGGCATGTGAGACGCAGAGGTTTCACTTTTACTGGATTAAAATAAGATGAAGGCTTTGTTTCAGCCACCGCAGTAGGATGTTGAGTCCCCTTGGTGGGCGGGGACTCACAGAGGAAACACGGCAGAAGAGAGAGTTTGAGTTCGGATGCTGGGACCTGGGAAGTAAATACCCAGGAGAAGAACACAGACAGACAGAGGCAGCTCGGCAGACACGGCCGAGGCCCGCGGGGGAGAGTGAGCCTGCCAGCCCACAGCTGGCCTTGGAGAGAGCAGAGCAGCAGAGCCCGGAAAGAAACGAGTGTGGGGAGAGAGACGAGCCTTGCGCAGCCTAGGCCTGAGACGGGAAGCCCCCGGGACCACGGCGCCGGAAGAGGAGCCTGAACCCTGGCAGACGACGGCAGCCGTCCGGCCCCAACACTTTGGTGAGGGAAGCAGCTTACACTTTCTGGCCTGGTAACTGTAAGCTTCTACCCCAAATAAATTCCCTCTATAAAAGCCAGCAGACTTCTGGTTCTTTGCATCAGCACCCCTCAGGCTGACCGATACTCCGCCTGACCCCACAGGAGCCCAGAGGTCTTGTCTAAGCCTGTGACAAGGCTGCCCTCCCCAACTCCCTACACACACCCCCACACACGCAAACACACACGAGTGCGTGTGTGCAGATGTACACGCAATGTGTATTCACGCATGCCCGTGCACACAGGCACGGCTAAGCCGCCCTCCCTGTATGTAAGTCTGCTGTGAACAGGGTACAAACCTGCAGGCTAATCTCCTTCCTGGTATGTAAATTTGATCCAAAGGAGGCGTTGCCCTAGTAGCAGCTTTTTCAGAACGCATGCGGCCCTGGAGGAAAATCCTTCCCGAGGACAGATGGATTCTGCCAAAAGACGCGTCTTTTTGGACACCCTCCTGGCACATCTTTAGCTACAGGAGGGTTTTCTGCTATTATCATTCACCCAACGTGGATCATCTGGCTCTTCTTTTTGATCTGTGCTGCTTACCAAGGGCCACATCGGGTCCCCCGGAGCTTCGATGCTGGGTTCTGGCGGCAGGTGCGCAGCACAGCTCCGGGGCAGGGCCCGACGGCACCTGGGGCACGCCTGCGGCCGGCGGGGTGGCCTCGCGCCGGCCCCTGGTGACCAGCAGCCCTTCTCGAGCGCAGGCTGGAAGAGCACGCCCGGGCTGTCCCACGGTCCCGAGGCCAGCCTTCTCCCCACGCTGGCGCCACCTCAGGTCCTGCGGCAGGGCCGTTAATCGAACACGGAGGGCGGGGACTGCAGCGGGGGTCTGGCCTCAGAGCCACCCGGGAAGCCCGCGCTGAGGCCTGCATCGCGCTGCCGCGGGCGAGGGCTGCCCGCAAGTCCTCTCCCGGGAACCCTGGCACAGGGGACGGGCTCTGCTTGGGTGGATGTTAATTCCAAGACGCTGCAAATGGCCTAACGTCCTGGCGTGGCTGCCCTAGCTCATCTCCCTGCAAGAGGAGCAGCTATCTCTGAACACTCAAGACCCAGCGGGTGTGCAGTGAACCCCAAGGGGCTGCCGAACCCCGGCTGCTGCTGCTGAGGTTTATAGCTTTCTCCCCCAAGAGGGTCTCTGCATTCTGAAAATAAACGGGGCTCGCGCCAGGCAGGCACCATGAGAGCAGGAGAGACGCAAAACAGAAGGATGCTGAGGTACAAAACAGCCTTCTGGCTGGGATGGATAATGAACTGTCACATCCTATCGGAAATTACTTAATTTCAGAAACGCCGTATTCTAAATATGCTGTCTTCCGTGGAGCTCATCGGTTTGTGAAGGAAGGAGGTGAATCAGAAACAGCTTGGTGAAATACCACCAATCCGCAAAAGAAACACCCCCCTCTCTGATCTTAGCTTAAACGCTACCTGGAAGGTAAAGGGAAACACCGGGGAGGACCTGCGATGTTCCCCGAGCAGCCTCGCGATGCGATGAGCGGCTTGGCGTCAAAAAACAAAAACAAAATCATAGTCAAGAGGAGCATCGAAGCACTGCCCTTGCTTTACCTGCAGATTTCTATCCTAATTCACAGTTTTTAAATGTCCCTTTAAAATGACACGTTACAGTGGTGATGGAGAAGGCAGGTGGTGTCGGCGAGCAATCGCACAGGAGTATAAATTAATTTAAAATGAATACAAGGAAATACTGCAGATACTTGTGGACTCGGAACTGGGCAGAGATTTTCTTTTTGCTTGTTTTTCTTGAAAAAAATCTTACAAAATCCCCATCCTCTACAACAGAACCAGAAAGGTCTCGTCTCTCTATTGTCAAAATGCAACTCCTACCACCATCACTGGCTGGGGGAGGGGGCCAGAGAGAAGCCTGCACTGAGGGTTTCGGCAAACTGGGGCTGGCCCTTCATCTCTGTCTTCTTCCTCTTATTGCTGAAAAGGGCACAGACTTTATGCTGTAGGGTTTGGCTGTTTGCTAATTTTCTCCAAGCTCAATTCATTTTCTAATTTCACCCCTTTGATCCTATTCCAGTGAGAAGCTTCAGGTACTGCTTCACCTGTAAGGTATCATTAATTAGCCAACAGAGTGAGCAGGAATCATGTGCTCCATTTGCACAGTTAATGGCTCAGGTCATGAACGGCGGTGCTCAAAATATCGTATGTCAGCCAATCTGAAAAAAATTTTAAAAGAACATACGATTCTGGTTAAAGTCAAGGACTCTTGGGTTCTGCTGGCCCAGACATTCATACCTTGAGCTGCCGTGCAAATGAGATCATCATAATTTCAAAGTTCGATTGGAAGAAAATGAAGCAGCTGCTATTTAATTTTTTATAGGCCCACAATTTGTCTCATTAGCTGGCAAATAGGACAGGCTGGGAACCAAAGGCAGCCGAGGCCCCAACTCGGCATGAGAGGAAAAAAAAAAAGGAGTCTGTATTAGTCAGCCAAAGGGGTGCTGATGCAAAATACCAGGAATCTGCTGGCTTTTATAAAGGGTATTTGTTTGGGGTAGAAGCTTACAGATACTAGGCCATAAAGCATAAGTTACTTTCCTCAATGAAGTCTATTTTCACGTGTTGGAGCAAGATGGCTGCCGACGTCTGAGGGCTCAGGCTTCCTGGCTTCTCTTTCCTCTGTGTGCTGACTTCCTGGGGCTCCAGCTTAATGATTCAGCATCAAACTCCAACATCAAAACTCCAACATCAGAAACCCTCAACTTTGTCCTCTGCCAGGCCTTTTATCTCTAGGTCCCCTGGGGACTCATTGCCCTAATGACGGGGCCCAACCAAAGCCCTAATCATAACTTAATCATACCCAGGTACAGACCAGGTCACAAACTTAATCCAATATCTATTTTTGGAATTCATACCCATATCAAACTGCTACACTCCACCCTCTGAATTCCAAAAAGACATTACAATATTAGAAAAAACTTAAATCAGTAATAATGCAATCATATCACAATCAATTTAAAGAAATACAGTTTGTCTTGGGGCAATGTCCTGTCTGCTATAGACCTCTGAAACTTAAAAAACAATTTTTCTGTTTCTAATACACAATGGACAAAGGATAAACATTTTCATTACAATAGGGAGAAACTGGGAGGAAAACATGAGTCATGGGTCCTCTACAGTTCAGTAAACCTGCAGGGCATCCTCCATTCAATTTCAGTCTGAGAATCATTCTTAAGATGATGGTTTCTTATCCTTGGTGCCTATGGGAACCCACCCTTTCTACAGGCTTGCCCAACATCCATTCTCTTGGTTCCACCCTCATCAAGCCTCTGGGTGTCAACCAAGCCCCAGACCTCTCCCTCCAAGAGTATTGGGGTGATTGCCACACCTCACCCAATCTTTGGGTTAGAGTCTTAAGCCCCTGATACAGTGATGTGAAGACAACATTCCCCCTAAACTTTGGCAAACAGGCTCAGCCCACTCAGAGCAATGAGTTGACCACCTGACTTTCCCTAACCTTTGGCATATAGGCTCAACCCTCTCAGAGCAATGAGTGGACCACCTGGCCTTCCTTAATCCATGGGGGAAAAGTCCACCCCTCTCAAACCTGTGGGTGCTGACCTTAACCACCCTAATCCTTGGGGAATGTGCTCCACCCTCTCTGTACCCTAGGGCAGCAAAACTCTCCCAGAATATTGGGTGGGAACATCCACCCTCTTCAACTGCTGGTGCAAGCTCATCCTCTCTGTACACATGGGTGGGGTTCCTCTCTTGGTCCAAGATGATGTCTTAATTCCAGATCTCAGCTTCCATAGTTTTCCTCTTAAAGCTGTTTCTCCTTCAATCTCTCCTTTCCATGGTCCTTTTAGTCCAAGCTGACAGAGGTTTTGTTCATACAGTTTTCTCAAAAGCCTTGCTGGTTTAGCATGCAAGAAGCAGAGGTCCAAGCCATCAGACAGATTTTTTACAAGTCTTTCTGACATAACTGCCTATTCCATCCTGATTTGCAAGTTCCAGATTCAGTTAAGTCCTCCAGTGGGGCACTTTCATCTGGGAGCTTGATTTCCAGAGGCTTGGAATTTCCAGAATCAGTTTCAGTTTTCTTTGTGCCTGACAGTTCAGTCCTCACTATATCTCTCTCATCTAGTATTTTGCTATAACCTGCAAGCAGAAGCCAAGCCACTTTCTCTGGGTTTACTTTGGAAATGTCTTCAGCTAAATGCCCAGGCCCACCATTTTCAAACTCTGCCTTCCATACAACCATAGGAGTTAATCCTCCTAAGTTCTCTGCAACTTTAAAACACAGATCACTTTTCTTCCAGTTTCCAATAATAGTTTCATCATTTACTTCTAAGGCATCATAAAAAGTCTCTTTAGCATCCACATTGCTGTCAACAGTCTCTTCAAAGTGATCTAGGCCTTTTCCATCAATCATTGCACAATTCCTCCAAAAAATACCCCTTATCCATTTATAAAACCGTTCCAGCATTTCAGTAATTGCAAAAGCACTTGCCCACTCCTCGGTACCAAATTCTGTATTAGTCAGTCAAAGGAGTATTGATGCAAATTACCAGAAGTTGGTTGGTTTTTATAAAGGGTATTTATTTGGGGCAGGAGCTTACAGATACCAGGCCATAAGGCACAAGTAACTTCCCTCACCAAAGTCTATTTTCACATATTGGAGCAAGATGGCAGCCGACGTCTGCCAGTGTTCAGGCTTCCTGGGTTCCTCCCTTCCAGGGTCTTGCTCCTTCCTGGGCTTAGGGTTCTCCCTCTTTCTAGGACTGGCTGCTCTTTCCTCTGTGAGCTTACTTCCTGGGACTCCAGCTTCAAATAATTCACCATTAAGCTCCAACATTAGAAACCCTCAATTCTGTCCTTCGCCTTGCCTTTTATCACAGTGCCCTAATGACGTGGCCCAATCAAAGCCGTAATCAAAACTTAATCACACCCAGGTACAGACCAGATTACAACCATAACCCAATATCTACTTTTAGAATTCATAACCATATCAGACTGCTACAGAGTCCCATCAATCATTCACTCGGGCTCTCTGGGGATGGTTTAAACCTGCTGGTGCTGAGGAAAAGCTCCAAACTGAGGATCAGAAATCCTGGCCCCTAGGCCGGCTCCATCAGCCCCAGACAAGTGACCCTCAGCGAATCACAGGAGCTTCCAGAGCCCTATCTAAAAAGAGATCGGGAACTACCCTTGCCCAGGAAGGCAAAGGTCCCTAAAGGCTTTGAAAACTCTGAAAGCTATTCAAATGCATTCAGAGAACGATCTGGATTGGTACACTGAGGCCAGATTTGACAGAAACCATGGAGGTGCAGCTGCGAGGCTGGGCTGCCCCAAACAGGGACTCAAGGAAAATGCTGTCTTTATCTCTACTGTGCCAGGGAGGCCGAAGCCAGTGTCATCCCAGGTCATTTTCAACCTAGGAACAGAGTTGGAAAAAAATCTTGGTAAGCTGCTGAGAGGAGGAGACCATGGGGGCAGCTTTAACTCATGTCAGGCAGAGCTGGGGAAGGAGACAGGAAGCAAGGAGCAGAGAGTCCTTGGGTAGGCGTGGAGCAGAAGACTTCAGGCTGGCTTCTGGCTTATCATCACTTAGCTTGGTGACCTCATGCAGGTTACCAAACCTTTCAATTTCCTGGAAAAGTGGAGAAAAATAATACCTGCCATATGGAGGTAGGAGGGTTGAATGTAATATCACACCAAGCACCGGATCACTATTCAGTGAGCAGAAACCCAACAGCGTGGGTCTTGAGCCTCGGGGTGGGGCACTTGGAGGGGCAGTGAGACTGCTGTAGCCCAAAGCCCAGGGAGAGACGAGTGAAGCAGACGAGATTTCCAAAGTAGGAGGTGGGCTTGCTCACCAGCAGCGCGGCAGACGTCTCCAGCAGCCGAGTGTCTGGCAGGCGCTCTCCCTGCTGAGAACTTTCAGCAAATGGGTTGTTTTGGGGTCTGCACTGGAAGGGAAAGCAGGGGCTGAGGAGTGGACTTCTGCGACCACCGCTCACTTTAACTTTTCTATATTGGAGCTCCATGTGCAAGTTCATTTGGGGGGGGGGGGAATATGCTGCGATTAAAAAAAAAAAAGCTTGTTTTAGAGAACAGACCTGATTACCAGGGCCGCTATTCCTCGGTACCTTATCCTAGTTTCAGGAATTAGATGACAAAGATGGGAAAAGGACACTGCTGATGAGAATCCTGGCTGCGAGAGAAGAGGACGGCAGACTCAGGAAGCAGGTCTTGAAAGCCTCTACTTACAATATCAGGTTTTCAAACGGTCAAAGGAAAAAAAAAATGGGCAATTCCATAGCAAGTCACCAGGAGAAAGGTGACTCAGAAGCACTGCGACCTTGAGACCCACACAACCTCGGGAAGTGGGAACCTGCCCGGCGCCAGCGGCGGGCGCTCAGGTCCAGAGGAGGAAGGGAAACACCGCGCTAAGGGCGCATGCCTGAGGGCTGTGGGGGGGCTGGGGAGGGGAGCGACAGGAGCGGACGGCGACAGAGCCCCCAAGTGGCGTGCAAGGATCTAGGACCAACAGGTAAGAGCGCGGGGGTGGAGGACGACGCTGTCCAAGCACCTTGGCAGCAACCAGGGCCCGGGCGCTGGCCAGGGGTGCCTGGGGAGACGTGAGGGGGAACGCCTCCCTGTTTTCTGTCCTTCCGGGGGCAGCCAACGTCGCACCACCTTGAACTCGGGCGCTTCAGCTCCACTTCCATCTGTGCACCCACTGTCAGGACGACGCTGGAGGAAGGGGTTTGGGAAAAGGGTAGGACAGCCACCGGGCAGCAGGGGACTCAGACTCCCCCTGCACTGCCCCCGGGCCAGGCCGACCTGCCCCTTTCGCCCGAGGATGAGGCTGGCCCAGGGAGTCCTCGCGCCCTCGCCCGGACAGGCCCCTGCCCAGTCCAGGGCTGCCCCGCCAGACCGCGCCATGCCCAGCACCGGCCAAAGCAAGGCTGGGCCTCGGCCACACACCCATTTTCCAGCCAAGGAGACCGAGGCTCAGAGAGGCCCAGTAACCCGACCAAGGTCTCCAAGCAGCAGGCCACCGGATTCAGGCGCAGGTCCATCGGGCCCGTTTGTCCTCTCCACGGGACTCCGCCACGAGAGGCCTTGGAAGGTAGGCCCTGGTTAGTCTAGGAAGGAGAGGAGTGCTGGAGGCGGAGAGGCGGGGCAGGAACGCTGGGAGACGCCCCGCGGGCGGACCCTGGAGAGCGCAGCACTGGACCGGGGCTGAGGCAGGGAGGCCTGAGAGGGCAGCGGCAGGACCTGGCTCTGAGGCAGCGTGGGCAAGTCCGGACCCTGCCTTCCGAAATAGTGACTCAAACGCACCCACTAACTCAGCAGCAATGCTCCTGTCTCGGCCCTTTATCTCGGGGGAGGCTCCGATAGGGCGCGCCTCCCCTCCCACCCCAAGGTGTCTCCTGCTTGCCTTGCCTTGCAGAGGTGTGATCAGCAGGCCCGCCGGCTCCGTGAGGTCTGCTGTCATCTGCCTTCCCCACCACCGGCCCCCCCAGGGCGTCCCCCCCGAGCTCATCGAGCACTCTAAAGTCAACCTCCTAGACCCCAGGTTGGACACAAGGGGATGACCAAGCCATGAAGGGCTCTGAGGACGCCGATGAGCAGGGCTGGGCCCTGCCCTCGAGAACCTGAGAGGGAGGCCTAAGCCACTGATGTGGAGTGGCAAGGGCTGTGGCAGGACATGTACAGCGACTTCAGAGGCATCGCATCAGGCTGGGGAGGCAAAAGAGGCTCCCAGAGGAGCCTCTTAACATGTAGGAGCTAACCAGAGCAAGACGGAGGGAAGGGAACTCCAGACAGAGGGAACAGCACATGGACATCACAGGGGAGCTCGTGAGCGTCGGGCATGGAGGGAACTCGAAGTGACTAACACGGCTGGAAGGAAGGAAGGCTGCGTGGAGGTGGTGGGCTGTGTGGCTGAGTGAGGCACAGGCATCGAGCAACCAGGCACAGATGTGGAAAACTATGGGAAGCTAGGGCACGCACGGAGGACTGCCAGCGGAGAGCAACCTGACCAAATGTGCACTGCACGAGGGGCACTCGAGCAGTAGATGGGAGGAAGAGGGCGGCTAGCGAGAGGGAAGAGCAGCCAGAAGGCAGATCCCGCAGGGAAGGGCTTAATGCCTGCAGAAGACAATGAAGGTGGCGCTGGAGTCCTGTGGGCAGGCGGGAGGGAGGGTGAAGAGGCCGAATCTACAGGGTGTTAGGACTGGCAAACGGGAGTGTGAGTGACAAGAAGGGATGCAGGCATGGTGCCACGTCTGGAAAGAAGTCAACGGTTTTGTGATGGGAAGAGGAGTTTAATCTGGTGCACGCTGTAGTATGAGAAAGCTCTTGGAGTCACACAGGCACCTGGAGATGGAGTCCTGGAATTCATGACAATGTCCAGGTGGAGACAGAGTTTTGGGAGTAACCAGCTTGTAAGAGGCAGCTGAAGTCATGATTTGGTGAGGCTGCCTAGGAAAGAGTAGAGAGGGAATAAAGCAGAAAGCGAAATATGGGAAGAACAATCAGAAGAAAATATGTCTGGACCAGAACTCAATGTCCAGAAAGAGACCCACACATCTATGGGCAACTGATTTTTCCCAAGGGTGCAAAGCACATGTGATAGGGAGAGAATAGTCTTTTCAACAACAAATGGTACTGGGAAGGGTAGACAGCCACATGCAAAAGAATGAAGTTAGACCCCTGCCTCGTACCATATACAAAAACCAACTCAGAATGGATCAAGGAATTAAATAAAAGAGCTGAAACTTTAAAACTCTTGGAAGAATAGTATAGGGGCAAAACTACATGACTTGAGGTGAGGCAGCGGATTCTTAGATATGGACACCAAAAACAAGAGCAACAAAAGAAACAGAAAATGTCACTTTTTCAACCTTAAAACTTCTGTGCATTGAAGGACATCATGAAGAAAGTGAAATGACAACCTACAGAATGGGAGAAAATAGTTGCAAACCATATGTTGGATGATGGCATAATATGCGAAATCACAAAGAACTTTTACAATGCAACAATAAAAAGATAAACAACCCAATTTAAAATTGGCAAAGGACTTAAACAGGCATTTTGCCAAAGAAGATAAACAAATGGCCAATAAGCACAAGAAGAGATGCTCAATCATTAGTATTATGGAAATGCAAACCAAAACCACAATTGGATACCACTTCACCCCTCTAAGGATGGCTATTATTTTTAAATATGGGAAATAAGTCTTGGAGAGGATGCAGAGAAACTAGCACATCGTTGGTGGGAATGTGCAGCCACTGTGGAAAGCAATAAGGTAGTTCCTCAAAATGCTAAATATAGAATTACCACATGACCTTGGCAATTCCACTTCCAGGTAAATAGCCAAAGAAAGTAAAAATTGGGTCTCAAATTGATATGTGCACACCAATGTTTGCAACAGCATTGTATGTGCAAGAGCCAAAAGGTGAAAACAACCTGAGTGTGGATCAAACAAATGAATGGATAAATAAAATGGGGTACATACACACAACGGAGTACTATTCAGCCATAAGAAAGACATCCTGAGACATGCTATAACATGGAAGGACCTTGAAAAATTAGGCTCAGTGAAGTAAGCAAGGCACAAAAGGACACATACTATTTGACTATCACTTCAAAGAGGTGACTAGAAACAGGAAATTCACAGAGATAGAAAGTAGACTAGACGTTACCAGAGGCTGGGCAGGAGGGAAGGGAGAGTGTATGTTCAGAAAAATATAAATAAACGAATGGACGAAAGACAGAAAGGAGGCGAGGACAATGCCCCATCCATTTCTCGCTCTCCAGGCCCGTGCCCTGTGCAGCGTGGGCATGCAGTGAACCCGAATCCTGGCTTGGCTCCCACGTCTAGAAGACCTAGGTGGGCAGGGAGAAGAAGGCGCTATCTGGCGACTGGCTGAAGACGCCAGCCCCGCACCCAGAGCCCAGGGGGGTCCCAGTGGGCCTGTGACGTGTGAGCAGGAGTGTGTGTAGATGCTATTCATGGCATTACACGCTTCTGGGATGGTAGTCCCTAGGAAAAGAAAATTTCAAAGACGATGATTCCTAACTCAATAACTCACAAAACCCCAAAAGGAATTTTGGCACTGCTCACATCTCAGTCTAGTTCTGGAAAGACTTTCTGTTTAAGTTCCATTTAGTCTCTCAGAGAGTCCTCAAGGAACAAGGGAAAACGTCGCTGCCAACAGCTCCTGGTACCCATTTACTCCAGGCCTTCAGGAAGGATGCTGCCATGGGCAGGCTGGCGTGTCAGCTCGGCAGGTAGTGGTGCCCGGGTGTTTGGTCAGGCAAGCACTGGGCTAACTGTAACACAAGGGCATTTAGGACTTTGGTCACCAGTGAGTTTGCTGCATAGTTGGCTGATTACATCTACATCAACCAGGGAGTTTGCCATCAGCAATGAGTGATGCTTTATCCAATCAATTGAATGTCTTAAAAGAAGAAGGGATTTCAGCATTCACAGAGAATTTCCCAGCTCGCCTTTGGACAGCCAAGTTTCCCAGAACTCATCAAGGACCTTCAGTGGACTTTCCTCAGAGCCCCTGGTTGCACCTGCCTGCGGAACCTGGACTTGTGCATCCCCACGGCCACATGAGCGACTTTGATAAAATCTCCTACTATTGACAGATATCTCCTATTGATTCTGTTTCCCTAGAGAACCCTAACACAGATATGATTATTATTATATCAGGTCAATGTTTCTCACGAACCCAAGAAGCCCATCTGCTCCCGATCTGCTTGGCTGTGGCTGCCATTGACTTCACCCATAGCTCTCTCCCAGCTCTTTACAGCATGATCTTTTATGCAAGATTAACGAGCCCAGCAGGCTCTGCCCCCCTCACCGGCCTGGGTTAATAACCTCCCTGGGATACATCCTCTTAACCCACTGCGGGATCCGTGCATCCACCCGAAACACACACTGAAAACTCACCAGCGAACCAGGCTGAGCGACAGAGGGGCGCACGCGACCGTCTGGTTTTCACCGGCAGGAAAAATGCTGCTCTTTCAAAAGCATCAACTTCTGTTCTAGGGGCAAGTTCCTTCTTGCTGAATTTTAATCCATCCTTCTTTGTGTTTTTCAATAAAGTCAAAAACGTCACACTGGCACTTTAACTTCATGTGGGCACGTCCAAAGAAAATAAAGGTGCAAGTCTGTTTAGAAACAACCCCCTTTCTCAGGGTAGATGTGTTGGGGAGGGGGGAGTGGGAAAGGACAGAGCTTAAGACCAGCGGCCTGGGCTCCGGGCCAGCTCGGCTCTCAGCGCCGTGGTCCTGGCTGCACCAACTCCTGGCCCCCTGGGCTCCAGCTCGGCCAGCAGAGCCGGGTCAGCGCCCGCCGAGCTGGGGGGAGGACTCGGGGCGGGGCTGCCGCAAGACCGGCCCTTCCTCATCCAAAAGAGGTTCTTGTTTTTCAACAAGTTCCTCGAGGAGTTCCATTTGTCCTTTAAAAACTGGAGGCAAAAGAAGGAGACCGACCCTCTCCTCCCCTCTCTGTCCCCCCCCACCTCAACAAATGCCACACCTTAAAGAGACCGCAGGGCCTCCCGGGCCCTGCCCTGGGTAGCCTTAAATGCTGCTGTCGGGGAGGGAAGGAGGAAGCAAAACCCTGACGAGCGATCAGAGGACTATGAAGACAATGAGGACGCACCTGCTCGGGGGCCTGGGCGCTGAGCCGGGCTCAGCACTTACGACAAGGCTGGAGACGGGGCTCCCCGGGCCGGGGCCGGCTGCTCCCCTCCCACACCAGGCCCGGGGCGGCCGCGTCCCTCCGCTTCCCGGGCGTTGCGCAGAGGCCCCCATGGACGTCCGGCTGGACCCGGGGCGGGTATGGGTTTGCCCGCTAACATCAACATTTTCCTCGAGTGGAAGAGGGTGATGGGGCAGCAGACCCCAGAGAGTTCTAGAGAACGGGGAGCTGAGGAGGCCAAGTCGTCACGGCCCTGCACCTCAGCCCGGGCCCTTCCAGTCAGGGCCGACAGCCCCTGAGCATGGGGGTCAGGTCTGCTGGGTAAAAGCATGTTTTCTTCCTCGATGCCACTGAGGGCAAACCCTCATCTGCAGGGACCCAGCTCCACCATGAACTCTGGCATTTGCAGATAGGCCCGGCCTGTTTACAGAACAATTTCAGCGGCACAGGAGCTCCTGGGTGAAGAAGCAGCATTCCCTTAGGTTTTTCCTAATCTACTTCCTCCAAGTTCCAGAGGCACTGCCTCCACTCTGACACTCTCTCCTTCCATGCCTCGCTTTTCCAGACGGAGGCCAGGGTTCGCAGGTGCCTTTGAAGCGATAGCCCCGTCCCCCTGGTCAGGTCACTGCCGCACTTCGCCAGACCTGCCTACCCTCTGAAGTAGGATACCACATGGCCAGGGAGAGCAGAGACAGGGCATCTGTCTCGTGGCAGATGGGGTGCACAGCCAGATGATGGGCAACCTGAGCTGACCGAGGAGCACGCTGCCTGCTCCAGGCTCAGGGCACCCAGCCCTGGCCCTTCCTGCCTGCTTTTCCTGCTTTTCTTTCTCATTTTGGGAGGCAGCATATACGTGCATACAGAAGCCAAGACATGGGATCCTGATCACCCGCGTTCAGCCCAGAACCGGCCAATTTCTACCAACAAGATGTGGGGCAAGTTAATTATCCCCTCTGGGTCCCGGTTTCCTCATCTGTAAAATGGAGACAATAAAGCGCTGACCTCCAAGGGCCCTTCTGGGGCTTAAAGGAGATTTTATGTATGAAGCACTTTGAACTCTGCCTGGGACATAGAAAGGAATCAGGACCAATGATCGTCATCATCATCACTGGGTACTGTGACAGTCTGAAGCTGGATGGACCCCAGAAAATGATATTCTTAAAGCTAACCCATTCCTGCATGTGTAAACCTATTGTAGGTGGGACCTTTTGATTAGGTCACTTCAGTTAAGGGCCTTTTGATTAGGTCACTTCAGTAGGGCATGGTCCGGGGTGGATCTTAATCCTCCTCCTGGAGTCCTTTATAAACGGGATGAACACGGAGAAAGACAGCGAGAGAACATCGCTGAAGCAGAGAGAGAGAGCCGAAGAAGCTGAGGCAAGAAAACCCGGAGGGAAGGCAGAGCCCAGCAGACGCTGCCATGTGTCTTCCCATGTACAGAGCAGTCCAGGATCGCCATCATCCAGCCTTCGCCAAGAAAGCATCACAGGGTGAGGCTTTGATTTGAACATTTTTCTCAGTCTCAAAACTGTGCGTGTGCACCCTAATAAACCCCCCTGGCAAAGGCCGACCCGTTTCTGGCATACTGCACGTCGGCCACCCCTCGCCCCTCCCGGGAAGGCCTTGCTGAGGTCTCCGGCAGCCCGCGCACGTCCTCCTCTTCGCTCCCGAGCTCCGGGAGTCGCCGTGATTACACAATCGTGTGTGCTGCTCCGCCAGGCCCGAGTCCTAACCCTGTCTGTGCACGGAGCCAGGGACCCCTTCTCAGAATAATGTTGTAAGACACATAAAACAAAGTAAATAGGACTACAGGGGAAACTGATCCTACTGAAATAGAGTTGCCAAAATATTTTTGAAAACTTGTGATCTGATCATGTATGTGCTTCATTAGTGTGTTACATAACGAGATTTACTGCTGGGTCTAGTAATTACCCTAATTTTGAAGTCGTGATGAACATAATGATATTTTGAGATAATTATAACAACTGTAAGTAATATAAAAATATCTGTGATTTCTATTGCTGACACTATCACAGATCCTGCTAATATTACTCTGATTAATCCCCTGCATTCGTAAGCGAAGGAAATGTTAAACTTTGGCTAGAGATTGGTGAAACCAAAAGGTGATTTTTTGTCTCATCTGAGCTCAAAGGTCCCTTGAAAAGTGTTGAGAACCTTGTTTAGCCTGTGAGTTTCTAAGAGTTCGTGGTTCTATTTACCTCTGTAACTGCAGTGCCCAGCATAGAGCTTGGTACACAGGAAGGCCTTGGCACACTGTTCTCTTTTAAGTAATAACTTTCAGACACTGTGCCAAGTGCTATGAAACAGGCAAGGCTCCTGCCCTCTAGAAGCTAAAATAACTGTGACACAAGAGAAAAGCTGGCACATGCCGCGATGTAGGGAATTAGCAGGGTGGGTGGCCTGGCACGCGTCTGTGCGTGTGTAACATGGAAAGCAGAGGGCTGCGGTGGGAACGTGCCCTTACCAAATTATTTTGAAATAATAGGTTATAAATCTATCTCCTTGACTAGAGGAAGCTTTTCATGGGCAAAGACCATGTTTTATTTATGTCTGTGTGACAGGAATGATATTTTGAAAATATTACCCTGATGTATTTTTCATTCCCTTCTAATCACGGTCCCTGCAGCCCTCGCACAATTACAGCTGAGCCTTTCCCCAGGGAAGAGGCGCGGAGCCCCAGGAGGGTCGCAGGGGGCAAGGAGGAAGGTACGGTGGAGAGCTGCCACCTGCGGCCACCAGGCAGAGGGAGCAGCAGCCCGTCACGCCGGGGGAGCTGGGAGGAGACCCAGAGGGGCTAAAGGGCAGCGCCACGTCTGCCACGTTCGCTCTTCCCTCCCCTGGAGCCGATCCTCCAGATGAGGGAGGGCAAACGAAATAGGAAGGACTGGAGACGGGGAGTGGGGCAGGAGGAGGAGCGGGGGAAGGGGGAAGGAGGGAGGGCGGAGGAGAGCAGGCAACAGAGTGTTGAATGGGAAGAAGCTGAAAGCTGCAGGTGCTTGTTTCTTGCGCCCCCTCTGAGAGTCTGGGTAAAAAAGACCATCCAGCATCACCGTGCGCTGTCCACACCAGACAGGAGTCCTGGTAGAGAGGGGCCCAGGAGAGCACCCCCGGGGTCCTGTGGCTTCACTGTGGGGTGAAGGGACCCAGCAGGGGACTTGCAAGGTGGCTGGAGACTGGGAGCCAGCGGGCCTGCCACGGGCTGCTGTGGAGAGGAGCAAGGGCCCTTCACGGCAAGCCGCAGGGCGGACCCCCGCCCGTGACAGGATGGAGAAGAGGCCACGACTCAGTCCACACGTGGCCGTGCTGGCAGACCCCAAGTCCATGGACGCCAGCTGCGGACGAGCTGGGAGGCCGGCAGGAGGGCTGGTGAGCAGAGGGCGGGGACTCGGGGAGGAGCTCAGGGCCCAGCAGACCCCCACTGCCAGGAGGACGTCAGGTGCCCCTTGTGCCCAGCGGCCATTTAGGGACAAAGGGAGAAACAGCCCAGGAAGGGAGTTTGAACCTCGACCCTGCCCAAGCATTCATCAAACAGAAGCTGAACTAGCCTGATGCAGCCAGTTTAGCCCGGGAGAGACACACTGAAGGGCTCTTTTGCCACTGGTGGAAGTAGAGCTTCACTGCTGCGTGAAAAGCTGCAGAAAATAAAGGACACAACGTTTGGGGGTGTGGGGTCTGCTTGGCGCCCCTGCGGGTAGTGTGCAAGCTTCACCTCTCCCCCGTCCCTCCACTCCCACGTGTACTTCCAAGTCGTTACAGCATCTGGTGCCCTGAGAAGTGCGTGCGTGTGACAGTGAACAGAGCCAAAGTACAGAGAAAGCAAGGCTAGTGACCACTACCTGACAGCCACGGAGGGAAAGGAAAACAAAAAGCACACGTCAAAGGTACAAGGACTACGAAAGGCTGAGCTCTCTGGGGCCATTTGGTGCACGGTCATTAAGAGTCATGATAGTGATGGTTCACAACGAAGACCCAAGACACGAAAATCTCACTCTTAAAAAGGCAGGGAAATATATGATATGCTTGAGAAGACTCCCAGGTAAAAAGCGATAAGACTTACCTAATAAAAACGAGTTTCCATGGAACCTATTGCTCTCCCAGCGATGCTGGATCAGTGAAACACAAGCGAACTTTACCTTGACCCTCCGTTCTCTCCAGCTCACCCCTGAAACGCAGTCCTTTTCCCTTCCAGGATTCACCTTGACGTGACCTTACTGGACACGCAATTCTACCACGGCAGCAGACCCTTCTGAAAGTGGCCTGCAGATCTCCTGTAGACTGGCAGGGTAGAAGCCAGACAAGCCGAGGGAGAACAAACTCAGCAAGGCCACCCTGACTGCCTGACGCACGACGAGGAGGAGACCGACGGGGACTCATGCAGGACGGCCCGTGCCAAGCGCATCTGCTCTTCTTGCCGGCAGGATTTCAACTTAGAAACTAGTTCTTGCGTTCTTCCCACCCCAAGACCAAAGCACTGCACCCCAGTAGGGGGTTCTTTTCTTGCGTATCGCTAAGACACCCACTCCCGACGCAGCTGACATCCACTCACAACGCAGTCGAGAGGGGCCTATGAATCCTCTGTCTTCATCATACAAAGGGGGGTAGCCGAGCCCCTTGGAAATTGGCACCAGGGCTGGGATTAAAGCCAGCTCTCATTACAGGGCTTGGCAGCAGGATCCCCTCATGCCTGTCTCCCCCAGAAGATGAGTAAAACCTTCTCGTGTTCTAAGATCATTACTTTTAAAAAATACTAACAAAGAAATTTTTTTAAAAATAAAAAAATTCCAGTTAATACCATTATTTGTCTGAATTTAGCCATGAGTAAAAGCTCTGAAGAGCCAGGACCCCAACAGAAAATGACAGCAGAGATTAATTTTGGAAGTTACAGTAGAGTTCAATTCATACCAAGCTTCATCGAGTGGCACAATTTCCTATAAACCGGGTTTATCTCGTCCCATGATCTATCCATTCACAAGCCACAGGGCCACTGCTGGCCCACAGAGAGCTTTCCTGGACTTAGAGGAGGACACACGTGGCCCAGGCCAGAGCCCGAGGCCCGTGAGCAAAGCCTCCTCCTCCCCCAGCTCCCCTGGGCGGGCGGTGCCCGCAAGGCCCCCTTTCCACCTGATGCTCACCCCGGCCAGGAGGCGGCACCCCTACCTCTGCCGTCCGCAGCCTCACCCAAAGCACCGCGTCATTTCCCGAGGTCCTCCTTCGGGGACGTCTGCAAGGCTCCCTGGGCTTCGGGTGCATGGGTCAGCAGCTGTGCCTCGGGGCCATCCCTGCCTCCCCGGCTGGGGGACTGGCCATCTCAGAGCCCGCCAGGATTCCGCCACTCGGGGGCAAATCTGCCTCTTCGAAAGTGAGGATCAGTTTACTCAAAATTCCCGATGGGGTGTCTGGTGGAGGTGAGTCCTGGCTAAGAGATATGTCTCAGTAAGTACAAGGAAACCCTTTCCAGAAATATCCTGACAGACCTTCTGGCATATCTCATTGGACAGAATTTTACCACACGAGGAAACCTAGCGATATGTTCATGGTGGAAATGCTCATTATTCTGATTGTAGAGGGGGTTGCAGAGGTGCATGCATGTGCCAAAATGCATCAAATTATACATTTTACATGTGCATTTTATTGCATGCCAATTATATGTCAATGAAGCTGTTTCAAAATGTTTACATAAGTAACAAATAAATATGTCCTGCTTGTAAAAAGTTAAGACATTACATATAAAGCAAAAATATCCTTTTTCTATTCTCCTCCAGTTCCTTCCAGTTATCAAATAGTTTTTACCTTTCCAAATCTTTTTCTATACTTTCATAGACATAATTATATTCATAAAAGTATATAATACAGGTTGTTTTACTTACATGAAAGTCACAATGTGTGTGTTATCCTGCAATTTGCCTTTTTAAACCTAATATTTCTGAAGGTTATTTTCTAAACCAGGACTTAGAGATCCTCTCCATTCTTTTGTGTGTTCGTTTTTTAATTAGAGAAGTTGTGAGTTTATAGAACAAGTATGCATAAAATATAGGTTTCTCATATTTCTGCTTTTAATTTGGCAGACTTACCAATGGTTGTAGAAGAGACTGACAAAAAAGGGTTAATCCCAATTTCGATTTATATTCAGAAAACTGACACTTAGATACAGATCAGATCTTGGATTATCAATGGCCTTCATTTGCCCAAATTATTCTAGTCTTGATCAACAGTGAACAGGGATCTGCAGGCGTCTGTTCTGGCTTAATGATTTCAGAATCCCCGTCCCCAAAGCTTGGCACACCTTTGCCTTGCCCTTCCCCCTGCATCCACACTCTAAGTCCAAGCTCAATGTCATTTTTCCCAAGGCTGCTCTCTCCCCCCTCTAACCCCCTAGCACTTCATCTACATAGAGCTTTGGACGCTTTCTTCTTAATTTTATAGCCATGTGTGTCTGTGTTCACCTCTCCCTTGAAGCTCCTGGAAGGCACACCTCCTGATTTCACTCTGAGCTTTACAGATTCATGGGCCAAAATCAGCGAAAGCTGATTTACTGAATGGACCACTGGGTTTACAGAGGGGTGGACAGGTGGATGGAGAGGGGAAAGAAGAAAGATGCTTCCTTCTGCCTGCTGCTATGAGCCTGACTCTCTTTTTGTATTTTTTTGGGAAAATAACTCACATTCATCCTCATTACCACACTCATTTGATTACCAAGCACGTTCTCGGCTGAGGAGGTTTTGCAATTTCTCTGCTGCCACCACTAAATTAAAAGTACACTGGGCACAGTGTAGCAGGGGAAAGCCATAAAAGGTCCAAAACTTGAAGGGCTAGATTTCCAGCTAAAATACAACCCACACATGACTGTTCCAACTTCATATTTAAGAAATTAAAGTTTTCAGTTTGGAAAATTCCCCAGGCCTTCCCTCTCTCACTTGCTTAATACGCCTTCCAAGTTCTCCTCAAATGTGTATTCTTTACTAAGACCTCATTGCCTTTTTTTTTTTAATTAAATTTTAATTCTTAAAAAGATACAGAAAACACCAAATGAGAAAATAAAGTCCACACCAAGAAAAATAAAATAGGTCAGTTGACAGCAAAAGGGCTATCTGCCAATAACACCACCATTTGTCTTAGTTACTGCTTTTAACTTGCTCTGTCTCTCGGCATTAATAGAACTAAAACTGCACGTCTCCGGCCCCACGCAGCTGATGTACAGTTAGCACCCCAGGTGCACCGCCAGCCACCGTGCTCAAGCACAATGGGGACAAGTCAAGAAAACAGAGGGCAGACACGGTGGACGGCCGCATTTTGTCTCGCGGGACTATCCACCATAGCTGCTGGGTTTCAGGTAGAAACAGGGCAGTCCTGCGGTGGCACAGCCAAAGCCAGCTACAGCCAGGTGTCCTAGAAGTATCTACCCACCAGACATAAAAGATGTAAAGATAGTGGCGAGAGAGGAGTCCAAACAGGAGTGCCGCCACTCGGCGACTTGGGATCTTTGCCCCAATAAAACCACCTGTACCGATGTTCGAGTTCTGCAGGATCGCCTCCCCTCCCCCCCCCCAAGTCATAATCACGGCTGCGGTCGCACCCTGGCTTACTCCGGGCAAGGGCGTTGCTCCAGAGCTCACGCACGTCAGCTGGCGCGCCCTTTAAGGAGGGTCTGCTCAGGGCTCCGACTAAACCCTGGGGCCGATGCCTCGTCATCATCTTAGTACTGTTTTCTCTGATGCCATCAGCAAGTGTGACTGCTCAGAGCAGCGACTACTGCCAATAATCGGAACCGTTGGATCAGCCTTAGAGCGCACATCCCAGGGACAAGGGGAAGCCGCCGTCTTGGCGCGGCACCGGCGTCTGGGCCCCCAAGGCCCCAGGTGCGAGCTTCTCCTTTTCTCCTTATTCTGCTCCTTGCAAGCCTGCTGCGGCGTCCTGGGTGCCAGCAACTCTCCAGCACACCCAGCGAGAACACAGCTGAACCCGCGGGGCTGAGCACCACCGAAAGGGCTTGCGAAAAGCGAGCGCAAGCGCGGCCTGGCCACCAGGCACTCCACCTGCCCACTTAACAGCCCCGGTGACGTCCGGGGCCTCTGAGGCCGTCTGCGCAAGGCCCAAGACAGGTGCCCCTGGGGCCGAGACCTGACTCGCTCACGGCCCGCCGCCTCCACTCACGTGCTCTTTCATCGTTTTTTCCGGGTTTTCTTCTTTTTTTTTTTTAGCCAATCTGGAAATACTTTGACCAAGTCATCTGCTCCCGCACACAGGGCTCAAGGCCGAGGGGTCCCGGGCGCACAAGGAATCAGAGGCGCCTGCACCCCAGCCGGCGGAGACGGCCTGCACGCGCCAGGGAGGGGGTGCGCTGCGCCCACCAAGCAGCCGCCCCGCGAAACCCACCCAAGGGCGACGACGAGCTGTCCAGGCTGAAGAGAAGAAAGGGCAGACGGAACGGTCAGGCGACTGCTGGAGGACGAGGCCGCAAGCGCGCACCTCCCCATTCCAGGCTCCCGCCCCTGCCCCTGCCGACCGCGCCTTCGAGGGGCGTCCTGAGATCTCAGCCCGCTGTGCGGGGCACTTCCCTGAGCCCTCCCGGAGGCGGCCACGTCCGGGGAGCCGAGGAAGGTCTCGACCTCAGCTCCTTTAGTCGCAGGCCAGCGCTTGTGAAGGAGCAGTGGGCGTGGGCCGCAAGGCCGCGGGTCAGCGAGGACACAAGGAGGCTCAGAAACTACTTGGAGGGTGCTCTCAGGAGGCACGGCTAGGCACCGCGGAGCCACGTGAGTTCCACGTGCCACACGCACCTCGAGAGAACATCAGCGTGTATGCGGACCTGAGGTCGATGGTCAGGCACGGCACCCGAACTCCAGCACGGCGAGCCGGCGCTCTTGCAAAAATGGGCGATTTACTGCGGCTGGCATGCTAGCCACCGGCAGGCACCGGCGTGACCCGGCACGGGCCGTCCTCCTTCACAGCACAGCCAGCCACAGAGGGTCTTAGGACCTGTCCGTTTCAGCTGGAGATCGTTCGCTATTTTCAGTACTGTAATTTGGATTCAAGCCTTTAAAATGTACTCCCAGGTGCTGAAACGGGTCCCAGCCGCACGTGTGAATCAGCAAGTCTCTGGGATGGAAGGAGTCACGGGAAGATGTGCGCCTGCCCAGCCCGGCCTCTCCTTCAGGTAAGCCGAGCAGGACGGGCCACAGCCTCCAACTGTGGCGTGTCCCTCTGAGCCCCAGCCTCCCGCCCGACCTTCATGCCTCCCGCCCGACCTTCACGCCTCCCTGCCCCGACCTTCACGCCTCCCTGCCCCGACCTTCACGCCTCCCGCCCGACCTTCAACCCTCCCTCCCCCGACCTTCAACCCTCCCTCCCCCGACCTTCAACCCTCCCTCCCCCGACCTTCAACCCTCCCTCCCCTGACCTTCACACCCCCACCGCTGACCTTCACACCTCCTCCACCTAAAAGGGCACGGACGGCCATCCTTGGGGTGCCTCCAGGAGCCCCTTCCTCCATGCTCCAGGCCTTGGTGGCGCCCTGGGTGGACGCTGCCCCGTCACTTCCCACCACTCCACACTGCCCACCCCTGTGCCGCACCCACCTTCACCCACACTGCTCTCCCGGGAAAGTCACCCCAGCACAGGGGCAGGGGCCACGCAAAGCCTCTCAGCCAACGTGCTTTCCTGAAGCTTCTCCTTGCACAGCGGAGACCGGGACAGCCCTTCTTTTCTGACCCGTAAAGGAAGCCCGTCCTCGCTGTGAACGGGCACAGTCCACACAGGTGCACTCGCCCTCCTGGCGGAGGAAGCGCAGCGTACAGCGTGAATCCACGCCCCGCTCGCTGCTTCCTACGCCTCCCCTGCTGTACACTGGGGATCCAGCGCCTCCTGAGAGAGCGCCTGGGAGGATCCCCTGGGAGGATCCCCTGGGAGGATCCCCTGGGAGGAGGCAGGCAGACCACTTAGCACAGTGCCGGGCCCACAGCACACACTCAGCTAAAACCAACCTAAAACGAAGTGAGGGCTTCCTGCTGAACACGGCACACAGAACACACGGGTGAGTGTCCTCCTTCCCAAAACGTGCTAAAATGAGAACAAAGGGTTAAGAAAATCCCCAAGAACAGAGAAAACAAGAGAAACAGCCACACAAAAGGTGTCCCTGATTTTCTGGAAAGTGGCAAGTGAATAGAGGAGTTAGCAGACCAGGAGGGCTGAGCTGGGAGCTGAAAGCATCTTCTCCAGAAGGTGCGGTGGGGCAAGGGGCTGAAAACAAGGGCCTGGCTGAAATGTGTGTAATTAGCAATCAGGCTAATTAGAGCAATTAGTGTGCCTGGGGCCACCGCAGCAGAAGAGATTCCTCTGTGGAGGAGGGAACCAGGGCCCAGACCTGCAGATCTGTGGATCTGGCACAGGGGGTCAGGGCAGAGCACCCTACACAGAACAGACGGTCTCCGTCAAAGTTTAAAGCCAAACCAGGGAAGCGGACGTGGCGCAACGGACAGAGCGTCCGTCTACCACATGGAGGTCCATGGTTCAAACCCCGGGCCTCCTTGACCCGTGTGGAGCTGGCCCATGCGCAGTGCTGATGCGCGCAAGGAGTGTCCTGCCACGCAGGGGTGTCCCCCACGTAGGGGAGCCCCACGCGCAAGGAGTGTACCCCGTAAGGAGAGCTGCCCAGCGCAAAAGAAAGTGCAGCCTGCCCAGGAATGGTGCTGCACACAGTGAGGGCTGACCTAACAAGATGACGCAACAAAAAGAAACACAGATTCCTGTGCCACCAAGGGTGCAAGCGGACACAGAAGAGCACAAAGCTAGTGGACCCAGAGAGCAGACAACGGGGGGACAGGGGAGAGAAATAAACCTTAAAAAAAAACACTCCAAAACTCCAAACCCCCCTCCTGCCTAGCTCCTCCCACTTCCTCCAAGAAAGATGGCATCCCAGGATATATCCTCCCCCCAGCACAAGAGGAAAATCAGGGTATCAGAGGAGTCTCCTCTGGAGAAAACGAACACATCAGAGAAAAGATACACAGAAGAGGACAGACAGGTACCCGCCCCAGGAAAAGGCTGCATTCCAACCAGATCAAACTTCCCCGAGGTCAAGACTACACAAGCCCCCCAGGCACAGAGCGCTTCCCCTCAGGCCTGTCTTGACTAAGAAAGGTCCAGGAAGCTTCCAATTTGAAAGGCAGAGCAAGAAGAAATACCAAACCATGCAAAAAGGAAAACTAATGAATAGCCTCGTAGATATAAGAGTAGGTAGTGCATCTACGAAACAAGAAAAGGTGGTTGATATTTTTAAAAGCAACAACTGCAGAAAAAGAATAGTTATAGTACTAAAATTAATAACTGTAAAAGTTCAATGAAAAATCTGGAAGAAAATTTGTGGAAATCTCTCAGAAAAGAGAACAAATGACAAAGAGATGGAAAATTGGAGAAAAAAGCTGAGAACATTTAAGGATCAATCTCCAACAGGAAAGGCAGAAAGGAGAGAAAAAGAAGTGGAGAAAATTTTCAAAGTAGTAATTGAAAATTTCCCAGCAATGAAAGGCATGAGTCTCTAGATGGATAAGGCCACAGAAATGCCTAGACCCCACACCAGGTGCTTCATTGTAACATTTCTGAAAATGTGAGATAAAGAGAAGATCCTAAGCTTCTGGGAGTGGGTGGTGGGTAGGGGAAGGAAACCCGTCACGTACAAAGCCCTGGAGACGAGAGTGACATCTGAATTCTGATCCACAACACTAGAGGCTGAACACATGGAGTGATGCCTTGGAAATTCCAAGGGAAACTATTTTTAACCTAGAATTCTATGCCTCTTCAAACTATCAGTCAAATATGAGAGTTAAAAAAAATTTTTTTTCAACAGTCACATCTCAAAATATTTACTTCTTGCACCTCCTTATTCTGGAAACTACTAAGAAATGCGCTCCGTCAAAATTAGGGGATAATTCACAAAATGGGAGGGCAAGAGATTCAGAAAACAGGGAACCCAAGGTAGGAAAGAAATTGTATGCCCAGATAACTAGACAGGAAACCAAGAAAATGGCCAGACCAAATTGGGAAAAAACGGAACTGACAGATGACTGGTTGCATCTGACCATATGGAAAATAGTGATAAGAATTTTGGGGCTATTTGGGGAAGAATCATTTATAAAGACACAGAAAAGACTGTGAAAACAAAAACATAAGGTAACTGCTGACTTCTTGGAAAAACGAAAAGCATAAAAATTAATGAAGGAATTGTCATCGCAGGACATTTTTTGGCTCAGCAGTGAGTGGTCTTTACAAAATCATTATAAACTGTGACTTTCAATTCCAACAAAAATTGGGAGCCCACCATCCAGGCAGAAGAAAAATGGGAATTGAGGACGGGAACCGTCATCATGGTCCATATCTAAAATTTTAAATCGAGAAATATCAATACGAGCACATTATTTCAAAACATAAAGAGAGCCACACAGTCAGAAGCCTTGCAAGTGGCAGCCTCCGCAGACGGGGGCTCGGGACTGGAACGCGCAGCACGGGGGACCGTTTTCTCATGGTGAGCCTTGTGGTCTGTAGAACTGCCACAGTTTCCTTGCCTACTAAAATTTTTGCCCATGTATTCAACGGGTAAGAATTTTGGTAAGTGGACCTATGGATTTGTATGAGTCTACATCATTTATGCAGTAGCAAATTGGTAATTGCGACAGA
Organism: Dasypus novemcinctus; assembly: GCF_030445035.2. Lineage (NCBI taxonomy): Eukaryota > Metazoa > Chordata > Mammalia > Cingulata > Dasypodidae > Dasypus > Dasypus novemcinctus. The sequence goes on from NC_080685.1 coordinate 110,725,055, forward strand.
GAATGTTAGTCTGAGTTAACAAAATATTTTGTTAGAGACATTTTTATTTAAAAAGCTACTTTCAACTATGAAAGGTAAATCTGATTTCCAGAATGGAACAGTTCCAATATGGGTCTTAGAGAGTCTACTCAAAGCATTAGCAAATAGATTAGAATCATCAGTTATAAGCGCAGTGGTCTCTGACTACAAATGATATTGCTGAAGGGGTTCTATAAAATAATGGGTTGGCCTTAATTCTGACTGAAGTTCAGTTATATTTGTCTCACCCAAAAGAGAATGGTCCTGATGGGCAAGGCTGGAAACGAACAACAAAAACACTGATACTTGCATAACCTTTACTTAATACTTTCACTTACATTCTCTAATTGCCCCCTCATTACAGATTTTATATATGTATATATATATGTGTGTATTAATATGTTTTTATTACAGAAGTTGTGAACTTACAAAACAATTATGCATATGTGTGGAATTCCCATATAACACCCCTTCACCAACACACCACACCACTGTGGAACATTTGTTATAGATATAAGACAACATCTCAGACTATAATCGTGGTCTGTAGCATACATTTGGCATATCTTTCCGATACCCCCCTATTATTAACACAGTTTATCTTTGGCATTGATGCAAGGATATTACAGAACTGCTGTTAACTATAAGCCCATAAGTATATGTATATAAACTTTTAAGGCACTTGACAAAATCCATAGAGCTGATTTCCCAGGTAGGCTTGGAACCCAGCTGTTCAGACTCCAAATCTAATGCAAATTCTATCTCACCAGCTCCTAGAACAGTATATGGCATACTGAAGGGTTCAAGGAGTACTTGTTGAAGAGGGATTTATTATACTTCATAGCATCGTGGTCTCCAGCCAATCTTGCCTGGCTCAGACAGAAACCTCCCCTGAAGAGCTTGGAACCTGGTAAGAGCTGGCTGCTGAGATGGTAGAAAACGCCACCTTCAGCAGCCATCCAACTGGTCTCCCTCTTCCAGGTCTGTTTCTCACCACCATGTTCTCCAGACACCAGCTGGTGTGTTTTCTTAAAAATACTCCTCACATTTCATTGTTAGTATCTTGTTTGAACCTCCGTTTTCTGTCTAGAATACAAAAGGCAGGGGCTGCATCTACCCTATCCACCACAGTTCTCTCAATGCTCAAATATTGGCAGAATGTATATGCATGCATGAATGAATGAATAACACGTCACAGAGCCTATGCACAGACCATGCTGTGTGCATGAAACCTCAAACGTCTAAACTGGGCTTGAGCCCTGAGCCTCAGGAGAGTGGCGACTCCTACCCTCTGGCTCGTTGGTCTTACCCAGGTCAGCTAACAGGGAGGTGAAGATGGTCAACCACCACACCAGGGGATCAAGAGTGCCTACAACTGCAAGCAGGAGAATTGCATCCATCATCCATGTGGAATCTAAGCCCCCTCTTGATCTAGAGGTAGAGAGGACATCACCATCCCAGGGTCCACAGGATGGAGGAATAGAGTATAGACTAGAGTGGACTTACTGATATTCTACTATAAAACTATTGTGATGAGTAATAGAAGAAATTGTAGCACCAAGGTGGAAAGAGTAGCCACAGTAGTTGCTGAGGGCAGAGAGAGAGTAGAAGAGATGTGATGTGGGGGCATTTTTGGGATTTTGAGATTGTTCTAAATGATATTGCAGGGTCAGATGCTGGACTTTATATACCCTGCCATACCACTGAATGTACTGGGGGAGAGCGTGAACTACAGGGTGAACTATTATCTATGTGGTGCAGCAGTGCTCCAAAATGTGTTCACTGAGTGCGATGAGGGTGCCACAATGATGGAGGAGGTTGTTGGTGTGGGAGGAGTGGGGGGGGAGAGGGGGGTATACAAGAACCTCTTATACTTTTTAATGTAATTTTTTTTGTGATGTATATATCTTAAAAAAATACAATTTACAAAAACGATGAGGTGGGGGGGTGGGGAGTGGGTTATATGGGAACCTCTTATGGTTTTTGGTTTTTTATGTTTTTCAGTGTAACGTTCCTTGTGATCTAGTAACTTTAATAAAATTAAAATTAAAAGAAAATTTAAAAAAATAAACTGGCTCGAGGTGTGAGGGAGAAGTATAAGGCTCCGAGGAGGGCACGACAGAGAGTGAGGCAGAGGAAGCTCTTGCCGCACATGGGCAGGAGCCGCAGCAGCTCTCGGCAACCCTCACGGCACCGGGAACCACCTGCGGAGGCCGGCAGTGAGGACCCGGCCGGGAGCCCGAGTCGCCCGCTTGCATCTGGGAGCGGAGGAGAAAACTGTTAGCACAAACTTCCCCCTCCCGCCCTGTGTCAGCGTAGTTACGGGCTCCAGGACCAGTGTGCAGGGCCATTACTCAGGGTTGTTTTCGTCCCCAAGAGGAAGGATTCTTGTTTTCAGCATAAACAGAGGCAAAGACAAAGGAGGCTGAGGGGGAGAAGACGAGGCCAAAGCACGGGAACCCCGGAGGGAAGTGCACCAGGAGGCCTCGGGCGGCGCTGCAGAGGCCACCAGCCCCGGGCAGCGCCTTCTCCAGCTGGGCCCAATCTGTTCCTGAGGGGCCCTGGACTCCCAGGGATGCTTGAACTACTTTCCATCGCTCTAAAAAGGTAAGTGGAAATAGTACATTTATCCAGGACAAATCCGCACAGGCCAATGTAAAACTTCTGGTTTCTTTGCTTTGGGTGGGAAAGCTAGTGAGGTGAAAAGACTCAGCTCGTGCTGAGCATGTCTTACAGATACATACATCTTTAATAAAAAACAGAGAAATGAACTAACTGCTGCTTAATCAAGGCAGCCAAAATTTTTCTAGAACAGAAAGTTGGTGGACTGAACATAAAAAAGCAGGTGAAAGCTGGGAGCACTGCTCTAAGGAACTCTGGGTTCTCTGCTGTATCAGGCGGGTGAGAGCTGCACGAGGCCTGCGTGGAGCCTCAGGCACCTAGTGTAGCTGGAAAAGAGAGAAACGGGTGAAAGCGTGACCTGCAGTGGGAGAAGAGGTGAGGTGCCGAGCACAGAGAGCCCTGCGCGCTGGCGTCGGAGCTTACGCCTGCACCTGCTGCAAAGGGCAGCCAGGGAAAGGCTGGAGCGGCAAAGCGACACAATCAGAGGTGTGTTTTAGAACAATTCCGCCAGCAGTTGGGAAGATGGACTGGAAAGGGTAAGAGTGGAAGCAGAGGCCCAGCCAGGAAGCGCTTTCAAGGCTGCAGGAGTGCGGGGGGACAGCCTGAAGGAAGCGAGGGAGGAGGGGGGGAGGGGGGAGGAGGGAAGGGGGAGGGGAGGGGGGAGGGAGATACCTCCGATTTGGAGGATTAGGCAGATAATGTGCCATTCCCAGGGACGGGAAACCTGGAGACAGAAGCAGTTTGAGGGAAGAATATAATTTAGTTTTAGACAAGTTAGGACACGCGGGGACAGCTCGGTAGAGCTGTCTAGCCGGCAGCTGACTATCCTCAACTGCAATTCAGGGAAAAAACTGAACGGGAGAAATACACCCAGAAGGGACCTGCTCTGGGCAGTAACTCAAGCCCAGGAGTAGACAGTCGAACGCGGAGAAGGGGCCGAAACAGCCTCGGGGGGGTGGGCAGGAGCTGGGAGCAGGGACACCAGGCAGGAGGGGTCGGAGGCGGGCAAGCAGAGAGCCGGTCCTGGAGGCCGCGGGAGGAGGAGGTGTCAGGACAAGGCAGCCGGATGCTGCGAAGAGCTGGCGGAGGTGAGCGCTGCAGGGGCCGCGCGCCCCTGATCTGGCGTCAGCTGCCTTTGGTGGCGGGGCCGGGACGCTTTCAGCGGCCGTGGAGGGGGAGAGCAGCGCCCTGGGCTGAGGAGGGCGCTGGGAGGCAGGGCAAGGCTGAGGAGGAGCTCTCCTCTCCAGGAGCTCGGCGGTGGGCACGGAGGGCGGGAGGCCGGGCAGGGTGTGCGCCTGCGAGGGAAGGCGCGGGGAGGGCAGGGATGGAGGGAAGGGAACCTCTCCCCGCGCCCGCCCCGCACCCGCGCCGGCACCTCCAGCCCCCGCCTGCCGCTCCTCCACAGGCGCTGGCACCGCCCGCCCTCCGTGTGCCTGGGGTTCTGTTCTGCGGCAGCTGCCGCTCCCTCGGGAGTGTCCTCCCAGATCGGGTGTGGGATTGAGGGGTCCCCAGAGCAGGGGCCACCCGACCCCGGCACCACCGTCGGAACCCCACAGGCAGCTCTTGGACCTGTCGTCCCTAAGCTGCGCCCGGACCCTGCCTGCTCAGGTCCCTGGGAGCCAAGGGTGGGCGATCCCCACGCCTCCGGAGACCACTGATGTCACCAGCCTCCGAGCTGCACGCCCGAGACCCCAGAACCCCGGCTGCTCACACACCCCCACCCAAGGAGGCCCGGCCTTACCCTCCCTGCCCCCAGAGCCGGCCCACCCCGAGCCGCGCCCACCTCCCAGCCCAGGCCCTGAGGAAAGCAGACCCTAAGCGGGCACACGGAGGGAACGGGCTCTCGCCCACCAGCCCCTCTCCAGCGGCGCCACGGCAGGAAATCCTTTATCTCCTGAGCACCCCGCCTTGGCGCCCTCCGCGCGAGCCACGGGGGCAGGCAGCAGAGCCCCAGAATTACCACGCTCTCCGGAGGCCCCGCCGTTCAAAGCGCACTCCTGAGGGAAGGCCTGGAAGAGCCTCGCGGCCTGGGGCGCGGCTCGGTGCCCTGCCCGGGACCTGAGGGCAGGCTGGGCCCTGCCGGAGCTGCGGCACGTGCTGAGAGCCGGGACGGGCGGCTGGGCCGGGGACGGGCGCTGTCCGGCCTCCTGGAACCGACCAGCACTCAGGCTCGGGGCTGTCAGCCGTGAGGCCTCCTGAGGGGCAGGGCAGCAGGTGGGCGTCCCTGCGGACCCCGCAGGGACCGCCCCGCCCCGTGAGGTCCCCATGAGGGGTGCAGGCCCAGGAGACACCGCGACTGCGCCTGAAAACCACCGTCCCCTCCGAACGGGGAGGAGGCAGGTGCACAGAAGGCTGTGAAGGGAGGCGCCCCCAGGTGAGGACGGCGGTCAGCAGCAGTCCTTTCCAGCCCCACTCGCCCACGGCGGGCTTCGTCCAGGGCTGCTCATCTCCAACCCGGGAGGCGGCCAAACGCGGAAACGAGAGACTCCTGGGAACTAGTTAGGGTAGTGAGGTGGAGAGGGGACACATGGGACGTTTCAGAAATACGGGAAGCACCAGGCTAACACTGACCTCCAGGGCCTGACCTTGCTCCACTGCCCCAAGTGCGTTAAACACCCTCCTTTAAGCTAGCGCGCACGTGGGCGCGCATTTCTGAGACAGGGAATAAAAGCGATTTTGATCGCAGCGTACAGGCCTGATATGCGGCGTCCTAAAACCAGAGCCCTCACCTGGAAGACACTACGCTGACACGGTGTTGTCCGGGAGGTGCGGTGGGGGTGCGTTTATCAAGGCCAAAGGCGCCCGAAGCAGCCCAGGGACGGCGGGCCTCCTGGGGCCCCGGGTACACCCTGCCTGTCCCCCCTCCACGGCGGGAACCCACGCCGCAGCGCCAGATGCCAGGCGGGGCTGCTGGCAGGCTGCAGGCGCTGCTGCGATTAGCAGGCGGGATCATGATTCAGCGCCGGTGGCGGGCGGCCTCCACCAGAGCGGAGCAGACAGCTTAAAAATAGCAAGGCCCTGCGCAGGGGCCGCAGCTGCCTGTGCAGAGCCGGGAGGGTCCCGCCGCCCACCGGCTCCCCGCGGCACTCCCCGGAGCTGCATTCCAGCGACGCGGCGGCTGGGAAGCCCACCGGACCGGCTCCCAGCGAGCTTCCGTGCAAACCCCGAGGAGCACCCTGGAACAGCAGGTGCACCCAAGAGGTGGCAGGGGCAAGTCTTTCTCCCAAACACGCACGGAGGGACAGTCTGTGTTCCTCCCAGGACCAAACCAGGTGACAGCTGCTCCTGCAGCCCCTGCCAGAGGGGCCTCCCAGCGCCCTCTTCCCCAGGTAAAGACCTGGGGAGCGGGCAGCTCTCAACAGGAACGGGCAGAACACACACCGTGGTTTGGTGGAAAGAGCTGGACTTCGTGTGCACAGGCCTGGGTTCAAACCCGCTTCAGCCACCTGCCGGCAGACACCGTCGCGCCGTCTGCGGGTCCAGCCATCCCAGGGGTAGCGAGTGATTCAACTTCTCAGGGCCTCCGAACCGGACGTAAAACGGAGCTGGTGATCACTGACTGGCCGGCCTTGTAGAGGAAATGAGGTAACACGCAGAGTACGGAGAAGTGGTCCCAGGCTGGAGGAATAAACTCCCCTCGCCCTCGCACAGCTCCACGGCAGACTTGGTGGAAGGGCTGCCCTGGTGGAGGGGCAGCCTGCGCTGACCCCGGGCGGGCGGAGGCCCGAAGGCCGGGGCATGTGGGTGGAGGAAACCGCAGGGGCCCTCAGTGTCCAGCTATTTGTCTGGTTTCCAGTTTAGCGGACTTCTCTCGGTCGGTGACATTTTCTAGATGAAACTGAGATATCCTCAGGGCTGATGTTGTCTGTAAAAACGCTCGACCCAATAGCCCAAAAGGAGATTTAAAATAATGGAGAAGCTTGCTATTTTTCCAAGAATACTGGTATTGAAAAGATGTCACTTGTCCCCAAATTAATCTACAAAACTAATAAAATGATTCTAAACTTTATCTGGAAGAGTAATTTCATGGGACTAGTTGAAGACGTTTCGGAAAAGAAGAGTAATGAGTGGAGATTTGCTTTATCAGCTTTTAAGAAGCACAAGTAGTAAAACAGTGCAGTACTGGCATAGAAAGAGACATCAAATCAATGGAATATAATAGAAGGTCCAGAAACAGACCCAAATATCTATACAAAGTTAGTATATTAGGAAGGTATTTCAAAACAGTGGGTAAAGGATGGCCTATTCAATAAATATAGCATTGGTACAACTGGCTAGCCATTTGGATAAAAATAAACTATATTACTTTTACCGGACCTGTGGTTGGCGTTTGGGTTGGTGTACACTCAGGAGTCCTGAATCTCTGAACTGTCCATGTGACGGCCAGGCCCTGAGCCTCAGCAGACTTGCAGCTCCTGCCCTCTGGTTTGTTGGACTTTCCCTGGCCAGCTGACAGGGAGGTGAAGAGGGTCAGCCACCACACCAGGGAGCCAAGAGTGCCTACAGCTGCAAGCAGGAGAATTGCATTCATCATCCATGTGGAATCTAAGCCCCCTCTTGATGTAGAGGGGGACTGGACATAACCACCCCAGGGTCCACAGGATGGAGGAATAGAGTATGGATTATCGTGGACTTACTGGTGTTCTGCTGGGGAACTATTGTGATTAGTAAGGGAAGAAGTTGTAGTAGTGACGTGGAGAGGGTGGCCACGGTGGCTGCTAATGGTAGGTAGACAGAAGACGAGATATGGTGTTGGGGCATTTTCAGGATTTGGAGTTGTCCTAGGTGGTGCTGCAGGGACTGATACTGGACATCGTGTGTCCTGCCATGGCCCACTGGGTGGACTGGGGTAGAGTGTGGACTACAGTGTGGACCACTGTCCATGTGCTGCAGCGGTTCTCCAGAATGTATTCACCAGGTGCAGTGGATGTGCCGCGATGATGGAAGAGGTTGTTGGTGTGGGAGGGGTGGGGTGGGGGGTATATGGGGACCTCATATTTTTTGAATGTAACATTTAAAAGAAAATAGAGAATAAAAATAAAAATTAAAATTAAAAAAAAAACAAAACTATAGCCTCACTTCTCCCAATACACACAAACGAATTTCCAGATAGATGAAAAGTTCAAAAATAGCAAATAAAACGTAGACAATATACGTGGCTATTTAACCTTGGGTTGGCAAAGGACTTTCTAAGCCTGCCACCCAATGACAGAAACTGTGGAGACAAAAAGGCTGATATAAATATCATAAATAAAATGGAAGGCAAATGAGAACCAAAAGAAAAATAATTGCAATGTATGTGAAAGGGTGAATGTCTGTAAAGAGTTTTACTAACAATTAAGAAAAGAGTTAAATTCATCGATGGAAAAATGGACAAAGAACTCGAACCAACGATTCAGAAGCATAAATACAAAAGGCCAGTAAGGACAGGCGCGCTCTGCGCCGGCCAGCCACACCGCCTGCTTTCGGGCTCCTGAGCATTCTGTGCTGCCACCTCCTGACACAGGAACTGCCCAGGCTGCCCCCGCCAGGGACCCCCCTCCCTTTATCTTTACTCACACTCCTGCAACACTCTGCTCAAAGCCAGAGAAGCTCCCCGAGCCCTCGCCAACCCCGCGAGCTGTGCGCCCTCCCGACCCTGTACACGCAGGTTCACACCAGGCGTTTTCCTTCTGACTCCCAAGCGCAGTTAAAACGGCAGGTGCGTTAGGCAGGTGCATTAGGGCGTCTTGGAAATCAGTCTATGCTGGGTTGGCCCCAAAAGCCCTGACGGTCCAATGAATACGTGGGGCCTGAAGGACCACCTAAGAAAACAGAGGAAGGGGCATTTGCAGGCTTTAAGAAGGGACCAGCAAAGGCCATTCTTGCAGCATTTCAAAGAAACTGGCATATCTTATGTGCTCGACAGATACAGTGCGTGAGATAAGAAAGACCCAGGTGAAAGTGTCACTGCCCGAGGGCAAGGGAGGAGTGGAAACAGGACGGGATCCTTAGATGAGGGTCTCGGACGGTCAGAAGGTAAGTTTTGTGGGCCTTCGAGGATCCCGCCTGCCCGGCGTTCGTCGCGCAGCACGCCTGCGCCGATGTGCTTTCCTGCCGGTTCCCTGTCCTGGGAAGACCTGGCCTGCTGGGTCCCTGAACAGCCGTCGGCACGTAATGCGCTGGAGGAATCGCTCCAGAATGGCTTGTCTCTGAGAAAGGCTTAGCCCTGAGGGGCTGTCGAGGGCCACGTCCGCTGTCCTTACCAGTGGGCCTTGCTGGGCCGGGCAGCGCGAGTGAGACTGAACCTGCGCGCTCCAATGCTACGGGCAGTCCCGCCCGCGCCCCGGGTTCTCCAGATCCCGCGGCCCTCGTCTAACGGGGTGGGCATTTCCCATCCGAGGCCGGCAGAGGGTCCTTCCGCTAAGCTCTACACCAGAACGGCTGCCTCACTGTCCCGGAGGAGGGCAGCGCGTGCTCAAGGGAGGCAGGCAGCCTGCCGCCCTGGACCCGGCCAGGCAATTTCCCCAAATTCAGAACACTGAGAACTACTTCTTACTTTCAAGGGTAGGAGTCTGGGGTTAGAGGAAAAAGAGGTTCTGGGGAAATAGATGTCCTCCCTGCCATCTCTCCACCCTTGTTTCTAACTCCTTTATTCATCTCCCCTCCTCTCTCCTCTAAAGTTTCTCCCTCCTACTTAAGGGAAAAATAAAGATAATGCCCTTAATTTGCTATTAAGTCTACATATCCACAACCTCTGTCCACCCACTCTGAAAAATATGTAATTGGATGCCATGGCAATGCCGGTGAGGCTAACTTAGATTGACACGGCGCACACAAACCAACGAGGAAATGCTGTCCCCAAGTCACTAATGAGCTCTGACCACAGGGGCTGTGTTAGCTCTCACCCAGCCACTTGACCTCTGCAGAACCACCCCCTCCCGAGCCCTCGTGCCCCTGGCTTCATGAGGCTCCCCTGAACACCGCAGTCTCTCCCAGGGTTCGCTCCGTCGCCTGTGAAGACACCGAGGCATGGCGAGGAGAGGGCGCGTCCAAGACCTGGGCTTTCTTAGGAAATGGAGCCAAGTTCCCTGTCCAAGCACCTGACTCTCCCTCTCCCCTGGCCCTCAGTGGGGCCACTCGCAGGCCCTCTGCCCCTCGGTCTGCTCTCTGGACACCGATTTTCATTCCTGCATCCCATGAGATGACTCTTAAATCCTCATTTATAACCCCTGCTTCTCTCTTTCTGTGCCCCTCCTTCTCGAAATTCCTGCTGGGCAGTTTCACCAGTCTGTCGAAATTTAAATATCTTAAGACCAAGCTCATCGTCTCTCTAAAGCAAGCTCTTCTTCCCGACGTCTCCATCACGCTTAATGATTCCAGTCTCCTGGCAGGCACCCAGCCTAGAAACCTCCCACTGCAATTTCCTCCTTGGTCTCCACCTCTGCTTTCGTCCTTTGAAACGTCTTTCCCTTCCTCTCCGCGCCTGCTGCTTTGGGCCTTTGCCTCTCCCCTCCTGCTCCCCTGCCTCTGGCAGTGCCCCTCCAGTTTCCCTGCCCAACACAGCAGACCAGTCTCCCTAGAAGGGGGCTTCTCAGCCTCAGAGGCGCTGACACTCGGGGCGGGATAATTCTGTTTGGGGCTGTCCGGGCACTGTAGGATGCTCTCCCTACCAGGTCCAGCCAGCAGCCCCTCCTTCAGTCCTGACCACCAAAAATGTCTCCAGGCGCGGCCAAATGCCCGTTGAAGGCACATCGTCGCTCGCTGCGAATCACTGCCCTAAAGCAGGGTTGAAACACATTCCTCTTAGGGACTCTGGATGGCTTGCCAATGGCCTCCACATGAGCTGGGACTCCCCGTCTGACATCTGAGGCTTCTCTGGAGGAGAACACCCCAGCCTGGAGTCAGCAGAGCAAGAAATACACGGTGAAGAGCCCAGGCTCCGTGGCCAGACTGCTGGGATCTGGACCCAGCTCTAGCACCCAGTTCCAGGACCTTGGATCTGTACTTTAACCTGTGTAAGCCGCAGGTGCCTCACCTGAAAATGAGGACAAAAACAGTACCGAATTCACAGAGTTGTTGGGAGGCTGAATGAGTTAACGTACACAAAGCACTTGAAAAATGATTGTCACGAAGCGAGTGATGGATAAACGTTGGCCTTCATCCTCATTGTTAATACGATCACTACCTTCCAGCCCCCTGCCTGCACATCTCCAAAACCTGCAGCCTCCCTGGCTGGGGACACACCTGGCACCTGCCCACAGCAATGCCTGTGCTCCCCATTTCCTCCTTCTGGAATCAGACATACCTTTCAAGGCCTAACTTAAACGCCGTCCATCATAAACCCTTCCCTCTCCAAACCAGCCAGACGCCATCCTTCCCGCGCCTGAATGCCACAGCCCTCTACGACGGCCTCGACACTGCTCTCCTCTGTCCCCACAGGGACATAAACTAGAACTATGAAATCATTCACTGCTGCGGGCTAATTGTGCTTCTCGCTGGCGCTGATGGTCTCACAACACTGAGGAAGAGTGAGCCCCACGTTTGAGGCTCTTGAGTGTGAACCTCTCACGTGAAGGGCTCCTCAGTACATCTGCTCGTGAGTCTTGATGTGAGCAGGCCTGGCTCAGAGAAAACAGCTCACACCCTACAGTGTCCACGACACAACAGGCTCTGGGCAACCAGCATATCACAGAGAGAGGCCGGGCATTTGACCCTTCTGTTCCCCGGAGATAACATCAGCCCAGTGCACCGCAGGAAACTAAGCTGTCAACACGCTGGACGTCACCGGAAAGGCAGCGGTCACTGGCCTCAGGCAGGCTGGCCGCTGGTGGCCCTTGGCCAGGCTCAGAGGAATGGGGAGGCCCAGGTGCATGGAGAAAGGAGATGGGGGACAGAGAGGGAGTGGAGCAGAGGTGGCCTTCCCAGAGCGGGGAAGCCTGAAGGACAGCAGACCATGACGTTCTACAGACAAGGGCAAGGCCTCTCTGAGGGGCCCATCGCTAGGGACATCTTCTGAAGCCAGAAGGGGGCAAACATATCCAGGGAAATCAGAAGAAGCACTGAGCAGCTCATACGCATGGGAAATGCATTACCCAAGAGGCGACAGGGGCAGCGGGGAGGAGTGGTGGGAAGGGCTGTAGCTATTCAGGAAGAGCTGAGGTGGATTTATGGAGAGCAGGATTCACGCAAGCAGCAGCGAGCAGCATCCACGGAGCGTGTGGCCTGGGCCAGGCCTTGGTGTACGTGTTTTTCCAGGTGTTACCTCTTTAACCCTCATACTCCCCAAGACCGGGGCCTGTTGGAAGGAGGGGAAGGGTGTTAGAGAGAAGCCCAGCTGGGAGAAAGCCAGCAGGCCCTAGCCCAGCTCTCCACTGCCCGGCTGAGCCAGGGAGCGCACCCGCGCCCAGAGCCTTCGCTTCCTCATCCGTAACTCAGACGACCTCGAAAGTGGGGGTTCTTAATGGGGGGTCCACGGAAAGAGTTCAGGGGGTCTATGAACTTGAGCTGAAAATTCAAGAAAAACATTAATCTTGTGGGGGCGTGGGGGCGCGCGTGTCACAGAACTATCCACCGCTGCCTTCTGAGAAGGGGTCCGTTGTTTTCACCCGGGGGCAAAGGGGCCTGTGGAACAAAAAGGTTGAGAAGCCCGGCTCTCAAGCCTCTCCAGCGCTCATACTACAAGCCCAAAGGCCAGGCCAGATGGACCGTAGATGGAAACGATAGGACGTTCATTATGTTTCTAATACTCATTATGGCAAGAAAACTTTTTTTTTCATAAGCAACTAAACCATGCGTTTATAACGCTGGAAAGAGGAGCACTGTCACAGCTACAAAGTCTGTAAAGCGTCAGTGTGTCATAACGTGCCAAAAGACAGAGAGAACAGAGACTAAAGCATCACTTTTGCCTTTTTATTGAAGTATCTCCCATTCTGCCCACATTCCCAAGGGAAAAAAACAAACACGAGTGTTTTCCAAGCCTAATCTTCCAGAAGATTAGAAGCATGTGGATCCTGCTCGTGGCTCATCTCTGGTTCTCCCACCCTGCCTAGCACAGAGCCCGACACACAAGAGAAGCTCTATAAATGTGTGTGAAACAAAATGATCGTTCCACCCCTTCTGTATCTATTTATTCCCTTGATATTTACACAGAAACCACTTCATAGCAGAGGCTTCTTCTAAACTGCACTGTATTTGCAGGGGCCAGGGCAGCCAAAGAATTAAAGTAAAGCGGCCACTCTCCCACGGCTGCCAGTTCCCAGGCTTTGCCTCTCAAGACCCCCTTTCCCCCACTACACCTTGAACCCTAACCAAAGGTATTTAACCCAAAACCTCAAAAGAAAGAAAAGCCTACCCAATCTCCTGAAAACTATTCCGTCCTGGGAAGGATTTGTCAGTTGCTTAGCTGCAGTCAGCTCCAGGCTGCTTGTCCCCAGCCTGCGGTTTTTAGGGTCATGAGCTCATCTGGGAATCTGCTGGAAGGTGTGGGCTGCCTTCGGAGGGTGCACGCGCAGCTCCTCACACCTGCTCCGGGTCGGGGCAGTTCACAGAGCCCCTGAGGCCGGCCCGGCAGGAGGAAGCAGCCCCGGCGAGCAGGGGGGCTTAGGCAGCGGCGGGCTTGCTGCTTCCTTTGGGCAGCCTGGATGGGCCCTTCTCTAACAAAAAGCACCACGCGTCTCAGTTAGAACGGCAGCACGACCAAAACCCAGCACGGACGTCATTCCAACGCCCCGTTTGTTTTAATTTAAAATATTGACGGGGAAAAGGAAACATTTCGATCAGAGGGAGAAAAGAAACTTCCCCGTAAAAGATAACCGTGAAATGACTTAAGAATAGAATCTGACATGGCCTCCTATTACACAGCTCTTAACCCATCACTCCTCTGCAGAATAACTGTCAGGATTCGATATTCCCCTGACCTAACCCAGGGCAAGCCCCCCGCGTGGCAGGGGAACGCCGTGCAATTGACTTTTGGTAGCCCGCAGCTGTAATCGGATAATGGGAGTACCTAGCAGTCGGCTGATTAGGTTACAGCCAATGCTCCGCCCCTGTAATTTGGGAAACTTGGCAAATGTGAGCTTCTAGATCATCTCTAAATCCCACCATGAGTGGCTGCATGTAGTCTGAGCAGAGCGAGCATTAGGAAATGTTTGTTGAATGACTTAATGAAATGCATGAATAGGCAAATGACCAGCTTGGAAGCAACCCCCTCCCCGACACACACATACATACAGAAGTGGTTTCATGCAGCTGTCCCTTTGCTCATAATGCTCGCTCTTCCCCTTCTCTTACTAATGCTCGCTCTTCTTTCAGAACTCAGCTCTGTACCACCTCCACCAGAAGCCCTCCTGGTCTCCCCTGGCTGGGTAGGAGCTCCACCTCTGATCCCATAGCACTTCTTCACCGGAAGTGTCATCTGTCTTCCTTTGGTATCCCACGGAGACTCGCGCTCCGTGATGCCAGGGCTGTGCCCTGTTTGTATTTCTATTCCTAGCACCACCCTCCTGGGCGTGTAGTAAGAGCTTATTATTTACTGTCGAGTAAATAGAGAGGATGAAGATCAGAAGCTGGCAAGCCCTCCTCTCTCTCACCCTCAGGAGCTCAAAGCCACGTTCAAACGCCCTTCCGAGTCGGTGAAAACATCCGACGCTTCAGTGCTGTCCCTCACCAGGGAAGGGCAAGGCTGAAGCCAGAGCAGACGACAGCCCTTTCCTCGTCCTTCCTGCCAGTCACTGCAGCCCTTCTCGCCACTTCACCCGGGCGTCAGAAGCAACAGAGAAAAGAGAGAGTTTAGAAGTAATAAAAGGCTTGACCCAATGACACCCCTTCCCTGGATAGTGGTGGGTGTTGGCCGCCAAAGCTGGCTGCAGAGCCCTTTGGCCCTCCGGCCCAGCTTGGGGTGTCTGGCGGAGACGATGCGTGAGCACCGCCTTTGAGAGTCTAGCGCAAAGCCTGGTCCTGCCTCAAGGAGCGGGTCACGCAGCTGGGAAGGCTGGCATCCGGTTTCACCTCCGTAGCCTTCCCCGGCTGCCGCTCACCGAGTGTCTGCGGCACGCGCGCACGGCCAGGTAGGAGAGGCAGACTCGTGGTGGATCCTGGCCTAAGGAGTCTGCAGGACTGAAACCACAACGGCAATGCTGATGAGGGTGAGGAGGACACTGCAAGGGACAGGCCGGAACCCTCCCCACGCCGGGCACCTGTCCCCGTGCCTCTCTGTGGAACGCACCCAACCCTCGCGGAGGTCCTGGGCCGGGAACCTGCAGGACATTCCCACATCCTGCAGAGGAGGGAACTGCAGCACAGAGGAAGCAGCTTGGCCCACGCAGACGGCGCCTCGTAGAGGAGCTGGGGCTCAGTCCCAGGCTGCCTTCCTCCAGACCTCTTCTTCTTTCTTTCTTTCTTTATGTTTGTCTTTTTGAGACCCTTGTTCCTGCTTTTTTTTTTAGGCAGTACCGGGGATTGAACCAGGACCTCGTACGTGGGAAGCAGGCGCCCCACCACTGAGCTGCAACCCCCCCCTTGTTCCCAAGGACGACCTTCGAGGGTCAGAGGCGTGGCAGAGGCCTTCTTTTTCCTCACTTCAGGACAGCGTGGCTGGACTGGGTGTGGTGCTTTCCTACACCGGTGAAAGGACGTAAGCCAGTGCTCGGGCAGGTGGAAGCAGGTGGGGGCTCGGGGGCAGCTGGCTCGTCCCCGCTCTGCCCACACAGACCCTGTGGGGAGCCAAGGAGCTCCGTGTAAACCCATGGGCCCTTCCAGCTCAACACCCCACGATCCCGGGCCCGAGTGTTCTGAGAATAGAGACTTCTTCAAGCGAGGGCCAGCTGAGAGGTTCCCAGAAGGTCGTGTGGGTGCAACGTAAGCTGGTTTTTAAGGGATGGGGCGGCTCAAAGCTGGGTAAAAGCCAGGCAGGGGAAAGAGCAAAGCGGTTTAGGATGGGCTCAGGAGGGCTTATCTGAATTTCGTTCCACTCTCGTTTCTGCAGGTCAACCACCCATCCTGAGGGCATCATCTTTCTCCTGGAACTCTCAGTGAGTACTTGGCCATCTTGCTCTTTAACTTCATGAGAGAGCGTGTCTCTCTCAATCCAGGCACAAGACTGACGAAACGGAGCTTAAATGTAAGTCTAAGGTGGAGAAGAAATGGGCTGGGCACAATCTTTTGAATTTCAGTGGAAGTTAGTTGATGCCACATCACCTGGAAGGGGAGCCAGTTTAGCAAAAACACCCACACAGCAAGCGGTGAAGAAAATGCCAAGTGTTAGAAGACGAAGGCACGGAAGAGGTGGGACGCACACACAGCACACGGCAAGGCGCGCGTGGAGGGCCATCAGTGCCTCTGCTTCCGAGTCAAGCTCCCGGTAACACCCTGCACAGAGGACGCGGGAAAGGAGCCATTTCAATGGCAGCCAAGCAACCACCTCACAGGAGTCCACCTTGAGGGGGGCTGCGGTTCTCCACCCAAGACACAAAGGCAACTGCTACAAAGACAGGGCAGGTGCGCCCCCATTTTCAGATGCTCTGCGTGTCTGGAGAACCCCTAAAGAACCGGGTCCTCCTTCATCTGGAGAAGACAAAGGGCAAAAGCTCTGTGCATTCATTACCATGCAAATGAAAGCAGCAGGAGCAGATTTTCAGCAAAGCCGCTCTCAAGGGGATAAATGCCCTGCTACCTAAGGAAACCATGTAAGACCCTCTATTAAGTCAAAACCCCGCCCTCTTTTTTGTTCTTAGGTACCGGGGGGCCATGGATTAAACCCGGGACCTCATGTGCGGGAGGCCGGCACTCAACCACTGAGCCACATTGCCCCCCCCCCCGAGTTGGTTTTTTTCCTCTGTTTGTTTGTTTGTGTTTAGGAGGCACCAGGAACCGAACCTAGGACCTCCCATGTGGGAAGCGGGCGCTCAACCGCATGAGCCACATCCACTCCCCAAAGTCCAGCCCTTCGATCCTGCTGCACTTTAAGGGGCCTTCCCCAAATCAGACCCTGAGTTTCCAGAAGCGCATGTACGGTGAAGGGCTGAGGACCATCAGGGCCAAGAAGAGCCTTGGCGAAGTGCCCTCGGCCGGGGAAAAGATTGCTGCCCCGAAGGGCGCTGAGGCTGGAAGGCAGGGCAGGAGTTTCCCCTAAAGGACCGGGAACCCCAAGCTGTCAGCCCGCAGATTCCCAGGGTCAGTGCCCGCCCACCGAGCTCTAAGGAGAAGCCTGCAGCCGGAGGGGAGGGCAGGCGAGGCGCAGGCTCCAGCC
The DNA here is from genome assembly GCF_030445035.2 of Dasypus novemcinctus. Taxonomy (NCBI): domain Eukaryota; kingdom Metazoa; phylum Chordata; class Mammalia; order Cingulata; family Dasypodidae; genus Dasypus; species Dasypus novemcinctus. Next base: position 110,741,922 of record NC_080685.1, read on the forward strand.
TGGGGAGCCCCGGACCTCCTGCGCGCCCGCTGCTCCCGCTCAGCCGCCCGCCATGCGGCCACTGCCTCCCGGGGCCTGGAGGCGCCCAGCGCGCCGCCCCCGCCTGCCCGTGTCTCGCCCTCGTCCCCTGGGAGCACACCCGGGGAGCGCCTGGCTGGGCCAGCGGCGGGGCGAGGGGCGCGCCAGGCCTGCCCGTCCTGTCCCGGGCGCTGCTCTCCACGTGGCACCGGCAGAGGCCCGCAGCACAGCCCGGTGCATCCCGCTGTGCAGCAGAACAGCTCCCCCAGCTGCCGGCCGTCAGACGCAGAAAACGGGCGTGCTGGGGGGTCCCGCCTGGGGGGCGTCGACACACTGCCGAGAGCACCCCGGCCTCGTTCAGGGCTGACGGAGGCAGAAGGCAAGGGTGGCCGCAGGCACAGGGCAGACATGCTCCTTCTGGCAGGCAAGGAGAACTCCGGTTTGTTTTTACAAAATGCCTCGCCTTCTGACACTGCCTCCTGGAGAAGCGCATCATCCCGCCCCTGGGAAGGGTAGGGGAACGGGCCTTACTGGCCCTGGTTTACAAAGGAAGGAACCAGGGTGCGAAGAGGTTAAAAGACTCGCTTCGGGGTGACGGAGCTGGTAGCAGGGCACAGGGGTGGGGACAGAGGAATCACTCTCTGACAACCGCCCCTTTGAAGATGAGCCCGAGAAGACTGGGGCTTTGAACGCCTCGAGGACTGGCTGCCAAGGGGTCTGGGCAGAAGGACATGCGCCCGGAGCACCTGCACAGAAAAAACCCCAGTGCCCCCCGGAAGATGGAGCAAAGGGCAGCGGCTGCGAAGACGTGCCGCGGCCACCACCCTGCTCCCTGCGGCCCCCTGCCCCCAGGAGGGGAGGCTCCCAAAGCTGCCCCCGGCCGACTCGTGACCTTGTGGAACTCTGCATGTCGGTTTTGGTCCTTCAGTAAAAGCTAGACAAGACTCCGATTCTCCTGCAGCGACCCTCCGGCATCTCCACGCAGGTTCTCCAGCCTCCCACCCCCAGCCTCTCTCTCTCGTGGCCCTGCTCTCCTTACTGTCCGACTGCTCTGGACACCCAGACCTCAGATTCCTTGAACACTATCCTAACGGCAACACGGGCAAGAAAATAAACCGCCTGCCCCCACATCAGAGTGGATCCATCAAAGAGCCAGAGACAAGCACTTTTTTTTTCACTACTGACACTGATTATCAGCATGACTCCTCAGCCTCCTCACCGGCTTCTCCTCTTGGCACTTCAGCGCGGCTATTTCCCAGGCTTCAGGTCTAGCCACTGTCTGAATGCAGATGCACCAACTGCATTTGCAAACAGTGGACAGATGGTGCCCAAATGGATGTCCTGCAGGCAACGCAAGCCTCTTTTCCAAAATGAACTCTTTAGCTCCCCGTCCAGAGGACTGCTGCCACGAATCTGCTAATGCTCTCCCACCATCCCCAAGCCCCATCGACTCTCTGGCCTCTGTTACGCTCCCTCTTTCTTTTATCTCGCAACCATTTATTCCTTTCTGGTTAAAGCCCAGTCGTGTCTCTCCTGGGCCAAAGCAATCGTTTCCTAACTGCCCCTCCCCGCCAGAATTTACATCCCTGGAGGGCAGAGCTTTGGTTTGTTCCCCTGTACTCTCCACCAGGTACACAGGACGTACTCAACAAATACTTAAGTAAAGTTCTCTCTGCCTCTGCGCTCCTGTGCTCTTCCATCTTCCACACTGCTGAAAGAATTCTTTTCTAAAACGGAGATCAGATCATGCCATGCACCTGACAACACCTGTTGGCTCCCCGTTGCCTACCGTGTAACGTTCAGATTCTTTAGCATCGTCCTTAGGTGGGCTCGTGAGTCCAGCCTACCTTTCCCGTCTCTTCCCAACCTCTGTGCCCTCCACTAAAGGCTGCCCTGAGCTATTCCTGGTCAATATACATAGTCTTTCTTATTCCGAGTCTTTGGTTACGCTATCCTCTCTCCTGGAAAAGATCATCTCCCAATATCTTCTCTTCCTGGAAGAAGTACTGGTCAAGACTCCATTCAAATGTCATCTTGTTTGGTAAGCCCATTCTGACTCCTCTCCCCTTCCAGCCTCTAAGATCAATCTTTGCTCCAGGACCCCCAGCACCATCTCAGGATCATTAGGACTACAGGACTAGCAGGGCCAAGACAGTGACTGGCTACTGAAGCCTGTACCACATGTCCAGCTTGCCTGGGCCACGACGCATTGCTGTGCATTTGTTCTAGCATATCTCTTTAGGGCAAAGGAAGCTCCTGGTAAGCTAACCCCAGTGGAGGGACTATGGTAAGTGCTCATCACCAGTTTGTTGGTGTTGATACGATATCGCAAATAGTTATGGTACTTCCTCCCCACGTGACGCATTCGAATCTCACTACAGCCATGACACGGACCATGGTGGATGGTCCAAGTATTATTGCCATTTCACAGGTAATTAAACTGGGGCAGCAATTAGGCTACTGTCACTTAGCCAGCTGGTGACAGTAGTAAGTAAAGCTGGGCCTGGGTACTCTCCAGAGGACCCTATCCCTCTCCAGCTCTTTGCCTGGAGAAATCAAAACATAGCCATCAAGCCATTATGAAAAGCAAGTGAGTGGGAAGTGGCTGTGGCTCCATCAGTTGGGCTCCCGTCTACCATATGGGAGGCCCTGGGTTCACGTCCCGGGGCCTCCTTGGAAACGCAGGCTGGTCTGCACACTGCAGAGAGCTGGTGCAGCAAGATGACGCAACAAAGGGAGACAAACAGATACAGAAAAAACGTGTAGGGAATGGACACAGAGAAGAGACAGCGAAAGAAAGGAACAAGCCGCAAGCGGAGGTGGGGGGTGGGGTGTTAATAAATAAACACATCTTTACAAAAAAAAGTAAGCGCCTCCCATCTAGAGAATGATAGTATAAACGGAAGGGTGACAGGAAAACACTTGGTCTTCCAGATTGGACACACAGAGATTCAGAACTGCATTGCTCTAAACGAGATGAATTACAAGTTTCTAAAATATTATTTACCCATTTTTTAAAGTATAACTTAAACACAGAGATGGCCCCAACTGTCAGTATATGCTGTCATACTAAAACCTAAATTTGCTGGTATGTCTACAAAAAGAGACTGCTAGCTTAAAACGCATGCTCAGAGTCAGTTAATAGCAGTCTCACTGACTAATTGAGAACCTCTCACAGCCATGTGTCTGACAATATCAAATTTCTGTAAAACAAGCAGATCCTGTTATTTTCCTCCTGGAGAAAACCGGGGATTGAAGTACTGGAGAAAGTCCCACGGATTCTTCTTCTATATGCTGAGAACCTGAATTTGAAAACCAGGAGATGAGCAACAATGCTGGAGATACATGAATTTTAAAGAATCTACTGTAAGAGTGCATTTAACCGCACATACCTATGAGGTCCTTTTGTATTTTGTTGCTCTGATGAAAAGAAATACCGTGCATGAGAGAACCTCTTTGCTCAGCCCTGCATGCTGGTAATTTCAGGAGATAAAAGTCACCAATTTCAAACCAAAGCCTGAGATAACCAGGTCTAACCTTCCTTTCCAAAGAGCCTCGCCCTTAGCCCTCCTATCTCTTGGAAAGCTCAATTTATTGAGATAATGATGAAGTGACCGTTTCTTCACCCCTCTTACTTCTAAGAACCAAAATCCATGCCCGGAGACCAGGACACATCAAAAGACAGATCCAGCTCGTGTCAGCCTGGGGACCCCTGGCATGTGCCGTCACTCCATGGCTGAGTCACGGAGTCCATTCGGGGCGTTCCCAAGTTTACTGTCATTTCCAAGTAATGTCAGGAATTACTTTGTTTTACTTCTCTGGTGTTCCCAATCTACCTTGTTTAAGATTAATAAAGCAATCACAATACTCTCAATTAAGAAGCTACTTTAAAATGCACTTTTAATTCCAGTTCATGAACAACTCAGTTATTTCTGTTTGTTTTTCTCCTCAAGTGGATAATTTCTTCTCTTACAGTAGTATTAAGGCATCTTGTTTTAAAGGAGAAACGGTGGACCAAGTTCCAAATTCTTCCCTAAAATGTACCGTCTTAAGCACATACCATCAAACATCACTTTTAATGAAGAGCGGAGTAAGCAACTCTCAGATCTCATAAGCCATCGAATCTGTTATTCTTGCTTCAGATTTAACCTTCTTGCGGGGAATTTGACTCGTGTTCACGATTCTCAGATATACTTTTTCTCTTGCCTTTTGATATTTACCAATTAGAATAAATTAAAGGCTGGCCCAGAATGACGATGAGGAAAGGCTGGGACTCAGGGGGCCTGGCTCCTACCCTGGCTTTGTCGGAGATTAACCTCACCGAGGATGTGACTTCAGATTGAAAAAAAAGGGAAGGGATGCAATCACAATCTCTTCCTCATCCCGCAGGGTTGTTAAAAAATTAAAGGTGTGACCCAAGTAAAAAACACCTTGTAAACTGTAGCACTCTAAGCACACAGAAGCTACCATCACTATTAGTGCTTGCCTAAATGACATGGAGAGGAGCCACTCCAAAGAGGGCATCACCCTGAGATAACAAACGGCTTAAAGGAGCATCAGATGGAGGTGATGACGGAGATGAATGTCGCATCAGAGGGTCCCAGCCACGTGTTGACTCAGAGAGCAGCCATTTGACCATTTTCCTCTGATGGTTTGGAACTGTGTACCCCAGGAGAATATGTTCTTAGACTAATCTATTCCTGTGGGTGTAAGTACAGCCTTTTTTTTAAAAAGATTTATTTTTATTTATTTCTCTCCCCTACCCCTCCCCCCCGTCGTCTGTTCTCTGTGTCCATTTGCTGCGTGTTCTTCTGTGTCTGCTTCTGTTGTTGTCAGCGGCATGGGAATCTGTGTCTCTTTTTGTTGCATCATCTTGCTGTGTCAGCTCTCCGTGTGGGCGGCGCCATTCCTGGGCAGGCTGCACTTTCTTTCTTTCGCGCTGGGCAGCTCTCCTTATTGGGTGCACTGCTTGCATGTGGGGATCCCCTACGTGGGGATACCCCTGTGTGGCACGGCACTCCTTGCACGCATCAGCACTGCGCATGGGCCAGCTCCACACGGGTCAAGGAGGCTCGGGGTTTGAACCGCGGACCTCCCATGTGGTAGGCAGATGCCCCATCCATTGGGCCAAGTTCGCTTCCCAGTACAGCCTTTTGATGAGGCTACTTCAGTTAAAGGTGGCCCACTCAATCAGCATGGGTCTTAATCCTATTACTGGAGCCCTTTATTAGCAGAATGAAATTCAGACAGCCGGAGAGAAAGCCACAGAGGGCGTAGACAGAAGCTGAGAGCAAGCAGAAGACAGAAGAGCAGGATGAGGTTAGGAGGGGATGCCAGGGGCATCTGCATGTGACAGAAGCACCACGGACCGAGGACTGCTGGCAGCCAGCCCTAGGATGCCAGTTTTGGGGAAGAAAGCATCACCTTAATGAGACCTTAATTTTGATTTCTCTCCTAGTTTCAAAACTATAAGCTAATAAATTCCTACTGTATAAGCCAACCACTGCATGGCATATGCTTTAGCAACAGAGAAACTAAAACAGTTTTTGGTACCAGGAGTGGGGTGCTGCCACTGCAAATGCCAAAAAATGTGGAAACGGTTTTAGAATTGGGTAATGGATAGAGGCTGGAAGAACTGTGAGGTGCTTGGAAGAAAAAGCCTGGACTGCTTTGAAGAGACTGTTGGTGGAAATATGAATGCTCAAGTACTTTCGATGAGGCTTAGAAGGAAATGATGGATGTTTTATTCATAGCTGGAGGAAAGGCAATTCTTGTTTGAAAGTGGTAGAGAACTTGGCAAAGTTGAGTTCTGATGTAGGATGGAAGGCAGAACTTGAAAGCAATTAACTTGGATATTTAGAGGAGGAGATTTCCAAACTAAGTGTGGAACGTGCAGCCTGGTTTCTCTTTGCAGCTTATAGTGATATGCAAGAGGAAGCAGATAAGCTGAGAAATGATTTCTTAAACACAAAGAAACCATAAATTGATGTTTTGGAAAATTCTGAGCCTCTCCAGATAGCGTGCTCTGAGACTAGGGCTAGAAGCAGGTACCTCCCTGAGCTTCTGGAAAGCGAGTCCCAAAGAGCAGGGTTCCACGTGGGCATTAACTGAACGAGAATCCATCAGCCACTCCGTAGAGGGCAGGGCTGGAGGAGCAGTCATCCAGGAAGGGTCTGTGGAAAGTGCTTTTGTCTCACGGCTTGGACCCCTGTGAACTGCATGCAAAGCCAACAAGGTTTCTGTGAAATTTGTATGAGCAGAGCCACTGCCAGCCCAGACTGCAGGGGACAGAGAAGGGACGAATTGAAGGAAGAAAGACTTCAAGGACAGAACCACGGAAGCTGAGGTCTGGACCAACGAGATCTTCGCGAGCCTACAGGGGAGCAATGGAATTATATCCTGGAGGTTCATGGGCTACATTTCTTCAGCCAGAACTCAAGGTTCAGGCACTCTGGCCTTCACTTTGTCCTGGGTTATGGGGCTTTGTTTTGATTGGCTTATATGTTTTCGGGTTTTTAGTCACAACACAAAAGAGTTCCCTCTTATCAGGGTGAGAAGGGCCAAAGTTCCAAAATATCTGGTAACTGCAACTTAATGAGAAATGTCTGGATTGAAAGAAAATGAAAAGAAAAAAAAAATGCATTCAGGGATTGGGATTTCCATGACCTGGTATAGACAGAGAAACCTTTTAATTAAAAGAAAATTCTGGGTCTCCATGCCTCATGTACTAGCTGGGTGACCCTGGACAAGTTGCTTAATCATTCTATGCCTCGGTTTCATCTATAAAATGAGGGTAATAACAGTACCGACCTAGTACATTTATTGTGAGGATAAAATTAGTTATTATACATAAGGTGTGGAGAACAGCACTGACACGTGGTCAGCACTCGCTGAACGTCGGCAGTAGTTCCTAAAATTATTACATAATGATTTGAAAACTTTTTACAATCACTCAGATGCTGACCAAATTAAAATGTCATTCCATCTTTTTTCAATCTTCCATGGGTATCAACAGTTGAATAGCTTATTCTGGTGAACCAGTAAATTGGTGTGATCTCACCCTTAGGAGAATAGTAAATTCATGGAGGTTAGTTGCATTTTTTTTTTTTAATTCAGGTAAAATGCAGCAGGTGTATGAGAACACACATCTTAGGTCTCTGTCTTCGATAATGAGGTTGGTCTTGGTGAAATGTGAATGACTGTAAACAAATTAGAAAGCCTATTCTTCTGCCTCTTTTTTTTCCCATCAATTCAGAAGCCATAGCCCCAATGACCTAGTTAGACATATTCTTGCTAAGTTTAATTATTTCCATTATAAAATATTAAATGAGCTTTCAAAATAAGGCAAGCAAGGAGAAGGAGAAGCAGTCTGGAAAATCATTTTTCTCACCAGTATCAATAAGTAAAACTAAATGTTAAAATGAGTAAAAATTAAATAGTTTTTAATTAAAACTATAATTTTATGCAGTCCCTCACATTTCAACTTTTAGAAGAAACCGACCCTTCCTTGTATGTCTCCTCAGAAGCAAGGACGGCATCCAAGGTAGGCAACAACATGCCACATGAGATGGAAGGATGAATGGTTAAAAACACGAGCAACAACAAACAGAGCCAGGTGGGCAAGAGTTCAGAATCCACCAAATTACAATAATCACAGAATCAAAGAACATTAGTGATTCAGAAGGCAATGGGCCAAGGAGAAGTCATAACTTGTCCAAAGTCATGTAGCCCTTTAATGGCAAAGACTGAACTTGAACTCTTAATGGCATAAAAGGAATCATATTTGGTGCCTGGTCATCCTGCCTGGCTTAGTTGTAGGTGTTCCCTTGAGCCACCACCCCTGTTGGCCCTGGACTGGGCATAATCACAACCAGAAGGGCCTGTACCTCCACATGGTTTGGGCGAAAAGAGCCACCTCAGCTTCTCCAGATGGCCCCTGCACTTCTGGGTAAGCCCAGGGGGTTCCGCTGCCACCCTCATTCTCCCCTCACTGCCCTTAGGACCCCTGAGCTAACAAAGCTGTCCTTTCATGCATTCTCAGCAGGCCGGCTCTGGGTGTGTGCCTCTTCACCCAAAGACCTCCAACACAGCATCCAAAACAGCCCTGTCAACCTTGTAAAGAAGGCAGGGCCTTGATGCTGTACTATACGTTTCCTTCTAAGAACAAGCCTCCTTGGCCTTTTGGATCTTTTTGAAATATGCCTCTGACACTAGGAGCAGAGAATAATTGGGTGCTTTCCTTCACCTATCCAGTCAGTACTTAATAGTAAGCGAGCTTCACCTGGCCTCTTCCATCCTCTCAGGAATTAAAGAACCACCAATTCTCTCCAACATGACTGTTCAGCTCTCTAGTCAAGAGATTTGATATTTACTGACATGAAATCCTCCTCAGGTCTCCAAAAGCATTCAGTTTTACCTTGTGGACAGAAAAGAGTTTCCACGCTGCTTACGTTCAGGTGGCCTTTTGTTGAAGAAACATGATCTGCAGTTTGAGGAATTGGGACTTTGTTTACAGTTGCGTTAAGTACAGTCTGAAATTGTGGCTTTTAAATTAAATATTTCATGAAAAGGGAAAAGCTTATGCCTCACCGTGTATGAAAACTTTTCTGATTAAACTCCAAGAGACTAGCACCCCAAAACAGAACCACTCAGAAAGCACTTTTTCCTGCCTGTTGGTGCAGGGCCCAATGCTATGGGCGCACGGCCCTAACAAGACATCATCCACACCAGTACCACAACTCAGGTGTGCAGAGAAGGCAGTGGGACTGAGGATTTGCCCTGCCTCAGAGACTTGGAACCAGTGGAAGGAAGCAGGTACAGCTCAGGGGGTGTCGTGCTCCTGCTCCACACCCGTCAATGAGTCCCTCTGCCTGCTGAGTGACATTCAAGCACCATCATCAGGGCTTCAAGAACCCTTATGATACCACTCCAGCCTATCTGTCCTCCTCATCCTACTTGGTTCCCTGCAGGTAGACCACGTTCTAGATTAACCAGATTAGTCTCTGCTCCTGAAGAGTGCGGTCCTGGAGCTGCCTCCTTGCCTTGACAAGGGGTCTCTCCTCGCAAGATGCTCCAGCGCCACCTCCCTCCCACTCCATCCTCAACGCCGCCTCTTCTCAAGATCCTTTCCTGCTTCCTCCCCCAAACTCCTGCACCACCTCCACTGAACCCAGCTTCAACCGCCATGAATATCTTACACCTTGGAACTCACCCGCGGCACTGATACTCTAACGGTACGGCAGTAATTTGGGAAGCACTTTTCTTGTTCTCAGCCAACAGTGGCCAAGCATCCACCGTGTGTCAGATGCCGTGCCAGGTCCCGGGGACACGACGATAAATAAAGTCAAGGTTCTTGCCCTCCAAGCCCATGGATGATGAGTCCAAGTTCAGTGGGAGCCCAGAGAGGGGAGAGCTTAGCGACCAGGGAAATATGAAAGAGATCGTGGCGTTTCAATTGGGCTTCGAGGAGAAATGAGTTCACTGGGCAAAGAATGGAGAGCAAAAGGGCTAATAGGTGTTAAGAGCATCACCTGCAACAGTCTTAGCACGGGGTGGGGATGAGCGCTCAGTAACCCTTACTGGATGAAGCAAGCGCCCAAGGTTGCAGTACTGCCCCAGCCACACAGTTATTGAGTGCCTATGTGGCTTCTACCCCACATCACCGTCTCATTTTATAGATAAGGAAACAGGGTTCTAAGGCCGAAGGCCCCAAAACGATCAAGTGGCAGGGCCAGGCCTCAAATCCTGCCATTGAGCCCCCAAACCGTAGGGGTGTGCCATTGAACTTCACCTTCAAGGGCCTACCTCTGAGCAAACTCTTGGCCCTCTCCCTCTAAGCCTGGTGGGCCACCCCAGGCGGCCCTCGCATCCCCAGCAGGCCTTTAGGGAAGCGCACTGGGGTGGAAGGAAGAGCGCGGCCGCCACAGGCAGGCTCCACGCAGGTCCCAGGAACAGCGAGGTCCCAGAGCTCCCCGTGAACCGAGCACCAGCCCTCCTCAGGTACTGGGTCTCCGGGACCCCAAGGAGGGCCTTAATTTACGAAAGATGACCTGGAGAGAGCCACCCACAAGTCACCGCAAGCCAACTCTGGCTCAGGAAAGCTCTCTTAAGAGCTTCAAAGAATAGAACTGGATCTTTCTAGGACACAGCATTCTGTTGTTGATGGCGTTCTCTTCTCCCTTTTCTTTGATCATTTTCTCAATTTCTCCCTTTCTAGTTCCAGCTTTTTCTATAAGACCTGTATTGGGCAGATGTTTTTTTCTCCCAGCAGAAACTATTATATCTTGCTATTGTGGTGCTCCTTTTCCATTGAAAGCAATCAAAAATGAAAACCCACATTTCCTAACAGTGCCTATTAAATATGCACCTTTTTGAGAATGAAATAAAGAACGCACTCTCTGAGGGATGATTTTCGGCTCTATGTATCATCTAATGATTGGATACCGGGTGAGACTTCTGCTCCCATGTAGGCCATTTGATTTTCGTAATTGGTAGTGATATCAGAAAGCCTGAACTCAAACAAACTTCTTCTAAGGCATGCCTCAGTCTCAAGCCTGCTCTTCAAAGTGTATTTGTGGACCAGCTCGATGACCTCACCTGGGTGCCTGTTAGAAACGCAGATTCTCAGGCCCCACCCAGCCCGACTGAATCAGAACCTGCATTTTAACAAGTTCCCCAGGGGATGCCTAGGCACACTGAAGTTCTAGAAGCACGGGTGTAGAGAATGGTAAGGAGAACTTGTTTTATTGCCCTCTTGGAGCCGCTCTGCAGGTTTATTTCCTAAGAAAGAAAATCTCTGCGTGGTGAGCTCCGCAGGACATTCCTGACCACTCTTTCCCACCTAAACAGTTTATCCAGGGAGGAATTCTGAAATGATCCATATTCTCCCAGAAACCACACTCTCAGCCCGAAGGAGCTCGAGATGAAACGAAGCTGACGGCGAGTCTTCCTGCAGCATATGAGGACGTAAGAAGAAAAGGCCCTGAAAGCGAGAGGTGAGAGGCAGCCCTTGCTCTTTGCCGGGCGCGCTCCCCTCTGGGAGCGGAGGGGTGAAGGGCGTGAGACCGAGGGGCCACGTGGGCACTGAGCCTGCGGTCCCTGAGGAGGACACGCTGGAAGCACAGACCGGCAGAACCAAGAGCACAGCTGTCACCTCCTGCAGGGCCTCGCTCAGACCTCACGCACGGAACAAGAGCGGTCAGCACATAGGACGGACCCCAGTTAAAGAACCTGTCGTCTCCACGGGGGACCTGGACCAAGAGGATGGAAAATCAGAGGACCGGGGTCAAGGAAGCTGGAACTGAGACGCCAGAGGAAGGGGGGGGGGTACATTCAGCCCCCTCAGCACTGCCCTGTCCACCTGCGCCCACTCCCCGGGAAGCAGAACGAATGCCCGGGCGGGGCAGAGGCCAGGGCCGGGGTCCCGGCAGGGCACGCGGGTCCAGGCCCCGCCTAGCGACACGTAACCTTGTCCGCTCTGTGAGGAGGAGGGGCACGCCTGCCTCGGAGACAGTCCTATGGAAATAAAAGCACCAGAAAAAACAAAGCCAAACAAGAGCCAGGTCCCCACCCAAAGCCAGTGTTTTCTCACCAGCTGTGACATCCATGCCCATCCCAACAAGCATCTTCACACCTGGACATCGTTCAGGTATTTAAATCAAAGTCCTGTGTGATTTATTGATTACTCAGGGCTAAGGCCCAACTTGTTACTCCCCGCCTCCACTGCTGCTAGATCATCGCTCAATTTTTTCCATCTTTGGCACATGTTCTGAAACGGCAATATTTTACAACACTAAAAAAGGGTTTATGTACATCGATCCATACTTGTTTTTCAACCAATTATCAAGTATTTACATATTAAGAGTATTTCAGCTCCAGAAACACGATTCTGTCCTTTTTCACATGTCCACATCAGCAAGCCCGCAAAGAAAATGTGCAATGGACAGCAACCAGAGGCAGCAAAGAGGAGGGGAGGCAGGGAGACGCTGCGGCTCCGAAATTCAGACACCCGTCCATCTGTCTTTGTCTACCACCACCAAAAGATATCCCCCCCACGGAACCAAACATATCACAGATTAGAGGCCAGTGGAGGCAGGGGCTAGCGTTTCATTTCAGCTAACTTCCGCTTCACAGACTTGACGCTTTCCCCCGTAGATCACACCTAGACCAGGAGCGGAGCCCTTCTCCAGACACACACCTGAAGGAAAACCTCGGCACCCCCTCCCCACCCGCCACATGCACAGGCATGCCGGCGCATGCCACCTCCCAGGACAAGAGAAGACCAAGAGAAAGTTAACTTTCAAATAAACCAGTCAGTCTGGCCATGTTTTCAGACCCTTTGCACTCACAAACGTGATTCTCCTAACTCCTGTCTAAACGCAGGGGCGGCAGCCTGGCCGCTGTCCGCCCGGGGCTTGGGCAAGGGGCAGGACACAAACCCAAGTTGACCTACACGTCCGTGCCCCCAGGCCTTTGCCCCCTCTCGCGGCCAAGGCGAGCAACGTGAGCCAGGCTGTCCTGACCTTCCTTAGGGCAGCCGGGCTGGGTGGCTTGCGGGACGCCGCGGTCAGAGGGTGCGTGAACCTGTGCGGGCTCGCGGGGGAATTTTCAGGGACTCCGGGGGCTTGGAAGGGGGGGTCTTCGGCTGCGACACGGGGCCCTGGGGTTCTCGGGTACCCCCGAACCTGGGCGTATGGCGCAGAGCTGTCCCGCCACGCTCCCCCGCGCCCCCCCGGGCTGTCCCGGCCCTCCGGGTCACAGCGGGTCCACTCACCGCCCGTGAGCTGTGCAGGGCCGAAGCACAGCGCCAGCTGAAACCACAGGATCACGGCCAGGAGTCTCTGGGGGGACTGAGGCTGCCGCTGCTGCTCTAAAAATCCATCTGCACTGCTCGGGTTCATTCCATGATACATCTTTCATCCACAGAGGGCATCCGGCTGGCAAGAGTCTGCAAGCAGGAGCGGGACACGACAATACCCCGGGCTGCCGGGGCTGGCGCGGCCGCGCTCCCCGCCCTCCCCCCGCGCTCTCCCTGCTCCGCTCCGGGGCCCCGCGCCCGGGCTGCGGGGTCTGCACCCGCCTTCCTCCCGCGCGCGGCCTCCGCCCCCTTTCCCACGGCGAAATCCCCCCGCCCCTCCGCGCGGGGTACCCCGAGGAACAGGCGCCGTGGGATGCGGCGCGCGCGGGCGGGGAGGGAGGGCGGGGGAGCGCACCCTGGCTCTGCGCCGGTGCAGGGGACCCAGCACCCAGCGCCTGCGACCACGGCAGCAAAGTCTCCAGCCTCGCAGCGTCTGGAAGGCGGAGAAAGCACTTTGCCCCGGGCCTGTGCATTTCACTCTTAGGAACCGCACAGCGCAGCCCCCGCGGCCGCCCCCCGCACCGCCACGTCTCCCCTTTTCCCTGGGCTCGGGATGCGTCCTACTGCCACCGTCTCCAACGAGGTTGCTCTGCGCTGTCAAAAAAGAATTTCCTCCCTCGGGGAGCCGAACAGCGGCGCCCAGCGCCCCGGCCTGCGCGCTCCCCGCCGGCAGGAGAGCCCCTCCCGGGCCCCGGCTCACCTGCGGGTCTCCGGCGTGCAGCCGCCCTCCCGCCGCCGCCTCCCCGCGCCAGGCTAGCCCGCATCTGGGCGCGACCTCCCCCGCCGCCGCCGCTGCGCCAGCAGCACGCGAGAGCCCCGGCGGCGCCCGGCTCCGCGCCCCCCGCGCGCGCCTCCGCAGGCTCCCCCGCGCGGGCGGGCACCGGGAGGACCGCCGCCCGGCCGCGCGCACCCGCGTGCCCGGCCCCTGCACTCGCGAGCGCGCGGCGGCGCGGAAGGAGGTCGGCTGGGGGGGGGCGCGGCGCGGGGCGGGCGCGCGCGGGCACGCGGGCACGCACCTCCGCCGACCCCGCCGGCGCTGCGGCGGGGGCGGGGGCCGGCGGGGGCGGGGAGGGGGCAGGGCCCCGCCGCCGCCGCGGCCAATGGGAAGCCCGCGCGCCTGCACCTGCCGGGACGCGAGGCGCCTGCCGGTCGCGCCCGCACGCGCGCGCGACCCCCGATCGCCCCTCCCGGGCGCCGGCCGCCCGGCCGCCCTCGGCCTGGTGCCCGCCGCGGTCAGCGCGGGCCCTCGGGGGCCCCCCGCGCGCGGCGCGAGAGCGGCTCGGCCTCCGGCTGCTGCGGCGGCGGCCGTCCCCACCGCTGCGCCCCGACAGCAGGGGCCCCGGGCCGGGCGCGTGGGGCTGTCGACTGCCGGGCTCCTCTCTCCCCGCGGCGACACGCTCCGGCACCCCCCCACCGGCCGTCCCTGGGAGCCCGCAGGGCGGTCGGCGAGGCCAAGAGGCCCTCGCCCGCCTCCGGGGTATCATTTCTTTGCAAGCCGCAGGGCTGTGCGCGAGGCCCGTGGCTCTGGGCCGGGGAGGCCCGGGGCGGGGGGGTGCGCACGGCTGCGCCAGGCTGGGCACCTCGACACGAGAGGCTTCCGGGACCGTGGGTCGGGACCCGAGGAGCTCCGGGAGGAGGGGGCTGCCTTGCCCCCCCCCCAACCCCCCACCACCCCCGGTGGAAAGAGTTCGCCTGGTCGGTGCTGCCTCCGCGCAGTTTCTACCCGGCTGCGAGTGCTGAGGTCCCTTCCCACGGACCTGGCGGCCAGCCGTCCCTCCCCGAGACCGCCCTCCCCAAGCCTGCCTCGCTCCGAGGGACGCCGTTCCAGCCACGGGGAAAGGGGTGTGAGCTGACGAGGAGGCGCGGGCAGGCAGCACTTTGGAACCAGGGGCTCCCCGTTACGCTGTAGCGATTTGTGGATAGGAAAACCGTGTTTCCGATACTGCCTCCGTGTCCTCTCTTGCTTCTCTGGCCTTTCCCAAATGTTCTTATACTGGTGGTGGTTGGGAAATAACAGCTTTCACTGGGTCGACTCTTACTGGGAGTAATTTTAACCGATTCTTCTAGGATATATTAGCTTTTAGTAGATAAATCAAGCTCAGTATTTTCTTCCTTGTAAAACTGAGTTGGCAGCTTGGTGCAGAATAAGTTTGTTTGTTCCTGCTGAAGCTTGTACTTCAGAGGGTGCAGAGAATGGGGGGAGAGTTTCTTGGTTGAGCACTCTTCCACATTCCCAAGGTCATAGGACTGCCCTCTACAGTTTGGATACGTACTCCTTTTTTTTTTTTAAGTTTCCTAAAGCCTTTCTAATAGCCATCAAGTCAACAAAGCTAAAAAATATTTGTTGGTGTGCACATGTTCTTATAATCATAAGAGATACATATGAGTACTATTGAAGTCTGTTCTTCAGCTGCAGTACACTCCATTTGTACAGAGCATGTCAGGATTGAAAGGAATATTCAAGTTTATCGGGTCCAAACACCCAATCTTTGCTTGAGTCCTCTCTTAGAAAGGCCTTCCTCACATCAAACTGGAATCTGTCTACCGGTAACGCTGATCCACTGGCTCCCCTCTCCTCGGGGCTCACAGCTAAATCAAATTCCTCTTCCTACCACAGCACTCTCCCATTTGGAGATGGCCTCACGGCCCCTTGATCCTTCCCTTCTCCAGCATGACGATTCCTGGACTTCTCACCCGCCTTATGGGCTCTCTCTGGATGTGACCGGTTTCTCGACGACCCTCACCCCTAACGATCAAAGTCTGTGCCCAGAAAGGGGCTGTGTTGTGCCGTGCATTGAGTCCAGCCAGCACACAGCAGGACTGGCGCCTCCTTTCTGAATTCTGAGTAATTTGCTTCTATGAACGCAACTTGAGAAGACAAGCATTTGATGGGCATCATAGCACACCAGCTTGTTAATTCTGTACGGTATCTCAGGAAAAAACTCAAGAGCCGGGCTTCCACTCACTTTACAGGCAAGGATGATGAGGACAAAGATCAATCTGTTTGCTCAAGACCACCCAGCTAGTAAAAAGCCTCAGACTTGAATCCAAGGTAATTTGACTCCACCTAATAGCTTTTCTGCAGCTATGTCAATGAATACCTTCCACCTCAAAGAGTCTACAAAAACAAGTGATCCTAACTATATTTTGATACTTATTTTTCTCAGGAAGAGGAAGGGAATGATGGCATTCATAGCTGGATGGCAGGAGAAGACATTACTCATTTCCTAAGTGAGGAAAAAAACAACTTATTTTTTTTCCCAAATTCTACTCAATTTATTCATTTTTTAAAAAATATTACATTCAAAAAATATGAGGTTCCCATTCACCCCCACTGCCCCCACCCCACCACTCCCCCCACAGTAACACTCTCCCCCATCATCATGACACATCCATTGCATCTGGTGAGTACATCTCTGGGCATCGCTGCACCCCATGGCCTGTGGTCCACACCATAGCCCACACTCTCCCACGTTCCATCCAGTGGGCCATGGGAGGACATACAATGTCCGGCAATTGTCCCTGGAGCACCACCCAGGACAACTCCAAGTCCTGAAAATGCCTCCACATCTCATCTCTTCCTCCCATTCCCCGCACCCAGCAGCCACCATGGCCACTTTTTCCACACCAATGCCACATTTTCTCGATTATTAACCACAATAGTTCATGAATAGAATATCATTAAGTCCACTCTAATCCTTACTGTATTCCTCCTTCCTGTGGACCTTGGCTTGGTTGTGTCCATTCCACATCTATGTCAAGAGGGGGCTTAGATTCCACATGGATACTGGATGCAATCCTCCTGCTTTCAGTTGTAAGCACTCTACGCTCCATAGTGTGGTGGTTGACATTCTTCAACTCCATGTTAGCTGAGTGGGGTAAGTCCAATAAACCAGAGTGTAGGAGGTGAAGTCTGAAAAACAACTTATTTTATCTATCCTCCTCTCAAATTCCAATACCAAATGTTAGGGGTACCCAGAGTTCCCTCCCAGACAAAGGAGAGCCCAAGGTGCTTTTCTGAAGCCATTAGAAACTCCACCCCTCCTCTCCCTCTGCCCCTTTTCTCTGCACCCTCCACGCAGGAAGATGGAACTGAAGTTCCTCATTGTCTTTACCCTTTTTCCCCTTCCCACCCCCATTTCCTGTCTACCCCCCCCCCCCCCAAATACACATATACACTCACACATACCCTCAGATTACTTTTCAAAATTTACTAAACTCTTCTTCATGGCATAGGCTTTATGATTGTACCCACAGTACAATAAGTACAATAAAATTTCTTTCTAACTATATTGATTGAGCACTTCTATGAACCAGCACTGGTCTAGATGCTGGGCATGCCACAGTAAGCAAAGACACAAAAACCCTGCCCTTGAGGAGCTTACATTCTAGTGAAGGAAGACAGATGACAAGCAAAATAAGGAAAACATTTAGTGTGTTAGATGGTGTTAAGTGCTATGCAGAAAAATTAATCAGGGAAGGAATAGGGCAGATATGTAAGTTAGAGGACAGGCTTAGCTATTGTAACGAAGTGATCCAAACATACAGTAACTTAAATAGAAGTTTGTAGCTCTTATGTAACTGTCTGACCGTTCAGGCTGGTGGAACGTCTGTGTCCCCAGGTCAGGCAGGGGCCCAGGTTCCTTCCCCCTCCTTGCGCTGCCATCCCCATCTTACTGCCCTGCCACTGTCTTCAGCTGTGTGGTTGATGCTGGGTCGCTGGCATAGCTGGGGTCTAACCTGAAGAAATGTGGTGAAGAAAGGAAGTCCGAGGCAAACAATGTCTGTGTATTAGTGAGATCCAGTCACATACTCATACCTAGCTGCAAGAGAAGCTGGGAAATGTAGTCTTTATGGGGCAGCCAGGTGACCGGGAGGACGAGGACAGTGGCTTGGAAGGGACAGGGAAACTAGCAGTCTATGACAGGGTTGCTGCTGGTGCCAGAATAGAGGTGGTGGCTTCTAATAAAGTGGGCAGGGAAGCCCTCACTGGGAAAGTAGAGACCTGCAGGAGATAAAGGAGTGAGTCATGCAGTTTTCTCAGGAAAGAGCATGTCCAGGCAAAGGGAAGAGCAGAATGCAACCTCCTTAAGGTGGGAGCATGCCCATCATATACAGGAAACAGGAAGGAGGTCAGCACGGCTGGTGAGGAGTGAGTGACAGAGACATCCAGAGGGCATGAAGTCAGGGTGGTCAAGGGATGGACCTTAGAGGATTTTGACTCAGAGGGAGCCAAGAAGATCGTGTCGGCGCTTGAACAGGAAGTGGCTGAAGAAATACGTCCAGCGTGGCGTGAGCCACGGTCCACCACTGCCCGTGCCCCTGCGGCCCCTTCGTCCTCCCTCCTGAGGGCTCTCAGCTCCTGTCCCCTGATGCCCCGGCTCCTCGGCCCGCTTTGATGCCACTCTGCCTCACAGCCCTGTTCAAACCTCGGTGCCTGCATGTTACCTCTGTAAAGCGTCTCCCATGCCCCACACCTCCTCATTCACGCCTCCGTGATCCACGCAGCACAGGCTATTTCAGTGAGGTGCTTGCCCACCCATGCCTCCAAATAGATCCTAAGTTCTCCAGGAGCAAGAACACTGCTTGTCCACTTCACCCACCCATTGCTGAGCACAGAGCCCGAAACCCAGTAGAATAATCAATAAGTAATTTTCTGAATCAATTAATATTAGAAGGCGAGAATCCCCACCAATTTCTCCCTGACATTGGAAACCCAAAATGAACCAGTTGACCTTCTCTCTTCTCTTTTTGTTCCCTCATATCCGAGAAAACACATACAGTCAACCACAAACCATTCAGTGAATCCGGAACATGCCAGAATATGGGCCTCGCATTGCACTGGGCGCTGTGGTTGGGTGAAGTTCCAGACTCTTCAAAGCTCTTTCATTTGTCTCATCTGAGCCACCCACGACCTCTGCCCTGGAAGAACTACATGCTCAGTGAGGAGACCACGCTTCACGGGCTGCAGTGCGGAACAGGGCAAACGAGCTCCCTCAGTCATGCTCTCGCCCCTTCATCTACCCATTCACAGTGCGCTTACTGGGTGCCTGACATGTTTTAGTCATTGTCCCAGGGATGGAGGATACAAAAACAAAGAATCTCATGTTCAAAAAGCTTATAATCTAAGGAGGGAGTTTATTTTTTTAAAAGCTCCTGCAATTACAGTGTAACAGGGTAAATGCTAAGGTTGGAAAGCACACAGGAGAGGGAAGGGCTCCTGGAGGCAAATGCCAGTATTGTCAGTGTGTGTGTGTAAGAGGAATAGAAGGCAGGGGAGACGCAGTGACTTGAAGGCAGAAACAGCCAGTGCCAAGACCACGGAGGGAAGGCCACAGCCAAGGCTGGGATTTAGAATGACAAAAGGCAAAGCTCCTGAGAAGCGCTTGAGTCCTTCTTGGACTTGGGAAGCCATGCAGGGAAGCTTGGCTTATGTCTGAAGACAAAAGAAGACCCTGGAGGCCTGCGAAGGTGGGGAGCCAGGAATGGACTGTCCACCATTGGCCCCAGAGATACGTGAAAGTTACTCAAACTCATTAATTAACTGGAACACGCCAATTAAAACAACAGATGCCATTTTCATGCATGAGATGGACTACAAATAAAAATTTGATGGTATCATGAGTTTGGTGATGAAGCAAAGAAAAGAGAATCCTCATGTTCTGCTGGTGCGATTGTAATTCAATCTACTATGCTAGAGGAGGATAATTTAACAGGGTCGAAATTTTAAATGTGCCTCCCCCTTACTGGAATTGAACCTCTCAATGTCTACCCTTAAAGAAACACGGCCCCCTTTGCCTCAGACACTTCATTAAATGAAGATCTCACACAACTTTTGAGGGGATTAAATGGGATCACTTTGGCAAAGCACCTGGCAGGCACGTGTGCTCTGGAAAGCAGGGCCAAGGGTATTCGCTTCAGATTTTTTGTAACGGTGTTGGAAACAATCTGAATAATGGAATGACTAATAAATCACAGACTATGTAAACATTGGGAGTGGAATCGATTTCTATGTAGGAACATGGAAGACTCTAAGAGACAATGTTGCTGAGTGTTTAATTTCCTAGGCTGCTCTGGCAAACACCATTAATTGTTTTCAACTTAAACAATGGGACTTTATTAGCTCACAAGCTTAGAGTTTTGAGGCCAGGAAAATGTCCAACTCGAGTCATCACCAAGTGGACACTTTCTTCCCAAACACCAGCCGCCAGCCATCTCTGGCTCCTCTGCCGCGGGTCAAGGCCCGTGGCAGCATCTCCTGGCCTCTTCTTCCGCTCTGGGTTCTGTTTCAGCCTCTTGTGTCCCGTGGCTTTCTGCTTTTGTCTAGCTTCTGTTTATAAAGGACTCAGTAACAGGATGAAGACCCATCCTGAACAAGCTGGGCCACACCCTACCTGGAGTGGCCTCATCAGAAGGTCCTACTTACCATGGGTTCACACTCAGGAATGGAGTAACTTCAAGAACATGTTTTTCTGGGGTACACATAGCTCTAAACCACCACACTAAGGAAAGAAGCAAATTGTGGAACAAATGTATAATAAGATATCATTTATGGAAAAAATACCATTGATTTTCCGTGGATTTATGTGAGCACAAAAACGAAACGTTCTTGAAAAGGTTCTCAGCAGACAGTGGGGTTATCTCCAGGCTGGTGAGAGCAGATGGGATTGCTGGGGTGGGAATAAAACTGTAGTTTTATTTCTCAGATATTTAAAATTTTTGTTGAGAGACTACTATATAATGTTCAGGTAATTAAAAACTAATTTGAATCCACAAGAAAAGATGGGAGAGAAAAAAGATAAACATAGAAGGAGAGAAAAGGCAGGAATGGACCTGGAGTTTAATGCCGTGAAGCGGGCTTTGATAAGGCCATGCACACCAATGGCATAGTTTTGAAAACAGAGGTAATGGACATCTGTCTCCACAAAGACACTTTTGACTGAAGGCTTTCATTTTGAAGGGTGAGGGAGAGGGCCCAGTAAAGGGTGTTTGCTAAATGACTTGGCCATTTGGTTGAAGATCAACCCTCCAGAGCTTCCTCCGTCCTTAGAAGTGTCCCACCACGTGTTTCCTCTCTGGAAGCTTCCTAACCCCACACGATGTCCTTGGCAGTGAGTTGGTTGTTTTCCTATAACAATTAGAGTAGGCTAAACTTCTGTAACAAATAGGCCAGAACAAGGAAGGGCTCCAACATAAAGTTTCTCTCTCTCTCATAGGGTTGTTGTTGCAGGTCGATGATGGTGGGGCAGGAATGGGGGTGGGTGGAGTAAGGGAGTTGATTGGTGTCTGATCTACTGCAATCATTCGAGGGCCCAATCAGAAGGCAACTGTTTCATCTTCATCACATGGTTTCCAATAGTCTTTGATCTTTGCCTTTTCATCCCATAGTGGAAGGAGGGTAAGGCGAGAATGGACCATGTCTAAAAGTGGTCCAGATGTCTTCTGCTGACATTCCATTGACAAAAATGAGATCACAGGGAGCCAGTGTAGCTCAAGTTGGGTGCTGGTATACCACATATGAGGTACCAGGTTCAGTCCCTGGCCCTGGTACCTAAAAAAAAAAGGAATAGATCACATGGCCAAGTAGTCACATGACCACCTACAGATGCTAAATGTCATCTCAGGAATAACCCTATTCCTGGGGAAGAGGGGAAACTCAGATTTCAATGGGCAACTAGCAGACTCTGCCACAGGCTGTAAATTAATATGCACACACACATGTATTAGCCTATTTTTTTTCTCTTCTCTTTTTCACCTGCTTAGGTGGTAAGCTCCTTTAGGGTAGGGACCATCGTGTTCTCTTGCTTTTGATGCTTTCCCCAGCAATTTATTCTGCATCCAGTGGGGTTTTTGTGGGATAAGCCTCTTCCTAAAACAACCCTCAAGCAATTTTAATATGTAAAGATAGTTGCCACTTCAGACCCCGGCATAAATAAATACCTGATACACAGAATATAATTTCAGCTAGTTAAATTCGATCACTGGGGAAAGGCGGGTGGCAAGAGGGAGAAGAGAAGAAAGCAGAAATATTCATTGCTCCTTTAGCCTTTTTATTTAATTCTGAGCTGGATAAATTTTCATTAACTTTAAGCTTTGACCTCTATGTAGCAATATTTGGCTCTTGGATTAAATCAAACCAATGTTGCTAATGAGAAGGTTTCACAATGTCACCACCTATAGTCCAATCTTCTATTTCAGCTGACTACCAGGTAAGCATAACCCAGTGTTTTCTGAAACACTTTCAGTCATTAGTTACACAAGAAATGGTATTTTCCTGCCCTTTTTATCGTATCTTACCTTCTATCACCTTGCCTTTTTTTCTTAGTTTCTTAAACACTTTTACCTTTAAAGGTACTGTCACCTTGGCATAAACGTCTTCAGGACAGCTAATGACACCAGAGAAAGGGCGGGGAAGACAACAAGCCTCAGCCCCGGGGTCACTTGCTCACCGTGCATCCAGCAGTCTTTGAGTGTCTGAGATGTGCCACACATAATGCAACATTTTAGCATCTGGAAACAACAACACACTTTTTTTTAATCTCACAGTTTCTGTGGATCAGGAATCTGGAAGAGGCTTGGCCGGGTGACCTTGGCTTGGGGTCTCGTATGAGGTGGCAGTCAAGTTGTTGGCTGGGCTACAGTCATCTGAAGGTTGCCTGGGGCCGCAGATCTGATTTCAAGGTGAATCTTCTCATCACGTGGCAGCTGGCTTCCCCAGAAAGAGTGATCCAAAAGAGCAAGGCAGAGACCACCATAAATTTTAAGTCCCAGCCTCAGAAGTCAAAGCCATGGTTTCTGTGAAATCTTATTAGGTGCACAGGTAAGTCCTAGTCAACAAGGGAGAAGAGCTCATAAGATGACAAGAGACAAAATCATGGGGGCCTGCTTTGAGGCTCTTACACATTCCCATGCCTTTAGCAGCCCTCAGAGAAACACTGGATGGGAAAGAGAAAAGGTCAACAGAAGAAGTCAAGGAGGGAAGGAAAACCATTCAAACAGAAGATGGGCCTCAGTGCCAAACAGAACAGAGAAATTCAGAAGAGGCTGTGAACAGGCCATTGGAATTGGGCCCCGGGCTCACAGTTTTGACCTTCTCAACTCTAAAGCAGCACTTCTTGAGAAACATTCAACTTTCCAATGCAACCCATTACTAGAAATGTATTTGACATCAGCATCTACTACACAATGCATCCATTTTCTGAACAAACATTTCATGGGTTAATATTATCTCTACTACATGAAAGGCACTCATATTTGTTATTCTAGTCTATTTCTTAAAAAATAAAAATGCTAGCCAAACCCACTAAACTGATTGTGTTAGTCATTTCCAGCATCTTGACCTGAAGTTTGAAAAAGAGCTTTGAATAAGATTGGAAAAGAATGAAGATGGTGGTGATGATGATGACAACGAATGCCTATTGAGTGTTTAGTAAGGACTTGCCTCGATGCTAATGTACAGCCATGGGTTATCTCATTGAACCATCATAACAACCCTCGGGACAGTCTTATCACAACTTCAGATGAAATATTTGAGTTCTTAAAGAATGTATCTCGTCCCAGTGCATATGGTTAGGAGATGGTGAAACTGTAAGTTATTTTAGCCTAAACAATATAATTTCAGAACTCATGCTTTAGAACTGCACTGTTCCAGATGGTAGCCACCAGCTAATGTGCCTATTTAAATTAATTCCATCTTAATTTCCTCAGTCACACTAGTCACATGTCAAGTGCTCAACAGCCACAGGTGGCCAGTGGCCTTCACCTTGGACAGTGCAGACATGCGGCACTGCCCTCATCGCAGCGTGCTCTGTTGGACAGTGGCGGTCTAGAGCAAACTTCCAGGGGCCAGTGACTGGGGAAGACGGGAGTGACCCGAACACAGTTTTAGGTTGAAAAAAAGGAGCCAGTGGGGGTGGGGAGAAGACAGAGGGAGAAGATTCAAGACAGGGCATACAAGATAGAACTGTGCCTGGGAAAGGATGGAGGGATACAATTAGAGCAGGAGGAGTTGGCTTTGGCGAGGGACAGGGACCATTTCTGTTCTGTGTCAAAAAGGAAGGAGAAAACGGTTGAAGATCCAGAGGAAAGGACATTTGAGGGAGAGACCACCTTAACGACCTTGATCTTGTCTAAGATATGGGATTGAGAGCAGAAACAAAGAATGAGTGTGTAAAGGTGTGGGTGAAACAGGAAAGACTGGAAATTGCCACCGCATTGGGGTAGATGCACAAATAGAAGGATTGATGCCCATCACGATGGGCTCAGCTGCAGTTAGACACCATGAATTTTAGTGCAATCATTTAGTTCATTCATTCAATAAGTATTTACCTACAAGAAGCCATGCACTGTGCTGGGTACTGGAGCTCCATTTGTGAGTGACAGTGACAGCAGGCACAGTCTATTCACTCATGGAACTTAGAGCCTATAGGAGGAGGACTTTATTAATCAAATTCCAGAGAGCCCCCAAATGTAGCCCTGCAATGGACACATGCCACCAAGGAGAGGGCCTGGCACTCGAAAGGAGCCATTGGAGTACACTCGGGGATTTCATCCCGTCAGGGAGGGCAGCGAAGTCCCCCCTGGAATCAAGACTTGAGGGAACACATTCCATGTGCAAGGAGGACAGTTAGTGACTCTCCCAGATGGCCTTGTAGAGAGTCAGGTGGATAAAGCACCTCTGGAAGGTTCCTGTGGGCAGAAGTGGTTGCTGAATGCACAGACAGAACCACCCGTGGCTACTGAGGTCTACTCCAGCTCTGAGAGCAGGTGGCTTTGAGAGAACAGAACGACGAGTTGCCTGCTGGAAATTCTCCTGTAGTATGATAATCCTGCTGGGTGCAGAGGCTGGAATTTTCATGTGCTGAGGGTGCCCTACCCTGCCAATGACGTTGGCAAAGGATTCACGATGCACAACATTGTACAATATATGCACCGTCAGCAGTCACGGCAAAGTACCCACCCACAGCCACCATTGCAGCACTCAAGTCACTCACTCGTACCTTTCCAAAACACTAATGTTCTTTGAACTTAAAATTCCAGCTCAATTTTTTGCGAAACAGAACTTAAAAATAAAACATTTTTTATACGCTTAACCAAGCACATTCCTTAAAAACAATACTTAGTACAAGGGTTCTTAACCAGGGGTCCAGAGACCCCCAAGAGGTCTGTGGAAAGATTTAAGGGGGTCCGTGAGCTTGAATTGAAAATTCACAAAAACATTTTTCTTGTGGGGGTGTGTTGGTGCGGGTGCGATATATTTATTAAATAATACACAGTAGAGTGTGGATTTAGTAAGGGGTCCATGGTTTTCACCTGACCAGCAAAGGGAACAAAAAAGGGTAAGAACCCCTGCCTTATTATAATATCTGTATTATGTTGGGGGTTAAGAAGTAACTCCAAACTGGATCAGTTATAAAGTACAACTATTTTCCCAAGTTTCCACAGGGAAAACCTTTTAACATTTTAAAAATTACAAACATAATATCTCTATCATACCATTTTGTTTCTCCATCGCTTTTGAGTCATCCCATGACTGCAGGTCCGTTCTTTCTCACTGTAGAAGAGAATTTACTTTCCCTGAAAATATGTTTATCTAGTCCTTCCTTTAATCAAAGGAATCGGTTAATTATCATCTCCTGACTTTAATTGCATTAAGGCTACATATGTGAAAATCCTAAGATATAGCAAACCCTAAGATCTTACAAATGTTTAAAATCTTCTAAGGCTCCCTTGAGCACTCACAATTTAACAGGTTATGATGCTGCAGTGTTAGCACGGAAGATGGTACCGTGTAAACGGAGGTGAGGGGTGAGGGCTTGAGTTCCAATCCTGACTCCCTGCTGACTCCACTGGTGTCAGGCAATTCTCTTCCCTCCCTGTTGTTCTGGTAAAGCACTCACAGCAGTGCTCCTAGTACACGCTCAATCTGTGTCAGTCACCATTTGTACACATCTAGGGTCTCCGACTCATGGAATATTTGCATTGTGGGCAAATGATTGTTTCCATGGAAACCTAACTTTCATATTTCTGTGCTCTTATCTCATAACTTTCTTTTTAAATAAAAGAAGTTTGTGGGCTACAATTTTCATTTTAGCCCTGCGTTGACATAAGTTTCCCATTTATTGCCTGGGTGTTTGCATACCTTTTTTTTTTTTTCTAAACGTTTTATAGTTCTGGTATTTTCAACAAGTCTGTATCTTGTAGGCCCATGGGGAGAGGGTCCTGTTTTGTATTCTCAGACACTGTTCTTGAAGGCATCTGTTTTTCTGTGTAATAAGGGAAAAGTGGGTGTGGGTGTGAAAGAACTGAAATCCTGTGAAATTGCACTGTAAAACCAAATTATGAAAATTAATTATTTACCTATCCAGCCATTTAGAAAAAAATTTCTGGCCCAAATACTATCTTCTGAGTAAAGGTGATTCCAAAACCATATATTTATATTTAATATAAATGACAATTAGCTAGATTAAAAAAGCTTTCTCTTACACTGTGAAAATTGGGGAAAAAATTATCTAGAGCAACTCATCCAATAGAAGTAAAATGTGGGCCATGTTTATAATTAAATTCACCACATTAAAACAAGCAAAAAATGACATTGATCTTAGTAACATATTTTATTTAACCCAATAGATTCAAAATACCATCGTTTCGACACAAACAATGCAAAAAGCATCGAGATATTTTACATCCTTTTTTTTTCTGTATTGTCTTTAAAATCCAGCATGTATTTTGTATTCACAGCACTTGTCAATGTGCACGACCCACATTTTATGTACTTATAACCTCATGTAGCTGCTGGCTGCTCTGTTGGACAAAGTAGCTCCAGCTTTTTTCTTCCCTTTAATTCATCCAGGAATTAGGAGTTTCTCTGAGCTCAGATTTGAAGTCACCACAACAATTGACAGGCTGTTTTGAGGAAGGTCATAGAGTGCGTTTCTATTCCATAGATTCATTTGGATTTTGTGGGGTCAGAGCACATTTTGCCATATTTTCCACGTCTCCAAAAAATCAAGAAAAGAGGTTTAGGGCTTCATTTGGCAGAAGGCCCAAATTCTTAGGCATCCTGTGTAACACGCTGAGGATTTTTTCTGCCAAATAGAAATTAGGTTGATTGTTCTTAGCGTCCAGGGAAGGCTTGGCAGCCTCGCATTTGCAGGACATCTCTTTCATCTGTCCCAAGAAGAGCAGACGGTGGTGTCTGGGCTTGTGCTCCTCCCAGGGGCCTTCAGCAGATGCTAACGATGCAGGTGAAGGGGACGTCTTCCAGGTTCCACGCTGAGCTCGAAGGCCTGGACTCTCCTCAGAGAAAAGGGTTCTCTTCCAGACATTTTGTTTCCTGTTGGGTGTGGAGTTGGGGAGCTCACGTCTTATTGCAGACTCTTCCACCTGCTTTCCAGGATCATTGTTTTCAAGGCCACCCCTCCTGGAAACACTTTTTTTCCTTTTAGGAGGTACCGGGAATTGAACCTGGGACCTTGGACGTGCAAAGCTGGCGCTCAACCACTGAGCTACACCCGCTCCCCTGCAGGCCTTTTGTTACTGCCATTACCACCTTCCCAGGCCCCCGGGCTGGAAGCCCTCTTTCTCCAGAATCCGTCAGCAGGTCTCCCCTTCTGCAGGGTCCCTTGAATCCATCCTTTCCCACCCCACTGCTGTCATCTGGGTTAAGGCCCCCCGATGGCTCATCCAGGGGGCTGAGCCAGTGACCTAACTGGCCATCTGTCTCCGATTCCCCTCCCCTCACGCTCTAATTTACCTTCCACAGGGCTGCCAGGGTGAGCTTTCTAAAATATAGCCTTGATGAAAGATTTTCGTTGACCCCTGACTGTTGTCAACACAGTGGATTGAGACCCATTTTTTTTTTAATAAGCAGAAGAAACAGATAAAACAGATAAAACAAAACAGATAAAAGCTGAGTTCCTTTAGGTAAAGCAGACTCAGAGGCCCCAGAGCCCGCGCTAACGTCCCCCTGCTCCACACAGCTGGGCCTCTTCTGCCCAGCGGGCCACGGTCGGCGTTCCCTGGCGTGGCACTCGAGGCCCTGCACGGAACCTGCCCCGCCTACCTTCCCATCTCACCACCCGCCGCGCCACTGCCCGCCCCGTTCCTCCTCGCACACACACCACCGTGTCCTATAACAAAGAATTCGGCTGGCCTTTGTTCCCAGGTCCTGGGAGATAGCCTTTAGGTCACTGGCGTTTCCCATGATGAAAGGTTTTGCCGTTCGCGGCGACCTCCTGTCCATCCCTGATGGCTTATGCTGATGAGACGTCTCAGGGCGAGGGCTGGCCATGCCATTAGGGGTGAGGTCTGAGCCACGTCCTAGCACCCGCCCTGCAGGCGGTAGAGGGTGGCTGGACACTGGGTTCATCCACACGGTGCTGACTCCATCCGTCTACCTGGGTTATGGAACCCCTGTAACAACTCCAGGCACCCAGGCTCTGGAAAGCTGCTCTGGATGCTAACAGACACCCATGTGCTGGGAGGGGACACATCCTGGCTCCACCTGGACTGGAGGTGGGAGTTTCACACCAGGTTGCCCCCCAGGCCTCACCCTATCTATTTGTATCCTTCTTGCTATAATAAAACCCATCCTAAGTAGAGCACTTTTCTGAGGTCCGGGAGTTGTTCTAGTGATTTATTGAACCAGAGGGGGTTGTGGGAACTCCAGGATTTGTAGCCAGTTTGTCAGATGTGTAGGTGGCCTGGGAACCCCCAAACTTGCGGCTGGTGTCTGAAGTTAGGGCAGTCCTTTCCCCCCAGCGTGGGACATGACACCCGGGGATGAGCCTCCCTGGCACCGAGGGACCACTATCAACTACCAACTGATGATGCAACTGGAAAATGACCTCATACGGAAGGTTCAACGCGGATCAGCGGAATATCCCTGTCTACATAAAATAACATGACTTTAAAATGCTGTTTGACCTAATGTAAGGGGGAAATGGAAAGGAGAAATGAGTTTATATGGCTACAAGTCTCTAAAAAAGAGTCTGGAGGCTGTCAGGATTTCCCTTATGCACAACTGAGCAGAGTCTGAGAGACAGATAAAGCAGATACAACCCCCAGATATCGGTTCCTTTGAGGGCTAAAGAGATCCATGGGTGCTATGGTCATGGCAGATGGGGTTAACTACCAGGTCAGATGGCCCCTCTTTGGAACTGGTGTTTATGTGTGATGAATCTGGACTCAGATGGGATCTCTCTTCATAAGACTTTCATGCTAATGTGCTGAGGTGCAGTTAGTGTCGGGGTTTAAGATATATTTAGGGGATTTGAACCTCTGGACTGACAATGTGATAGCCAGGTCCTGAGCCTCAACAGACTCCAGCACCTACAATCTGACTTATTGGGCTCACCACACTCAGCTAAGATGGAGTTGAAGAAGGACAACCACCACACCATGGAGCCTAGAGTGATTACAACTGAAAGTGGGAGGATTGCATCCAGCATCCATGTGGAATCTGAGCCTCCTCTTGACATAGAGGTGCAATGGACACAACCAATCCAATGTCCACATAGAAAAGGTGGCATTGGATTGAGAAAAGTGGACATGATGGCTGATGGGTATGGGGAAAGGCAGGAAGAGATGAGAGGTGGAGGCGTCTTTGGGACATGGAGCTGCCCTGGATGGTGCTTCAGGGGCAATCACCGGACATTGTAAATCCTCACAGGGCCCACTGGATGGAATGGGGGAGAGTGTGGGCCATGGTGTGGACCGTTGACCATGGGGTGTGGGGGTGCCCAGAGATGTACTTGCCAAATGCAATGGATGTGTCATGATGATGGGAGGGAGTGTTGCTGGGGGGGGGAGAGGTGGGGTGGGGGTGGTAGGGTTCAATGGGACCTCATATATATATATTTTTAATGTAATATTATTACAAAGTCAATAAAAAAAATAAAATAAATTAAAAAAAAAAAAAAGTTAGGGCAGTCTTGTGGGGACTTGGGGGGACCGTGCCCTGAACCTGTGAACTCTGACCTACTCCAGAGTCTGAATCGTACACAGTTAACACCAACACTACCGCAGCTGAGCAGGGTGCTCCATCCACCAGCCACATGCGGCGAAGCCCCCACTCGAGTTACAGGCAGAGTGGGCATCGCCATGCCAGGGTCCTCAGGAGGGAGGAATGAAGTAGGGACTGGAGTGGACTTGCTGGTATTCTACTATAGACTTATTCTACTATAGAACTATGGTGACTCTAGCAGTGGAAGTAATGGTACCACTGATGTGGAGGCGGTGGCCACGGAAGGTGCTGGGGGCAGGGAGAGGGAAGAAGAGGTGTGATGTGGGGGCATTTTCAGGTCTTGGAGTTGTCCTGAATGATATTGCAGGGCAGATGCACGTCATCATATATCCTGCCATAACCCACTGGAAGTACTGGGGGAGAGTGTAAACTACGCAGAAGCTGTAATCCATGCGGTGCAGCAGTGCTCCAGAACGTATTCATCAAACACAATGAGTGTGTCTCACTGATGAAAGAGGTTGTTGATGTGGGAGGGGTGGGGGTGGGGGTATATGGGATCCTCTTATATTTTCTGATGTTACATTTTGTATGATCTATGTATCTTTAAAAAAATAAATAAAATATAGTTTTTAAAAAAACAAAACTACTGCAGTCGGTGCCAGAGGTTGCGCATCCTGCCACGCGAACCACACACGACCCCCAGCGGGCCCGGCCTTTCGGAGGCGCCCCGTCGTGGCTTGCCCAGCTGCCTGGTGATGTCCGCTCCGCCGCAGCCCCGTGGGCATCCTGCATGAGCCTTCCCTTACAAACAACCCAGGTAGAATGAACCTCCGCCTCCTCTAAGAACTCTGTGATGGCCACTACTTGCCCACTTACCACCTTGTTCCCCTGAATCTCTCTCTCCTAGCAATGCTGTAGGAAAGGACATGGATTATCTTTCGAACCCTGGCCCAGACTTTCAATAAATATCCGTGGTGTTATAAGGTTAACACCATGTCCTGTGCTCCATCAGCAGCAGGGGTCAGTGAGCTATGCCCTACTTCACGATAACCTCTGGGAACCTTCGGAGGAAGCAAGAAGCAAAGAGCCCCGAACAGGAAACCTGAGGCCTTGGCTTCCCGTGCTGGCCGTGCCCCAAACTGCATCTTTAAATCCAGCTCTACAGTGCTACGGGTTTAGTGCTCTTGGCATAATGATGATAATGATTCGCTTAGCTAATATTTATAGGGCAGCCACCACATGCCGGGCACTGCTGCTAGCATTTTTCATGGATTAACTCATTTTTGCTTTACAGAATGAATGTGGAGGCATCTATTAGATTGAACCTCTTTCTCCAGTTACATCTGGGGCTGGAAAAGCCCTTACAAATCATCTCTTCCAGCACCCTCATTTTACAGGGGAGGAAATTGGGACAACTGCTCTAAGCGACTCGGGGGGCAGGGGGGGAGGAAGAGCGCCGGCTGGTGATAGGTCTCCTGGCTCTTGGGCAGTAGCCTTTCGCCCACACAACACTGCCTCTCTGAAACAGGACATGGCCTAGGTACTGGCCAGAGCCACACTTAGCTCTGCAAAATGCTTTACAAAGCTTCAACAGAGGGGTAGGAAACTCAGTGACAGCCCAGCTCAATTCATGCCTAAAAATTTCCTACCTTAGAAAAGTTAAATAATTCCATTTCAAATTTGGTGTAATTTAAAAAATGTTTTTACCTCCTGGTAAGGATTACTGTCACATAAGATAATCTCTCTAACAATCACATGGGAAGCAGATGTGGCTCAGGCACCTGATCTCCCGTCTACCACATGGGAGGTCCGTGGTTTGGTTCCCAGTGCCTTCTAAAGTTCTAAAGAAGGCAGTGAGTTGGCGTGACGGGCAGGCATGGCAAGCTGACGCAACAAGACGACACAACAAGAGACACAAGAAGAAAAACATAATGAGAGACACAAGCCGGGAAAGGGGTGGCTCAAATGATTAGGCACCTCCCCTCCACATGGGAGGACCCAGGTTCATTGCCTGATGCCTCCTAAAGACACAGCACACAGCAAAGTGCGAACAATAAGGGGGTGAGGAGAAATAAATAAATAAAATAAATCTTAAAAAAAAATCATGGGAGTGATGCCAATAGAAAATCCGGGTGGAAACAACTTCTTATCCCCAGCTATAGCTGTGCTGATGACGGCCAAGGAGACCTCTGCTCCAAGAGAGAAGCTTCCATCTCCTTAGCTGCCCTAGTTAAGGATCCTACCACACGGCTCCCAGGACATGGCAGCCACAATCCTGTGATGTACGTCTGACCATAATTTTCAAAGTATGCCTCAGTTCAAGGTGTATTTCCTGAGAGGTGACATATTGCGAAAACCTAAAGTCAAACCTTCTGCCATTCACGGAGGCACCTTTGGGGAAGTTGGGTGATAGAGATGTCTTAAGGAAACTCTATCAACCCTGCTTGGCTGCGATTGCTGTGGGCTCCAAGGTGCACCTTCTTTAAGGAGTGCTCAATGTTTGCGGAATGTTATCCAGAAATATCTCCTCCTTGCACCGCAGAGAAGGGAGATGACTGAGCCAGGCTCTTCAGTACCTGGAGGCCACCCCTCCCTGGCAGCTACCATTCACCTAAGCTAGTTTAGGATTATGTTAATTTCCTTCTACTGTCTTTAGAAAAATTTTAAACCCATATAATAATTTAAGTCTTAAAACTTTCAACCGAAGTCTAACAGGACATAAAAATAGTGTTTATTGCATGCATAACAGGTGTCAAGCTCCATAACCAGCTGCTCCTCCCAGCAGCCCTTAGGGCTGGTGTTATCGCCCGTGTACTCCCATTCCACCTGCTGGGAACGCAAGGGTCAAGATCACATAGGTGGAAAGTAGCAGATGAGATCAAAAACTCGTTTGCCCAATCCTAAATCCTGTGCTTTCCCCCATAGGCCATGGTGCCACAGCAAAGAAAAATAATTTCACAAAATTTGAAAAAAAAAAAAAAGGACTACCCCCCCCCAAAACCCAATAAATGTGATTTTAGCACGGTCTTCGCTGATGCTTTTTCAGAAATGAACACCACATTCCTATTTTGTCAAAAGCAGCAAGTACCATATGAGAGGAAAAATAGAGTCGTTTTTTCCCTGCTCTAAAATTTTAAAAAGTAAACATAAAACAAACGTTGGTGTTAATTACATTCACAGTGTTGTGCTGAATTATATATTTGAATGTGGTTAAAAGAGGAAATTTTGGTTTGCATACGTGTTGCTAGAATAAATTAAAAAAAAAAACAACCCATGTAACTGCACAACACAGTG
Source organism: Dasypus novemcinctus (assembly GCF_030445035.2). Lineage (NCBI taxonomy): Eukaryota > Metazoa > Chordata > Mammalia > Cingulata > Dasypodidae > Dasypus > Dasypus novemcinctus. The sequence goes on from NC_080685.1 coordinate 110,775,056, forward strand.
AACCCTAAGTGAAACCATGGCCTAGAGCTAAGAGCACAATTACAAAAACGTGCTTTCATCACTTGTAACAAATGCACTACAGCAATGCAAGGTCTTAATAAGAGGGAATCCTGTATTTTACGCATGAACCCGCAACTTCTCTAATAAACAATAAATTGCTCTTTGGGCCTGCTCACGTAAATGTCACAATGCGGGTGCAGCCTGTTACCACGGGGCTTGCACAGCTGCCTCATTTGCACGCGCTGCAGAGTGCGCGGCTGTGGGAACGTGACTCGGCTAAAGGCTCCTCCGGGCACGCCTCACCCCGTTTCCCCCGCACCTCGACCATTCTGGGGGTGATGCCTTCCCCCGACTCTCTGAAAACCCCACCACCTTAAAGTGCGCCGATACGAGTCCAGATGCCCGCCCCCGGCCCCTCGCTGCCCCCGGCCCCTCGCTGCCCCCGCCCGGCGGGCGGCGCCCCGCATTGTGCGGTGGCTGAGCGTCACAGGCGGCCCAGCCGCCCCGCAGCGCCCCGCGAGGCCCGGCGGAGCATGGCGGGCCTCGGCCGCTTCTCCCCGCCGCCCGACCTGGCGCCCTGGGAGCGCGCGGCGGCGCCTCGCGAGCGCGTGGCCTCGGCGCGCCGGGCCGAGCCCGGGAGCCGCGCCGAGCCGGGAGGCTGGGCCGAGCCCGGGAGCCGCGCGGAGCCGGGAGGCTGGGCCGAGCCCGGGAGCCGCGCCGAGCCGGGAGGCTGGGCCGAGCCCGGGAGCCGCGCCGAGCCCGCCCTGAGCGCCTGGGCCCGCGCGCCGGCGGCGGCGTGGGGGGCGCCGCGGGCCTGGACGCCGCAGGAGAGCCGCAGCCTCACGGACGTGGCCCGGAGGCCCCCGCCCCGCGCCAGGAAGCCGCGCTCCCGCGCCCGGCGCCCGGAGGGAGCCTGGGGGGAGGCCGAGAGCCAGGCTCCGCAGCGGGGGGCCCGCAGGCCCCACGTGGCCTGGCAGTCACAGGCCCAGCGGCCACCGCAGCCGCGTCCGCACTGCCGGGACTGCCCTCCAGCTCCAGGAAACCCGCCGCCTCCCAACGCCTGGGAAACGTGTGCTCCCGAAAGTGGAACTTTGGGGCGAGAAAAGGTGCCGAGTGGAGACCAGTGGGCAGCGCCGGTCTGCCGAGGTCTGGACCAGTGGTCCCTCACCTCGGTTCCCACGGAGAAGTCTTCTGCGCCCTCCAAAGAGTTCAGGACGCAGCCAGCCAGCGTGTACAGCCAGAACAGGGACAGCAGTGAGCTGCTGGGGTCGCTGGCCAGCCACAGCTCCCCGTCCTCAGGCTCCAGCGAGGAGACGCAGAGCCAGCACAGCCACATCTTCAGGAACCAGCTGGCGGAGGCGGTGATCTCCTCCAGGGACCAGAAGATCGTGGACCTGGTGCTGGCACGGCTCAGGAAGGCCCAGAGGATGCGGGAGCTGCAGCAGCAGGCGGTGGAGGCCTGGGAGGAGCTGAAGCGCTCCGACCGGAAGGTGCAGATGATCTTGGAGAGGGAGCGCTGGCTGCTCCTGCAGCAGAGCCAGGTGCAGTGGCAGCTGGAGCAGGAGCAGCGCCGGCAGCCCGGCCAGCTGAAGGCCGGGATGCAGAAGGAGAGCCGGTGGAGGAGGCAGTGGGAGGAGCAGGAAAACCAGGGCCGGGAGAAACCGGAGCGGGCCCAGGCGCAGCACCCGAAGCAGCGCCAGGCGCAGCAACCCAGGGAGCAGGAGCGGACGCTGCGGGGCCCACAGGAGCAGGCCAGCCTGCAGCCGCAGAAGAGCTTGGAGCAGGCCTGCCGCGAGGCGCACCTGCACACCACGGCCGGCGGGAGGAAGGCCCAGGAGTCCAGCCTTACGTCCCTGGTCAATCACCAGGCCCGGAAGGTCCTCATGGAGTGCCAGGCCAAGGCCGAGGAGCTCCTCAGGAAACTGTCCCAGGAGCAGAGGATGCAGCAGTCCCCCGAGACTCCCAAGTGCCTGCTGAAGGAGCGTCACCGAGAGCTGAGGGACAGGGCCCCGAAGGCGGAGGTACGGTGGCGGGCGGGAGAGTCCGAGGAGCAGCGGAAGGCGCACAAAAGGCTGCCGATGGAGCTGGCCGACCAGGAGACCCAGCAGGCCAGGGGGACCGTGCCCAAGAATCTCCGGGACAGGGTGCAGCACGCGCGCGACCTCAGCCTCCTACGGGAGAAGAGCCAGCACGTCCTGAAGCTGAAGGCCGAGAAGGAGGACAAGTGCCACATCGAGGGCATCAAGGAAGCCGTCAGGAAGAAGGAGCAGAGGAGGAACCGGCTCTCCCGAGAGACAGAGGCGGCCCTCGAGGAGTGCCGAAAGATCTCCAGGGCCTCCCTGCAGGCGAGAGACAGAGCAAGGGCCCTCCAAGCCCGCTCCCTTTGACCCCCAGCTCTGGGTCTGTCCGCAGAGAGGGAGCTCCTGAGCCCGAGGGCAAGTGGCCTTCTGCCCCTGTGACCCGAGAGAGATGGAGGTGTGATTCGTTTTATAATCTGATTATCACTGAGCATTGATTTTAAAAAGTATATAAAGTAGCTGCAGTTTCCTCTCACGAACTGGTTTATTGATTCACTCGGATAGTTTAGAGAATTGGAATAGAAATTGGGAACTTTAAGGTAATGACTTAGCTTTATACATTTTTATTTGAATAGAAAACACTCATTCCACTAAACTAAACACACAACAGGCATATCTTGGAGGAACAGAGAAAAATCTACTTTAGGGCATATAGTTTATGTCATGTCTTAATAAATCATCCTGTCACAGAACTTATCAGAGGGTTAGGTGGGAAGTATCAGTCCATAAGTAATCTCCAAGAAAAAAAAGAAGAGGGCGCGCTGGTGGTCTGTGACCAAGTAGATTCGAGAACCCTGCGTACTGTGTCCCTCTTGGGAGTTCAGAGTGCACATTAACATTTTAAAGGCGCTGAAAAGACTTACAGTAAAGAAATTTATGTCTTTAACCAAGTGTTTTTCACAAACAATGGGACCCTTTTCTCTCAGATCATTCCAAGGAATTGGTGTTCCGCAGCACATGGTTGGAAAAGGTCCCTGCCAGATTGTGGACTTCACAGGCCTCCCCTCGCGTACTAAGGCGAAATGTTTAATATCAGCAACTGCTTTGCTGCCCCACCAAAGCCATGCTATCCAAGAGCTTCCTGGAACCCATTTGGTCTTTTTTTTTTTTTTAATTTGGCAAGTCCTGGCCAATTTATGGAACAAAGTTCTATTGGAATTTCTCTTCCCCTCTATTTCTCCTCTGACTCTTTGGAAGTAGGCGTGTGATGTCATTCTGTCTACCCACATTGTGTCTAATTAACCTGACGAGGCCCTGAATGGGTGACTCAGCATAACTCAGTAACGTGACGTCTTTAAAATAAGAAGCCGAAAGCTAAGTAGTTACCACATCTCAGAGTCTATAAAAAAATTCTAAATGTTTTCTTTAAAGAGCTCCTAATGTTACATTTGTCTTAAGAAAGAGAGAGCAAATAAGCACCATTGGAAAACCTCTCTTATTGGTGTTTTAAAAATGAAGTTAAAGATTCCCTGGCAAGGAATTTTATGCGGAGGCCAATGTGAGGTCCACTTTCTCATCTTCCCTCTCCTCGCCCTGCTCAGCTCCTCGGGGGGCCGACTTGGGCCCTCACTCCTTTCCTTAAAGCCATCCTGAAAGCCCACTGTTCTCGGAGTAAAGACTCGCACATCTTGCCGCAATTTCCCGTCTTCTATCTTCTCTTTGCCCACATTAAATCTTTGTTCTCAACAAATGCCATGCACTTAAGATATTTTGGACAGACCTAGGTGTGAATTCTAATTCTTCCTCTTATGACAAGTGTGTGACTTTGGGGAAGTCACCTCTCAAGAGCCTCAGTTCCTCATCTGTAAAATAGAATAATAATACATACTAAAGGGATGTTAGGAGAGGTGATTAAATAAAATAATCCATGTAAAGTGTTTGGCATAATGCCCAGGGCCTAGTACATATCCTGTAATTAACTGTTATATAATTATTTCTTAATAATACTGAACTTGTATTCAGTATTTGTCAGTTGTGTTTTCCCTACCTTGGTGGCTTCTTTCCAACTGCCTTCTCGCTATATATACAAGTCTGATGTTTCTGTCTTTCTCGAAAACTGGGACCACCCTGGTTGGTCCTATCTTGACATCACCCTTCTCTCAAAATCTACATGATTTGTTGAGCATTTAGCAGCTGCAGCTTTGCATGGCATATCCTCTTTGCATCCACAACTTGGCTCCCCAACTAGACTGTGTGCTACTTGAGGCCAGACATTGTCTTAGACTTCTTGCATGCCCATACTTAAGGTGGTGGTCAGATGGAAAGCTATCAAGCAGGGTGCTTCAACCCCTTTGTTCTGACCTCGTATCCATATCCCATTGATCTGACCTACTGGCGTTCTTTGCTGCAAGAAATAGACTTTAATTCTTTTATCCAGTTCTTTGTAATAATTGATAGAAAATGGAGTAGAGATATTTTCCCTGTTCCTACCCCATGTACAACTAAAACCTCTGAACATTTGATATAAAAGAAATAGAAGGAAACTCTGACAGGTGGAGAGACAACAGACTAGCTCAGGAAGTCAGGGTACAAGGTGAGTTTCCTGGGTTTTCTTTTTGTCTCATATATTCCAGGTCTGTAGCAGAAGTCGCCAGCAATCTGAAAATATCAATGGGCACAGATAAAAGTCCCAACAAAATCCTGTACTTTCTAGCCAAAGGACCAGGAAAGGAGCACTCTAACAAGGCAGAAAACAATAACACTCTACTCCAGCCAAGCACCACAGATAAACCAGTAGCCCACCCCTACCCAGCCAGCAAAGGCTCGGGGCGGAGGCTAGACTTCTTTCTACCTTTCCCTAGGTGTAACCAGGGGCCTGCCCTTCACTCCCATTTCCACCCCTCTGCCAGAGTGGTGGTATAGAGAGCTGAATTAGGAGGCAGGACTTTGATCCCCGCTGCCCTCCCCTCTCTGCAGTGTCAGTAGGTACCACTCGGGCAGCAGTTATGTGGCACTTGTAACCCTAACAGCCTGGGTATCCAGTGGGGGCCTAGTGGAGAACCAGAATTCTCACCTCCACCCAGAAATAACACCTCAGCTATCAATGGAGGCCAAGGGTAGAATTGAACTCTTCTCAAACTGATAGTAACAAGGTGGCTTTCTTCCTTCCCCTGATAATGTCAAAAGAAGTCAGCTAGGGAAGCGGATTTGGCCCAACTGCTAGGGCATCCACCTACCACACGGGAAGTCCAAGGTTCAAACCCAGGGCCTCCTAACCCATGTGGAGCTGGCCCATGTGCAATGCTGATACACATGTGGAGTGCCCTGCCACGCAGGGGTGTCCCCCATGTAGGGGAGCCCCACACGCAAGGAGAGTGCCCTGTAAGGAGAGCCACCCAGCATGAAAAAAGTGCATGGCACTGCACACACACGGAGAGCTGACACAGCAAGATGACACAACAAAATGAGACACAGATTCTGGGTGCCACTAACAAGAATACAAATGGACACAGAAGAACACACAGGGAATGGACACAGAGCAGACAACTGGGGGGGGAGAGAAATTTTTAAAAATTTAATTAAAAAAAAAGAATACACCTAAAGCAAGTTTACATAAAATCCAGCATCTCATAATACTCAAGATATCCATGTTTCAAATGAAAATCACTCACTTTACTAGGAAGATCTCAAACTGAGTGAAAATAAAGACAATCAATAGATGCCACTACTGAGATGTCATAAATACTAGAATTACCTGGAAAAAGGTTTTTAAGACATAATGTTTAAAAACACTCTAATGAGCAATTACAAATACACTTGCAACAAATGAAAAAGTGAAAAAAGGTATTGGCGAATAAAGGCTCAGCAAAGAAATGAAAGATAGAAAGAACTAAATGCAAATTTTGAACTGAAAACATAATAACTGCTAAGGCTTTGTGGGTGGGCTCAACAGCAGAATGGAGGGGATAGAAGAAAGTGAATTGGAAGATGGAACAATAGAAATTATCCAATTTGAACAATGGAGACAGAAGAGAAATAAAAGATGAGAGAGCCTCAGAAACCTATTGCACTATAACAAAAGATCTAACATTCACATCATCAGAGTCCTAAAAGGAAAGGAGAAAGAGGGTAGAGTTTAAAAAGTCCTCAAAGAAATGTTAGCTGCAAAGTTCCCAAATGTTGCAGGACAGAAATCTATGATTCAAGAAGCTGAGCAAATCCTACACAGGAAAAATGCAAATGAATCCACTCCAAGACATATTATAATTATCGTCAGAAAACTAAAGACACGTTAAAAAATTTTAAAGTAGCCAGAGAAAAATGACACCTTACATATAGGGAAAAAAACAATGAGGATGACAATAGAGTCCTCATCAGAAACCATGGTCAGAGGAAGTGGCACAATATTTTTCAAGTGCTGAAAGTAAAGAACTATTAACCCAGGATCTTATACCAGGCAAAAATATCCTTCAGGAATGAAGGGGAATCAAGACCTCAGATTGTCAGCAGTGGTCCTCCTCTAAAAGAATGGCTAAAGGAAGTTCTCTAAACAGAAAGGAAATGACAAAAGAGGAATCTTGGAACATCGGGAAGAAAAAAAACATAAGCAAAAATATGGCTAAATGCAATAGGCTTCCCTTCTTCAGTTTTCTAAATTATGTTCAATGAGTGAAGCAAAAATTATAACATTGCCTGATGTGGTTCTAAATGTATGTGGAGGAAATATGTAAAGCAATCATATTAAAAACTGAAGAAAGTAAGGGGACATAAAAGAAGGTAAAGTTTCTATATTTCACTAAAACTGGTAAAATCACATCAATAGGCCAAGATAAGTTTCATACATACATATATATATATATATATATATATATATATAGTGTAATACCTAGAGCAACCACTGAAAAAAAGCTATTCAAAGAGATATGACCAAAAACTCTATTGTTAAATCCGAGTGGAATTCTAAAAAATTATTGAAGTTACCAGAGGAAAGCAGGAGAAAGTAAACAGAAAAATGGAAAATAGAAGACAATAAAATGGCAGACTAACATATCAAATTACAATGAATATAAATGGTCTAAACATACCAATTAAAAGACAGAGATTGACAGAATGAATTATAAAAATATTGCCCAACTCTGTACCATCTATAAGAAAGTCACTTCAAATTTAACAATATATGTAAGTTGAAAGTAAAAGGATGGAAAAGGGTATATTGTGCAAACTTTAAATAAAGGAAAGCAAGAGTGACTATGCTAGTATCAGATAAAGAATACTTCAGAGCAAAGAAAAGTAACCTGAGACAAAGATACTACATAACGATTAAAGGGTCAATCTACATGAATACATAGTAGTCTTAAAAGTGTGTGCACAAAAGAGATGCAAAATATGTGAAGCAAAATCTGACGCCCAGTGGTTATGGTGTCTGTCTACCACATGGGAGGTCCGCGGTTCAAACCTCGGGCCTCCTTGACCCGTGTGGAGCTGGCCCATGCGCGCTGCTGATGTGCACAAGGAGTGCTGTGCCACGCAGGGGTGTCCTCCGTGTAGAGGAGACCCACGCGCAAGGAGTGCGCCCCGTAAGGAGAGCTGCCCAGCGTGAAAGAAAGTGCAGCCTGCCCAGGAACGGCACTGGACACATGGAGAACAAGATGACTAAACAAAAAGAAACACAGATCCCCATGCTGCTGACAACAACAGAAGTAGACAAAGAAGACACAGCAAATAGACACAGGGAACAGACAACTGGAGCGGGGGGGGGGGGGGGGGGGAGAGAAATAAATAAATAAATAAATCTTTTTTTAAAAATCTGATAGACAATTGACAATTATAGCTGGAGATTTCAACGTTCCTGTGATAGTTTGAGATTATCCCCAAAATGAAAAAGATTATTTTGTAAACTGGTCTGTACCTCTGCGTGTGAAGCCCTTTGATTGTATTAAATTTGGTGAGGGGCCTCTCTTTAAGTTTACGTGATAAAATCAAATTAGGGGAGAGGGAAAAGCAGGTGTAACACAGGGGCATTTTCAAGCCTTGAGAATTGTCCTGAATGACATTACAATGACAGATACAGGCCAGTATATATCTTGCCATAACCTACAGCATTGAGCGGGAGAGAGTGTAAACTACTATGTAAACTATAATCCATGCTTAGTGGCAATGCTCCAAAATGTGTTTATCAATTGCAATGAATGTACCACACTAATGAAAGATGTTGATAATGTGGGAAAATATGGGAGGTGTGGGGAGCGGGGCATAAGGAAAACCCCTTTATATTCTCTGTAACATTTATGTAATCTAAGTATCTTTCTAAAAATTAAAATAATGAAAAGACCAAAAAAAATCAATTTAGGGCTTCTGATTGGGCTACCTCAGTAATGTGTAGCTTGGGTTGAGTTTGTACTCCCTTTGGCCTATATAAACAGACACTGAAGAAGACACACAGAAGAAGATACTGGAAGAGGGAGCACTCCATAGATGCCAGAGGAGAGAATGTTGTTATGTGACAGAAAGGAGAAGGCTCAAACAGCTAAAGCCTGGGGAGAGAGTCACCTGATAGTTTGCAGCTGAAGAGAACAGAGCAGCTGAGCAGCTGAGAAGGCCTGGAAAGAAGCCCTATTCTGGAGACCAGGCAGAGCTCGCCCGCCATCTTGCTTCAACACGTGGCAACTGACTTTGGTGAGAAAGCAACCTTGAGTTGGACTCCTTTGGGCCTTGTAACTGTAAGCTTTTACCCCAAATAAATACCCTTTATAAAAGCCAACAGATTTCTGGTACTTTGCATCAGCACCCTTTTGACTGACTAATATAATCCCTCTCACAACAACAGACAGAACAATTAGACAGAAAATCATTACATGCTTTTCAAGTATACATAGATGATATACCAAAATAGACCATATACTGGGCCATAAAACTAACCTCAACAAATTTAAAAGAATTAAAATCATACGTAGTGGAGTCATTTACAAATCAATAATAAAGAAAACAGGAAGACCTGCAGACCCTTGGCCACTAAGCCATGCTTTTCTAAATAATCCCTGAGTCAAAGTGGAAGTTGCCATAGAAATAAAAAAATACATTGAACTGAATGAAAATGAAAACAAAGTATATTTGTGGGACATAGTTAAAGCAGTGCTGAGAGGAATACTTACAGCATTAAATGCATACTGTAGAAAAAAGGGAGAGTTTTAAATCAGTAATTTAAATGTCCAACTCAAGAACCTGGTAAAAGAGCAAAATAAATCCAAAGAAAGTAGAAGAAAATAATAAAGAGCAGAAATCAAAGATATTGTAAACAGAAAAACAGTAGAGAACAATGAAACAAAGTGTTGGTTCTTTGAACAGATCGATAAAAATAGACAAATTTCTAGAAAGACTGACAGAAAAAAAGGGAAGATAAAAATTACTAGTGAAAATGGATATTTCTGTTTCTACATTGATAAGGGAATATTAGGAACAACTCTACACACCAATTTTACAACTTAGATGAAATAAACTAATAACACAAAAAACACAAACTATCCCAATTTATCCATTATGAAATGGATCATTTGAATTGCCCATAACTATTAAGAAAATTCAATTCATAATTTTAAAACTCCCAGAAAAGAAATCTCCAGGCCTAGATATTTTCACTGAGGAATTCTGCCAAACATTTACAGAAGAATCAACTCCAATTCTACATAATCTCTTCCAGAAAATTGAAAAGAAGGGAACACTTTCCAATTCATTTTATGAAGCTACTATTGCCCTAATACCAAAAAGACAGAACAAAAAATATCTATAGACCTATATCCCTCCTGATAGAGATGCACAGATAGATCCTTAGCAAGTCTTAGCCTGGAGAATATAGCAAAATATTTAAAGAATTATATATTCTAGTCAAGTGAGATTTGTTCCAGGAATGCAAGATTGGTTTAATATGCAAAATTTGATCAGTGTAATCATTATATTAACAGGCTAAACGAAAATAAATCACACAATTGTATCAATTGAAGAAGAAAAGATACTTGACAAAATTCAACAGCCATTCGTGAAGTTTCAGAAAAAAAAATAGAAAGAGGGGGACTTCTACTAGATAACATTTACCAAAAAACCTATAGTTAACATTTTACTTAAGGATGAAAGACTTAATGCTTTTCCCCTAAAATTGAGGGGACAGCAAGGATTTCCTTCTCTCTACTCTTATTCAGCACAGTGCTGGAAGTTCTAGCCAGTAAAATAAGACAAGAAAAGGAAGTCAAGCCATATTCATCAGAAAGGAAGAAAACGGTCCTTCTTTGCAGATGACATGATTGTTTACCTAGAAAATCCCAAGAGAAACTACATAAATGCCTAGAACTAATGAGTTCAGCAAGGTCACCAGATACAGGACACACAGACATATCAATTGCAGAAACTGAAATTAAAAATACAGTACCATTTTTAATTACTTAAAAAATGAAGTAGGTGTAAATCTAACAAACATATATGAATTTGTATGCTGAAAACTACAAAACATTGATGAAAGAAATCAAAGAGGATCTAAACAAATGGAGAGACATCTCATGGTCATGTATTGGAAGACTCAACATAGCAAAGATGTCAGTTCTCCGCAACAGATTTAACAGAATTCCTATCAAAGTCCCTGCAAAGGATTATTCCAAAATTTATATGGAAATAAAAAGGAACTAGAATAGCTACAATTTTTAAAAAGTGTCTTTATTTATTTTTTTAAAGTTTTTTTGGGTCACTTCTCTCCCCTTGCCTGCCCACCCTCCTTTTGTCTGCTCTCTGTGTCCATTCATTGTGTGTTCCTCTGTGTCTGCCCATATTCTTGTCATCTTGCTGTGTCAGCTCTCGGTGTGTGCGGCACCACTCCTGGGCGGGCTGCACTTTCTTTTGCGCTGGGCGGCTCTCCTTATGGGGCGTACTCCATGTGCATGGGGCTCCCCTTCGCGGGGGACACCCCTGCGTGGCAGGGCACTCCTTGCACACATCAGCAATGCGCATGGGCCAGCTCCACACGGGTCAGGACGCCCTGGGTTTGAACCCTGGACCTCCCATGTGGCAGGCGGATACTCTATCCATTGAGCCAAGTCCATCTCCCAGCCACAACAATTTTGAAAAGGAATAAAGAGGCAGGATTTCAAGACTTTACAGTAATAAAGACTATGTGGTGTTGGTGGAACGAGAGCCACGCAGATCAACAGAACAGAGAGCCCAGAAACAGATTCACGTAAAAATGCCCACCTGATTTTTTTTGAGGTAAAATTCACATGACATAAAATTTACCATTGTATATATTTTAAAGTGTACAATTCAATAGCTTTTAGTACATTCACTGTGTTGTGCAACCATTCCCACTAATTCCAGAACATTTTCATCACCCCCTCCCCCAAGAAAAAACCCACACCTGTTAAGCGGCACCCTCCACTCCTGCCTCCCCACCCCCAGCTCTTTGGCAACTCATACTCTTCTGTTTGTCTCTGTGGATTTGTTTATTCTGAACATTTCGCAGAAATAGAAGCAAATAATATATTGCCTTTTGTGCCTGGCCTCTTTCACTGGGCATGGTGTTTCCTTGGTTCATCTGTGTTGTAGCATGGATCAGTACTTGATTCCTTTTTATGGTCAAATAATATTCCATCATGTGGATAATGCCTTATTTTGCTTATCCATTCATCAGTGGGTGGACATTTGGGTTGGTCCCACTTTTTAGCTATATTGACTAATGCTGCTATCCAGCTAATTTTTGGCAAAGGTACAAAAGCAATTCAATTAAGGAAAGATAACCTTTTCCACACATAATGCCAGGACAAGTGAACACCCACCTGTCAAAAGACAAAATGAACATCCGTCTAAATCTCACCCCTTATGCAAAAATTAACTCAGGGGAGTGGGTGTAGCTCAGTGGTTGAGTCCCTGCTTCCCATAAACAAAGTCCAGGGTTCAATCCCCAGTATCTGCCTCCCTCCCAAAAAAAAAAAAGAAAGAAAAAAAATGAACTCATAATGGATCATGGAATTAAATGTAAAACATAAAACTGTTCCAAAAAATTGAAGAAAATCTTCAAGATCTAGGGCTAGGCAAAGAGTACATGTATTTGACACAAAAGCCTGATGCATAAAAGAAAACTGATGAATCAGGCTTATTCAAAATTTAAAACTTTTGCTCTGTTAAGATGATGGAAAACGAAGCTACAGAATGAGAGAAAATATTTGCAAACCACATATCCCACAAATAACTAGTACTTAGAATTTATAATTAACTTAACATTAAAAAAGCAAGCTCCAGGGGAAAAAAAGATAAAGAATATTTAAGTCCCATCTAAAAGAGTTGCAACAGTCAAAGAGAGAGAGAATGCCAGCAAAACAGATCTTTAGGAGGAGACAAGGGAAAACTTGGTTTAAAAAAATAAGATAGTAAAGGATATTAAAGTGGAACATATGTACCAAAAATACATTCTGAATCTAAAAAAGTATGTTTTCCCAACTAATGAGCATTTGGGAAAAAAATACCAATCCAATTGAAAGCCACAATGAGATATCATTACTCACTTACTAGAGTGAAAAAATTTAAAAATAGTGACACTATCAAATGCAGATTCAAAGAAACTGGATCACTCATGCATTGTCTTTAAAAGAATTTGGCAGTTTCTTAAAAAAACTAAGTAGTCAACTATCATACAACCAGCAATTGCATTCCTGGGCGTTTACCTCAATATATATAAAATGACTGTTTATAACAGCTTTATTCATAATAGCCCCACACTGGAAACAACCCAGATGCCCTTCAGTGGGGGAATGGCTAAACTCACGGCGGTACCTCCATGCTGTGCAGGATACCATCAGCAGTAAGGAGGAAACAACCATCAAGATCTGCAGCAACGTGGATGGCTCTCCAGAGAATGCGCTGAATGAAAAAGCCAGTCCCAAAAGTTTTCATACAGCATTCTTCCATTTATACAACATTCTTGAAATTAAAACAAAAATAGAAAAGTATGGAAGCAGTGGCTATACTCCATAGAAACCTGATGATGGAATTGAATTGGCTTAAAGGAATTTATGTTGGAAAACACTTTCTCAATGAAATTTCATTGGTCTTGGTATTCTGATCCAAACATTTATATGTAAATTCCCATCAGATTGAAACTATAGGATCGAAACTGCCTATTCTCTATTGGTCAAACCTTATCAAATGCTTATGATATACCAGGCACTTGACACTGTTAGGCTCTTCTACATTCGTTGCCTTTAATTTCTAAAATTTTTACAATCTCTCTATGGCACAAGTATGATTGCCTTTCACAGATGAGGAACTGAGCCTTGGGAAGATTTATGAGATGCTGCTAGTTAAATGGTAGAGTAGAATTTGAACGCAGGTGTTTCTGACTCCCTAGTCCAGGCTGTTTCCATATATTACTGGCTTTTCCATGACGAGGAGGAAGTGGCCTTGTGGTTAGGACGCAGGCTCTGAAACCAGCTGCCCATCTTCAAATCCAAGATCTATCCATTTCTGAGTGATTCTGAGCAAGAGTCTTCACCCATCCATGCATCAGTTTCTTTATCCAAATAAAGGAAATAGAGCATATGCCTCACCGGGCTGTGCGATTAAGAGGATTAATGCAGGTAAGGGGTAAGAACTCCGTGTTAGCTTCAAGTATAATCTTTTCTTGATTTTCATGGGCACTAAGAATTTGGGAAAATTGAATGATGAAGTAGCTTGACTCATCAAATATTAAAGTACATTTTATAGTAGAACTTCAAAAATTGACAGTGATGTTACATTTAAAACTGATAGAACTCAAGAGTTTTAAAGAATTGCCTTTGACTCCAGAGGCTCCAAGTGTTTCTCCACTGACTCTGTAATTGAATTAATTCCACACTGGGCCAGCCTTTATGAACATTCTTCATGCGTCCTGATCCTATAGCAATCCTGCCATGAAGGGGGGAACTGCTGACTCACTTGAATACTCTCAAGCATTAATCCTTTCTGGCACATCACTGTATTAGTCAGGGTTCTCCAGAGAAGCAACCAACAGGATGTGTGTGTAAAGAGATTCTAGTCTCTGCCTTAGTTTGCCAGGCTGTTATGACAATACCACCTCATGCAGAGTGTGGTTTTGAGGGAGAATTCCTTCTGATTCTTGAAACCTTCAGTCCTTGCTTTTAAGACTCCAACTGATTGCCGCGGGTAATCTGCTTTACTTAAAGCCAACTGATTGTAAATGCTAAACCCATCTACAAAATACATTCACAGTAACAACCAGGCCAGGGTTTGACCAAGGAATTGGACACCATATGCTAGCCAAGTTGATACGTAAAATTAGCATCAAAGTCATTGTAATGATCTGGAGCTGTATTCTCCTTTTTGTGTATCTTACATAATCAAGAGCCTTTCAATAATAGGCTTTTAAAAATTATTTTTTGAGACATCAAGCACTTGCCAAGTAATTTTGCCTTTTTCAAAAATCAGAAAGTTCTGGGTTTTTTCCAATTCCATGTCTAGTTGCAACCAGACCCATTTCCCTTTGTAATACCACTTGAATCCCCAGAAGTTTTATTTCCAGTTAATTTTTTTAATACTTCAAATGGAGTTATTGTTTCACTCTGATGTTGTAGATGTTCTGACTAAAATGAACTGAGGGGTCAAATTTATGGGCAACCTTACATTTTTGAGGTTAAGTGGAGGTGAGCCAATTCTTAAAAAGTGGGGGGTGGAGGTGGGGTGGACCACTCCAAAAGCTTCTGAATCGTATTTTCTCCATTAGTTTAACTGTCACTTGCAGTGGATGCTGGTTGCTAAAGGCCACGCCACGTTCACTGCCTCAAAGGTGGTAAGCAGGCAGAAGTTTAGGGTCCGGTCGTGGCACAAGAGTTCTTCTGCAGCTATCTCAAAGCATATGCTGCTGGTGATTAATGCCCTCCCGTCTTCATAATCATTTCAGATACGTGTTCTTTGGGCCCAGCTCAGAAATAGGCCCATGTGTTAATTAAGACTACAGACTGGTTTTCTTTGTGTAGCATGGAAAACAGTCACCAAAAGCCTCAGATTTATGTAATTTTTGTAATCCAAGGAGAAGACAGACTTCTTTGCCTCCAATATGGAAAATTCCATGAAAATACTTTCTGCTGTTACAATACATAGAATTTAATACAGAAAAGGGTCACACATAATGATAAAATGTTTGATCTGAAAGATAATAACAATCCTAAAGGTTGTTATATATATTTAAAGCAAAGGTGATAGAACACATTGAGAAATTAACAAGTCCTTCCTCACAGTAGATGTTCAAGATACCTCTTTTATTGATTGATAGGACCAAAAAGTAGTAAAAATATAGAAAACACAATTAGCAGGCTTGATTTATTGAATATACATAGATTTCACGTGACAGTGAAATATTTGCAAAAATTGACCATAGCACAGGCCATAAGGTAATTGTCAAAATATCCAGTGTCATACGGACCACGTTTCCTAACCATGATGCAATTAAATTAGAAATCTAAAACATATGTTTGGATTTTTAAAATCTCACTTTTAAATATTGCGTGGATTAAAAAATCATACTAGAAACTAAAAAAATTTAGAATTGGACTAATGAAAATATTATAGCACGGTTTATTGCATAGAGTGAAAAAGATATTATGAAAGACATGTAGAGACTCAAATGCTATTTGATATAAGAGAAAAAAGCCTGAAAATTAATGAATTAAGCATCCAACTTAAGAAAGTTGGTAAAGAAAACAATAAATTCAAAGAAATTAGAAAAGAAGGTAACCGTAAGTGCAGAAATTAATGAAATTGAAAGCAAGTCTATATTAAAGGGGCTTAACAAAACCAAAAGTTGGTTCTTTGATAAAATGAATAAAATAGACAAGTTTCAAACAGGAGTATTGAAGAAAGAGAGAAGGCACAAATAATATTAAAAACAAAAGGAGGAAGGACTGTGGGAAGATGGCAGAGTAGGGAGCTCCAGGATTCAGCCCTTCTACCAAAACAACTATTAAACTGGCAGGAACTGTCCAAAACAGCTATTTTGAATCTTTGTAAGCCGGAAGGACACTGTGCAACATCCAAGGAAGAGCAGGAGGATGAGGCTGATAACTTATGGTCAAGAGCTGTCAATTGCTCTCTCTGCATGGTGGCTTCTGGCACCCACCCGTCTACTCTCACAGCAGGCTGCCAGGGGGTCCAGTCCCTGGCTAGCTCGCTGGTGACAGGAAAGGACATAAAAGTCCTCTTCCCCAAGACTGGGGTGAGTGCCGCAAATCATGGCTTTTTTTTTAGATTTATTTTTTTCTCTTCCTGATCCCCCCCTAGGGCACTCTGGAGCTGGTGTGGCCCCCTTTTTGAGTCCCTGGCCCTGTTTTGGTGGGAAAGACTGACTTGGGAAAGTCCTCTCCAGCAGTCCCCTCCTCCCAGCGTTTGTTCTTCAGGCAAAAGTAGCTTGAGACAATGAAAGGAGTGTAAGAAACTAGGGATGGACAGTCCAGGGCAGAGTCCTGCTGGCTTCAAATACCTGGTAGAGGAGGTCTGCCTCCTGGGAAACAAAGGGGACAACCAGACTCCTATAAACAGGGGGACTCCACAACAGCTAATAAGCAAAAGCCCAAGACAAGACAGAGGCCCACGAAGACAGGGAAAACTGCACTGCACTCGCCCGAGCAGACCTTCCTGTAGGAGGGGTGGAGCTCAAGAACGCCTCTGCTGACACAGCAAGCGGGGAGCAGAGGTAGCTCAAGCCATGTGTGCCTCCCTCCCACACGGGAGGTCCTGGGTTCGGTTCCTGGTGCCTCCTAAAAAAAAGAAAAAAGATGATGAGCACACAACAAAAGGACACAGAGAGCAGACAGCAAGCACAAACAATGAGAGGGGCATAAATAAATTAATTAATTATTAATATCTTAAAAAAAAAAAAAAGGTAAGTCTGTCTGTCACCAGCTAATTCCAAAATCAAGAAACAGTTATTTCAGGGAATAAATCTCAGAGTTAACATTTTAAAATATTAAAATGTACAGGGTGCAACAAAAAGTACCAGACAAAGAAACAGGAAATGATGGTCCATCCAAAGGAAGAGGATAAAAATTCAGAAAACAGGGAAGCAGCTCCCATCGACCATATGTGAAGGCAAGCTGGCCCGCATCCATGGAGAGCTGACAGCCTGTGCCCACGGAGAGCTCATGGCCCATGCCTGCAGAGAGCTGGCACAGCAGGATGACACAACAAAGGGAGACTAGAAGGCACAGAAGAACACACAGTGAATGGACACAGAGAGCAGAGAGCAAGCAAGGTGCAAGGGGGAGGAAATAAATAAATAAAGAAATCGTTTTTAAAAAATTCAGAAAACACCAGAGAAGAAGACAAGAATGTGGGCATACCAAATAAGCCTTAAAAAAATCGATCTTCAGGGAAACAGACTTGGCCCAGTGGTTGGGGCATCCATCTACCACATGGGAGGTCTGCGGTTCAAACCCCAGGCCTCCTTGACCCATGTGGAGCTGGCCCACAAGCAGTGCTGATGTGCACAAGGAGTGCCGTGCCACGCAGGGGTGTCCCCGCGTAGGGGAGCCCCACATGCAGGGAGTGTGCCCTGTAAGGAGAGCCACCCAGTACGAAAGAAAGTGAGCCTGCCCAGGAATGGCACCACACACACAGAGAGCTGACACAACAAGATGACGCAACAAAAAGAAACGCAGATTCCTGTGCCGCTGACAACAACAGAAGCAGACATAAAGAACATGCAGTGAATGGACACAGAGAACAGACAATTTGGGTGGGGGGAGAAGGGAGAGAAATAAAATAAATCTTAAAAAAAAAAGATCTTCAAAATTCTCAAGGATATCAAGGCAAAAAGAGAGAAAGAGTTAAATGATAAAAGGAAAACAATGAATAAGCAATATGGGAATCTTAGTGAAGAGTAGAAATTTTAAAAATAAAACAATCACTGGAGTTGAAGACCGCAATAAGTGAAATGAAAAATTTCCAAGAACATTTCAAGAGCAGATTAGAGCTGGTAGAAGCAAGAATCAGTGAACGTGAAAACTAGATACTTGAAATGAGTCAGGCTGAGGACCAGAAAGAAAAAGAAATTATTAAAAGTGAAAATAGCCTAAACATCGCTGGGACACCATCCAGCATACCTGTATATGCATTATGGGAGTCCCAGAAGAAAGAAAGGGGCAGAAGGAATATTCAAAAATACAGTTATAGAGAACTTCCAAAACTTAGCAAAAGACATGAATATGCACAGCCAAGAAGCCCAGAGAACACCAAGCAGGGAAAACATGAAGAAAAATACAGTGCATCATTTATTGAACACAGTATCAAATGCAAAGGACAAGGAGAGAATCTGAAAGCTGCAAGAGAAAAGCATCGTGTTATCTAAAAGGGAATCCCAATTAAATTGAGTGCTGATTTCTCATCAGAAACTATGGAGGCCAGAAGGCAGTGGGCTGAAATACTTATAACACTGAAGGAAAACAACTGCCAACCAAGAATTTTATATCCTGCAAGACTTTCTTTCAAAGCCCTGAGGGAGAGATTAAGACATTCTCAGATAATTAGATGCTGAAGGAGCTCATTCCCATTAGACCTGCCCTACAAGCAATGCTAAAGGGAGTTCTTCAGGCTAAAGGGATAGACGCGAGGCAGTGGTTCAAAGCAGCAAAAGAAATAAAGACCTCTGGCCAACGAAACCATTAGGGCATTTACAGGGGCCAGTATTATTGTATTGTTTGATATGTAACTCCAGTTATTACTTACTACAGGTGCTAAAATGCAAATGCATAAAAAATTATGATAAACCTATCATTTTGGACATATAATGCACAAAGACATAAGTTGTAACAAGTACAAAAAAAAAGAGTAAGGGGACAGAGGGATACAGGAAAAGTATACGTGCATGGTATTAAAGTTAAGTTGGTATCGAACCAAATATGACTGTTACACATTTAGGATGTTAAATTTTATCCCCATAGTAACCACAAGGAAAATAGGTGAAAAGTATCCAGAGAGAAATGAGAAGGCACTCAATATAGTACTACACAAAAAACCAAATAAATAGAAAAGTAGGCATTAATGGAAGTGAGGGACAAAAAAAAATAAGACATAAAAAAGTCTAAACAGCTAAATGGCAGACGAAAGTCTTGTGTTATCAGTAGTGACTTTAAATGTAAATGGATTAAACTCTCAAGTCAAAAGCCAGAGAATGGCAAAATGGATTAAAAAAAAAAGTATGACCACCTATTCTAAATTTAAATTTTAAAGATACAAATAGGTCAAAAGTGAAAGGATGAAAAAAAAATAGACCATACATGTAGTAACCAAAAGAAAGCTGTGATAGCTATGTGAATGTCAGATAAAATAGACTTTAAGTCAAAAGCAATTATGAGATGGGCCACCGTTCTTCGGGCCTCCCCAGGTTGGGATGCCATGGCTCCACTGCGGGCTGAGGCAGCTCCTTTTTGGCATTGAGATGTCTAAAAAAGCTGGTGTGATGAAAAACCAAGCAAGGAAGCATAGAGACCACTGCCTCCCTCTAGTCTTGTGCCAGTTGATCCTAAAGGTTGTCTCCATAGCCATCCATGTCAAATCCGGCTCCAAGCAAGCTGTTAAAACATTTTGACAGCTGAAGCTGTAAATATAGCTAGTGCAGCCCCTTCCTCAGAAGGAGAGCTGATGCTGAGCTCTTTTGGTACCTTTCCAAGGCACTCAGGAAGAGTGATGTGGTTTTGCATAAGGGTGGTAAATCTTGTGAGAAGGTGGTAAAGCTTTTTGGCCTCCACAACTCCCGTAGAGATCTTGGGGGAAATTTTAAAAGCAAGCTGAAAACAAATAGAGGTCAGAAATGAAAAATACAGTAAGTGGACTTGGCCCAGTGGTTAGGGCGTCCGTCTACCACGTGGGAGGTCCGCGGTTCAAACCTCGGGCCTCCTTGACCCGTGTGGAGCTGGCCCATGTGCAGTGCTGATGCGTACAAGGAGTGCCGTGCCACGCAGGAGTGTCCCCCGTGTGAGGGATCCCCATGTGCAAGGAGTGCACCCCGTAGGGAGAGCCACCCAGCACAAAAGAAAGTGCAGCCTGCCCAGGAATGGTGCTGCACACATGGGGAGCTGACACAGCAAGATGACGCAACAAAAAGAAACACAGATTCCCATGCCGCTGACAACAGAAGCGGACAAAGAAAGAACATGCAGCAAATAGACACAGAGAACAGACAACTGGGGCGGGGGGGAAGGGGAGAGAAATAAAGAAATAAATCTTTAAAAAAAAAAAAAGAAATGAAAAATACATCTTCGAGAAACTTTTTTACTGCTAACACTGAAGGAGCTGTTGAACAGGAAAACATATTTAAATGCACAGGAAAACATGGAAGTATATTTTAAAATTAAGAACAAGACTAAAAAAAAAAGTAGAAAATTTTAAAGTACTAAACATTGCTTACAGGGTTTTAAATCCCTGACCCAAAACAGCTTAGCATGGAACTATGATTTCACGGCATGACAAAATAGCAAAGCTGGAAAAGATATTCGAGATGACCCCACTTCCCCCCTTTCAATTTGTGGTGAGCTTCTAGTATCCAGAGGTTGAGAGATTAATCAACATCACACCCTTCAGGATGGTGACTAGAACCCGGGTCCCTTGATTCCTAGTTGAATGCAGTTTATCCTGATTATAAATTAAAATGATACTTTTTCCATTCATGCTTTACTTGTTGAGAATATTTCTGGAATTCTGGGGATTGCCTTCTAACTCAGTTTACAAGTGACAGAATACTTAACACTCTGCTGTGTAGTCTTACATTATATTTTTAAATACTTATCTAAATGCAAAAATATTTTCTACATCTTTTAAAAATTATATTGACAAAGAGTGGGTATAGCTCAGTGGTTGGGTTTCCGCTTCACATTTCAAGATCTCTGGTTCAACCTCAGTACTTCTTAAGAAAACAAAAACCAAACCAAAAACAAACAACAAACTATATTGAGCCTTTTATGAAAACATAAATAAGAATAATCAAGACTTTTAAGGGAAGTGGATGTGGCTCAACTGATAGGGCATTTGTCTACCATATGGAGGGTTCAAACCCAGGGCCTCCTGGCCTGTGTGGTGAGCTGGCCCACGTGCAGTGCTGCCACACATAAGGAGTGCCGTGCCATGCAAGGGTGCCCCCATGTAGGGGAGCCCCATGTGCAAGGAGTGCACCCCACAAGGAGAGCCACCCCATATGAGAAAAGCACAGCCCGCCCGGGGGTGGCGTCACACACAGAGAGCTGATGCAGCAAGATGACGCAACAAAAAAAAGACACGGTTTCCCAGTACCACCAGATAATGCAAGTGGACACAGTAGAACACACAGCAAATGAACAAAATGGACATAAAGAGCAGACAACGGGAGGTGGGGGAGGAGAGAGAAATAAATTTAAAAATTTTTAAAAAGACTTAAAAAAAATTACGGGTCAGTCATTATATACTGATAAAAGGGACAGTTCAACAAGAAGATGTAGCAATTATAAATATATATATGCATCTAACCACAGAGCCCCAAAATATATGAAGCAAATACTGGCAGATTTGAAGAGAGAAATGGACAGTTCTACATTAATAGTAGAAGACATTTATATACCGCTTTCCATAAAGGATAGAAGTCAGAAGATCACTAAGTAAATAAAAAGACTTGAATGATACTCTAAACCAACTCGACCTGAAGGACACATGGTGTGATGGTAGCAGAATATTGTGACTGCAATTAACAGCACTGAAACATATATCTAAATGTGACTTAAAGGGGGATTGTTAGATTGTTTATATGGTAATAGAAACATTTTTTAGAAGTCCATAGAACTGCATCACATAGTGAACCATAAATTAAATGATAGACTATAGTTAAAAGTACAAATATAAAAATGTGGTTTCATTAATTGTAACAAATGTTCCACATCAATACAAGGTGTTAATAAAATGGTGATATATGGGAATCCCATATTTTATGCATGATGGTTCCATAAACCTACAACTTCTCTAATCAAAAAAATAAAGTGAGTATATAATGAGAGGTCCAGAAGAATTTAAAAAGATAAAAGAGTGCTATAAAAAAAAACTATATGCCAAAGAGTGCATAAAGATGCATATATTTAGATGAACTGAGCACATTCTTTTAAAAATAACCAACTCAAAAAGAAATACAAAGTCCAAATAGTTATAGCCATTAAAACAAGTGAATCAATTGTTTAATTTTCTCACACAGGGAAACACCAGGCATAGATGACTTTATAGTTAATTCTGTAAGCGTTCAAGGAACTTATCATTCTAATCTTATGCAAACTCTCTAAGAAAAAGAATATGACGACTCATTCTGTGAGTCCACTATAACTCAATGCTAAAACTGGGAAAATACAACAAAGATAAAATCACAGGAAAACTTTACTCATGCACATAAAGGCAATAATCTTAAAGAAATATTATCAAAATGAATGGTGCGCTTTATGAAAAATTATAATACATCACAATAAACTGGGCTTATTCCAGGAATGTAAGGCTTAGCTTTAGAAAATCTGCAATTATCATTCACTGCTTTAACATATTAAAAGAAAAAAACAATATGGTTACCTCAAGAGATGGAGAAAACACTTTTAATGAAAATCAGAATACCTATTTAGGATTTTTAAAAATTTAGCTCAGATAGAATGGCATTTCCTTAATCTGTTAAAGAAAGTCTACCCAAATTTTACAGAAATCATTATTTTTAACAACAAAACAGTGAAAGCTTTTAAAATCAGGAAGAAAATAGAAAAGAAATAAAAGGTATGGATGTGGAAAGGAAAAAACAAAACTCTTATTATTCACAGATGATATGATTATCCAAATAGAGTATTTCATTTACAACCTTAAAATTCTATATATTCATAATGCGCTTTTCTAACAGCCAAGAACTGGAAGTCATTCAAATTGTTCATCAGTGGTAGAATAGATGGACACATTTGAGGAGAGTCATACCATAGTGAGTGTGAACCAGCTACAACCATCGTCAACGAATGTGTGGAGCTCACAAACTTAAGGTCAAGGAAAAGAATCCAGGCACAAAAGAGCACATGCTGTTTGATCCTATTTATAAGATGACAAAAACAGGTACAACTTACCTGTTCAGTGAAAATGAACAGGTGCAGCTTACCTGTTCTGTGAAAATGCTTTCCCCTGGGATGCAGGAATGCAGTGTGCAGTGAATGAGTGAGGTGGGGCAGGACTGAGAGTCAGTCAGGTAGGTTTGCACTTACCAGGTGACTGGCCTTCCACAGGGGACATAATCCTTGATGCTCTGGTTCCTCAAATGGAAAAAGGCATGCTAATAATGGAACTCAACTGCACTCAATGGATTGTTATAAGGTGAAGGGGATAATATATGGGAAGCATCTGGCCCACAAAGTTCTGCAAAATGGTAGCTGTGGTTGTTATCGTTGTTACTGTTTTCATGACCCTATCCACTAGGGGAATAAAGCACAGGAAGCAGTAAGTTGAACTCGGCAGGTGGCGTTAGATTTCAGGATGTTTCCTCCAGAGCCACTTTGAGGACTGTGATGGTTGAAGTCCTGTGCCAGCTGGCTGGGTTACGGTGTCCAGTGGTTTGGTTAAATGCTAGCCTACTTGTTGTTGTGAAGGTGTTCTGTAGTTGGGATGAGCAACTACATATTGAGATGAAGGAGATAACCCTTGATAATATGGGTGGGTTTCATCTAATTAGTTGGAGATTTTAAATGCAAACAAGGAAGAATTCCGGGATTGTACTAGTCAGCCAAAGTGTTACTGATACAAAATACCACAAATCTGTTGGCTCTTATAAAGGGTATGTATTTGGGGTAGAAACTTGCAGTTACCTGGCCATAAAGTGTGAGTTACTTCCCTTACCAAAGTCTGTTCCCATGTGTTGGCACAAGACAGCTGCTGACGTCTGCAAGGGTTCAGCCTCCCTCTCCCTCTTAAGGCTCCGTGGTCCAGCTTCTTCCAGTACCAGCTGTAGGCTGGGATAAGTCTTGTCCCTCTCCAGGGGCTCATTTCTCTCCCGACTCAGCTGCTCAGGGCTCTGGTCTCTGCAGCTGCAAACTTTCAGGCAAATGGCTCATCTCGCTTCCTGGGGCCTCTGCCATGTCTAATGGAGCCGTGTCTCCTTCCTCACACATCTCCTTCTCTGTGTGTTTACCTCCCAGGCTCCAGCTCAAAGCTCCAACCTCCCTTCTCTGCGGTGCCGTTTCTCTGTGAGTCCCCACCCACCAGGGGGGCAGGGACTCAATGTCCTACTGACGTGGCCCAATCAAAGCCTCAAGCGTTATTTAATCAAGTAAAAGTGAAATTTCTGAATCCAGTATAACCTAATATGCCCAGAGGGACAAACCAGTTCCCAACCATAATCCAATATCTATTTTTGGAATTCATAAACAATATCAAACTGCTCCAGGGATGAAACAGGATCTCTGTCTCAAGACCACATCCTCCTCCTCTTTCTGAGTTTCCAGCTAAGCTCTTCAGACTCAAAGCATCACTCTCACTGAAATTTCCAGCTTCCAGACCTACCTACATACAGCTGTCCTTCTGGTTCTGTTGCTCTGGAGAACCTGACACCGGGCCCCCCGCATCCTCGATGTCCTCTTTTCCTCCTGCGTTGGTGTTGCCTTACCATGGACACACAGGCTCGCCAAATGGCCAGCTGAGCAAATGCAGGGGCTGAAGCAACTGCCTGCTTGAAGATGCTTCCCGCAAATCTCAGAGCAGCAGAACAGACCTTTCATTCCTGCCTTTTTGGTGAAAGCTGCTGGAGTTCAAGGCCATTTTGGTTGGCGCTGAGAGTGGCTGGAAAACCTTATAATACGGCTTTCGTAGGAACCAGTCGGGCAGCCCCCACCCCCACCCCACCGCAGCCTGTTGGTGCACAGGCATTTACACAAAAAGAAACACCACACCTGCTTTTTTAAAAAAATTCCCCAATTTTCCTGATTTTGTAAAAGCTCCTAAAGTAGATTTTGAATTGTACAGTTTTCATACAATGTAGTTTTTGCAAAGTGTTTCTTGAACAATTATCTGTGCTTAGTGTTTAAAGTATAACGTTGCTCAGAGAGAAGGAATATAATGTACCCATTTAACATAACCTTTATTAACGGGGAGACCACTGAGCCCCAAAGAAGGAGATGGGAAGGGGACGATGGCGTGACCGGCTTTCTGGCTTCTGGGAGGGAGTCATCCACATGCATGGCCAGACGCGCTTCCGTAAAGGTTCATGGCTTCATTCATTAGGAGGGCGACTGGGGAAAGCAAGTAAGCAACACACGCACCCACGCACACGTGCTCCAAGGGGCAGAACGAGCGAGTGTCTAAGCAGCTGCCAATGTAACTTCCGTTTCACCTCAAGACGTGTTTGAGCATTTTAACAAAAGTGCAGAAACTATGAGCTATTCCCCTAGTTCCTGTAATAAAGAGGGAAGGTGCTCAAAGTGGGGAAGGGTGGGTCGGGGGGCACATAGCACAATAGAAACCACGTGTCGCAGTGTGGCGGCTTGCTCGGTCTGTAGAGGTGGGGTCTGGCTGCGGACGAGGAGTCGGTCCAGCTCTGGACGAGGGGTCGGTCCGGCTTGGGACGAGGGGTCGGTCCGGCTTGGGACGAGGGGTCAGTCCGGCAGCAGACGAGGGGTCGGTCTCACAGGGGTTGCGCGGTTCGGCTGACGGGGTCGCCCGGCAAAGCCGGCGACGAGGGGGTCGCCAGGAGAAGCAGGCGACGAACTGGGGACAAGGGAGGCCAGGCCCTTGTCGGGGGCTCTCAGGACTGGAGGGCGCACGGCAGAAGAACTACCGCGGAGACGAGGTAAACACGCAGGTCTAATTTTATTGAGGAAGTGGCTACAATTTTATAGGGGCTGGGGAAGGCTGATTGGTCAAAGCTTATGCCATGTTCTGATTGGTTGCTGCAAGCAGTTACTGGGGAGAAAGGTCAGTGGGAGGTACTGGAAGGGGGAGGGGTGGTGGTTAGGGATTGGCTGTCGCTGTTGCTGGGGGAAGGGGCAGGGTTTAGGGATTGGTGGCTGCTGTTGCTGGGGTAGAGGGCAGACTTGAGTTTCCCGCCTTGTGCCTGGCTGTTGCTGCTGTCGGGGGGAGGGGAAAAGGCAGACTGGAATTTTCCGCCCTGCGCCTGCGCAGGGAGAAAGAAGAAGAAGGGTGCCGCCCCACAGGCATCGTGTGGCGCCATCCGGGAGGAGGGGCGGCCGCGGAAGCATGGCTGCCGAGAAGGGGAGACCCGAGGGCACTCTGCGCCCATGCCGAGCTCCCTTCAGGGGTGGCGGTGAGTCCGACCAGCCACCCTATTATGGGGGCAGCGGCTTGGCCTGCCGCGGCCGCTCCCCCGCCAGGCCAGCAAACCACACTGCAGCCCGAGGGGTGACCACATCGCAGCACAGAAGAAAAGCCAGCCTGTCCGCTGCCCAGGCTGAAGGCGGTGCTGTTAATTCCCCTGCACATTAGCGCATTCGGAGCTTTCAGGCAGAAAGTCCTGGCAGAGGTGAGTTTTGCAGGTCGAACAAAGAAGATTCCTTTTTGGAGCAGACCGGATCGAAAGTCACAGATGTGAAAGAGCTTTGAAAGGGTAAAGGATTACGCAAAGGTACGAGATCATGGTTGCTAGCGGTGTGTTTGCTGAGAAGACGGCAGGACAGTCCTTTTCAGTGAATGGCCGTGACAGCACTGTGCCCACTGTGACCGGGCAAGAAGAGTGGCCAGCCTGGTACCGTGGACCCTGGACGAGTGCAGCAGCACCACCTCCTTGCCTCTCTGGCCTTGGTTTCCCCATCTGTAAGTGGGGCATACCCACACCCCGCTCATGGGGCTGCTGGGAGGTCATGCGTATGAGAGGGCCGGCACACAGCAGGGCCCCACACAGCTACCACTCACGGCACCCTTACTCTGCAGCAGACACGGGCTGAGTGTTCTTTGTCCATTTTCTCCTCTCTCGTCACAAGACACCTGTGTGGAGACAATTGTCATTCTCCATTTAGACGAAGACCTGGAGGCTCCAAGAGCCTCTGGGAGACTGAGCAACTTGCCCCAAGGGAAAAGCCTGGCTGAAACACAAACTGGTGATTCCAGCCCCTGTTAAGTCTCTACCACTTGAGCTGGAGAAATGGTGGTTGAGTCCCAAGGAGGCCGGTTGTCCATCTTTTGAAGGCAGGTGCTGTTTGCGTTTCCTGAACTCTTATCCCAGGGCATCTGCTCTAGGGTTGGCTGCCAATAAATACTTACTGAAATGGAATTGTAACGGCTCTGTGGGAACGTCCCTGCTGGCCAGGTCAGATGACAACAGCTGTTGCATGAGCTCCACGTGACTCCCCAATCCAGGGGGAGGACCTCTGCGCGAGTGGGGCTGGGAGGCTGGGCCATTACACACAGAGCTTCCAAGGGCCCCAGACGCGCTACCTGCTCCTCCCACCCTGTGAAGGGGCGCAGGCGCCCTCCAGCTGTCACCATCTGGCCCTGCTGCGGAGCGCAGCTCTGGCCGTCTCAAAGCTCCAACAAAACCACCCAGGAAGTAACATTCATTACGGCATGGCCCTCGTGCTCCGTGAATCTTGGCATGTTTCTGAAGGCTTGATGCAAAGACTGTATTGCAGAAAACACTTATCACCAGCAACTCCAAAATGAAGATTATTAAAGGTACACAATGGGAAATGCACCCAGTGTTCCAAATTAAAGCTTCCTAACATAGCATTTCTTCATTCTTAAAATTAGATGCACAGGGTTCGACATGATGTGATATCTAAATACAACTGAAGTGTGATTTAGAAAGCTCAAGTTATCTTTGAGTCAATGATAAATTAATACCATTGTAGATTTTCTTTGGGATAACTTCTTCAGACGCCAGAGATAATAATGTCCTGGTCTTCAGTTTAATGAAAGATGGGCTTGCATATTCCCTGGGGTGCTAATTAATAGACTCAAACGACCTTCTGCTGCAACACATGTTGTTGGTTTCTCTCTTTCCTGGGTGTTTTCTTTTAAACAAGAGTTTTTCTGTACTCATCACCCTATGCAAGTGCCCAGTTCAGGGCTGGTTCTTATGGAGTATTCCTAACACTGAAAGAGGAAGAAGATTGTTAGCTATTCTGCTCGATAAAAAACAACAACAAGGAAGCACCGGTGGATGAACGAGCCGAATCGTGTTGACGAGCTCCAGAGACTGGCAGATGGAACAACTCACCAACTTGGTACTGTGCCCTGAATCAAACCAAAGCCGACTTGCTGTGATTCGTGAACACTTTCAGGACCTGTTTCCCCATCCAGTGTGCCGTGTGGATGGCAACCCAAGTGCCCAAGACCTCTCCAGCCTGTAGCACGACTACACCTCCATTTTTATTGGCTTTTGTCTCAACCGCCTCCCATAAGCTCTTAGACTCTTGCAAAGCTGCCTCTGGACTTGCCCTGTTCCTCAACAGGTCGGTCAGGTGTGCCCACCATGACGGGTGGCATGCCTGCCTCTCTCCTGGTCCCCCTGGCCCACGGCCGCTGCCTGAAGCCCACGCGAGAGTGACCGGCACTGCCTGAGGGAGAACCCAGTGTCCACGTCACCACCAGGGCTGGAGGTTCTAGACCAGAGGGTGCCGTGTGCCCAGAAACTGTGCGGTGAGTGATATGCTGCTGCAGGGACACGCATGCCTGCTGCTCATACTCGTCGACTCACAGAGGTTCAGGCAAAACCCTTGTACCTCTGCCCCGGTCCATGAGCCCAGCGCAAACCCCCCAGCCTCACACAGAGCCCCCGTGCCGCTTGCTCAGGCAGACCGCCTCCTCCTGCGGGCCCACCGGCCCAGCGGGCAGGTCGGATGTGCTCACCTGCAGTGAGCGCTCGAGGAGGGTCGCGCACCACAGGGGCCCTTCAGCGTTTTCATTAACACGGCTCGTAAGTGCTCCCAGTTTTGTTTAAAATCCTGTAATCATAAATATAAGGGGGAAAGAAAGCTCTTCCTTAGAGTAGAAACCCAACAAAAAAATCTAAAAGGAATGATAGATTTAGAAATCTACCATTTGGCAACCATTGTAATAATAATAGATTCAGGTCAGAATCATCCATGGGTTCTGAAACTAGTGGGTACAATTCAGCAGAGCACAATTTCTTATTATTAGAAAAATTGTGGGTTTACAGAGCAATCATGCAGAAAATACCAGATTCCCATATACCGCCCTATTATTAACACCTTGCATTGGTGTGGTGCATTAGCTACAAATGATAGGAGCACATTTTTATAATTGTACTCTTAACTATAGTCCATGTTCACTGTGTTGTGCAGTTCCATGGATTTTTTAAAAAAATTTTGTTCTAGTACCCTATATACAACCTAACATGTCCCCTTTTAACCACATTCAGATACATAGGTGTCAATGCTGCTGCAGAGAGGCGTTTTTCCCTCTCCAAGTATCTCCCTAAAGATACTCAGTTACAAAGCAACTTTTTGAAAGAGGACAAATACATGGTAACTTTACAAGGAAGAAACCTGGCAGATGCCACCTTACCCCAAAGACCAAAGCTGGCGTCAGCAGGAACAAAACAAAGTGCTGGCATGGGCCTCCTGACGTGACGCCCGGAGAGGGCACAGCCACCTCTGCGGTGCTCCTGCGGAATGCACACACCTGAGCCTCATCGCAGGCAAACACGGGCAACCCCACACTAAGGACCATCTGCAAACTAACTGGCCTGTACTGGGAAGAAACATCATTATGAAGCCCAAAGAATCTCAAGAACTGCTCCAGATGAAGGGAAACTAAAGAGCTATGACACCTGAATGCAGGTCCTGGCTTTTCTTTTGCTCAAAGAGACATTAGGGGGAAATTGGTGATATCCGAATAAGGTCTGTAGATTTGATAATAGTATTGCATCAGTTTTACCAATGATCAATATATACGGTGAAGGAGAGAGAGAAGGTTAAAACACATAATAAAATGTTAACTTATGGAAAATGCAAGTAAAGGATACGTGGGAGTTCTTTGAACCACTCTCACAACTTCTCTGAAAATTGAAAATTATGTCAAAATTTAAAAATACATATTTTGTTAAATCTGAATTATTCTTTGGTGTCTAAAGACATATTTATATGCTGCCAAAAGAGGACCAATGGGAGAAATGGTTATTTTCCAAGCAATGGTCATGTATAATCTTCTTGGATGTAAGATCTCAGCTGCCTTCCCAGACCTTTGGGGACAGAGAATCATCATTCTTACTTGGATTTGAACCAATTCTCTTCCTGTCAGAGATTTACAATACTGTCTGTAAACTGATGATGCCAGTTATGTCTATAGCTCTGTGCTCCAGACTCCTACCAACTACTTACTTACATCTCTATGTAGATGGTTAACCCACTTAGATGATGTCTTAGTTTCCCAGCTGCTAAAGCAAATACCATGCAATGGGTTGGCTTAAACGATGGGCATTTACTGGTTCGTGGCTTTGAGACTAACAGAAGTCCAAAATCGAGGCATCTGCAGGGTGATGCTTTCTTCCTGAAGACTGTGTGTGGGGTTGTGGAGATGGTTGCCTGCGATCCTTGGTCCTTGGCTTTCCTGTCACATGGCAATGCACATAGCCGTGTCTTCTCCATCCTCTCCCGGGCTCCACTGACTCCGAACTTCTTCCCATGGCTTTCCTTCTCTTTGTCTGAATTTCATTCTGCTGATAAGGATCTCCAGTAATCTGGAAAAAAACCCACGCCTTCACTGAAGTAACACAATGGGTCCGCACCTACCCAATTCAGTCCTCCACAGATGACTTAGTATGTCCAAAACAGAATTCTTGATTTTCCCCTCCCCCCCACAATAGTTCCTTCCTCCTTCCCCTCCTTCCCAACCAATTAATGGCATCATAGTTGCTTGGGTCAAAAAACCCCTAGGAGTCATTCTTGATTTGCCTCTTTTCTTCACCCCTCCCCTACACATCCAGTCTATTAGCAAGTCTTTTAGGCTTTATATCCAAAGAAGACCTTGGATCCAAATACTTCCCATCTCCACAGCCAACACCCTAACTTAAGCCTCTATCATCTCTTGGCCAGATGACTGCAATGATTTTCCAACTGGTTTCCCTGCCTCTACTCTTGCCATACATCTTCCCTTCCCATAGTACATTCTCCTTACAGCAGCGCGTGGTCTTTTGAAAGCGTACATTAGATCATGTTGAATCCTGCCTAAAATCCTTCATGACTTTCCTTCAGCATGACCTACAAGACTGCCCACCCATCTCAGCTCTACCGCTCCTTCCCTTGCCCTCCATACTAACTTCAGTAACACAAGCTGACTTGATGTCATCTAACCGTGTTACCTGCACCATGAGGTAGATCCTCCTGGCAGTCTTCGAAGTAAGCATTCCCAAATTCTGATCCCAAATTCTGATCGTGGAGCACTCCTCCTCAGCTTGCCATGTGCCTTGGGGAAGGCTGGGTATGTGTTCAGCGCCAAGGTCTCTGTAAGTGCCAGCCCTGGTGGTCCTTTCCCCTTGCCTGTTTCTGGCTTCGACATGCACATGGGGCATCATTCTGGCCAAGGACCCATGATGGTAAATCTTCAGGGTGAGGGGGGGACTTCTTTGAAAAATTCCTTCATTTGACCAAAAAAGACACAAGGAAGGACAGTTTCTCTCCACATGAGTAATGTGTCTGCATGTGACACCTGGAGCTACAGCACTCATCTTAACCTAAGGACAAAATTTACCTGCTAAAAAAGGCAGAGCAGAAGTATGGGAAGAAATGGGGGCCTCATGACATGCTCAGCCACTGAGTTACCAACCTCTAAAGGCCCTTCCTCAACATTTCTTCTTATGCGAGAAAATACACTATCCTTATTGTCCAGTCCTTTCTGAGTTGAGGTTTCTGTTTCTTGCCTCCTCAAGGAGATATGTCCTGTTGAAGCTTTGTCAACCCACTTCTTAACTTGGCCTCAGGCCTGCATTAGTCACTCTCTAGAGAATGCTCCAAGTCAAATTGTTGCTGCATTTAGCATCAAAAAGATCTGCATTTGGATTTCCTTGGTCTTAACTGTTAGCATTACATGGAATCCTTCCAGATGGCGAAATGCCATAGGAATAACAATTTCGATATGTTTATTGCACTTTGCATTTTACAAAGCTTACAATCTTTTCCTTCAACAAATAATTCTTAAGTGCCAGGCAGGGTTGATGTAGATGCAGCAGTGAACAAAACAGATGAGATCTCTGTCCTCATGAATCTCACAAGGGAGCAAGTAGGATGATTTCAGATTGTGGTTAATGATATGAAGAGATCACTAGGGCAATGAAGTAGAGAGAACTGAGTAACTGGGGTGGGGAGATTTGTTTAGCATGGGTGGCCAGGGAAGGCTTCTCTGAGGAGGTGACTTGAAATGAGAGTTAAAGGATGAGAAGCAGACACAGGAATTGCTGAGGGAGTTGTCCAAGATCAAGTGTTGGCCAACTCCCAAGTTTCCTTTAAGAGCCAACTCCAATGTCAGTGCCCCCTTAAAGTCCTTCCCGCATCCTTGAGCAGTTGGCCACTCTCTGCCTCTGATGCCAAAGAACATTTGTATTGATGTTATCTCACTGTTGTCTCCCCTTCCAGGCTGTGGTTCTATCACCCTTTCCCAGAAAACCTTTTTCCGGAACTGCAAAACTGGTCCATTTGACCTGCGAACAAACTGAACAAATGATGGGTTTGAGTTTCTCTTTACTCTTAGTCCCGTAAGGCAGTGGAGGTAAGGAAAAGGTGAAATAGCAAACACGGGCAGAAAGGAGGAGAAGGAAAAGAAGCAAAGGGCTTGCATCACCTACTGTGGAAGTCCTGAATTTAGAACTGCCGCTTCCTAGAGTTGGAAGGCATATTGGAGATCAAGTCATGCAATATGTGTGCTTTGCCCTGGGGTGGAAGGTTTTATACAAGCTTCCGGGATGCTCAGGCTTTGGTTGGGAGCAGAGCAGGCTCCCAGGAAGTGATTAAAGCAAATTTTCGGTGCCCCTCCATACCCTCCCAGTGGCCCCAAGAACGGGTGCCCTCATATTGCTCCGTCATCGCAAGGTGGGTTGATGTGGCAAAGGGGTCCCCGCAGGAGCCCTGCACCGCGCACCAGGATAACCCCTGGACCATCCCTTCACCCTAGTCCTTCCCTGGCAGGGGGGAAGCAGGGAGACAGGAGAAGCCACCACGCCCCTGAGTGTCTGGATGTCTGCAGGAGAGACCGCATTGCAAGGTGGGTTGATGTGGCAAAGGGGTCCCTGCAGGAGCCCTGCACCGCGCACCAGGATAACCCCTGGACCATCCCTTCACCCTAGCAGGGGGGAAGCAGGGAGACAGGAGAAGCCACCACGCCCCTGAGTGTCTGCATGTCTGCAGGAGAGACCGCCTTGGTGTTTCTCCCGGGGACCCTGGTGCACTTGGAAGCTGGGGCGGGGAGACCATCCTGGAAATGCCCCTCCACAGCTTGCGCGGAGTCCCCTGCACGGCCCTGAACTTGCCGCCGCCCCCTCTGCACTTCGTGAGAACCTGCTCTCTGCAGCCCCAACGGTTCTCCGCCTCTGTCCCCGAGCTGATTAACACTCTATTGGAAGAATTCCCAGGCCCTTCAACCCCCTTCAGAAGCTATTTTCCTATTTTCCATGGTGCACTCTTTAAGCGGGGACAGAGTAGACATAAAATAACGTCAATGCCGAATTCCCAGAAGACATCCAGGCATTAGATCTGTACTTATTAATCCTTCACATAGAAACAGGAAGACATTTCCCTTTCATCTATTAATTGATCAATAAAAATGTATCCATAACCTACAATGTCCTCAGAAGTAGGCTTTTTTTTTAGGTCCTGGGACCCAGGATTGAACCTGAGACCTTATATGTGGGAACCCAGTGCTCAACCAATGAGCTATACCGACTCCCCCAGAATGAGGCATTTTGGAGAAAAAAAGAACAACATGACATGGTCCTGGCTTGTCCCAGGATAATCGGCATCCCTAGAATGACTAATGGATGTGAAACAATGAGAAAAAAATGAAACAATGGCATGTGCGACTGATCACAGGGCAAAACCGCTGGGCTGTGTCCTTCTCAAGGATGGACCCCTTTCTCGGGGTGGGGTCTCCCTCCCCGTATTTTGGAGTTGAACTTGGCCTCTGGCACCGGCATGTGTAGCTGCGTGAACCAACTTGACCAGCAGATGGGTGCTCTAGGCCCTTGGCACAGACGCCTGGAAGTCCTCCTTCCACCCGGGAAGCCGCGGCCGCGAGTGGCCCCAGCACTGCTCCCCCTTCCCGCGAGGCTCCCGGAGCGCCCATCTGCTTGCCGTGGGCGCGGCTTCGTCAGGCGTGACTGCCGCTGGGCCCCTGGGCTGGCGCCACCACCCTCTCCCGCTCGCCCTCGGGCTGCGGGCACGTCGCTCGGGTTGGCGGGTCGGAGCTGCCGCCGCTCCTCTTTGCAGGGCCTGTGCCCTCCTCCCTCTCTGCTTGGGGGAGCGCAGGGTTTAGGAAAAGGTACCTCCTGCCGGAGAAGTCCCACCTGGTCTAGCACCTCCCCAAATGACACGGTCAATCCGAGCCACCACATTTGCCCTGAGCTCCCAGTGCCGAGCACCCCACAGAAGCAAGACGTCAGCCTGGGCGGAACTGGCTGAAAAGGCCGCTTGGGGGGGGCACCCGGCCTGGCCCTCGCCGCACTGCGTGATTGGAGAGGGAGGGCAAGGGGCTCCAGCGCGCGGAGGACTGGGCGGCCCTGAGCAGGCCAGGTGGGGCGGGGCGGGGCGAGCCGTGGGGAGGAGGACACGGGGGCCCGGCGTGTCCGGGGCTGCGGGCATGTTTTAGGGGTGCAGCTGAGAGTGAGCACGCGCTGTGCCAGGTACTGCGCCAAGGCTGGAGACACAGCAGACGGGCAAAGTCTACTGCCCGTGTGGAGCTCAAGTTCTGGTAATAAGAGGCAAGCGACAAATAGAAAAAATATGTAAATTATATAGTATTTGAAACCAGTTAAATGCTATGGAGAAGAATGAAAAGGGAAGGTGAAAGGGTGAGCTGGAGAGAATAAGTACCAAAATGCAAATACCCGTCTTAGAAAAGGTCGCCCTGAGAAACATGACATTTGAACAGTGGTTTGAAGGAGTTGACAGAGTGAGCCAGGTGACGATCCACAGGAAGAGCCATCCTGGCAGGTAGACTAGCAAGGGCAAAGGCCCTGAGGTAGGAGCTAAATCGGCATATTTGCAGAATCACGAAGAGGCCAAAATAACCGGAGCGGACAGCGAGCGGGGGCAGTACATGGAGTTAGAGATGCAGTGGGGAGACAATCGTAGGGGCCTGGGGGCCGTGGAAAGGGCTTTCTGTACCTGCTGCTCTGAGGGACACTCAGGCTGGCGGGTGGGCACAGGGAGACTAGTCAGAGACGCAGCAGCAGTCAAGGCCGGTGAGCTGCTGATGGGCCGGGGTGAGCGCTGTGCAGGGAGAGGTGCTCTGTAGGTCGTCCCGACAGGCGGGCTGCCGCACAGGACCCGGGGCACGGGCAAGCAAGTCGAGGAAGGCGCCGAGGGGTTCCAGCAGCTGAGATGTGGGAGGTGGGGGGCGAGGAGGCGCGGGCGGCGCTGGGCAGAGCTGGGCCCTGAGACCCTGCGCGCCTGCCAGAGCAACAGGGAGTGATGCAGACTCCGAGGCAGGCGAGGCGTGGCAAAATTACCATCCTAGGACAACAGGCGGGAAGCTGTGGTCAGATGGAGCGGAGCAGGGAGAGCAAGGAACAGACCCAGGCACTCTGCCTTCTCTAGGCACGAGGTGGTAACTATAGGAAGGGAAAAAAATTCGGAGTATAACGCAAAAGTGTAATGGGAGCACAGGGGGGCTTAGTAAAAATAAGTCCAACCCTTCCAACACCCCCCTCTGGGTCTGAGGCCTTCCTTCGCGTTTCTAATTCCCAGGGCTTTACTCTTTGGGGAGTTACCTGGCCATGTCTCGGCGCCCCTTTGAACTCTCGACGGCACGCCCCGGCTTCTGGGGTGGGGTGGGGCTGCTAGCTTGTCTCCCACTGTGCACAATGTGACCGCTTCCCTTGAGTTTTCTCCCAAGCCACTGACGCGGAAAGTTGTCGCAGCCAACTGGAGGGGTCCCTGAGGGTTGGAGGGCGGCCACGGAGGCAAAGGGTGTGAG
Organism: Dasypus novemcinctus; assembly: GCF_030445035.2. NCBI lineage: Eukaryota > Metazoa > Chordata > Mammalia > Cingulata > Dasypodidae > Dasypus > Dasypus novemcinctus. Next base: position 110,811,214 of record NC_080685.1, read on the forward strand.
GAGGGCGACGCTGCTCCCCAGCCTGGCAGGAAGCCGAGGCCACGCACAGCTTGCTCCCCAGGAGCAGCTCGCAGCCCTCACGGCAGGTTCCTCCCCCGCTGGGGGGAGAAACCAGAAACAACAGCAGCTTGGAGTCAAAAGGAATGTCCTCCCTCCCCCTCCCCCCTTCCCCCCTGCTCACCCCCTCTGCATCTCCTCCCCTCCTCTTCCCCTCCCCTCCCTTTCCCCCCTCCTCCCTCTCCTCCCCGGCCCCCTCCCTCTCTCCTTGAAGTGCCGAGGTCCTGGGTCCACCTGTGTCCAGGGATTTATCTTCACGCTGTGCCACGTGTGGTCTCCACTCCGGGGGGCTCCCCGGGGGGCAGTCAGCTGTTGGGAAGGGCGTGGGCTGGGAGCGCACCCTCCCTTGGCGGCTGTTTCCCACCCCGCTGGCCAGCTCTTGGGTAAAGGGAGATCTACACTAGCTGCGAGGGAGACAGAGACGCGCAGCCTCTATTCTGGGAAGCCATGAGCGCCGTTAAAACCGGGAGTCTTTTCCCTTTTCCCCTGTGAGAGGCAGGGGGTGCGTGTGATGGAGCCTGCTTCCGCAGCTCTTCTCCCTGCAGGACGCTCACGCCCCAGCTCCTTCCGTCCAGGCCCCAAGCACCTTCGTTTCCAACCACACACCCTTCAAGTCCAATTCCTAGAGCAACACTGTTTCCTCCCTGAGAAGGGTTCCGTGGCCAACCTCTTGAAGGTAACATTTTTCCCTCCCAAACCACAAAAGAACAGGGACTTTTTAAAGGAAGAAATAACAGGACTTAGGGAAGGAGACGAGGGAAAACTAAAGTTCCATTCTTACAGACCAGAAACCAGGAGTTTCCCTATTAGAAATAGAAGCCAGAGACTAGATTTACAATTGTGGTAGCAAAGAACGGATGGGGAAGGGAAGAGAGTATATTTTAGTAGGAAATGGTTATGTGGGGTTTGGACATGATAAATTCGGGGTAAGTGTGAGACATCAAGGTAAAACATTATTCCAGGTTCTTGAAAACACAGAAGAAAGTGGGCAGTAAGAAGTCAGGTTGAAATATGGATAAAATCGCTGTGTGCCTCAGTTTTCTCATCTGTAGGATGGGGGCAATCGTTAGAACCTGCTACGTGGGTGAGTGTGAATGGTGGAGTGCTGGTAGAACGGGGCTGGGCACACAGCACTGAGAAAGCGTTAGCCGTGATGGCCATGGTCCTTTACAAGTCGCTGGCAAGCCACCAGCAGAACGCGTTCTCCCAGAGAGAGAGGTCTGAGCGAGAAGAGGGCAGGAAGCCTCTCCCCGGGGGTGACACACGTGGCAGGTAGGTGGGTAAGACCTGGGAGGCAGGAGGAGACTCTGGGAAAGTGCAGGGCTACAGGAGCCTTGAGAGGAGGAGTCCAGGAGTGGCTGGTGACGTCAAATGCCGTTGCAGCTGGAGCAAGCACAGTAAGATTTGAGGGCAAGAACCGCTGTCTTCAACAAACAGGTCGTTCGGACACGTTGAGAGAGAGTCTCATTAAAATATCGGAAATAGCAAACCAAAGTCATGGAAGATAAAGGATGGGTAGAGAGTCAAGGGCAAGGGCAGGCGCAGATGGTACACAGCCATCGAGACGCAGGAGCTGCGTTGCTTCCAGAGGGAAGCAAGACCCGAAACCTGCCGAGGTCCTTGGAAAAGCTGAATTGCCCCGGGCTGGGCTTCTGGGGCTCCAGCCAAGGCTGCCTGATCTCTCAGGGACTCCTTCAGGAAGCGCAGAAGATGTGCAGCAGGCTGCAGCTCACGTGTAAGCCCTCTCCATGCCTCTAACCCTGAGGGCTGGACTTGCTCGTCCATGGAGATGGGTGCTCCCTTAGGGGGTTCTTAGCGTCCTGGCTTCAGAGATATGCCACAGGGAAGTGCATTCGAAACTGACTGGAACTCTCCAGCTATCTGAGTACCCCTAACTCACCCCCTTAGCAATTCTCTCATCACATAGTTATCTAGAAACATGATGAAATAAATTGGCCAGAGACCAATATTATTTCTTTTCCTCTCTTTGGAATCTTGGGCATGATAAAGAAGAATCTGTCATATTATTTAGAATAAAGTGTCACACATACGCTCCCTTTGACACTCAAATCTTGTCTTTTTTTTCCTAATTTATTTTTCATTTATTTTTAAAAGATACATAGATCCCACAAAATGTTACATTAAAAAAATATAGGGGATTCCCATATGCCCCACTCCCCACACCCCCCACTTTTTCCACTCAACAACTTATTTCATTAGTGTGGTACAGTCATTGCAATTGATGAACACATTTTGGAGCATTGCCACACAGCATGGATTATAGTTTACATTGTAGTTTACAGTCTCCCACTCAATTCTGTGGGTTATGGCAGGATATATAATGCCCTGCATCTGTTCCTGCAATGTCATTCAGGACAACTCCAAGTCCAGAAAATGCCCCATATTACACCTCTTTGTCCTTCTCCCTGACTTCAGCATCTCCAGTGGCCACTGTCTCCACATCAATGATATAATTTCTTCCATTGCTGGGATCACAATAAGTCTATAATAGAATACCAGTAAGTCCACTCTAGTCCATATTTTATTCCCCAATCCTGAAGATTCTGGGATGGTGATGCCCACTCCACCTCTTAATTGAGAGGGGGCTTAGATCCTACATGACTGATGGACAGGACTCTCATGCTTGTAGTTGTAGACTCTCTCAATCCCTTGGTGTGATGGTTGTCCATTCTCACCTCCTTGTTAGCTATTCTGGGTGAGTCCAATGAACTGGAGAGTAGGTATCTACTGAGGCTGAGGGCCCAGCTGGCATATGGACAGCCCAGAGATTCAAGTCTCCTGGGCATACACCAATCCCAGTGCCAACCACAGTTTCAGTAAAAGTGACAGAAGAGGCATGTGTAGAGAAGTCACATCTGAGTCCAACTCCATCACACTTAGGAGCACAAACTCCAAAGTAGGGCCCACTGGGAAGGCATCAAACTCCGGAGTCATTCTGCCATGACTGTAGGACCTAGGTGTCTCCAGAGCCTTCAGGAGCAACATTACCTGGGGTAGTATCTACTTTGGGTGTTTGTGAAATCCTACTGAGATGTGCATAATTACCATCCCTCTGATGACCTCCCAACTCACTTTGAAGTTTCTTAGCCATAGAAACTCATTTGTCTTTACCATTTCCCCCTTTTATTCAAGGACTTTTTCCAGTTGCATCACTAGCCGTTGCTTGGTAGTAATCCCTCAGCACCAGAGAGGCTCATCCCTGGGAGTCATGTCCCATGCTGGGGGGACAGTAATGCAGTTTGGCTTAGAGAGTGGCCGCATTTGAGCAAATTGGAGGCTTTTAGGAGGTAAATCTTAGGCACCCTGCAGCTCTAGGCCAAGTTGAAATTTCAAGTGCAAAAGGCTTGTAAGCATAGTCATAGTATCAAGGGTCCATCAGTGAACCATCCTTCACTTGGGAGATTGTTGCTGTTCCATTGGAGAATGCAGGAGAGCTCCCCAGGATGGGAACCCAGCACTCCCTCAGTAGTTGCATGAATCTCTACTCACTGTGGCACAAATCTTGTCTTAAATACCATGAAACACACACACCTGCCTTGAAGGATTTGCTTCCCTGAAAGCATATATTTTGCCGTTATTGCTACATGACCAAGTGTTACTTCCAGGACCAAAAGACTCATTTTCCTATTTAAAACAATGAATGGGGCTGAGATTCCAGTTTGTGTGGTGGATGTTTTATGCTGCCGACTCTAGTTATTTCAACCTTTGATCTGGGTTAGTGTCTGTTTTAGAGCAAAAACCACCAGGACCAGTTGGAATGGCAAACACATGCCAGGTGGGAACTTTTGCCAAGAAGGAAAATCTCATCTAACCCATGTGGAAGAAAGACGTGCCTGTCCATCAGCCCAGGTCTGAGAACATGCTTGAAGTCAAAGAGGAAGGCCTTGCCTCTGCCTTCACAAAGGATCATACAAAGTGATACTCAGGACTGCATTAGTTCAGATACTCTGAGAAGCAGATGCCAAGATGCCAAGCAATTTACTGGGGGAAATGTCTGGAGGACAAAGGGGAGGGAGTGGGAAAAGACAGGGTGAACCCTGTGAAGGAGAGAAGGAAGGTTGATGGAGCTGGAAGGGTCTCTAACTTCAACAGTGCTCTGAGAAAAGTTCCACCAGGCAGATGGGAAGTCTCTGTATTAGTCAGCCAAAGGGGTGCTGATGCAAAATACCAGAAATTGGTTGGTTTCTATAAAGGGTATTTATTTGGAGTAGGAGCTTACAGATACCAGGCCATAAAGCATAAGTTACTTCCCTCACCAAAGTCTATTTGGAGCAAGATGGCTGCCGATGTCTACGAGGGTTCAGGCTTCCTGGGTTCCTACGTTCCTGGGGCTTGCTTTACTCCGGCTTCTAGGTTCCTTCCTTACTGGGGCTGGCTTTTCTTTCCTCTGTGTGCTGACTTCCTAGGGCTCCTGCTTAAGTCTTCAACATCAAATTCCAACATCAAAACTCCAACATTAGAAACCCTCAACTCTGTTCATCGCCATGCCTTTTATCTGTGAGTCCCCACCCCTTGGTGAGTGGGGACTCAACGTCCTAATCATAACTCAATCATGCCCAGGTACAAATCAGATTACAAACATAATCCAATATTTCTTTTTGGAATTCATCAATAATATTGAACTGCTACAGTCTCCACGTGAAAGTTGTCCATCATAGGCACCCCCACCCCATAGGAACAGAGCTGCCTAAGTTATCTCCACCATGCTCCATCGCTGACCAGGAGCAGCCCAGGGCAAGTATGGCCTCAGGGCCAGCATGGCAGCGAGTCCAGCTGGCTCTACCAGTCGGCCTCATCCCTGCCGTGGAGGATCTGAGTGGTGAGTGGTACCACAGGACAACTTGCAAGAGTCCGTATCTTAAGTCTGATAATGATCCTTGTGGAAATGCCCATGATGCAGATACCAACAGCAATAAATTCTACTCAGACAGACCACCTGCTCATTTGGATGATTTTGACCAAGGGGCAGAAGTGGACTCTACATAAAAGGATGGAGCTGGCACTGTATCTGGTCGTAGGTCTTGAGCTGTGTGCTCCTTGGAGTTCCTGAACCATGATGGCAACAATAATAATGATTGTTGCAATCTCCAAAACAGAACAGAATTGGGTTTGCTAGCCCAGAGATGAAAAGATCTCGAGTTGGCAGAATGAGGCTCTAGGGTTTGCTAAATGCGGTGTGCTTCCGTAAGATCCCAGGACTCAGCTCATGGCAGGGGACTTTTCTCCCCTTTCATGTGTAACTTTCAACCCTTCCAAATTTCCATAGCTGCCTGGACCCAAGTGAGTCCACTCTTCAGTAAAGGAGGGGCAGGGCAGCTCAGTAAGGAAGGAAAGGAAGGCTGCAGGCGAGGGGGGAGCGCGGACCTCTGTGTGCAAACCGCAAGTAGCTACCAAGGGCTCCATTTTATTCGCGTCAACCACGTGGCCTTCCTCCAAAGCTTCAGTCAGGCCCCCTCTCTTGACTCTTTCCCCACCCCTCTCCCTCTGCCCAGCCCCACTGGCTTTCTTTTTAAATGATATGCTAATACAGAAAGAGAAGGACTAAAGTTTGAAGGCTTTTTGTATATTCACTCGAAATCTGTTGAGATCCAGATTCAATAGAATCTGGTTGAATCCTTACATTCTCCTTGTTCTTTCTGTGGGCCTAAGCCTCTGCTATGAACATATTAGGTGCCCAATGCACATTGAGCTGATTGGTTTGTTCTTTAAATGAACACCCATCAAAGGGTGTTAAATGCATTTGAATAATGGCATCACAAAATCTAGCTCTTGGTTAGATGGTACCTTAACCTAGAGTTTGATCATTACTAACATATTGTCTTACCACTGAACTAGAAGGAATTTAAGATCAGGAAAAAAACGTAGTGATCCATAATTCCTTATCTGCAATTCTGAATCCAAAGAAGCTCTGACAACTGAAGTGGGTTTTCTTTCCCACCAGTGTCTGAGGCAAAGCCTGACCTGAACTGATTGAGCATTTATAGCCTTTATTTATCCTCCAACAAGCAATTCTGAGTGTTCATACACTTCTATGCACAAATATTAACAAGATAGATTATAGAATGCTGCCCCAGATCCCACTTAGGGTGTTACATAATACAGAGCATATCAAGTAAATTACCTTTCTAAATCTGAAAATTCCTGAATTTAGAAACACATCTGGCCCCAAGGATTTTGCACAAAGGACTATGGTCCTGTATTCTGTATCACTTAATATCATTTTAGATGCAAGTAACAGATAACCCTACTCAAATTGGCTTACATTATAAAAAGAATGCATTGACCCATGTAACTAAAAAGCCGAGGCATCGTGTGGCTTTTGGGCATGGTTTAATGCAGAGGTTCACTAAGGTGTTAGAGTCCTACCTTCTCTCTCTGCCTGGGTCTTGCCTCTGCTCGCCTTTCTCTTTGGCTTTATCCTAGGTCATCTGCACACATTGCAGCAAAAATAGCTGCAGCGGTTCCAGGCTTCGCCTCGGCACCCCGCACGACTCAGAGGGAGAGAGAGCGCCTTGGTCCTGGCATCTGAAGGAAAAGGTCCTGTGGCCGTCCCTGACTCGATCCATGTGGCTGTGTGATAGGGCTGGCGGCTAAGAACATGCAGAGCATCTCGGCCCAGGCAAAGGCTCTACCTCTAGGAGCAGGACAAAGTTAGTTGATCTGAAATTACGTAGACTCCCAAATGAAAATCAGGAGCCACTGGGAAGGCTGTAGGGGAAATGGATATAGTGGAGGGAGCCACCGCCTCGTCTCCTGTCACTCATACCCAACCCACGCCAAGCACGCTAGTGAGACTCAACACGTACGGGCTTTCTCACAGTTCAGTCCTTGTCCCCAGTGATAACAAGGGGTCTGCTCCCCGTACACCCTTAGCTAGAACTGCTTCATTACCCCATGCCGTTTCTTTGTTCTTATCTTGCAACACTTCTTTTCTTTGTTATATTCTACTTTGCACTGGTTATCTTCGTAGACAACGTTTACTTTACTAAACGCTGAGCACCTTTAGGAGGGTCTTCCTGGCTCTGCGCCCCCTCACTCCTTAGTGCCTCTTACAGTGGTAAACATTCCCACGTGCTGGTTGAACCAATCTCTCCCCACCTCAGATCCAAGTGGCTGCAACGAGAGAGCTCGGCAAGGCAGAGAGAGCAGGGGGAGATGGATGAGGGAGAACAATGTTCTCTCCACTTTTTGTTTTGAAAATGTCACTTTAAAGCACGGCATGATCACACGAAGGTATGGTGATTTAGGGGATAATAAAAAGATAACCCAAATCAAACTGCCTAAACAACAAAGGGGATTTGCTGGCCCACAGCCTAAAGTCTAGAGCTGGGGCAGGTTTCAGAATGGCTTAATAGGCCCAGACGCTCAAGAATCCCACCACGGACCCAGCTTCTTTCTTCTCCCTGCGCATTTGTTGAGGCATCAGCTTCATCTCGAGGCTTCCTCGTGGTGGCCAAATGGCTGCAGTAGTTCCAGGCATCTTGTGTACACACCACACAGGAAATGCTTCTACTGAATGGTGGCCAGGGGAGGTGGAGTGGGATGCTTGATGGAAGGCAGACAAATACACACGTGGGAGTAACGGCAGGTCATCTTCTTCCTAAGAATTGCTCGAGATGGGGGTAGTAAATGAAAATTGGGATTCTATTAAGGAGAAGAGACAAAGAAATGGATCTGGGGCTTCTATAATGATCTTATTTTCTATAAAAAATTGAGTGTAGATGAGACTTTTCAGTGCAGTTCTTGTAGAAAACCACATTACCTCCCTCTAGTACATTGTAGATTTTAGATAGGATGACAATAAACCTTCGGAGAGTGCCTCTCCGTCACACTGTCTTCTTCCTCTGCTGTTTCACCATATATTCTCTCTCCGGCAATCATGTGCTATTTAGCCCTTTACATCCTCTGGGAAACTTCTGAACGTTACCTAGTTAATCCTCACGGCGCCTGCTGGGAGACAGGACTTCACTTAGAGTGGAAAGGCTCAAGGAGATTTATGAAAGCAAATGCCCAGAAGAGGATCCCAAGCTGTTGTGCTGTCCCCAGCGTTTCTCTTCCCCCAGCCAGAGAAGTTTTCACAATGAGAACTATTTGGCGTTAGAGCTGGAAACCCACATTTTCAGCGTCGGGGCTGACTGGATGCCCTAACGGGGAGAGACCCCGATGCTGGGCAGGCGCACAGGAGCGGGTACTTGAAAACGCCCCCCACCGCCCACCAGGAGAGGCAGAGGCCCTCCCGCTCTTCTCAGGTGGGACCTATCAAAGGAATGGGGGGCGGGGAGGAAACCAGGGTCACGGAAGGACCTGGGCTATCCAGAGGCATCTGGAGCTCGAAAGCGGCTCCTTCCGCCCAAGAGAAACGGAAGAGCTACGATCATTTGGAGACCAAGCTGTCCAGAACATCTTAGCTAGAAAAGCACAGTTGAGAACAGCATGACATGGACAACTGTGGAACTTTTCACACTTTCCTATACAGAAGGCTACACTCAAGTCTAAGACACAGGCGTGTGTGTAGGGGGACATGATTTGTCTTATTTTGTTTTTTATTTTTTTAACAGCTTTATTGAGATAAAATTGACATATATTAAATTGCACTTCTTTAAAGTGTCCAACTGGATGAATTCTGCCATATGGGTACAACCGTGAAACCACTACTGCAATCAAGAAAATGAGCATATCCATTACCCCCCACCAAATTTCCCCAGACCCCTTTGAAATCTCTCCCTCCCACTGCCCCCATCTCCCCCAGCCCCAGGCAGCCACGGGCCTTTCGGTCACTGTAGATCAGTTTTTTCCAAGGTGTTATATAAACGGCATCACACAGTACCCATCTTTCTCTGCCTGGCTTTTTCACTCAGTCGTTATTCTGAGAAGTGTCCGTGATGGACCAGCGTTTGTTCCTCTTTACTACTGAGCAGGACTCCCCTGGACGGCCATGCCGCACGCTCTTATCCAGTCACTGTGGCTGACGTTTGGATGGCTTCCAGCTTCTGGCTTTTTACAATAAAGCTGCCGGCAGAACACTCGTGCCAGTGCACCCGTGGGCCCCCGGGCGGCTGGCTGCGGCGTGGAGGTGAGGGGGTGGTTTGTGTCCTGTGGGGGGCGGGGAGCCCTCGGGGTGCTCTGCGGGGTGCCGGGCCTGGGACGCCCAGAACTACACTTGGCAGAGGCCGGCCGGGGCCAGTCCCCCTGCTCAGGGGAGCCCCGGGCTTCTGCTTTGCTCTTTCCTTCCTCAGCCCTCCTGCTGCCCGGGATTCAGGGGAAGAGGATGGGACTTTAAGAGCATTTGGGATTATCTCCTTAGCCTCCACTCCAAAACCCTCCATTGTCTTCAGTACACCAGTGGGCCCTCACAGGGCCACCCTTAAGAGGGGTCTCCGCCCTGGGCCCAGGGGTACGAGGCCCCTCTGGCTCTCCAGCCATAGCCCGCCCCTCAGGGCAAGAAGTCCACCTGAAGCCCGTGCCACCCTCACCGCCCCCTCGGTGCCTGGGGCCCTCGAATCGCTCCGATGACCTCACCCCCGCAGGACCCCCGCGGGCTGCCCCCCAGGTCGCGGCGCAGCGGGGAGGAAAGAGCCCGGAGTGCCCCCCAGAGCCCTGGCCAGAGCGCAGGGCCTTGCAGCGGGGGTGGTCAGAGTGAAGAGAGGAGGGGGCTGCCCTCGGGCCGGGGGCTCAGGGCCAGGGGCCGCTCTCCCCTGCTCCCAGCTCAGAACTCCCAGGCTCTCAAGAATTCTGAATTCGAACCTGGCCTCCGCTCCGTGCTGAGGGAGTATTTGCTACGGTAGGAGGCCAGAGCATGTTTTATTTAGCGGCGTTTGGGCCGGGTTCAGGACTTGTGCGTGTGTAGACGGTGGGGTGTGGGAATTTGTTGCCCTCCTGCCCCGGGCCCTGCAATTATTAGGAGCCTGGGACCTCCTACGGTATGTACCCCCGAGTCACAGACCGGCTTTCGACCCTTTCTTTTCCCTTTCAGGACTGTCGTTGGTGTTCATCTCAATGTTCGTCAGCAGCATAATACCCAGAGAAAGGAGCGTGGCCGGGAAAGGGGAGAGGAGGGGCTGCCTCGCAGTGGAGCCGGCCCCAAGCCTGCTCCTGCCGGCCCTGCCCCGGCTCCACAGTACTGGGTCCACGTTTCTTGTCTGGATTGTGCAAATCAGGCAGACTTGCTGCTGTGAAGTCAAGCTGCTTGGTTTCCCATCAGGAAGCTGTACCGGCCTGCCTTGTTTCACTGCACTTCACAGATATTGCGCTTTTTACAAATTGAAGGGTTGGGGCAACCCGGCATCTAGCAAGTCTATCAGCCCCATTTTCCCAACAGCACATGCCCACTTTGTGTCCCTGTGTCACACTTTGGTAATTTCACAATATTTCACACGTTTTCATTATTATTATATCTGTTATGGTGATCTTGTTTTGGGGTGCCACGAACTGCACCCATCTAAGATGACAAACTTAGTGGATAAATGTTGGGGTATTGACCGCTCCACCGATCGGCTGCCCCTGTCTCTCTCCCTCTCCTCGGTCCTCCCTATCCCCAGGGACACAATATTGAAATGAGACCAGTAACAACCCTACAGGGGCCTCCAAGTGTTCAAGTGAAAGGAAGAGTCCCATGTCCCTCACTTGAAATCAAAGTTAGCAGTGGTTCAGCTTAGCGAGGAAGGCATGTGGAAAGCCAAGAAGAGACAAAGGCCAGGCCTCTGGCACCGAGCAGACAAGCAGTGAATGCAAAGGAAAAGCACGTGAAGGAAGCCGGAAGTGCTACGAACACATGAGTGACAGGAAAGCGAAACCGGCGGTGTGGTGGTCTGGAGAGACGAGGCCAGCCACAACATTCCCTCGTGTCAAGCCTCATCCAGAGCAAGGGCCTGGGCTGAGAGGCCAGGAAGCTGCAGAAGAAGAGCCTGAGCTAGCAGAAGTCGGTTCATGAGGTTAAGGAAAGAAGCCGTCTCCATAACATGAAAGTGCAAGGTGAAGCGGCAGTGCTGATGTGGAAGCTGCAGCGAGTTATCCAGAAGATCTAGCTAAGATATTGACAAAGGTGGCTGCACTAAACAACAGATTTTCACGGACGACAGAATGGCCTTCTCTTGGAAGAAGATGCCATCTAGGACTTCCATAGCTAGAGAGGACATGTCATTGCCTGGCTTCAAAGCTGCGAAGGCCAGGCTGGCTCCTCTTAGGGGCTAATGCAGCTGGTAACTTTCAGCTGAAGCCAGGGCTCATTTCCTATTCTGGAGATCCTAAGGCCCGTAAGAACTATGCTAAATCTACTCTGCCTGTGCCCTCTAAACGGAGCCCCAAAGGCTGGATGACGGCACTTCTGTTTACAAAATGGCTTACTGATATTTTAATCCTTCTGTTGAGACCTACAGCACACACACAAAAGACGACTGCTCCCTGACAAGGCCCCTGGTCGCCCAAGAGCCCCGATGGAGACGTACAACAGATGAATGTTGTTTTCATGCCTGCTAGCACAACGTCCATTCTGCGGCCCGTGGAACAAGGAGTCATCTCTACTTTCAAGTCCTATTATTTAAGAAATAAATTTCATATGCTATAGTTGCCATGGATAATGATTCCTCTGAAGGATCTGCGCAAAGTAAATAGGAAACCTTCAGGAAATGATTCCCCGTTCTAGATGCCATTAAGAACATGGTTGGGAAGCGGATGTGGCTCAAGTGATAGAGCTTCTGCCTACCATATGGGAGGACCTGGGTTCTATCCCTGGGGCCTCCTGGTGAAAAAGAAGAGAAAGCGTGCCTGTGAGGTGAGCCAGTGCCCCACACAAGTGAGTGACACAGCAAGATGATGATGCAACAAAAGAGAGGCAAGGGGAGAGTCAAGGTGAAGTGCAGCAGAAACCAGGAGCTGAGGTGGCGCAACTGACAGGGAACCTCTCTCCCCTTCAGAGGTCTCCAGGATCGAATCTCAGTAAATTCTACAGGAGAGAAAATGAGAAGAAAAGACAACACAAACAGCATTTAAAAAAGCAGGGCAGGAGGAGGGGAAGGCAGGGGAATAAATAAAATAAATAACTCTTTAAAAAAAAGAACATGGTGATTCATGGGAAGAGGTCAAAATAATCAGCATGAGCAGGAGTTTGGAAGAAGTTGATTCCAAACGTCATGAATGACTTTGAGGGGTTCCAGACTTCCGTGGAGGAAGTGAAGTACCTGCAGATGTGGTGGAAAGAGCAAGAGAACCAGAATTAGAAGTGGAGCCTGCAGATGTGACCGAGTTGCTGTAATCTCATGATAAAGCTTTAAGGGACAAGGATGAGTAAAGGAAGCAGCTTCCTAGATGGAAACTACTCCTGGTGAAGATCTTGCGAAGAATTTAGACTATCACAACATTACATCACCTTAGTTGGTAGCAGCTGCAAGGTTTGAGATGATTAACTCCAACTTTGAAAGCAGGTCTACTGTGGGTAAAACCTATCAAACAGTAGCTTGTGCCACAGAGAAATCTTTCATAAAAGCAAGAGCCAATTGCTGGGGCAAGTTTCTTTGCTGTCTTATTTTAAGAAATTGCCACAACCACCCCAACCTTCACCAGACACCACCCTGCCCAGTCAGCAGCCTTCAACAGCAAGCCAAGACCCTCCACCAGCAAATGGGTCACAGCTTGCTGGAGGCGCAGATGATGGGTAGCGTTTTTTAGCAATGAGGTATTTTTTAAATTTAATTAATTAATTAATTTATCCCCCCTCATTGTTTGCACTTCCTGTCTGCTCTCTGTGTCTGCTCATCTTCTTTTTAGAAGGCATCGGAAACTGAACCCAGGACATCCCATGTGGGAGAGACGTACGCAATCATATGAGCCACCTCTGCTCCCTGCTTGTTGGGTCTCTCATTGTGTTTCCTCATTGTGTCTCTTCATTGTGTCATCTCGTTGCATCATCTTCTTGTGTCACCTCACCACACCAGCCTGTCACATCAGCTCATCTTCTTTAGAAGGCACCACGAACAGAACCCAGGACCTCCCATGTGGTAGGCAGGCACCCAACTGCTTGAGACACATCTGCTTCCCTGAAATATTTTTTAATTAAAATATGTACATTATTTTTTAGTTTACACTACAGAATAATGTAAACATAACTTTTATATGCACTGGAAAACAAAAAAAGCCCTGTGGGCTCGCTCTATTGCACTATTCACTTTATTGTGCTAGTCTGGGACTGAACCCACAGTCTCTTTGAGGTGGGCTGGTACTGAGCACTACAGTGGAAAACTGGGTGCAGAATGGCTCTAGGACCCCACTGCCCCTTGCAGTGTGACTTTGTGGCTCTCCCCAAGAACAGATGGGGTCCGGCTCCCCACCTCTTGGCTCTGGTCTGCTGTGTGCCTGGCCGTAACTGGTGGTGTGGTGGAGTGACAGCGTGCCAGCTCCGTCCAGGCCTCGAGAGGCTTCGTGTCCTTTTAGCCTCCCTCGGTCCCCTGCTTTGTCCTGAAAATAAGACTGGACGGCTGGAGAGGACAGGCCACGTGGGGCAGAGCCCCCTCCCGGCCAAGGCCAGGCCGGCCTCTCCAGCGCTGACCAGAGAGGCCCGGAGGTTCAGCTGCTGCCAGGCGAGAGGCCCAGCTCAGCAGAACCGCCATCTGACGTGTGGACTTGTGCAAAGTAAGAAATGGTTGTTCTAAGCCACTACATTTTCAGGCGATGAAGGATTGTGGAGAAAATACTGTTTATGTTTTTGCACAGTTACGGTTTTCTGAATAAATTTCACTGAAATTTGGTTCCTGGGCTAAAGCGAGTGCTGGAAGGCATTTTGGGGAAACGGACTTGGCCCAGTGGTTAGGGCGTCCGTCTACCACATGGGAGGTCCGCGGTTCAAACCCCGGGCCTCCTTGACCCGTGTGGAGCTGGCCCATGTGCAGTGCTGATGCGCACAAGGAGTGCCCTGCCACGCAGGGGTGTCCCCCGCGGAGGGGAGCCCCACGCGCAAGGAGTGCGCCCCGTAAGGAGAGCTGCCCAGCGCGAAAGAAAGAGCAGCCTGCCCAGGAATGGCGCCGCACACGCTTCCCGTGCCGCTGACGACAACAGAAGCGGACAAAGAAACACGACGCAGCAAATAGACACAGAGAACAGACAACCAGGGGGTGTGGGGATTAAAAATAAATAAATAAATCTTTAAAAAAAAAAAAGAACTCCTAGAAGTCTCGGAGCTGGCAGACCCAACTGCAGAGCTGCGCCGGGGAAGTGGCCTGGCTGATACAGGGGAGGAACGGCTGAGGGTTAGATTTCCCACTCTCTAGCTGTCCTGAGTAAAGACCTGCAGCTCCCTCTTTCTTTTTTGGTAGTAAACCCAAAGGTGTGCCCAAGTAAGAGAGGATTTGAAATACGCAACAGGCAGTGGACCTACCTCTGCGGTGACTTCAGGTGGGGAAGAGGGAATAAAAAACAATGAATGCTAATTGGTTTACATTAATCAAAATTGTATTTGGTCTCTTTTTTTTTTTCTTTCCAGAGCTCTTAAGTGTGCGGAAGCAGGTTATTCAAATTTCACCCCTGTTTTTCAAAAATTAATAAGGGCCATACATTAGTGTAACATCCTGCCTGCTGCATAGACTGTATTAGTAAAGGTTTTAATTACTGAAATTATACAGTCATAAAAAAGATGATTTAATGAAAGCAATCATATCATTTGCATTCTGGGCCTCCTTGCAGGCAGACACTGAGCAGCAGTAAATTACACTCAAGTGCAGGCGAATAATTACCCCATTGTAATTCTGCCTGAGGCCCGGGCTCCTCTGGCTTCAAGTCCCCAGCAAATACCTGTTTCTGGGACAAGAAAACCAGCTTCATTTGAGAAGGAGGATTAGAGATGACAACTGAGCCCCTAAAATCCCTTTTCTTTCACAACGCCGGGAGCCTGTCTTTCCGGGAGGAACCCATTACGGCCTCACCTCGATAAGGGGAAATTAATTGCTGTGCTGTTTTGTTGAAGAGCGTTTTGTGGTGGTTAAAATCATTAGAGCGGCATTTGGAAGCGATGGCCTAGGTTCAAAATAAGACATGCTAGTTTATTGCTCTTATTTTATTTTTCACATGTGACAAGGACAACAAGTAGACGAGTGAAACTGAGGGCAGGAGAGGGCTGTGCCCGTTGCATTCGCAAAACCAGACTCCCTAAGCATGGGCTGGTCTCTAGGTTAAATTCTGCGCAGTCTCCCACCTGCCACCCCCTCCTCACAAAATGCCACCTGCCGTGAACTTGAGGACCCGCTCCTCTGATGTGGCCGCAATGCCAGGACCGCGGGGACGAGGGGTGCACAAACACCTTTGTTTCTTTCCTACTAATCAATTCACCGGATGTTCGTTGCAAACCTACTATGTGTAAGATGCTGCGCCAGGCACGCGCAGGGCCCAGGGGTGGCCTCGTCCCCGCCCCTTAGTAATGTTTTTAATGCAAGGTAGAAATCATTTGCGTCCTCCGAAAGATAGAAACACAGTGTCACAGGGAGGGAGAGAAAACCATATTTAGATGAGTGAGTAAAGGATTCTTGGAAAACCCCGCATTTGAAAGACAAGAGAGGAGACAGGGCAGGGATTTCCAGGAGGAGAAGGCGGGAAGAGTGAAGGTGAATGTTGAGGAAAGAGGGCGTGGCCCATTTCGGGGAGAGCGATCCGCGTGTGCGGGGAGGGGCAGTGGGAAATAGGGGGGCCGACTTGCCCTGGGAGGGGCTGACCACCAGGCCGGGAAGCCCGCTCTCTATTCCGGCAGCGCAGGGAAGGATGGAGGACGGCAGCCGAGGCACGCCTCTGCGGCTGGGGCCGGGGCGGCCGCCCGCAGGTGCGACGGGGAGCAGGGAGGCGGCCAGGGCCTTGCTCCTACAGCCGTCCAGACGGGCCACGGCAGGGCCGGCCCGGGGCAGCCGCGGAGGGGAGAGGAAGCCCTGGTGGAACCTCGCAGGCCCGGGCAGCTGAGGACATGGAGGTCGCCGGGGTCTTGGGTGGGTGCTGTGCAGGGCGGCGCAGCCTCAGGAGGAGGCTGCCAATGAGCGAGGGCACCGTCCAGTTTGGGCATGTGGAGCCATGTGACCGGGTGCTGCAGGGCACACAGGAGATGTGACCTGGCCACTTCACAGACTCGCCCTGAACGCCCGGCTTTGTGTGCTGCAGCCCAGGTGGAGGGTCACTCTCGCTGGCCCTGGAAGCCGCTAGACTGGGCGATGGAGGGAGAGCCTGACGGAGGCTCGACAGGCAGACATCTGCTTAGCGAGGCCCGGGCCACACCGCGCTAGCAAGCTGCAAGTCGGACGCTTTCCAGATGGCCAATTTAATTGAAATGTTTTATTAAAACCAGCAACCAAAAATATCCTTGCGGGCTCCTCGTTCTGTTTATGGCAGAGGAGATTGCCTCAGACGAACCCCCCTGCCAAGACGACGGTGGGAGCAGGACAGACTGCCAAATAACTGGTAAAAGCGCTGGAGAGGAAGCAGAGCTCGGGGAGCAGCCGCGGTGGTGAGAGCGCGGCACTTCCGCCCTCGCCCCAGCGCTGTCGAAGGGCCTCCGAGCCCGAGCAGGCAGAGGCACCTAGTGAGCTGAGCAGGGTTCCCAATGCCTGATCCAGACAGTCACAGGCCTGGAGAGGAAGGAGTCTGCACGGAATTCCCTTCAAGGCATCGTTGGGTTTCTAAACTGTTTATGCACAGGCTGAGACACAGAGACCCGCAACAAAAATAACAGCTGGGAGGATAAAAAGCTGAGCCCTGACACCAGCTCCTGTGGGTGCTAGGGAGACAAAGGTTGGAGTTCACGTTCGGCCAGGGTGGAGTAAACTCCCCAGACTTTCCGTTGGGAACCCGGGAGGGTCACGCTTAGAATAACGACCACGTCCCAAGAACAAGGAAAAAAAATCTTAGCAGATTTATTTTGGGTGAATTGACATCCTGGTTCTAAAATTTATATGGATATAAAGGACCCAGAATAACCAAGATAAATCTTAGAGAAAAAGAACAAAGCCAGAGGATTTATATGACCAGGTATCAAGATTTCTTACGTGGCATTGGCAAGGATAGACAAATAGACCAGTGGAACAGAATAGAGAATTAGGAAGCAGAGCTACATCTGCATAGCCACTTGATTAAAGACACAGGGACCGCTGAAATTCTGTGGGGGTGGGGGGGATGGCCTTTTCCATCAATGGTGCTGGATTATTTGGATGGCCACATTAAAAAAAAAAGAACCTCGACCCCTTGCTCCACAGCATACACAAAAGTGGATCATAGGCATAAATATAAACAGTAAAACAAGACTCTCTAGGAGAAAAACAGACTATCTTCATGACCTTGGGGCAGGTAAAATTTCTTAGACAGGATAAAAAAATGCACTAACCGTAACAAGATTGATATATTGGACTTCATTAAAATTAAGAACATCTCTCTTCAAAACACTGTTTAAAAGAGTGAAAATGTCAGTCATAGACCAGGAGAGGGTATTTGTAAGAAATATATAACTGACAAGGAACTTATATACAGAATATTTTAAAAACATCTGATGATCAAAACAAAAGACAGATAACCCAATTTATTTTTTTAAAAGTAGGCAAAAGACTTGAACAAGTACTTCAAAGAAGAGGACATCCACCCTCTCAATTAGAGGTAGAGTGGGCATCACTATCCCAGAATCCTCAGGATTGGGGAATGAACTGTGGACTAGAGTGGACTTGCTGGAATTCTACTACAGACCTAAGGTGACTGTAGCAGTGGAAGAACTAGTATCACTGATGTGGAGGCAGTGGCCACTGGGGGTTCTGAGGTCAGGAAGAGGGAAAACAGGTGTTATACGCATTTTTATAACTTCGGAATTGTTCTGAATGACATTGCAATGACAGATGCAGGCCATTATATATCCTGCCCTAACCTACAGAATTGAGTGGGAGACAGTGCAAACTACAATGTAAACTATAATCCGTGCTTAGTGGCAATGCTCCAAAATGTGTTCATCTATTGTAATGAGTGTACCACACTAACGAAGAATGTTGTTAATGGGGACAAGTGTGGCAGTATGGGGATCAGGGCATGCAGGAATCCCCTATATTTTTTATGTAACAATTATGTAACCTAAATATCTTTTAAAATTTTTGAGAAAAAAAAAGAGGCTATCCAATGGTCAAAAGCATATGGCAATGTGGAAACGCATGATAGATGCCTGAAAATGAAATGATTGACAGAACGAAGTGTTGATGAGGCTGTGGCGCACCTGGAACTCGCATACGTTACTGGAGGGGGTATAAACGATCACGTCTACCTGAGGAGAGTGTGACCGTCCTTGCTAAGGTCTAGCGTAGGCGTGACCTATGGCCCGGTGGTTCCATCCCTCCGTGTACTCAGGCCCACTGAAGACGGACATTGTAGTGCTCAGAGTCCCTTATTCACAACAGCCGAGAACTTAGGACAACCGAAATGTCCATCAGCAGTAAAGTGGTAAGAAATAGCTCGCTACTTCACTCAGCAGTGCTGAATGAAAGAAGTGTACTGCACGATTCCATTTATATTAGGCTCAAAACCAAGCAAAACTAATCCACGGGAATTAGAGGTCAGAAGAGGAGTTACTTTTGGGTGTGCTGGCTGGGGAGGGTCGTGGGGGATTCTTGGGAGCTGATATTGTTCTACATATTGATCAGGGTCTAGCACATGTGGATATATACATAAAAATTCACTGAGCTCTACCCTTAAAATCTGCCCACTTCATTCTATGGACGTTAATACTTTACCATTGTGCTTGACAATAAGAATTACAGTGTTAGTTCAAGGTCTTTTTTGGGTGGACACAAAGAGAAACAACAGTGCGCAGGGCTTGGCTTTCACGAACACTGACAGTCTTCTCTGGCCTGTGGGGCTGCAGCGTATGGTGAATTAGAGCACGGGCTTTGGAGTCAGGTGGCCTGGATTAGATTCCTGTGGTACTTCAACTTGACGTACTTCCTCATCTGTGCCCTTGGATAAGTTGATTGTTGATGCCTCAAACCACCTATGTTATCGCACCTGGCAGAAACCATTCCATTGCCGTTAGCCAGAATTTAGATCATTTGATCTCTTTAAATTGTACTTTAAGGGTAAGATGATTCTTTAAATCCAGAGCTCTTCCTTTTGTTTTGCTGACAAATGTAATAAATGATGATAATGTGAATGGATTTGAGTGAAGTAGAACTTGGTCACATCAAGTATTTCCAAACGATAATGAAGCTTTTCCATAAGCCTGCTCGGATGTTCCTCGGTTAGGCTTCAATCATTTTTAGGTTCACATGTTAACCCTGATTACTATCAATGGTAAATCATATTAACCCCATTTATCCAAAGTTTAACTTTTGCTTTGAATCTGTAAATTTTGTCCACATACATTCATATGTTTTCATCCACTCCTTGTCATTTTTAATGAATTCGAATAGAGTGCTCAAAAATTATCAGTTAAATAAGCCATTTTACAAAGTCATTAAATATTATTTAGCATATCTGCCTGGTGAGAATGAGTCATAAAGTAATTGTCAATTTTTCCTGACACAAGTCTTTCTTTGGCCCATCAATGTACTTTAGTATGAAACATTAGAAATTGGTATTATGATCCCATTTAAAGTGGAAAACATGAGGCTGTGCAGCTTGGGTTTCATTAGAGTCATAGATTAACCATATTTATAGTATCATTCAATACAAAATTCAGATCTATCAGTAAACTTGCACATCCGAGAGCTTCTTGTGAATAAAACAAAGCATTATGTGCATCTCTTGGTATTGAGAATGAGCTCTTGATGTACAGGCTTTACTCCTCCCTCATCAGTACATAAACACATATAAGACTCTGTAATACTTGTTTTGAAGTTTCCGTTTATCATCTGTGACTTGTCTGGGGACTTCTTTGCAAAACAATGTTCTTCCAAGACTTTTTCTTTGGGGATTGTAGCCAAAGTGGTTACTGAGCATAATTACTGACCTCATCAACCTGCAGTGGAAGCATCTTGAATCAGTAATTTGCCTGTGTGCCATCAGAAGTGCCAGGATGCACCTAATAGGGGCATTTTTCGTAAGTGACCCCTTTTCTATTTCCTTTGCTTCATTGGTCAAACACAGGGCTGACATTTTCCAGGCAGTCAGGTAAAATGAGTTATTATGCAATTTTAGGAAACAGTTCTGCTTTTAGTTATTAATTGTGTGACTTTAGCTGTTGCTTCTTGAGTTGATCTGATAATGTCGTGATTGTTTAAAATTATGTTTCTTATTTTGTACTTGGAGATACTGAGAACTTTTTTTTGGTGAGGGTTTGGTCTGGGGATTGAACCAGGGACCTTCCAGGTGGGAAGCAGGCGCATAATTGCTTGAGCCACATCAGCTCCCCTGAGAAGAACTCAAAAATTGTTTTGAAGTGGATGCTTTGTGATAACATGCTGACATAGATTGCTTAGAATCATTGCTTCATTTTGATATTATTTCTATAATAATAGGACAAGATTGAGAAAGAAAAGAATTATCATGCACTTTAATAGCTTTTTTTTTCCTCTCCCCTTCCTCACCCCCCAGTTGTCTGCTCTCTGTGTGCATTCCCTGTGTGTTCTTCTGTGACCGCTTCTATCCTTATCAGCAGCACCTGGAATCTGTGTTTCTTTTTGTTCTGTCATCTTGCGTTTCAGCTCTCCGTGAGTGCAGCACCATTCCTGGGCAGGCTGCACTTTATTTCACGCTGGGCGGCTCTCCTTACGGGGCGCACTCCTTGCGCGTGGGGCTCCCCTACGCGGGACACCCCTGCGTGGCACGGCACTCCTTGCGTGCATCAGCACTGCGCATGGGCCAGCTCCACATGGGCCAAGGAGGCCCGGGGTTTGAACCGCGGACCTCCCATGTGGTAGACGGACGCCCTAACCACTGGGCCAAGTCCGTTCCCTTTTTTTTTTTTTTTAAACCTTGCTCTCTCCTGAAGAAGGTTGCCTGTGCATGACGCTGTAGCACACCGGTGAGCAGAGCATCACGTGTGTACATGTATGTGCACACACCGACTCACTCCCACACAGAGCTCCTACTTTGCCGCTGAGACTGAAAGATCAGGAGGAAGGAAACTTTGGGATACAGAGGGTTTCCTTTCCACAAGCCCTGGAAGCACCCCCCCCTGCCGCGTGCCCCTTCCCAGAGCCCCGAGGCCAGGGGTTCACGCTTTATAGCAACAACTTCAGGAAGCACAGCGGCCAGATCCCATTTTTCTTAGTTAAAAAAATTGTTTCTCTATCTACAATACATAAACCAATGTCCCTTCTGAAAAAGAACCTCCATTGTGAACCTCAAATCCCATCACAAAGAACGCCCAAGGGCGCAGTCTTTTGTTTCTCCTAATTAGACATTTACGGAAGCACGTAATTAGCTGGGGTTTGTACATTGGTCATTTTAACATCCAGGTTTTGTTATATTGGTGCATGCTGTAATTCAATAGTCATCATCCTTCACTGGGAGGACTGGGGGAGAGTGTGCGCTACAATGTGGACCTCTGTCCACTGACCACAGTGTGCCGCAGCGGTGCTCCAGAATGTATTCACCAGGTGCAGTGGATGTGCCGCGAGGATGGAAGAGGCTGTTGATGTGGGAGGGGTGGGGTGGGTGGGATGGGGGGTACATGGGGACCTCATGTTTTTTGAATGTAATATTTAAAAGAAAATAAAAAATTTTAAAAAAGAATAAACTAAAAGAAAAAGAGTTATCATCCTTAATATCATCTTTTTTCTAACAATGTTTAAAAATTTTCTAATACGTGCCAAACTCCATGCTGATGCTGGGATCCAAAGCCATCAGTGACTCCCCATGGCCTACGAAATAAAGTCCATTCTTCTAAGTCCTTCACAATCTGGCTCCACACTGAGCTTTGCCAGCATTACCTGCGCTTCCTGCTGCTCACGCCTTTGGGGCTACTTGCTCCTTCCAACGCGCTTGCTGTCCTTAACCAGCTTCTCTCGGCTGGTGCCGCTTTCTTTCGTTGGAAGGCCCTGCTCCACGGTCTCTGCGTGTCCAAATCCTTTCGTTCTTGGGCCCCGTGCTCGTGCCATCTCCTCTGGAAGCTTTCCTATATGTAATATATATATATAAAAATATATATATGATCCTTGTTCACTGTGTATTCAAATCTGCGACCCACAGGCATGTGCTTGGGGAAATGAAAGTGGTCTTGTCATACAAAAATTGACAAAGTAACTGGCCACTAATAAAATTAGTCCCCGCTGGGCCCTGGCCAGCACTAGCCCGGCCCTGCCCAGCCTTGGCCAGTCTGTCTTTCCCTGATGGGCACTGCTGTAAACATCCGCAGTGAAGCACACGTGCAATGCCGATCGATGGCCAAGGTAAATGGGCAGTCTTGGGAAGTGCAAGATGTCATGAAATCAGTGCAAGTGCTATTGGAGAACAGCCTAATCTCCTGCCAGATCATTGATATGTAACAAGCGAAAAAGAGACTATCCAAGAGGATGTAACTGAAGGGGCTTTAGAAAAGAATAATTTGAATATCATATTAGGAGGGGCCCTTGGAAAATTAATAAAGCTCTCAAACATTCTGGGGGGAAAAGGCCACCTTTTTCTGATCAGTCCGTGAAAGTACAAACCAAAGCGGAGGCTGACTTACACTACCATGCAGTTTTGTCGGACAATTATGCAGAAAAACCCACTGATCAACCCTCGATTCAGTTTTCATTCATTCTAAATATCAGTGAAATGTTGTAACAATCATTTAAATTGTGTTAAGTCAAAGATAAAATAACCTTATTCGTAATTTTTTAGTTTGATTTTTCAAGACGAGGTCCTTATCAAACTGTTTTCATTCAAAGCCATTCCATGGGCTCTTCTTGGAGCCAACCCCCCTTGGAGCGGAGGACTCCAGGGCCTCTAAGCCCACGGCCTTGCTTCTTCACCGAATAACCACAGCCCTGTATCTGCACCACTCGGGCGGCTCCACCGCCTTAGCCTACGTCACAGCTGTTTATGAGGCGGGATGGTCTACCGTCTTCAGGCAAGTCCCGTGCCTCCTCGTTGGCCCCTGTGCGCTGGCCTTTCGGGCCCGGCACCTGCATCTTGGCCCTTCTGCTTCGAGCCGTGTGATGTCAGACAAGGTACCCTTTCTGCACCTCAGTCCCTCACCCGTATAATAGGGACAATAAAACTGTCTGCCCCACGAAGTTGTCCTAAAGATTAAATTATGTGATGGGCATAAAATTGCCTGGAAAATGTGCCTGCTCGTCCAGCCCCTCCTGCGCTGGGGCGTGCTTGACAAACGCACTCGTTCTCCCTCTAAATCTCCCACCAGGCCTTGCTCGGGAGTAGCTGCGCTTTTGGCCTCCATCTGCTTTATTGTTTGTCTTATTTTTTAGTTAGTTTCAGGGTGAGTGCAGGAAAAATTGCTCTTTACCGGGGGCAGAGATGCCCCCCAGAAGATTGCAGGTGGGTACTCCGTGAATGTTTGCTGCATAAATTAATGAATAAATGCACACACTCGGAATTCTAGTTTTGCTTCCTGAGGCATTGCTTCTCAGGTGAGAAAGACAGCCATAGAGCAAGCACAGCCCTTATTGAGTTTGAGTCTGAGTCTTATTAAAGGAGTAGCAGAATATCTATCAAACATGCTCCTGTGTGCAACAGGGGATCATCCAAAGTGAAACAAACAAGACATGAGACCCAAAATACAGCTGCTGGCCACCAAGTCCCTTCCCCGATTTCCATTTCAACTCAGACACCTGGAGACCCCAGCGCTCCATCTGCTGGCCCAAGGACGCCAGCTCCGAGCATGTAACACACCTCACATCTGACCTTTCCTGGCCAGAATCTGCTTCGCAAGTTGAGGGGCCAGTGAAACGGTGGGCTCTTGCTGTGGTGTGATCGCTCCTGGCATTTTGTGTTCATGAAAGTTCCTTCCCTCCTCTGGAACCTGCCGTCCTGTGAACCACCTGGGTTTCTGTCTGTCTAGACAATCCTCACCAGCCTGGTGCTCCCCTCGCCACTCTGTCCCCTGTGCCCCCGACAGTCCAGAAGCCCCGGGCAGCAGGAGCCCCACGACCCCCCCAGGACACGGTGTGGGCGTCTTGTTTCCGCCGCTGGCAGTCTGCGGCGGCCCCACCTCCTCCTGATTCCCTCCGTTTTCTCCTGACGCCTGCCCTTTACGGCTGGTCCCACCGACACCTGAGCCCCGTGCCTGCCGCCCTGCTGCCCCCGGCTCCTGCCCGCTCCGTCTCGGTCTGTCCGCCGGGCCTCGGCCCAGAGCCTGGGGAGCTCTGCCCTGCCTGGTGCCCGCCCTGCCTGGTGCCCTCTCCTGCCCCGTAGCCTCCTGCTGAGACCTGTCTTCCTAGGATGGGGGGTCCCAGAGCCTAGCAGCGCCCCACGGGAGGGCCGGCCGTCCCTCTCGCTGTCACATCCCCAGGCTCCCCCTGCTCAGCCTGGGACACTTCGAGGGCCACCTGCTCCAGCCTCTCCTTCGGCCCTGCCCCTGCCCACTGTGGCTACGGCCCAAATCTGGAGGCCCCTCTGACCAGGGCAGAGCACGTTAGCAGCCTCATCCCCTGCTGGGGTGGGCTTGGCGGTCGTCCCACTCTCCTGTCCAGCGCTAAGCCTCGGGTGCTTCCTGAGTCCCGGTGCCTCCCTCCCCGTCCCCTTAGGGGGGCCTGGTCTAGGGGTGACTCGTAAGTGCGTGTCTTCAGCCAGCCCTGCCCACAGGCGGCGGCTGCTTGGACTGAGGTGCGAGACGGTCTCTGGGCTCAGCAGGAGGGAAGAGGAGGAGGAGTTAGTGGTGCCCACCACGAGGGCAGCAGGCGGCCGAGGTGAGATGCCAGGAGACCGCAATCCACGTGG
Organism: Dasypus novemcinctus; assembly: GCF_030445035.2. NCBI lineage: Eukaryota > Metazoa > Chordata > Mammalia > Cingulata > Dasypodidae > Dasypus > Dasypus novemcinctus. Next base: position 110,836,102 of record NC_080685.1, read on the forward strand.
CAGCGCGTCTCCCTCGGTTTCCCTAAGAGGCCCTCCTCGCTGGAGCCCCAGATCCCTGCCGTCTCCCACGGGGCAGGTGATCTACTGTCCTGTCCCCTACCGCCACGGCCCGACCCGGCCGTTTTCAGGCATCTCGTTCTCAGCTGCTCCGGCCATCACCACCCGCGGGACTGGGCCCTGCTGCCAGCACGGGCTTGAGCCAGGCGCGAGGCACTTGGGGCGTCTCCTCCTCCAGGGGCTGCCTGGGAGAGTTCTGACCCCAGCCCTGTGCCCGGGGGCCACCAGGCGCCCGCAGGGCCGGTGGCCTGGAGAGCAGCCGGGAGCCGGCGTTGCCTCCTGGGTTGGAACTGCTCCCACGCGGCTTCCAGCGGAGGCCGTGGCGGGGCGCAGAGGCCGTCCTGCTCCCCAGTCCCCGCTCCCGCGAGCCCACAGGGCATCCTCTCCGGTCGTGGCCCCGGGCTCCCGCCGAGTTCATCCAGGGGTGGCCCTGGGGCCCAGCGCCATCTCGGGGTCCCGCGGGCCCTGTGGGCAGTCTTCCTAGCATGCCCTGCAGCGAGGCCGCCAGCCAGCGCTGTCTGCCTCAGGCCGCTGTGGCTGAGGTCGCCGTGTCAACCTGAGCTGGCTGGAGGCAGAGCGGAGGTGGGGGGACACTGCCCAGGGGCGTTGGGGAGCGCTCTCAGCCTGGTCCTCCCATCGCCACCTCCCCAAGAGCCTTTGCGAATCCTCTTTCCCTAAATCTTTCCCAAGAGATACAGAGAGTGTGTGTGTCTGTAGCCCTTTGCAAGACCACAAACCATTTTAATAGCTAAGGTGTTTTTGACTCCCCACCCAAGAACCAGGTTTACCTTCTCAGGGGCAATATCACCATTAACACAGGGTTATTATTATAGTTCTTACGGGTCCGTGACCTTGAATTTGAATTTTTAAAAAACCACTGTTCTTGTGGGGACAGGTTGGTGCGGGTGTGGTATATTCACTAAATAGCACGTAGTGTGGTGTGCGCGTGTAAGGGGTCCGTGGTTTTCGCCTGGCCGGCAAAGGGTCCATGGAGAAACAAGGAGAACCCTGCTCTAGAGGGGTCTTGGGCACGCAGGGCCCCGGGTGTCCTGGGCCTCAGAGTTGGCCGTAATCAGAGAGCAAACATCTGTGTCTCTCTGCGCCCCACCCTCACCTTCCGTGTCGCCTCTGCCCTTCCTCTCTCTCTAGAGTGGCTTTCTATGAGAAACATGGCTTGTTGCTCCCCGTAAACGCTGTTCAAGGAGCCAGCCCAGGTGGAGGCTGAGATCCCTCGTCTGGGAAGGGGTTCTTTCAGCCCGGGCCGGGGACAGCTGTTCCTCTGAGGCAAGCAGCGGGGCCTGTGGGCCATTTTGGACAAAGATGGCTGCTGGGGTCACCATGTCACAGGCGGGCAGAGAGGAACGATTCCTGAGGCACCCTGACTCCCTTAGAACCCCAGGCCCTCCCTCTGCTGTGCCGACAGTGCTTTGTTGTTTTTTGGGGGGTAGATTGCCCTTAAGCCTCGCCCACACCCTGACTTCCCGTCCTCTCTCCACTCAGAACCGGGCGTCTCCTGACGATCTGAAGCCAACCCGCCCTCAAGCAGGGGCTGGAGGACCCGCAGGGCTTGTCCGTCTTTCCTTTCTGCTAGTGGTCAAGTGCTCTGTGTGCATTTCACCATGCCCAGCCCCAGGCTGTGGCCTAAGCCCCGCTGCCCCGACGTCCTCCTCAGCAGCTTCCTAGAGCGCTCGCCTTCCCGTCCCCTCTGCGCAGGACTCGAGGAGCAGTTCTCCCCACACCTGGGCGTCCCGCAGGCCCACGCCAGCACGGCGCCTCATTCCGCCCACCAGCCCGCAGCCGTCCCCTCCTTCCGGGTGCAGCCCAAAGGCAGCCGTCCCCTCCTGGGAGCTCCTAGACTCACCCAACCCACCCCCAAGCCCAGTAGCTGTTCTCAGACCTGCAATTGCTGTTCCTCAGTTCTTAAGACAAACAGAACCCAGCACCATTCCTCTCCTCTCTTCCACTGGCCCAGGCCGACCCTCACGTCACGCCTCCAGACCCTGGGGGCCAGTGTTCTGTGGTCTCCCGTTTGCTCTGTGATGATCCCTGTTTGCTCTGTGGTGCTCCCCGTTTGTTCTGATTCTCCCAGTGTGCTGGTCTTTCTAAGTGGCCACAGCTGCAGGCAGTTCACAGATTTTTGAGTGAAATGTCCTCAGAGCCAGAAACTGGCAAGATGGTAAGGACTGCAGAGAAGTAAATGAACAAATTGTCATCCCAGGGGCAGCCATTGTACATTAGTATTTGGAGCTCTCTGGACTTTGATCCCCAGACAAACAGGGGACTACCCTGTAAAATCTGGAATGGACAGAGCCAGCACCTGCCGGCAGGAGCGCCTGAGCCCCACTGTCTCACTAGGGGCGTGGGGAGTCCTTCCCACTCAGTGTCCAGGACCCTGACGGATCTGGTGTGAGGTGAGGAGGCAGATACTGTGGCCGAGCAGTCCTTCCTGCAGAGCCAGGACTTCCCAAGGCCAAGTGGTGGTGAAAAGCACATCTTCCCTTCCACTCAAGGCCCTCAAAGGGCCTTCGGATTCACAGGCAGCTGGGTCTTCTCAGGAAGGAAGGGGTAAAGCTAACATTTGGAGAATGGCTGCAGGGAACAGGACTCAAAGACGTGCAGAGAAGTCCCGTCCCTGGATAGCGGCTGTGAGGGTCCCTCCTCCCCACCCCTGCCCATCTCCTCGGAGACCCCGCTCCCCACCCCACTCCATCTCCTGCACCTGTTCCTCTCTGTGCTTCCGTGCCATGCACCTGCCTCTCTCTGCAGCAGGCTTTCTTTACTCTGTCTCTGTCATAGCTGCCCCATTAGGACACCTCTCAAGGGGCTACCTGGCCCTCAGACCACCACCTCCCTTCTCTGGGATGACACTTACAACTCAGGAGCGAGGACACAATGATCTCGCCCCTGTTCACAACTGGCTATCCCAATGTAGACGCTTGGCCCTTGCTGAGCCAACCAGTTTCTCCTGCAAACATGAACTTAGAAAGGAGAACACAACAATTGGAGTGAGTGGGGCAGAGTCACATTGGTGGCAGGCCAGGGGGGCCGACTGTTCTGTGCTTGAAGCTGTTCCAGCTCCTCTCATTCCTGTGTCAACGTGAATAATAATAAAATAATAGCAGCGTTGTGTGGCTCTCACCATCTCTCTCCATCCCTAGCTTCAAATATTTGATCTCAGCCGTTTCTTCTTTATCATTATTATTATTTGCTTATGTGAGTCAGGGTTAGATTCTGTCGGCTTGCAGCAAAAGAACTCTGAAGCAAACTGAACCATGTTTCCCTTGTCTCTATTCCAGACTTCCAAGAGGGAGACTGACTGGTTCAATTGAGCATCTGAATTTGTTTCTCTTGGGTCAGTGTCCACTCCAAGGCCAATCAGCTATGCCCGGCGAGGACAGGGCCACTTAGAAACGTGGTATAGCAGCCCACCATTGGGAGTACTGGGGCAACTCACTGCTGAGGAAGAAAGACCCCCTCCAGGGGGGCTGGGGAGGACCCCGTGAGTGTGCCCTTCAGTGAGATCAGGCAGAGGACGGGGAGCCTGGCCTGGATGAGGACAGAAAGGAATCTGGTCTGAGGCCGAAGGCTTGTGCTGGAGCGCTGGGGAGTTCAGCTAGAATCAATACTTACAGTCTTCCTGAAGGCAGAAGAAAAGGTTTTCTAGAATCACGTCAGCAGTTGGCTCTGCAAACCTTCTAAGTTGGTGCCTTGGGACCTTGAGGGCTAGAGAGGAGTGTGATTTTAGGTAAAGGAGAGCGGTGCCAACTAGCATGTTTCCATAAGAAATAACTTATTGGTTATTCAGAGATCTGTCCAAAGCTGTGAGTCTAATTGGCTTTAATATCTTCTTTGCAGCAAAACCTAATGTGAAAACACAGACACACAGGAGAAAAACACATTTGGTTAATTAGCCTTGTGGAAAAAATGTTGCTCCAGCTTCCAGGTCTCCTCACTAAGCAGCCAGAACCACGGCCCCCTGGAGAGAGCCAAGGCCTGACTGTCCCCTGAGAGTCAGCGCCCGGGAGTCCTGCCTGTGACCCCCAGGGCTTCGGCGCAGCGCTGGCCGCTGGCCCGGGTACAAGGACGTGAGCGCGCTGCCCCTCTCCTCCCTCTCCCCAGCCACCTAGACTGAGCGCGCAGAAGAGGGACAGAGTCGTGGAGCTCAGGCCTGGCGGGGCCCTCGGGAAGCACCAGGTAGAGCCCCTCATTTTCTTTTTTTATTCTTAATTTTAATATCACCAGTTAAAAAGCAACCTCTGCTCATTGTAGAAAAATTAGAAAATGCAGGTAAATTTTTAGAAGCAAATCACAATAATCCATAATCTCATCATTGGGAGGTAGCCACTATGAACATTCTATGTGACGCCTCCAAACTCGCTTTCTCTCACTCCTCCAGGTTTTGTTTCCTAGATATCCACATAGATACAGTTGTATTTGTAGACAAAATGGAAATGCACTATACATGCTAGTTCATACACTGCATTTTTAAACTTAATTCATCAAATGCATTATCTCCACCTCTCGCAGAGAGGTAGGTGATGCCGTTGCATGATTTCAATCCACGGTGCGCGTGTGTCATTACGGGGAAGACCACCGTATGTTTAGCCAGGTCCCAGGAACTGGACATTTACATTGTTTTCAGTAGTTTGCCATTATAAGCATTGCTCCGAGACATTCTTGTAGCTGAGTCTTTATGTGTAGTTGTAGTTATTTTCTTAGGACAATTCCTTAGCCTAACCACGAATAACTGAGAACTTCCTCATTTTACGGATATGGAAACTGAGGCCCAAACGTCCATGGGTGCAATGGTTTCGTTAGCCCTGTTGGCTCCTAGCGGTACGGGGGGGATGTGTAATTTTCAGAGCCCTGCATTGGTCCATCGGAGGCCCAGCCTTCGTTTCTTACAGATCAGAGACTCCAGCCGGGCTGGGCCTGCCTCCCCAGAGCACCCCCTGACTCTTCCCCGTCTCCATCCTCTGCGGCAGGGGCCCTTAACCAGGGGTCCACGGACCTCTCGGGGGCCCATGGAAAGATTTCAGGGCATCCATGAGCTTAAATTGAAAAAAAAAATAAACCTCGTTATCTCCATTTTCTCTGAGCTCCGATTTTGAGTGTCTTAAAACTATCTGCCGCTCCATTCTGAGAAGGGGCCCGTGGTTTTCACCTGACAGGCAACCCCTGCTCTACTGTGTCCCAGGATTTATCTGACTGACCAGTTTGCAATGAGGTATCAACAGTTAATAGGGACTAACTAACTCTCCAGGACAGACACATTGACTGATGATTCCCGGAGGGGGGGCGTGGGGAGCAGAGAGAGAGAAGATATTAGATAGTTGATAGATAAATGATAGATATAGGTAGGTCGGTGGATGAGTAGATAGACAGACAGATAGACAGACAGATAGATAGATAGATAGATAGATAGATAGATAGATAGATAGATAGGCAGGCAGGCAGGCAGGTAGGTAGGTAGATAATGATAAATGAGGAGAGCTAGAATAAGCAAACACAGGTATTTGGCACCTGGGGTTTCAGGTATCCTTATAATGCTTGTAGAGTTCATACTCAACAAATAATTATTAAAATGAAAATGAAGGGAGGGAGGGATAGGGAGAGTGGGAATGAGGAGGGAAGGGGGATCTGGAGTGTAATCCCCCCTCCCTGGCCTTGCCCCCAACTCTTTCCTCCACCCTTGCTCCGTCCTCACCCCAGGTTTGCTTGAGATGGGCTTTCCTAGTGAAGAGAATTCTAAGGGAAGGAGAGAGAAAGAATCAGCTCTGTCCTCTCCCCCAGGCTCCATATTCATGAGGCCGTGAGCTGGGAAGTGCAGGGCGATCTATTGGGCTCTGCGCCTTCATCATTTAAAGCAGTGTGATGAATTAAGGTGGTAATGCGTCGAAGACAAAGCACTAATGCAGCTGATGTTCCAGCTTGGGGAATTTATGGAGATGAAAATTGTTAATACATAAGGAGGTAAGGAAAATTGATCTGAATATGGGAGAAATCAGGGAGGGAGGGCTGATTCTTGGATACATCCCACACCCCAGCCCCCTGCGCCCCCAGCCCCAGCCATCCACATCCACCTGGAGTCTTTGGGTTTGGGCCACACAGATTCTAAATCACCTCTGCGTGGGGCTAGCCATGTGGAGGGGCTGGTTTAGTCCAGCACCCCCCGGATCCAGCCCACTGCCATGACCCGCCCGTGGGTACTAGGACCCCTGACTCATCAGAGACGTCCAGCAGGCTGGCAGCTCTGGAGGGCAAAGAGCCTTCCTTCTCAACTCTGCATCCCCAGCACAGAGCCGCCCCGAATGGGACACAATCTGTGCTTAGTCAGTGCTTATTAAATAAACAAGCAATTCATGTTTCATTCACTTAATAAATATAGATTTAAGCCGCAGACAAAAGATACACAACACGAAGGAGAATGTGACGATCCCCAAAGGAAGTACAAAGAGCTTTACAATTTCAGAGGGGGAGGGAAATAGCACACAAGGGGGTCCGTGAACAGTTCCTGGAGCGGGGGTCTTAAAGGTTGGGTGGGATTTCACTTGGTGGCTATGAGGCTGGGAGTATTCTCAGGTAAGAAGAGGGCTGGAGCTAAGGCACTGCCTTGAGCCTAGAGTAGTTCAGCAGAATCGCAGGAGAAATGGGAGAAAGGCAGCCTGAAGCCTGAGTGTGCTTTGGGACAACTGCTGATGGTAAATGGGACAGAATGTGTGATGTTGAGGTAGATACGAATTTACAAAGATAGGCACAGGCACATAAATATGTGTATACATACATATATGTGTGTGTAGGTATTATAGTTTTCAAAGAGCTCCCAAGCAGATATCTAAAAAGATAGTTAAATGCAATTACCCCCATTTTATAGATGGGACAACTGAGGAAAAGCTTAAGGGACTTGTACAAGAAGAACAAGCAGACCCAAATCTTCTGACTACAGGTCCATTGCCATGTCCATCATGCCACACAATACCCAGCAAGAATGCCCACCTGAAATGAGTGCAGGGGGCAAGCAGGGAGGGCAGGTTTCATCATCCTTATATGTAAGCCAGCCTGTGGCTACAAATGCGGATGCAATCCTTTCCTGATAAAAGCACTTTGAAAGATAGGTACAGAAGGAAAGTTCCTCGACATAATAAAGGGAATATATGAAAATCTCATAGCCAATATTGTACACAATGGGGAGAGGTTGATAGCTTTCCTTCTAAGATCAAGAACAAGACAAGGATGCCCACTGTTGCCAGTTAGTCAACATTGTGCTAGAAGTTCTAACTAGAGCAATTAGGCAGGAAACAGAAATAAAATGCATCCAAATTGGAAAGGAGGAGGTAAAACTCTCATTATTCAGAGATGACATGATCTAATATTTAGAAAATTCTGAAATACCAGCAACAAAGCTATTAGACTTAATGAATGAGTTCAGCAAAATGACAGGATGCAAGATCAACATGCAAAAAAACAGTAGCGTTTCTATATACTAGTAATGAGCAAGCTGAGGAGGAAATCAAGAAAAAATTCTATTTGTAATAGCAATAAAAAGACTCAAATATCTAGGAATTAATTTAATCAGGATATAAAGGATCTGTATTTGGAAATCTACAAAACACTACTAAAAGAAATCAAAGAAGACCTAAACAAATGAAAGGGCATCTTCCTGGATTGGAAGACTAAACATTGTGAAGATGTCAATTCCACCCAAATTGATTTATAGATACAAAGCAATACCATTGAATATTCTGACAGCCAACTTACAAAAATCAGTTATCAAATTTATTTGGAAGGGCAAAGAATCCTGAATAGACGAAAATATCCTAAAAAAGAAAAATGAAGTTAAAGGACTCATGCTTCCTGACCTTGAAGTGTATTACAAAGCTATAGTGGTCAAAATAGTATGGTATGCCTCTATGGCATATGAATATGTTCAAGTGTTCATGGGGCATTGTCTCCATGACTGGAGACCCACACAATAACTGAAAGAATATTGAATTCTCATCCTGGGAAGTCCTGCTACAATCTCTCAATAGATTGGCAAGAATCCCCTGAGTACATGGATGGTGCCTAGTGAAGGAGGACAGACCATTAGGTCAGGCCCTTGATATGGATGGTTGTACTTGTGAATCTTGTTCTTGTGAAAATGAAACTTAGCCTACTATTACGTATTCCCTCAGAGTTACCTCCTGAAAGCCTCGTTGTTGTTCAAATGTGACCTTTCTCTAAGCCAAACTCAGCATACAGACACACTGCCTTCCCCCAGGTGGAAGACATGACTCCCAGGGATGAGCCTCCCTGGCACCAAGGGATTATTATCCAATGCCAACTAGTGATGTATTTGTAAAAGACCTTGACCAAAAGGGAGAAATATTAAATACATATGAGTTTTTATGGCTAAGAGATTTCCAAGTGAGCTGGGAGGTTATTCCAGAGGTTACACTCATGCAAGTCTCAGTAGGATCTCACTGACTGCCACACTAAACAGTGCCTCAAATAGGGGGGCTTTTGAGGACTCTAGAGACATCTAGATGCTATAGAGAGGGCAGACAATCTCAGGAATTTGGCATCTTGTCAATGGGCCTTGCTTTGGAATATATGCTCCCCAATGTAACAGAGTTAGACTTATTTATAATTTCTCTACTCATGGCTCTTCTGCTCCTTTTACTTCAACCTAAAATTAGCACTATACTCATTTAATATGTGTTCCAGAGACTTAACTCTTTGGTCTGTTTATATGCCAGTTAAGCCCCGAATTTCAGCAGAGTTGCAACATCTACTCTCCAGATCATTGGACTCGCCCAGGACAACTAACAAAATGATGATGGGCAATGCCCAACCCAGAAAATGAAGTATCTACAACTGAAAGCAAGACAGTTCACCCCACCTGCCCCATGGGATCTAAGCCCCCTCTCTATCAGAAACAGAGTGAGCGTCACCATCCCCAAATCCTCAAGACTGAGGAATGAACAACCTAAGGGGAAAGCACCTAGAGATTAAAGCAGACATTATTATTCTAGCAATGAAAGAACAGGTATCATACATGGGGCATTTTAAGGGCATTGGAATTGTCCCGCATGACCTTGCAGGACATTGCAGTGACAGATACAGGCCACTGTACATTTTGCCAAAACCTATAAAATTGTGTGGTGCCAAGTGTAAACTGTAGTGTAAACTATAGACCATGGTTAGTAGCAGTGCTTCAATATGTGCTCATCAACAAATGTTCCACATTAATGAAAGATGTTAATGGGGACAAGAGTGGGAGGGAGAGGGGAGATGGCATATAGAAATCCCTCTATATTTTCAGTGTAACATTCATGTAACCTAAAGCTTATTTCAAAATAAAATTTTTTAAAAATGTCCAAGACAAAAAAAAGACAAAACTTGAATTTAAAAAAAACAGCATGATATTGGCGTAAAGACAGACACATTGCTCAATTGAATTGAATTGGGAGTTCAGAAATAGGCCTCAACTCTATGGTCAACTGATTTTTGATAAGTCTACCAAGTCCATTTATCGGGGACAGACCAGTCTCTTGAACAAATGGTGCTGGGGGAACTGGATATTCACACCAAAAGAATGAAAAACAACCCCTAGCTCACTCCCTACACAAGAATCAACACAAAATGGATCAAAGACCTAAACATAAAACCCAGGATCATAAAACTCCTAGAAGATAATGTAGGGAAACATCTTCAAGATCTTATGGTAGGTGGTGGTTTCTTGGACCAAGCGTGAGCAACAAAAGAAAAAAATAGATAAATGGGACCTCCTCAAAATTAAACACACCTGCACCTCAAAGAACTTTGTGGAGAGGGTAAAAAGGCAGCCTACTCAGTGGGAGAAAATATTTGGAAATCACACACCCGACAAGGGTCTAATATGCATGAGATATAAAGAGATCTTACAAACTCAACAATAAAAAGACAAAATATCCCAATTTTAAAATGGGCAAAAGACTGAATACACATTTTTCTAAAGAAGAAATACAAATGGTGAAAAAAAAAACCACATGAAAAAATGTTCAACATCCTTGGCTATTAAGGAAATGCAAATCAAAATTACAATGAAATATCATTTCACACCTATTAGAATGTTGACTATTAACAAAACAGAAAACTGCAAGTGCTGGAGAGGATGTGGAAAGATAGTAACACTTACACACTGTTGGTGGGAATGTAGGAGAAAATCTACAAATACAGATTCAAGCCACGTACGAGCTATCCACTGTGGAAGTCTGTTTGATGGTTCCTAAGGAAGTGAGAGATGGATCTGCCATGTGACCTGGCAAAACCACTACTGGTTATACACCCAGAAGAACGAGAGCAGTGACACAAACAGACATCTGCACACTGATGTTCATAGCAGCATTATTCACAACTGCCAAAAGATGGAAACAACCCAGGTGTCCATCAACTAACAAAAGGATAAACAAACTGTGCTATATATGCACGATGGAATATTAGTCACCTGTCAGAAGAAATGAAGTCATGAAGCATGTGACAGTGTGGATGAACCTGGAGGATGTTATGTTGAGTGAAGCAAGCCAAGCACGGAAGAACAAATATGGCATGATTGTGCTATTATGAACGAAACATAATGAGCAAACTCATGGAGTTAATAGCTAGAATATAAGTCACTAGAAAATAGAATGTGGTTAGAGAATTGAAAACTGGGATTTAATCTGTGCAGAATTGGTAAAAAGTTGTTTGGAAATGTTTGGAAATGATTAGAAATGGTGAAGGCACATAGTAGGATTTGTCATTAACAGCACTAATATATGGGTATTGTAGTGGCTTGTTTTATGTTGTTTTTTCTCTTTTTTTGAATAATGAAAATGCTCTAATATTGATTGAAGTGATGAACACACAACTCTGTAATTATACCATATGCCATTAATTGTATACTTCAGATAAATTATATGGCTTGTGAGCAAAAAAATAAAATAGGATGGGTTGGGGGAAAATACACCAAATGTAAAATACGGACTGTAGTTAGCAGTACTACTTTGACAAAGTCCTTTAATAATTGTTACAAATGTTTCACAACAATGCAAGATATTGGTAGTGGGTGAGTGATGCGAGCCCTGTATGATGATATGAATGTTTGTTTTGTAACTTCACAACTTTTACTATATACTTATTGTTTATGTATGTTCATGTGTGAGTGATATGCTTCAATAAAATTTTTTAAACAAAAAAGAGATAATGACAATTAAATGCAACACATGATACTGGGTATAATCTAAGAATGAAGAAAATGCTCAAAAAGACATTATTGGGATATAGAATGTAAGCTTAATATAGTGTTAAATTTCTTGAACTTAATAGCTGCACTTAAGGTGATTATATAAGTGCAATGTACATGGAAATATTATGTGTTCAAGGGGCATGATTGTGCAACCTGCTCTCAAATGTTCAGAAAGATAGATAAATAGCTAAAAGAAAGATGATAGAAGGATGAGAGGAAGAAAGAAAGTAAAAGAGGATGGAAGGAAGGAAGTGTGGGAGGGAGGGAAGGAGGAAGGGGGGGAGGGAGGGGGGAAGACAGCCATGACCAGAGGGTGGCGTGCTAAGATCCGTAGACCTGGGTATCGGGGGAGTGGGTTCGTTGGAGTTCTTCCGTATGGGGTTTGTATTGTTTTTGCAACTGTCTAACGAATTGGAAATTCTTCCAAAATTGAAAGTTAAAAAAAACGGGAATGCAACAGCAGCTGCAACTCGATGCCACTGGCTCTCGCCCTCCTTGCGTGCCCCAGGTCTTCTCCCCCCGCCGCGCGCAGGAACCGCCACGGGCTTGTCCACCGGCTACGAGCACCCCGTGGGGGTGCCTTCCTCACCAGCCCTGTGTTCGCAGCCTCGGTGCCAGAAGCCAAGGGCGGGTGCCTCACTGCTGCTCCCAAGGCCGGTTCCTCATAGTCCAACCTCTCCCCAGCTCTGTGCCTCGGAACCTTTGCCTCTCCCTGCAGCCCCCTCCCCGCGGCTCAGGCCGAGCGCTTGGGCCCCGGCCCAGGGGCGCCCTCGCAGACAGCCGCCTGCTTCTCTCCCCTTCTCTGTGTTTCTTTCCATCCTCCTCCTCAGCCCCTGAACCACAGCCCACCTTCTCATAGACACACGGGAGAGTCTGAATTCCAGTAGTGGGCACTGGAGGCCTCAGCCAGGACCCGTGTGGGTGTGGGTGCAGGTGTGTGAGCAACGGATGTTTAGGCACACTAGCATCCCAAGCCAAAAGTTCCTTTCAAGCCGGCTACTCAGCACACAACCTCCCCCTAGGAACCACGGTGCAGCGAGCGCCGGGTGCCAGAAGCCCCTTTGGTCCCTCATCCCTAGCGGTAGCACCTTCGTATTGATTCCTGGGATCACGGAGGCAGCGGAGAGGGGAAGGAAGGACCCCTTCCCTGAGCCTGCATGCCGCCCCAGGACACCCCCTCCCCCTAAGGGCCTTCCTCGTCCCCCTCTCTCCAGGCTCCTGCAGTCAGCCTTTCACCCAGGACTCTGCCGAGACGCTGTCGTGCCCCCGGGCCTCCGTCCAGCCCAGGCCTGTGGTCAAGACCCTGTCTTCATCTCACGGGCCGTGCTCAGCCACTCCCTCCTTGGGGACACAGTTTCTGCTCAGTCCCCCTGTGGTAGATTGCATTAATGGCTACAGGTCTTCACATGCACACACACACACACACAAACACACACCCTTTACCATATGATTTTGCAGCTTCTCCTACCAATGAGGGGGTGTATATTTTCTAGACGCTTGACTTTAGTTTCTGACATGGGGGAAAGGGATTTGGCCCAATGGATAGGGCGACCGCCTACCACATGGGAGGTCCACGGTTCAAACCCCGGGCCTCCTTGACCCGTGTGGAGCTGGCCCATGTGCAGTGCTGATGCGCGCAAGGAGTGCCCTGCCACGCAGGGGTGTCCCCCGCATAGGGGAGCCCCACGCGCAAGGAGTGCGCCCTGTAAGGAGAGCCGCCCAGCGCGAAGGAAGGAGCAGCCTGCCCAGGAATGGCGCCGCACACACGGAGAGCTGACACAACAGGATGACTCAACAAAAAGAAACACAGATTCCCGGTGCTGCTGATAAGGATAGAAGCAGTCACAGAAGACTACGCAGCGAATGGACACAGAGAGCAGACAACTGGGCAGGGGAGCAGGGGAAGAAGGGAGAAATAAATTTAAAAATAAATAAATAAATCTAAAAAAAAAAAAGATTAAACTCTTAGTTTCTGACACGGGACTTGCTTAAGCCAAAGGTATGTTAGCCGGGATAATGTGACCACAGGCTTGGAATGTGCTTGTGTGACTGGGCCGCGCTCTTGGACTTCTGTCATCACCAAGAGGACGAAGCTGGCCCCAGGAGGAGGGCGAGAAAGTCGTGAAGCCCCAGTGGGGCCGGCACGGATGCGCCAGTGCCCCCGTTGGCTCAGACTTGTAAGCTAGATAAATGCTTACTGCCATACATCACTGAGGTTAGGGGGCTGTTTGTTACGCAGCAGTAGTTAATTGCACCTTCCATAGCACCCCCCTGTGGCCCAGGCCGCTCACCAGGTGCTCTGGGCGCCCCCCGCATGCAGAGGTCCCCACTCCTCAGCCCTGGTGCCGTCTGCCGGTGGGGGGAAGGCCGGGAGGGGAGGGCGAGAGCGAGCAGAGGACCCTGGCCCCAGAGCCCTGCGCTGGCCAGCCCCCCCCACGGGGTCCCCCAAGGGGCGACAAGTCACGCAGGGGCGACAGCAGAGAGCACCGTAAGGGCGTATCGTAGTGGCGTTCGCACCCGAAACGGCAGTGGAGGCCCTCCGGAGCCAGGCAGGACACAGCGAGTGTTCTTTCTTCCTGAGCAAGGCAGGTCTAGAGAAACCCAGTCAAACGGCCCAAGGAGCCACCTGCCCGCCTCCACCCCAAAGCCTCGGCTGCGGCCATTCCTGTGTGAGGAGAGGTTACACCACCCGCCCAGGAAGAGGGGAGCCCGGCAGCGCCCTGTGTCTCCTTGGGGGTGAGAGGTGGTGATGGAAACACAGAGGGGCGGGGGATGGGAGCAGGCCCCTTCCCAGGCTGGCCTCGCACGCTCACCTCTAGCCCTGCCAGAGCCCCCAGGCCCCCACCTGGCCCCTTTTTTTAAGGTTTATTTTATTTATTTATCCCCCCACCCCCTTGCTGCTTGCGCTCGCTGTCTTCATTCCCTGAGCGTTCTTCTGTGTCTGCTTGTCTTGTCTTCTTGTCTTCTCTTTAAGAGGCACTGGGAACTGATCCTGGGACTTTCTGACATGGGAGAGAGGTGCTCAATCGCTCGAGCCACCTCAGCTCCCTGCTTCGTTGTGCCTCTTATTGTCTTTCCTCTTTGTGTCTCTTTGTTACGTCATCTTGTTACATTAGCTTGCTGCACCTGCCCGTTGCACCAGCCTGCCTTCACCAGGATGCCCTGGGAATTGAACCCAGGGCCTCCCATGCGGTAGGCGGGAGCCCAATTGCTTGAGCCACATCTGCTTCACACCTGGGTTTTGAGCCCGTAAGAACACCGTCAGCCCTTCTAGCTGGGAGTGAAGAGAGGGGCGTGAGGCCATGAGGCGCCCTGGCTTGCCCGGCTCGCGGCCGCGGAGGCTCCGCACACGCCTGCGGCCGCCCTGGGCAGCCCGCGCGCCCTCAGCCCCCTGCTTCTCCTTTCTTCCCTCCACTTCTGCGTCCACGTGGTCTCTGAAAGCTTGTCTTCCCCCACAATTCCCTGGACGGCGGCACCTGCCCGCGGGCCTCTTGCAGAGTGTGCGTGCGTGTTGGGGTGTGAGGGACGAGGGGGCACGTGCGTGTGCCGTGTGCCGGGTTGGGGTGTGGTGCCCGTGGCCAGGTGAGCACGGTGAGCGCATGCACGCGCGTGTGGTGTGTGGTGAGTGGCCTGGTGTGAGTGTGCGAGATGGCGTGGTGCCTCTGTGGTGCGAGTCTGCGCGGGTAGAACGGTGGGCGTGGGGGTGGCGGGGGCTGGTGTGCGTGGCACGGTGTTCGGTGGCGTGTGGGTGCGCCGTGTGTATACGAGTGTGTGTTGGCGTGTGTGGGGTGTGGGGGGTCGAGGGGGACAGGCAGGGAGGTCGTACAGGGAGGGCAGCGCCCCATCAGGGAGAGCCGCCAGCACGCACCAGCCATTTGTAGTTACAGCCGGGTTTTGTGAGTTAGAAACTGCTCAGGAGAAAGACGAGGAGAGAGAAAAGGGAAATTAATGATACAAATAATGTGCCCTACATGGGTATTTGTTTTGCTTGTTTGCCCATTGTTTGGTCCTTAGAAGCTCTGAAAAGTAACACGCAAGCCGGCGGCAGGCTCGATTAGGTGCTTAATAAACATCCTCTGATGACAAACGCGGCGGTAATGAGGCTGCGCCCCGCTCCTTCCCGCTAGGGCGCCCCTGGCTCTTGCGCCTGCGGAGAGCTCCCGCCTGGAGCTGCCTGTGGCACCCCGCGCTGCCCTCCAGGTGGGGCCAGCCCTGGCTCTTCACCTTTGACCCCGCACCCACCCGCCCGTGCAGGGGGCCGCTCATCGCAGGCACCAGGTGTTTCCTGGCTTGGTCAGGCCAGGCTGCCACGCGAGGACGCGGGAGTGGGGGCAGGGCCCCTGCCACGCTGCGGGCCGCCCTCCCCTCCACCAGCCCCCGGGAGCGGGTCCCTCTCCTCGGTGGGCGTCAGGCACAAGCTTTGCACAGAACTCACGTAAAAGCGTGTTTACACAGAACGGTCCTCTGTGCGTTTGGTTTTTTTTAAAGATTTCTTTATTTATCCCCCCTCCCACCTCATTGTTTGCTCTCTGTCCATTCTCTGTGTGCTCTTCTGTGTCTGCCTGTCTTCTCTTTAGGCAGCACAGGGAACTGATCCTAGGACCTTCCAGAGTGGAAGAGAAGTGATGATTCTCTTGCACCATCTCAGCTCCCTGTTCTTATTGTCTCTCCTCCGTGTCTCATCCTGTTGTTTTGGGACACCACTGAGTCAGCTCTCTGCGTGGACCGACACTCCCCAGTGGGCCAGCTTGCCTTCACCAGGAGGCCCTGGGCGTGGAACCCTGGACCTCCTGTGTGGTAGACGGGAGCCCACCTGCCTGAGCCACACCTGCTTCCCTGCATTTGTCTTTAAAAATGGGTGTCAGTGGGGAGTGGGTATAGCTCAAGTGGTTGAGCACCTGCTTCCCATGCACAAGGTCCTGAGTTCAGTCCCCAGTACCCCCTATAAAAATGAGGGGCGGTGTCAGCTCTCATGGCTCCCCTGCTTCCCCCACCCCTGGAGCAAAAGCCAGCCCTTCACCGTGGCCTGAGGGACACCCCCTGACCAGTGACCAGCCCACCCACTGCGAGCTGGCGTGTCTCCCTCTGTCCCCCAGCCTCCCCAGCCTGCCTGCTCTCCTCGGGGTCCCTCGTCTCGGCCCCTGCTCCCTCTGCTCCCCACCCCCCACACGCGGCGTGGCTGACCCCTCCCTTCCCCCGTCCTTCCCGGGAGGGCCTTCTCTGACCACCGCACCTAAAATAGCCCCCACCCACCAGGAGGTGACTTCCCCCCTAACCTCGCCCCGTCGTCTGGCCAGGTACCACCCCTGCGCGACCGACTACTCAATGCTAGGCGGTAAGCTCCTCGAGGGCAGCGGCTGCTCTCCAACCTCCAAGCGCAAACAGCGCCTAACACAGCAAAGCGTGAAAAAACACCCGCTGGGAAGACGGCCGGAGCGAGTGCGGGGAGGACGGCCGCTGGAGCGACGTGGGAAGCGTCTATCCGGGCGGGCCTCTCCTTTTCGGAGAACCGGGCCCTGCAGGAGGCGTGGGGGCGGAAGCCCCCCCGGAACCCGGCCGCGCGGTCCCGCCCTGTCCCCTGCGCCCCTCCTGTGCCAGCACCTGGGAGCCGGGCGGCGGGGCCCTGGCTGGCGTTTCCAAGGCGAGGAGCGCTGTTGGCACGATGCTGCTCTCCTGGCGCTTGCAAAGGGCCGTCCTCGCCAGGCTGGAGGCCGGGCCTCGCGGGGCTGACCGCTTTCGCGGCTTACCTTCCGTCTCCCCTGGAGGATCTGCGCGCAGCAGCGTCTTTGCCCGTGGGGGCGTGGGGGCTCCGCGTGGGCCACAGCAAAGGCGGAGGCCGGGAGAGGCCCGGGGGGCGCCCCGGGGGGAGAGGGCGCGCAGCTGCGGGGGGCGGCGGCCAAGCCCCCCAGCTCCCGGCCAGGCGCGAAGCCGCGCCCAGGCTCGTCCCGCCGCCGCCCGCCTGCGCCCGCGCTCTGCCGCCGCCTGCGCCCGCGCCCCGGGCACCCGCTGCGGGCAGGGCGGTCTCCCTAAGCCGCCGCCGAGCCCGGCTCCCGAGCTCCAGGCGCATCCAGGCGCCGCGTGGGGCTCGAGCTTGGCTGACCCGCGGCCGCCGAGCCTCCCTCCGCCCCCAGGTGCGCGGCGCGGTCCTCCTCCGGTGAAGGTGCGCTCCTGGGAGTCAGCAGCGAAAGGCGGGCGCGGGGAGGGGGCCAGCGCTTCCCGGCGGTCACCGAGCGCCGACCCTCCGTCCCCTCGCGGGCATCGTCCTCACGTCCTGCGGGACGCGGCCCTGTCAGCCGGGCCTCGCGCCTTCCGCAGGCGAGGAGGCGGGGCTCCGCGGGGGGCACACCTGGCTCGGGACCCACCTTGCCAGGGGACCCCCGGGCCTGCCTGCCCCCGGGCCCGGCTCGCCGGCTCTGAGGCGCGGAGGCAGCCTGCGGGAAGGCTCAGGGCTGGGAGGGAAGGGAGACCGCGAGACGACGTGCGCAGGGGGCCAGCGCCACAGGGGGCTGGGACCCCCACGGCTTCCCCGCGTGCATGCGCCTCGGGTGGAAGCGCCGGGAAATGGATTCCAGGGCGGGGGTTCCCGAGAGACCGGTCCCGAGAGGAGCCGGCAGGTGCGGGCGCGGGAGGGCGGGCTGCGGGCCGGGGCGCGGGGCTGCCACCTCCGCGGAGGGCCCCTCCAGGGCCGGGCGGGGGGTCCGGGGAGGCTCCGCCGTCTGAGGACCACTGCCGGAACGGCCCTGCCTCCCAGTTAGCGCATTTTTGATGAACGGAGCGCCTTATAAACACCTCTGAGCAGAGCATGGGGGTTCCCAGGAGCGCGACCCAGCACCAGTGCAGGCTGACCCTGGAATCGCAGAATGGCAGTGCTGGGGCGCCTTGGCCACCCGGCAGCCGGAGCCCCGTGCTCTGAGCAGGAGCCTCGGCAGCCGCTCTGAGCCTCGGAAGCCAAGCGGCAGGCCCCAGCCCCAACCCGCGCCAGGCAGAGCAGCTCTGCGCGGGCTACTTCCTACTTGGGATCTCACATGAGATTTTATGTTAGCAGAGGGTTCCTCTGCTAAAGAGAAGTTTGAGAACCACCAAATGGATCCATTTTATTTAAAAAAAAAAAAGATTTATTTTTATTTTATTAATGCCCCTTCCCCCATTGTTTGTACTCGGTGTCTGGTTTCTGTGTCCATTCACTGTGTGCTCTCTGTGTCTGCTTGTCTTTTCTTTAGGAGGCACCAGAAATGGAACCTGAGACCTCCCATGTGGAAGAGAGGCACTCAATCTCCTGAGCCACCTCTGCGCCCTGCTTTGTTGTGCTCTCATTATGTTTCCTCTTTGTGTCTCCTTGTTGCATCATCTTGTTGCATCAGCTTGCTGCGCCAGCTCACTGTCTTGCTCGTCTTCTCCAGGAGGTACCGGGAACTGAACCCGGCCTCCCATGTGGTAGGTGGGAGCTCAGTTGCTTGAGCCACATCTGCTCCCCAGATCCTTTTCATTTTATGGATTGAGAAAGTGGCACCCGGGAAGAAGAAGGAAGTAGAGGCCTGCTACACATCGGGGATGCTTTGCAGTGTCACGATGGCGCGTGAGCCACCTTCTTTAGGCGTGGAGAGCTACGTGGGCTTCCCCCCAGGGGACCCTGTCTACGGGGAAGGAAACAGGAGCAGGAAGGACACAGCAAGTGCCCACGCACTCCGCCCGCTTCCTAAGTTGCATCCTGTATTTGGGGGAGAGGGGATTTTGCTGACCCCCTTTTCCTCTTGCAGCCTCTTGAAAAGCACCAACAGCTCCATTACCCCTCGTGAGAGCAGGAACGGCAGCAGCAGCAGCGCTCCAAGGGCAGGGCCCCAAAGCGCGCGGCAGGCAGTGTCCACTCTGTGGCTCCCCGCTCGGCAGCGCGGGCATCAGCTGGGAACTTGGGGAAGCCCCGACGCCTGTGCCTCACCAGAGACCCCACCTGCAGGCCTGAGGCGCGCCCTGGGGGCTGTCACGCGCTCTCCAGGAGCGTCCACCTGCAGCCAAGGCTGAGGACAATCGGCCTCTGGGGGCGTGACCGCCGTGCCTTACTCGGGGTGAGCAGACGAGAGCCACACGTCAGCAGCTCTGAGAAGGACCTGGCAGCTTGTGAGCCAGCCGGCCTCTGGCGTGGGGCCGAGGGGGTGTTTCTGGGGCCAGGCGGCCTGGGTGCCTGCTGGAGTGGCTTGAGTGGCTTCAGGCAAAGTCACTTCACTTCCCTAAGACGCCGACGGGGCTAATCGGGGGACCTGCCACGCGGCTGTGTGGTGAGAACGCCGTGATGGCCTGTGCAAAAGGCTTGTCAGGTCGACAGAAATTCAATAAACGTTGGTTAATATTACAAGCTTTCAAATCAACAAAGAGTGAATAATTCCTACTACATTCCCCAGCTACCGCAGGGGAATACAAAGATTTGTCAGACTCAGTTTCTGCCTCCAGGAGTTCAGAGCTACACGGCTTCACAGCTACCCGTGCCATGAGAGAGATGCAAACCGAGTGCTGCCAGAACTCTGAGCACAGAGATTTAATAAGCTATGGGTGGAGAAGCAAGAAAAGCCTGGAGGGCAGCAGGTATTGGAGCCGGCCCTGGCGGGAGGCACGTGTAAAGCTGGCCTCCCTGCAGCGCAGCGTGGTGACTCCCTTCTCCTTTCCGGGCGATAGCTAAGCCCCAGGGGTTAGAGACCCGTCCATAGGTGGGGGGGGGGGGGGGAGAGTGGGGCAGGGTGCTCCCAGGGCCTTCCAGCGGGAGAAAAGGACTAGCAGAGGCACGCGATGGTACAGCCCAGGGCCTGCTGGGGGACCGGGGAAGAGCCCGGCGTCTCTGGCCGGAAGGAGAGCAGGTGAGGGGACTGTGAGATAGCCCTGGGGCTGAGGGCGGGTTTAAGGTGGCTGATGGCTCGCCCTCGCCTCCGCAGACTGAAGCGGGCGGCGCCGAGGGCTCCTGCACGCCGAGGGAGGTGCGTCCCCCGCGACACGCGTGCTCTCTTGAGCTCACGAAGGAACGTGGGCTGAGGAAGACGCGGTGGATGTACGCAGGTGGCTTTGCTTTGAGGAGGTGGGCAGGAGGAGAGGGCCAGGCCTTGTATGTGCTCGGGTAACCAGTATGAACCACTCTGCAAGTTCGGGGTGCAAGTAAAGTCCTAGCTAGTCTGCTTTTTGCGAATAAAAAACAAAACCAGCTTAAACCCACAGCTTAAGGAGCAGTCCAGAATCCCCCTCTTGGCGCTCCCGGGCCCCTCCCTGCTTCTTGCTGTCAGGGGACACTGACCCTGTGCTCCAGGACAGGGCTGGTGGGCTGCTGCCCCAGCTGCAGGCTTCCTTGGGCTCTGGGGAAGGACCGTCCCCTGCTCGAGCTCCGGGGTTCCCTGGGTGCCTGGGGCTCAGCTCCTCCAGCCGTGCCCCCAGCCAAGCCCCCACATGCCCCCACACGCCCCCACCTGGGCAGCTCCCTTCCCTGGAGATGCACCCCATGGGAGGTGGGGCAGCTCTCCCTTTCCAGGCCTGGGCATAACCCCTCTCTGGGCAATGCGATCACCCTAAATATTGCCAGGGGCCCAACAGCTTCCCAACACCAAAGTCCTAAACACACGCTCTTCCCAGAAGAGCCAGTGACTCACTCCCCTCAGCACGGGCAGCCCAGCCCTCCCCTGGGCACCCAACTCCGCCAACCCCTTGGGATGTAGAGGGAGCTAGCTTCAGTGCGTCAGAGATGATCTGCCCGCCTAAGGCAAACCAAGGGTACTCCAGGGTCCCTTGTCGGGAGCAGAGAGAGAGAGGAGAGAGAGAGGAGCACATACATTGTAACATTTTCATACACTGTTTTAATTCCCTTGGCTACTGAAACAAATACCATGAAATGGGTTGGCTTAAACAATGTTTGTTCACAGAGTCCAGGAAAAAGTCCAAATCAAGGCATCATCAGGGCAATGTTTCCTTCCCAAAGACCGGCTGCCCGCAGCCCGGGGCTCCTCTGCCACATGGCAAGGCACAGGGCCTCTCCCCTCGCTTTCAGCTTCCTGCTTCAGTCCCTGTCTCTCTCTCTCTTCCACTTCCTCGCTCGCTCTCTCCCTTTCTCTTCGTCTGTATTCTTTCCATTTATAAAGGGCCCCAGGAAGGACGAAGCCCCATCCTGATCGCACTGGGTCACACCTTACCTGAAGGAGCGTCATGGAAAGATTCTACTTCCAGTGCGCTCACACCCTCAGGAATGGATTTGACTTAGGAACGTGTTTTTCTGGGGTACACACACCACACCACCGCAGTTATGTTATTATTTTTGTCTTTTTACTTAGGGTTTTCTTTATTGATACGTACCCTGTATATGTTCTAATCCCTGGCATATAGCTTTGTTTATTACCTCTTCCTCGTGGAGGGAAGAGAACAGGGAAGCTGGAAAACGGCAGGCAGACTCGCCAAGCCTCTACCCGTGCAGGCACTCTGCAGGGCGCTTTGCAGACGTCACTTCTTTAAACCTCCCGACAGGCTTATCAGGAGGCCATTATTATGCACTGATTTAACAATGAAGAAATCAATAAGGGATGAGTAAATGAAAGACAGTGACATTTTTCTCTCTCTACATGTAAAGATGGTGTAAGTTCTTGAATTTAAAAACATCTTTTTAAAACTTAGAGAATCAAAACCAAAGTGAAAAACAGATGAAAGCAGTATGGTGTCTGAACCATTCAGTAAGGGGTGAAATAGCTTTTCTACCCAGGCTCTGTCTTTGTAAAGACATTGTTGTCACGAGTTAGAGCCTGAATTAACTCGGAGATGAGGCTAACAGCCCCACGTGCTGCAAATTCTGAAGACACATGCCGTGAGTTTCAGAGTACCCGTGAATATTTTCTTGAACTTTAGTTGGATTGAATGGTTTACCCCAAGAGGATCCAGTCAAAATGGTCTACGTCACAGAGAAAGGTAATAAAATACGATGAATCTGAAAAACTCCTTTCGGTGTTAACAACAGCTGAAGTACTGACCCTAGACCATCATTCTACAGCTGGCGTTCAGCAGCAGGAAGGGCCCTGCCGATTGCACAGGAAGGTTTTTGGGGGGAGAGTTCAGGGAATGCTGAGTAGCCTGGAGTGGCCTTGATGATGAAAGATTGTTCACAGGCTTGATTCCAATTGATCCAAACAGCAACAACTGTGACAATGCATTTTTAATGAAAGCTAAAGGCAAACAGACGAGGATGTAAGGAAATTCAAGTAAAGTACACAATGCATTTCCCTGAAATGTATTTATGATACTTCCTAGTAATTAGTACGAAATTTTAGACCGAATGGAATTCTGAGATTAGCTCGTCTCCCTACGTAGTCAAAGGTCCTAAAGAATCTTCTAGAACTAACCCCCAAGACAGAGTGTGCCCCGTATCTGCAGCCGCTGTGGGCATGGCTCGCTCTGCCTCTGTCTCTGGTCTTGCTCTGGCCGGCACCTCCCTCTGGGCGTCCGTTCAGGGACGGAGGTTGTCACGGCCACATGGCTGGACCTCGGCTGTGAGCGCGTAGGCAGCGGCGCCTGCTCTGCTCGTCCCTGCGAGAGGAGGCGTCCGTGAGCCCTCCTGACACTCCTGAAGGTGGGTCCCGTCAGCACCGGCGGGCGGGTTCCAGGGAAACGCCGCGTGTAGAAAGCGCCGTGGCCCAAGGCGCTCCTGTGCCCGGGCAGCACCCAGAGCATCTGCTGTCCCTGCTGCGTTCAGAGGCTCTCGCTGGGCCGCTGGCATCACAGAAACAGCCCCTCGGTGGGGAAGGGAACGCCGGGAATGCACGGTGTCCCCCCATGTCTGCCTGGAAGCAATGCGGACGGGCTTCCTGTCACGCAGAGCCTCGTGTCTCTCACAGCACCTGCAGGCTCGCGGGCACACGGCAGGTGCTGAGAGGAAGGAAGGAGGAGGAAACGGCATCCCAAGGACGAAAAGTCTAAGAGGAGAGTTCCCTACGACCAAAGTCAAATGTAAAACCAGAGGAGGCGTGAACTGATACCTTTCCGTTCTCTTTCAGTTCTTATTGGGAAGGGAACTCACACATGCTAAAACAGAATTTCTAGTATAAGAGCTCAAGTTTTCACAAAATGGGTTTGTCCGGTTTAGCTGATTCACAAGTGGCTCATTAAACACCTCCATTCCATTAGGTCCCCTGTGTGACAGAACTGGGCTCAGTTGTGCTTTCCCTACACATGGCTCTTATGCCACTTCTATTTGAACCCACAGCTAGCACTAGAGTTGACAAGTGTATGTCCAAGAGAATTAGCTCTTTGGTCTGTCCATGTGCCAGTTGGGCCCTGAACTCAGCAGAGCTGCAGCACCTACTCTGCAGTTGATTGGACTCACCCAGGACAACTAACAAGGAGATGATGATGGACAACGCCCATCCCAAGGAGCAGAGAGGGTCTGCAACTGCAAGAAAGAGAGACTCGTCCATCTGCCCCCCCTGGGATCTAAGCTCTCTCTCAATCAGAAACAGAGTGGGCATCACCATCCCCAAGTCCTCAAGATTGGGGAATGAACAAGGGACTAAATCAGACTTACTATTATTCTATTATAGACTTATTCTAGCAATGGAAGAATTTTTTTCATTGATGTGGAGGCAGTGGCCACTGGAGGGAGAGGGGAAAATAGGTGTATTATAGGCATATTTTGGGGCATAAATTGTCCTGCATGACATTGCTATGATGGATACAGGCTGTTATATATTTTGTCATAAATTACAAAATTGTGCGGGACAGAGTATAAGCTACAATATAAACTACAATCCATGGTTAGCAGCAATGCTTCAATATGCGCTCATCAATCCTAATAAATGGACCACACTAACGAAGGATGTTGTTAATGGGGAAAAGTGTGGGAGGGGGATGGGGTGGGGCATATGGGAATCCCCTATTTTTTTTTATAATATTTATGTACTCTAATATATCTTTTTTTTAAAAAAAAAAAGATAAATAAAAGAATAAAAGCCTCCACTCCCATCTGCGCACACACACACCAAAAACACCCCATGACGTCTACCCGTTAAGGCCGCGGGGCCGCTGGAGGGCCTCGCTGGCTGCATGTGGCTTCAGCCCACACAGCAGCTCCTTACCAGGCTCTAGGGCTGCGAAGGGGCCTGCAGAGCCCCCGGGGGCTGTCGCAGCCCAGCCCAGTGCCGCCACACCAGTCCAGGTTCCAGGGGCCCCCGGGGCCACCCCCGCCTGTTGGGAAAGCCTCAGCACCAAGGGACTTGAGGCGGCCGCGCTGGGCGGGCCGTGGAGGGGAGGCAGGGGGGACGGTTTGTGTTCTGTCGATGATCTTCCTTCCCTCTGTCTTCTCCCAGCACAAAGCCTTCATGCTGGCAACTCCTGCCTCAAATTCTGCATTTTCCCCTTCTTGCCCAGCAAGCCTCTGAAATGTTTTGTTTTCAGGGAGATTTGGTAATTGGAGCTTGGGGGGACAGGCCCTTCTCTTCCTATTGACCTTGGAGCTTTTCTGTAGTTTAGGCTCCTGTGAGCACCTGGACTGTCGAGGCGTTTGGACAAGTCCTTCCCGGGTCTGACGTGGCGCAGGAAGGACAAGGTCCAGAGCCCCTGGGACACTTGCAGTCAAGGCAAGGGTTGGCAAATCACAGTCCTGACCCAAACCCGGCGCACGGCTTCTTTTTGTGCAGCTGTCCCTCCAGCCAAGAATGTTTTCTCCAGTTTTGAAGGGTTGTACTATGAACAGAGAAGAACATACAGCAGAGACACGTGTGACATGCAAAGCCTAAAATACCCACTCTGGCCCTTTGCAGAAAAAGCTTACTAGTCCCTGGCAAATGGAAGTTAGAGACCGTGAGATGCCCGGAGTTCACAAGGCAAGATGAGAGACCCAAGCGGGCCCCTGAGGACAGACGTCCGTGTCCAGGGGGCATGAGGACAGCGCCCCGTCCCCTTTCAGCCTGAGTGTCCCCGCTCATCCTGGGCTGTGGTTCGTTCAGGAGATGAGGGCCGGAGGCTCCTGGGACTGAAACGAGGTTGTGCGCCGTGGAGAGGACGATGTGCCAACCTCTGGGGGACGTGCGTGGCAGGAAAGGGCTGCAAGTGTCTGCCTGTCCGAAGGGGCTTCGCCTTCTCCAGTTTGCCCAAGACCCCCGGGGGCCCAGGCACGCAGCGGACGGACCCGCGGGAGCGGGCGCACTCTCTCCAGGGCCGCCTTCCGCCCTGTGCGCGTCTCCGCGGCCGTGAGGAAGCGCGGAGCGGGGCCTGGGCGCAGCCCGCGGGGCTTTCCCAGGCAGTGCCCAGAGCCGCCCCTTGGCTGGGGGCCGAGCGAGAAGGGCCCCTGGGGCGCTGGCCACACAGGCTGGGGCTGCGCAGCGCGAGGCCCTGCAGAAGCGTCCCCGGGCTCGCGCGGCTGAGGGCAGCGCCCGGGCAGGGACTCAGCCACGAGCCTGCAGGGACGGGGCCGCTACCGGCGCCTGGGGACGGCACCCGGGTCCTGGGGCAGTGGGCGCGGCGCCCCGGCGCTCACTGCCGCGAGCTCTGGGGTCACGTCGCTAGGCGGGGCGCCCCCGGCTTGCTGCGACCCCGTTTCCCCTGGCTTCATCCACCTGTGGAGACAAATGGGGGTCTCCTCGCGGAAGCGGGGCCGCGGACGCGAGAGAAGCCCCCGAGGCCCCGGGCGGACCCCGCCCTCCTGTCTCAGCCCCTCCCAGCCCCTCGGCGACAGCGCAGCCCGGGAGGCCCGCGGGCTCCCCCCACCCCCACCCTGGGCCCGCCGCGGCCCTGGAGCCGCCAGGCCCCCTCCTCGGGCACCTCTGGGTCCCGCGGGGCTGCGCGCTCGGCGCAGAGCAGCGCGGAGGAGGGCGCCCGCCGGCCCGGCCCGGCAGCCCCGCTGTGGCCTGTCCCCTGCGGCCGGCCCTAGAGACGAACGGTGCCGGCGCGCCTTCAGGGCTGGGAGCTGTCCCGGGTGGCGCTGCAGGGCCGGGTGCCGGACGCTGTGTGTCCTGCCGTGGCCCACGGGGTGGCCTGGGGGAGAGCGTGGACTGCAACGTGGACCACTGTCCATGAGGGCAGCGGTGCTCCACGGTGTAGTCGCCAGGGGCAGTGGATGTGCGCGACGATGGAAGGGGCTGTTGATGTGGGAGGGGTGGGGTGGGTGGGGTGGGAGTATATGGGGACCTCATATTTTTTTATAGTAACATTTAAAAGAAAATAAAGAAAAAAATAATGAAATAAATTTAATTTAATTTAAAAAAACAAACCCTGGGCTCCCTCCTGCAGCGTTTCTCTCCACAGGCTGAGGTCAGAGGGGTGAGGGGATGGGGCCAGGGCCCAGGGCCTGGGCTTGGCCCCTCTTGGTCTCCCCCCTCTTCCCCAGGTCCTCATGCAAATCCGCTTCCAGGGCCCCAACCACCCGTCAGACGAGCCTTCGCCCCAGACCTGCGCACCCCTCATTGCAAAGCAACGGCCTGGCTTCCGGTTCTAAGGACTCCCCAGTCCTTGAGCTCTCTCAAAGCCCAGTGCTAGCGGTTATTGGGGGATTTTTTTAACTTTTTATTTTGAAATATAAATATATTTATAAAATACAGGAAAGTTACAAACATAACTCAAAAATCATACAGAGAACTCCAATATTTCCCTACCCAGATACCCAGAATCACCAGCTTTTAACATTTTTGCCACATTATCCCTCCCTCCCAGCCATCTGTCTAAAAGTGGGTTGCATACATTGTGCTCTTACCACTTACTACTTCCATGTACATTTCCTAGGAATAAGGATATTAACTGGTGTACATTAAATACAGTTGTCAAGTTTGAGAAATTTAAGTAGGGTATGTACATGTAAAACATACAGTCTATATTCCAATTTTTAAAATTGTCTCAATAATGTCTTTTGAGGCATTTTCTTCCCTTATTAGATCCAGCCGAAGATCATGTATTACATTTAATTCTGACTGTCTCTTTAGTCTCCCTTTTTAAAAACTGTGACAAGTACATGATATAAAATTTCCCATCTCCACCCCTCCCCAGCAGACAATCCAGTGCATTGCTCACAGTCACAGTGTGCTGTCTTCAGTCACGACTATCTCCCACAACTTCTCCATCACAAAGGGGAAGGAGACCCAGCACCCAGCACCCGTTACGCATTAACTTCCCAGTCCCCCTCCCCAGCCCCATAACTTGTACTCTACTTTGTCTCTGAATTTGTTTATTCTAGAGATTTCATATAAGTGGATCTCACAATTTTTGTCCTTTTGTATCTGGCTAATTTCACACAACCTGATGAATTCAAAGTTCATCCATGTTGTAGCATGTAGCAGAGCTTCATTCCTTTTCACAGCTGCTGATATCCATTCTA
Source organism: Dasypus novemcinctus (assembly GCF_030445035.2). Classification (NCBI taxonomy): domain Eukaryota; kingdom Metazoa; phylum Chordata; class Mammalia; order Cingulata; family Dasypodidae; genus Dasypus; species Dasypus novemcinctus. The sequence goes on from NC_080685.1 coordinate 110,863,719, forward strand.
TGCACACACCACGTTTTGCTTACCCACTCATTGGCTGGTGGGCACTTAGGGTGCTTTCACCTTTTGGCTAATGTGAATAATGCTGCTATTAAAAATGGAGTACACGCATCTCTTTGAGTACCTGCCTTTTAATTCTTTGGGGCATATACCTAGAAGTGGAATTGCTAGGTTATGTGGTAAACTAGGTTTAATTTGTAAAGGAACAGCCAAACTGTTCTCCACAGCAGCTGCACCATTTTACACTCGCAGCAGCAACTGTGAAGGTTCCTATTTCTCCATATGATCCCTAGCACTTCTTATTTCCCAGTTTAAAAATAATCCCCATTCTAGAGGATGTATTGATCTGCATTTCTCTAATGACTAATGATGTTGAGTATCTTTTCTTTGTCCTAGTGACCATTTGTGTATGTTCTATGGAGAAATGTCTATTCAAGTCCTTGGCCCATTTTTTTAATTGGGTTGTTTGAGGTTTTTTTTGTTGAGTTGTTCTGGCTATTAAACCCTTATCAAATATATGGCTTCCAAGTATTTTCTCCCATTCTGCAGATTTTCTTTTCACTTTCTTGATATTGTCCTTAAGCACACAAAAGTTTTTAATTTTGATGAAGTCAAATCTATTCTTTTTCTTTTGTTGCTCATGCTTTTGGTGTAAAGTCAAAGAATCCATTGCCTAATACAAGATCCTAAAGATATTTCCCTATGCTTTCTTCTAAGAGTTTTATTCTCTTAGTTCTTATATTTAAGTCTTTGATCCATTTTGAGTTCCTTTCTGCATATGATGTAAGATAAGAGTCCACTCTTACTTTGAATGTGGATATCCACTTTTCCTGGCACCATTTGTTGAAGAGACTACTCTTTCCCCAATGAGTGGACTTGACATCCTTGTCAAAAACCAGTTGGCCATAGAGCTTATTTTTGAATTCTCATCACTATATTGGTCTGTATGTCTGTCCTTGTACCAGTACCACACTGTTTTGAGTCTGTCATTTTGTAATAAGTCTTGAAATGGGGAAGTGTGAGTCCTCCAATTTTATTCTTTTTCAAAATGGTTTTTGCTCTTTGGGACCCCTCGCCTTGCCGTCTGATTTTGATCTTAGGGGCTCCTAGGCAAGCAGCGTGGAGGGGGGCCGAAGCAAACTGAAGCCCAAGGAGGCGCGCTTTTGAAAGAGCCTGGGAAGCTGACAGTCAAGAGTACACCGCACTGCCTCCGTCAGCCTGGGGCAGGGAGGGGGGGGAATCAGAGCGGCTGACATTTACCAAGCAAGAGCCACGCCACGGGCTGAGGGGCAAGTGCGTGCCACGGGCTGAGGGGCAAGTGCCGTGCCACAGGCTGAGGGGCAAGTGCTGTGCCATGGGTTAAAGGGCAAGTGCTGTGCCACGGGCTGAGGGGCAAGTGCCGTGCCACGGGCTGAGGGGCAAGTGCGTGCCACGGGCTGAGGGGGCAAGTGCCGTGCCACGGGCTGAGGGGCAAGTGCCGTGCCACGGGCTGAGGGGCAAGCGCGTGCCACGGGCTGAGGGGCAAGCGCGTGCTACGGGCTGAGGGGCAAGTGCCGTGCCACGGGCTGAGGGGCAAGTGCCGTGCCACGGGCTGAGGGGCAAGTGCCGTGCCACGGGCTGAGGGGCAAGCGCGTGCCACGGGCTGAGGGGCAAGTGCGTGCCACGGGCTGAGGGGCAAGTGCCGTGCCACGGGTTAAAGGGCAAGTGCCGTGCCACGGGCTGAGGGGCAAGCGCGTGCCACGGGCTGAGGGGCAAGTGCGTGCCACGGGCTGAGGGGCAAGTGCTGTGCCACGGGTTAAAGGGCAAGTGCCGTGCCACGGGCTGAGGGGCAAGCGCCGTGCCACGGGCTGAGGGGCAAGCGCGTGCCACGGGCTGAGGGGCAAGCGCGTGCCACGGGCTGAGGGGCAAGTGCCGTGCCACGGGTTAAAGGGCAAGTGCCGTGCCACGGGCTGAGGGGGCAAGCGCCGTGCCACGGGCTGAGGGGCAAGTGTGTGCCACGGGCTGAGGGGCAAGTGCGTGCCACGGGCTGAGGGGCAAGTGCTATGCCATAGGCTAAGTCCTTTCCATGGACCAGCTCATCAGACCCTCTTAATAACCTCGTGAGGCAGGTCACTTCACAAAGAAGAAAGCGAAGGCCCAGAGAAGTTAAGTAACTGAAGCCGACAGCCAGGGAGCGCAGGGCCCCGCCATCCAGCCAGAGAGGGGGGCCATGCATTCAGGGAAACCCAGAACGGCCAGCAGACGCACGCAGAAAAGGCCCCTCTTTTAGGCTCAGCGAGAGCATCCCCACCTAGGGGCCTCCCTGGACGTCTGACGGACTTTCCCCCTGGGTGGCCTCGGTCTCCCTCGTCCCCCGCCCTGGCTTCCTCTCAGGCCGCAGCCGCGTCTGCCCCACCACCCAGCGCACCCAGGAGGCGCAGCACCCGCCGCCCGGCGGCTCCAAGGCCGGCCCTGGGAACGGCCGCATCCCTGCCCTTGCCCCGAGAAGGCCCCTGCTCAGCGCAGGCGGCGTTTGCTCCACTTGTGTTTTTTTCCTCTTATTAAGTATTTCACAACACTTATGTTCCGTAATAGCTGGTGTTCTTAAGTGTTTACCCTCATCATTACAGAGCCCTTATTCCTTCAATGTTCGCCTAACATTTCTTTGCAGGGCAGAGGCCTCTGCAAACACTCTTCCCAGAGGTGAGGGAGGGCCATGCCCAGAAGAATGCCAGGGCTCTGCGGGGCCGGGGCCGGGGCTCCAGGCTGCGCCCTCCCAGGCGGCCGGGCGCTGGCGCCCACAGGGAGGCGTGGGGGAGAGGACAGCCCACCCAGAAGCCCCAGCGGCAAGTGCTCCCAGTGGGGTCCCTGCGCGCAGGCCCCGCAGCGCGGCAACCCTCTCCGAGGAGCGCAGGGCCCAGGGCTGGCTCGAGGGCCCAGGCCGGGGTCCTCCGGCCGCTCCTCCTGGGCGGCCGCTGCAGCCTCTCCAGACACTTGGCTCCCCCTCCTTGAAGCAGCGCCCCAGGTTGGAAAAATTCCTTGTGGTTTTCGAAACATTTTAGTAGACCCTCACATTTCCCTGCAGGAAGGCAGGGTGGGGACTGGTGTCGTTTTGCAGATGAGTAAACCGAGGCAGTGAACGCTTAATGGCTTGCCCAAGGCCACTTGGCCTCCGGGGGGTTGGAAGCCAGTTCTTGTACTCTCAGGCACCTCCCTGCCTCTTTGGACCCCAGGATTTAGGGGGCCCTCAGTGCATGGCCCCCCTCTCCAGCTTCCAAGTCAGAAAACCCGGTGCCCTCGAGCCCTGCTAAGCCCCTCCCATCCGCCCCACTCCCAGCCTAAGCACGCCCATGCTCCACTCCTCTGCTGTCCCCCGCGCCACTGCCTGAATTCACGCCCGCATTTCCCGCTTGAATCAACGCGACACCCCCCCATGCCATTCTCCACCAATTTGCAGAACACACGTTGGTTTGGTTTTCCCCAAGGCCTCCGGGGTAAAGCCTAAACCACTGCGCCGTCCTGGGCTGCTGGTGCCTTCTTTCGTATCATCCAGCTCTGCACATGCTGCTCCCATCCATTTCCCATGCTTGGCATGGCACCCAACCCAGCCGACCGTCCCCTCAGAAAAACCGGTGGGGCAACTCCAAGTCATCTCTCAGCACAGAGCTCAACATCGCCTCCTCCGGGAAGCAGCTCCAGATTCCCCTGTCCCAGGTAGGGGCTGCCACATGCTAGATGCCTCCTCCCATCGAGGCTGCTCCCCTGGGTCTTGGCTGTGGGCTGAGGCTTCTGTCGCTCCCACGAGCCTGGGAGCTCCTAGGAGGTGGGACCAGGTCTCCTGAGGGCTGTCCACCGGGCCTGGGTGGAGGACACGCTTTCTAAGCAAGGGAGAAGGTCCCACGACTTCCATGTGAGTGCAGAGAGGAGGCTCCAGCTAGGACTTGGATGTTAGAATTCCTTCCCCAAATCCCTCATCTTTACTCTGCCTCACTCCGACCTGTTTCTTAGCAAAACCGCCGTGTCGATGGCAGCCCGGCGCCACAGCTCCAGCCCCCCGGCACGGGCACGTCCCAGGGCGGAAACAGTGCCCACTGGCAGGAGAGTCCACCCCGAGAAATAGCCCTGACGAGCCCTGCCGGCAGCTGCTGGGGGAAGGGAATGCGGCCTCTTGGAGAGCGGGAGCTAGAGGCGAGGGACTGTCCCCAGGCCAGCCCCGCGCACCCTCCCGCCTGAGGAGGCGCACAGGGCTGGCCGGGAACCTCACCCTGAGGCTCCTGCGTCACTGTGTGGCCATGGCCCAGACGGGGCTGCCCAGCAGGACTCACTACCCAGACGAGGGGCGAGGCGCCAGGCCTGGCCCATGGGGTGGGGCGGAAGCGAGGTCCCCCACCCCCGGGCCGGCTCCCGAGCGTGCCCTGCTCCCCTCCGCGCCCTCTCGCCTCTGCTGCCTGGCTGCTGGTGCCCAGGGCTGCTGCTGGCGCCTGCTTTCAGGACAGCCGGTCTCTGTCCCCTGGGGCCGAGCGGCCTGGGGTGCAGGCGCCCCTCTGCCTGCGAATGACTGATTTTACGTCCACAGAAGAGAAACTTCCACTGCGGTAAGCGCCTGAGATTTGTGGGGTTATCTGCCGTCCCTGCAGTTAAACAGCCAGAGCCAGGCACAGGGGTCACAGAGCGGACCCCGGGCCTGGGACAAGCCAGTCCTGCTCCCAGCTCTCCGTCCCCCGGGGTAAGAGCCGCAGACTCGGGTGAGACAGCCATGATCCCATCTGGCTTCTCCCACCTGACAGCGCGTCCCTGGCCCGTCACTTGCTCTCTGGGCCTCGGTTTCCCCTGTGACGTGGGGAAGGTGCTAGTGCGTTCTCCAGAGGGCGTGGCTGGCAGGTGCTGCTGGAGCGCGGCCCAGGCGGGGGTGGCAGCGGGCAGCTGCGAGCCTCCTGGGAGAACGGCCCCCAGCCCCCAGCCCCTCACCCAGGAGGTTCCCGAGAGGTCACGCCTCGCCTCGACAGCCCGATGTTAGCGGCTGCCCGAGGAGAGGACAAAGGCCCTGGCCTCAGAGCTGGGCAAGCCTGGTGACCTGCAGTGGCCGGAGGCCAGCGTGGGCCCGGCTGAGCCACCTCCTAGCCTCTTCCCCGCCTCCTCCTCTTCCTCTCACTTTGACAAAGCGCTTCCGTGAGAAGCCTCCTCTCAGGCCGGCTTCTGGGGAACACACCCTGAAACCGTTGCTGTGAGGCTTAAACGAGACCACGCACGCCGCCGGGCCTGGCAAGGGCAGGCGCGCGGTCCCTGCGCGGTTGTCAGTCCTGCCAGGACCGGCGTCTGGCTGAGCGGCTCCGCGGAGGCTCTGGACACGCCCCCAGGGGCACTCACCCTGCTGCGCCCTGAAGGGAACTCGAGCGGGTCACTGGCCCTGGCCCTGGTTCCCTGCCACGGGTATGCGGGCGGCGTGGAGAAACGCTGCCCGCCGTGCCTCTGTGGTGACCGTGGACGTCTGATTGTGCTAAGCAGCCAAAACACTCGTAGTGAAGCACCCCTCCAGGAGGAAACGCACCCGAAACCCCAGGGCCACAGACGGGGCCGACTCACAGCCAGCTGGTCCGCGGGGGTCCACGCCGTCAACCTGCCAAGCCCACCCGCGCCCCAAGCCCTGCTCCCCTAACCCGGCCGGGAACGCCACCTTTCAAGGGTCTCCTCTGAGCCAGGTTCCGAGCCCAGGGGCCTGGGGTTCAGCTTTGGGCTCTGTCCTCCACGGGCTGAGGGTCAAAACCAAGCGGTCCTCTCAGGAGCGCACGCCGGCGGTCCCCGCGGGTGTCAGGCCTCCCCCGGCCGCACGCCGGAGTCACGCCGGAGTCACGGAGTCACGTCAGGTTTGTGCCCTTGAAGCAATCAGCCGAGATAAGGCCCTTGATGTCTTACTGTGCTGAACAAAGACCGAGGGGCCTCAGAGCCCCCCAGACCCTCCTGAGGCCACACCGGGCGAGGCCCCCAGGCCAGACCTGCCTCCCAAGGGGTGTGGGTGCTGGGCTAAGGTCTACAAAGCCTGGTGAGGGAAGCAGATGTGGCTCAGGCGACTGGGCTCCTGCCTACCACATGAGAGGTCGCTGCTTCGGATCCCAGTGCCTCCTTAAGAAGACAGTGAGCTGGCGCAATGGGCAGGAACAGCAAGCTGACACAAGAGACATGAGAAGAGAAAACATAATGAGAAACACAACAAAGCAGGAAGCAGAGGTTTCTGGTGCCTCCTAAAGAAGACAGCAGTTCTCACGTCGGGAAGGTGCAGTGAGCTGCCACAACAAGCTGCTGCAACAAGGGACGTGGGGAGGAAAAACATAATGAGAGCCACAACAAAAGCAAGGAGCAGAGGTGGCTCAAGCGATTAGGTGCCTCCCACCCACATCGGAGGTCCCAGGTTTGGCTCCTAGTGCCCCCTGAAGAAACAAGGCAGGCAAACAGACACAGCAAGTGAAAAGCAACAAGGGGGTGGGAAGAAATAAATAAGTCTTAAAAAAAAAAAAGAGTTGGGGGGGTGGATGTAGCTCAAGTGGTTGAGCACCTGCTTCCCATTTACGAGGCTCCAACTTCTCTCCCCAGAACCTCCCCGAGAGAGAGAGCGAGAGTCGCAGGGTCAGGGCGTGGGTGCTCGGCTCAGCAGGAGGGTCCGCTGCAGGCCTGTGGGCCCCTCCCTTTTCGGAGCCCCTCTGCCGGGCACTCCGTGAGGAAGTAGCCCTCCCCGGGCCTCGGCAGCCCACCCGCCGCCACTTAGGAGCTCACTGGTAACTGCTGAGGCTGCCTCAGCCAGAAAAGGAAGACTCTCCCGGGGGACAAAGCAGCCGCTCGTGCGTGTCCTGGGCGCTGCTGAGGGGACCCCCGAGGCCGAGCCGCGATGCGCCTTCCCGGCGCCGCCTCAGGGTGAACACACCGCGCCTCGCAGGCGCACAGCCACCCGGGCGGGAGGCCGGGGCACGTCCCCTCAGACAGCACCCCTCCCTTCCTCTCTCCCCCTCCCCTTCCCCTCCCCCTCTCCCCCTCCCTCCCCCTCCTTTCTGCTTCCCCTCCCCCTCTCCCCCCTCCCCTCCCCCATTCTTTCCCCCTCCCCTCCCCCCTTCCCCCCTCCACCATTCTTTCCCCCTCCCCCTCTTCTCCCTCCTCCTCTCCCCCTCTTCCCGCCCACCCCTTTCTCTGCCCCTCTCCCCCGGCCTGCCCGCCTCGAGTCTGCTGCCCGCGGCGCGCCGCTCGTCAGCTCGCGTCCTGAGCGCGTCCTGAGCGCGTCCTGAGCGCCCTGGGGCGGAAGCCTCGGCAGAAGCAGCGGGAAGGGGAGAGGCGAGCGGGGCTGGGGGCCGGCAGCAGCGGGAGACGCGGGTCCTCGCCGCGCTCTCGAGCGCCCGCCCCGAGCCGGCACGGGCCTTCCCGCACCTTCCACGCGCCGCTCCCGCCAGCCCAGCGCCAGCCCGTTCCGCAGACCGAGGGCGTGCGCGGGACCCCGCGGGGGGCGGCCTCTGCTGCGTCCTGCCGCGTGGCCCCCGCGCAGCCGCGAGGGCGGGCTCTCCGGGGACCCCAGGGGGCCGCGGCGCGCGCTGGGCCTCGGGGCTGCGGGCGGGCGCGGGGGCAGGGGCGGTGCGCGCGGGGGGCAGGGGCGGTGCGCGCGGCCGGGGCCGCAGAGCGCCCGCGCCAGCGTCCCCGCGGTGGGGGCGGGCGGGGCAGAGGGGCGCCGCGGGTCGGGGCGGGGGATGAGCCCGCGCGGGGCGGGGGTCCTGGGGCTCCCCCGCGGAAGGAGCGCGGGGCGTCAGCCGGAAAGAGACGCGAACAGGGCAGAGGTCGTGGGAGTGAAGGAGGGGCCCCCAGGACCCCGAGGCTTGTCCAAGGAGAAAGGCTGACAGCTGTGCGAGGGGCCGAGGCGCACCGAGAACGTGGCTGTGCCCTCGAGGACGCGGTAATTTGACTGGGAAAATGAGATCAGTAGACCTGAAAGTGGTTCACGCTCGGAGCACAGAGTCCAAATGGAATAACATCTCAGAGAAAGGGAGGAGCGAGTAGGAGCAAGACCAATCCAAGAAGCTGTCCTGAGGGGCGAGCGTGGAAGTGAAGGGAGAGAAGGACCACGCGGAGAGATGGGCCACGGGAGGGGCGGTCCACGTGGGAGCCAAGGGGCAGCCTGAGGCCTGGAGGGGGGGCGGCCGCACCTGCGTCCTCCCGCCACTGCCCGCGGCCCCACAGCCCAGCTGTCACATGGCCCCGGCGCCCATTGTCCCACCCGGATCCATATACTTTTCTCTGTTGATACTTTGGGCAGAAAATAATGGAAGTCGCTGCATCATTCTTTTTTCCCTGAAAAGTCCACCACGCTTCGCTCTTCTGGTGAAGAGTAAGTGGCAGCAGGTGGGCATGAGGGAATCCAGGTCCCTCAAGAAAAAGACAGAAAAAAAATTAAGCCCTGACACTTGAAGCGCTGCCCATCCAGTGCTCTCCCTGGCAAACCGAGGCACAGTTTCATTTCTTAGGCCTGGAACCTCTTGAGCCACAGGCCTCGGAGAGCTTGGAACTCAGCCCTCAGGCCTTAGGTGTTGACGGCACTCAAGGGTCAAGGCCCTGGGCGCCTCTCCCTGTCCCACGGATCCTCTGAGAAACCCGCGCGGCCTCGCTAAGACCTCAAGACCCTATCATGGCAGGCCGGAGAGGGCCCAGATTTGGGAGGAAACAGGTTAGGCTCAAATCTCCCGTTTCCATTTGCTGAGTGACCTTGGCTACATTTCTGAACCTCTCTGAGTATCAGTTTTCTTTTAAAAAATTACTCAGTGCAGTGAGAACGTCACGGCATGGCATATATAAATTGCCCAACGCGATACCCCTCGACAGTGTCCTTCCCCAGCCCCGGCTGCTTTCCCACATTGTAAATGACTTAGTGCCCAGCACAGGGAGTTCACCAGTCAGCCCCCATGACGGAAAAGATCATGCGGTCCCAACGCCTTACCCTCCAGTCTGTCTGACATCAACAAAGGTGCCTCTGGCCCGTAGCAAAGCTCAGGAAAGGGGCAGTCCACCCCAGCAGGCAGCCCAGAGGCCCAGGACGTCAGAGCCCCGAGTCAATAGACCTCAGGCCAGGCCAGAGAGGACGCTTCTCTCAAGGCCAAACACCCTTCTTCAGAGACAGCCAGAGACCGACGTCCCTGCCAGCCAGGGCGGCGGGTGGAAGGGTCAGCCAAGGGCTGCAGGAGGCTACTGACAGGTGAGAGGCTATTCAGGAGAGCACGACAGCCCCTGAGGAAACGGGGGTCCAGACACTAGGCCCTAGGAGGGTGGTGGACACAGCCCAGTGCTGAGAGGGAGCTGGGAGCCACTGAGCATGGAGGGAGACAGGTCCTGAACGCCCGGAGAGGAACCAGGAGCCAGGGGCAGCAGTGCCCATCCTGTTTCTGGCAGCCCGTCACCCTGGCACAAGCACTCACCCCTACCTCCCAGCTGCCATTTCCTCATTAGAAAACCCGAGAAAACAGTCACTATCTGCTTCGGTTTCTGAAAGTCTTTAAATAATTAACATTTATGGGAATGCTTTGAACACCTCAGAGAGGAGCTGCTGTGAAAATATTATTGAAAAAAAAAATCTCAAATCATTAGCTCTTGCTAAAGGGTCTATTATCTTATTCTTGGGAGTGGTTGTGTGCCAGCTGATTAATTAGAACTCAATTTTTCCGACTTTTTAATTTAGATGTTAATAAATTCAATAATTTTATCCATTTATTGTACTAGATAAGATCCTCTGGGAATGACTTCTAATTTACAATAGTGACCTCAGCCAGAAGGCTCATAAATTGCATTATAAATGCCTTAAATATGAAATGATGACAATTACACTGTGAATACAACAATCCTGCAGGCCTCCAAACGACCAGAGCTGCTCCCCAGCCCAGATAACATCATAAGTTGAGTTAATATTCCAATAAGAATTGAAATGTTTACATTGTCTGATTTTCTATTTAATCTCTCAACCCAACCATAGTGACGTTTTCATTTAATTGCCTTTGCTTCACTCTTTACCCAAAGGAAAAAAAAATCCCATACATCTAGAAGAGAGGGAAAATGCCTTCAATCTTGCCCTGTTCCCCTTCTGCTGTCTCTGCTTCCCCTTCCCAGGCTAAGAGGCAGGTTCCCTAGATGGGGAGACCCAACCACCACCAGCACCACCGCACCACCACCACCTCCACCACTACCACCACCGCCACCACCACCATCTCCACCACCACCACCACCGCCACCACCACCATCTCCACCACCACCACCACCGCCACCTCCACCGCCATCTCCACCACTACTACCACCGCCACCACTACCATCTCCACCATCTCCACCACCACCTCCACCACCATCTCCACCACCACCTCCACCACCATCTCCACCGCCACCACCACCATCTCCACCACTACCACCACCGCCACCACCACCATCTCCACCACTACCACCACCGCCACCACCACCTCCACCGCCATCTCCACCACTACCACCACCACCACCACCGCCACCACCACCATCTCCACCTCCACCTCCATTTCCACCACCAGCACCAGCACCGCCAGCACCACCAGCCACCATCAGCCACCAACCAACCAGGCTCTTGGGCCCAGAAGGGAGAAGAGGCATGTCTCACTCCCATGTGAAATGGGGCACCCTTTCTCTGGGTGGAGATGGTGCCAGAACACTGGAGGGGGTGAGAGACGTGCTGCTAGGAGGCTGGCTCCAGCCCTCTGTCCCCTCCAGCCCAGATGGCCCCTGTGGGACTGTATCAGTCTCAGGGCTGCCCAGCAGTGCAGATCCCCACTGGAGAGTTGACCATGGTCTACTCTTCCTCCAAGAGCCCAACCCCAGGCCCATCTGGGTTTGTAGGCCCCTTAGGAGAGGGCTCCACCTTCCTCTGGACAGGGTTCTGTCCAGCCTCAAAACCTCGGCCACTCCTCTGTGCTCCCCGCTGCTCCCCATCTCTCCCTCCTCTTCTCCACCGCTGGCTCCCCTCTCATCACCTGGCCTCGGCTTCCTCCCTTCCTTCCCATGCCCTCGCCTACTCTCACTACCCTGCTGGCTCCCCTCAAAGAGGTGGGTTTGCTTCCCGCTCCAAGGAGAGCATAAGTGCCTCATCCGTAGTAAAGACTAGACATCAGTTCTCGGTCATCCTTGCTGAGACCGGAGGCAGCAGTGCAGGGGAAAGGCAGCTGGGACCATCCAAAGCCACAAACGCTGCCTTCTGGAAGGTGTAGTGGGTAGTTTTGCAATTCATGCTCCCAATTCTGCCTCTATTAGGCTAATGTTAAAACAAACTTCCTTGTCTGAGCACCAGCCTGGAGGGGCGGTAGGTGTCTGTGTAAATTAACAAGTGCCTGCTAACACCTGCAGGTCCCTCCCCTAAGTGCCCTAGCCACAGGCGGGCCAGGGTCACCTCACCTGGGTAGGGTTTTCCTGCAATTTGATTTTCTGGGCACCAACTGGCCCAAGAACTGATGCGGGTTGGATGGGAGATGGTCCTCACAGCCAGACCGTCTGCTGAGAAGAGAGGCGAGAAAACAAATCCCTTTGGACTTCAACACTGAAAGAGTAGTGAGCGTGTTTCGGAAGGGACAGGGCTGAATCTCAGTCATGGCACAGCTTCCCGCCAGCCGGGGGCAAGAGCCTGCTGCCCCACGGCCAGGGATGAGCCTGGTAATGCCCGCGTCCCACTGCCACCCCCTTATTTCACCCCTCTCGTCTCGCCCCTGGGGTGTCCCTCAGAGCCTCCCACCGCCCTCCTCTTTCTACTCATCCTCCATTTCACTCCCAGAGCAATCATTTCAAAGGGCAAATCTAGGCAAGCGGATGTGGCTCAAGGGATTGGGCTCCCGTCTACCATATGGGAGGTCCAGGGTTCGATTCCTGGGGCCCCCTGGTGAAGGTGAGCTGGCCCACGCGGAGAGCTGGCGCAACAAGATGATGAAACAATAGATACAGCGGAAAAAGACAAGAAGCCAGGGAGCTGAGGTGGCTCAGGCTCCCACGTTGGAAGGTCCCAGGATCAATACCCAGTGCCTCCTAAAGAAAAGATGGGAAGACAAGCAGACACAGAAGAACGCGAGGCAAATGGACACAGTGATCGCAAGCGGCCGGTGGGGGGAATAAATAAAACAAAATAAATCTTTAAAAAAGAAAAGGGCAGATCTAAGCTGGCTGCTCTCCAAAGCTCGCAGGCGCTCCCAGGTGATGTAAACTCTTAGAAGCCTGGTGGTCTGTCCTGCTCCCCTCCCCTGCCGTCTCCTGCCGTGGACCCTTAAGCACTGCGCTCTGGCCTTCTGATCCAGTTGTGTTGGCTGAGCCCTCCCAGCTTTTTCATCTCTGCCTGTCAGTGCCACTCCTTCCCTGCTTCCCCCTTCTGGGGAGTAATTAATAATAATATTTATTATTGGACTTCCGGCAAGATGGTGGCTGAGTGAGCTTGCCTTGCCGTCTCTCCTGGGAAGAGGCAGCTGGGCACCGCTGGAGGTTCTCCGGGACCAGGCTTTTTCAGGATTTTTTCAGGGCAGGAAGTGTCTGGACATCGATTTGGTGGGAAGGTAACGGAAAGGACTGGTCTATAAGATATAAATTGGGACTTTTCAGGAGGGGGAGGCAAGATGGCGGCTGAGTGAACTTCCCGGTTACTAGCTCCTGGGGGGAATCGGCTGGGAGGCGTCGGAGACTCTTTGGGACCGGCTGTTTCGGGATTTTTCCTGGTCCGGAGGTGTCTGGACGTCGATTTGGAGGGAAGGTAACAGAGAGGATCCATCTGTGAAATATACACGGAGATCCCAGCTACGTGTGGAGGACTCCCTCCTTGGGTAGGCGGAGCCGAGGCAGCTAGCACCACGGCGGGTGGCGGGCGGGAGAGCCGAGCCGCGCTGTGCCGCGGCGGGCGGTGGGCGGGGAAGCCGAGTCCGGCCGAGCCCGGCTGAGCCGCGGTGGGCGGGGGGGGGGGGGGGGGGGGGGGGGGGGGGGGGGGGCTGAGCCGCGGCGGGAGGGGAAGCCGAGCACAGCCGAGCTGCGGCGGGCGGCGAGCGGGAGAGCCGAGCCGCGCTGCGCCGCGCCAGGCGGCGGGCGGGAAAGCCGAGCCCAGCCGAGCCCAGCCGAGCCGCGGCGGGAGGGGAAGCCAAGCACAGCCGAGCTGCGGCGGGCGGCGGGCGGGAGACCGGAGCCCAGCTGAGCCCAGCCGAGCCTGGCGGCGGGGTTTCTGTTCTTTGGTTTATTTTTTTATTTTTTTATTTTTTTAATTTATTTTATTTTTTGTTGTTGTTGTTGTTCTTGTTGTTCTTTTTTTTTTTTTTAATCCTCTCTTTCTTATCCCCAATATTCTTCTTATACTATCTTACCTTAACAATACAATAGGTCCTACAGGAAATACCTCACATTTGCTGGGTTTCCTCACCCTCCACTGCCTCATTTCTCTGTGAATAGATTTAGCCTATCTACACTATCCCCTTTCCCCTACAACTTGATATCCTCCACCATCTGCTATCTCTCCTATATTCCATCTCCCTTTCTTTGATCCACAAAGTGTCTAACTCTTAATTTCTAATACCTTTGTTTAGTTTTCCATCTGGTATTCGTCCCTGAAACTATTACCTTTCTTTTCTCTTTCCCTCTCTCATGAAAACAATAGCCTCTTAGTACGTACCACATTCCTCCCATATTCAGTCGTCTACCTCATTATAGGTACTTTCCTACTACTATAACTCTACACAATTTACATGATCTAACCTCCATCCTCCCAGAACTCATATTGTTGCTTTGTAAACATATATCACCAATACTACTTCACACTTTTTCCTTCCTTACACAATTGACTTTCCCCAGCACTAATACTTTCCTTTAAACTGAGCTTAACTAGCAATAAGAAATTGGAATAAGAAGAACAAAGTGACAAAGAGAAGATATAACACTTACGCAATAACAACAACTAATTAATCTCCAAGACTAGACAAAGAAGCTAAGGAACTGATTAAACCCGTCAAGAAAAAATGTTGACAAGACAGCAACAAAAATCTACAAACCAAACCAGTAATCAGGAAAACATGGCTGAATCCAATCAACAAACTGAAAATCAGGAAGGGAGGCAGGACTTCGCACAAGCAATGAAAGATCTCAGAACACTTATCACCGACAAATTTGATGAAGTAATGAAAGAGGTTAACAGCGTGAAGACAACACTTGGAGGGGAAATTGCAGACATGCGCAAAAAAATAACAGATATGATGGAAATGAACACCACAATTCAAGAAATCAAAAATACACTTGCAGCAAATATCAGCAGACTAGAAGAGGCAGAGCAGAGAATTAGTGATGTGGAAGACAGTGCATTGGAAATCAAACAGATAGTAGAAGTGGTCAATACAAAGGTAGAAAAAATCCAGATAGGACTTAGGGACCTGAATGATAACGCAAAACGCTCAAACATACGTATTATAGGCATTCCAGAAGGAGAAGAGAAGGGAAAGGGGTCAGAAGGAGTGTTGCAGGAAATAATGAATGAAAACTTCCCAAATCTACTGAAAGAGACAGATGTACATATCCAAGAAGCACAGCGCACTCCACTGGTCATAAACCCCAACAGGCCCACCCCAAGACATATACTTGTCAAATTATCCAATGCTCAAGACAAAGAAAAAATTCTAAAAGCAGCAAGAGAAAAGAAAACCATCACATACAAGGGAAACTCCATAAGATTAAGTGCTGATTTCTCATCTGAAACGATGGAGGCAAGAAGGCAGTGGTATGATATAGTCAAGGTACTAAAGGAAAAAAATCTCCAACCAAGAATACTCTATCCAGCTAAACTAGCATTCAAAAATGATGGAGAGTTCAAAATATTCACAGATAAACAGAAACTGAAAGAGTATATCAACAAGAAACCTCCCCTTCAAGAAATTCTTAAGGGAATTCTGCAGGAAGAAAGGAAAAAACAGGACAGTCAGAGATGGAGGAGAGTGTAAAAGCAACAAGAAAGACAAAAATAGAAGGGGAAAATAAAATAATACAAACAAAATATAACAAACACAAATCCAACCAAAATATGGCTACCATAAATAACTCTCTAAACGTAATAACACTGAATGTCAACGGATTAAACTCACCTATCAAAAGATTCAGACTGGGACACTGGATAAGGAAATATGACCCATCTATATGCTGCCTACAAGAGACACATCTTAGACCCAGAGACTCATGGAGGTTGAAAGTGAAGGGCTGGAAAACAATCATACAAGCAAACAACAACCAAAAAAAGGCAGGAGTAGCTATATTAATATCAGACAAAATAGACTTTAAATGCGAAACAATTGTGAGAGACAAAGAAGGATACTATATTTTAGTGAAAGGGACAATTTGTCAAGAAGATCAAACAATCATAAATATTTATGCTCCTAACAAGGGCGCCTCTAAATATGTGAGGCAAACGCTGGAAAAACTAAGTGAAAGAATAGATGCATCTACAATTATAGTGGGGGATTTTAATACACCACTATCAACTCTGGACAGAACATCTCAAAAGAGAATCACTAAAGAAACAAAACATTTGAACAGTATATTAGAAGAGCTGGATCTAATAGACATATATAGATCATTACACCCAAACACAGCAGGATATACATTTTTCTCAAGCGCACATGGAACATTCTCCAAGATTGACCATATGCTAGGCCACAAAGAAAGGCTTAATGAATTCAGGAAGATCGAAATCATACAAAACAATATCTCTGACCACAGTGGAGTCAACCTGGAAATTTGCAAGGGACAGAGACCCAGACTTCACATGACAATTTGGAAATTAAACAGTACACTCTTAGAAAAACAGTGGGTCAAAGAGGAAATCTCAAAAGAAATCAATGACTACCTTGAAACAAATGATAATGATAACACAACATACCAAAATTTATGGGATGCAGCAAAAGCGGTACTGAGAGGGAAATTTATAGCCATAAATTCATATATCAAAAAAGAAGAAAGAGCAGAAATTGAAGAATTAACTGCACATTTGAAGGAATTAGAAAAACAACAACAAAGTAACCCAAGAGGAAGAAGAAGGAAGGAAATAACAAAGATAAGAGCAGAACTAAATGAAATAGAAAATAAGAAAGCACTTGAAAAAATAAACAAGACCAAGAGCTGGTTTTTTGAGAAGATCAACAAAATTGACAAACCTTTAGCGAGACTAACAAAGAAAAAAAGAGAAAAGATGCAAATACACAAAATAAGAAATGAGAAAGGTGATATCACCACTGACCCTACAGAAATAAAGACTACCATAAGAGGATACTTTGAAAAACTATATTCCAACAAAAATGACAATTTAGAGGAAATGGACAAATTCCTAGAAATACATAAGCAGCCCATACTGACGAAAGAAGAAATTGATGATCTTAACAAACCAATCACAAGCAAAGAGATAGAATCAGTCATTAAAAATCTCCCAACTAAGAAGAGCCCAGGGCCAGATGGCTTCACAGGTGAATTCTACAAAACATTCCGGAAAGAACTAACACCAATCCTGTTGAAACTATTCCAAAAAATCGAAACAGAAGGAACACTGCCTAATTCCTTCTATGATGCCAACATTACCCTAGTACCAAAGCCAAACAAAGACACCACAAGAAAGGAAAATTACAGACCAATTTCTCTAATGAACCTAGATGCAAAAATACTTAACAAAATACTTGCTAATCGTATTCAACAACACATTAAACGAATTATACACCATGACCAAGTGGGATTTATCCCAGGTATGCAAGGATGGTTCAACATAAGAAAATCAATCAATGTAATACACCATATAAACAGACTGAGAGAAAAAAACCACATGATTATATCTATAGATGCAGAAAAGGCATTTGACAAAATACAGCACCCCTTCCTGATAAAAACACTCCAAAAGATCGGAATACAAGGAAACTTTTTGAACATGATAAAGAGTATATATGAAAAACCTAAAGCCAACATTGTTTACAATGGCGAAATCCTGAAATCCTTCCCTCTAAAATCAGGAACAAGACAAGGATGCCCATTGTCTCCGCTCCTATTTAACATTGTCTTGGAAGTACTGGCTCGAGCACTGAGACAAGAACCAGATATAAAAGGCATTCAAATTGGAAGGGAAGAAGTCAAAATTTCATTATTTGCAGATGACATGATCCTATATATAGAAAACCCTGAGAGATCTACAACAAAGCTCCTAGAACTCATAAATGAGTTTAGCAAAGTCGCAGGTTACAAGATCAATGCGCAAAAATCAGTAGCATTTCTGTACACCAATAATGAGCAAGATCAGGAGGAAATCAAGAAACAAATACCATTCACAATAGTAAATAAAAAAATCAAATACTTAGGAATAAATTTAACTAAAGAGGTAAAAAACTTATACATCGAGAACTATACAAGATTGTTCAAGGAAATCAAAGAAGACCTAAATAAATGGAAGAATATTCCCTGTTCATGGATAGGAAGACTGAATATTATTAAGATGTCTATCCTACCAAAACTGATCTACACATTCAATGCAATCCCAATAAAAATCAACACAGCCTTCTTTAAGGAACTAGAAAAACTAACTATGAAATTTATTTGGAATAAAAAGAGGCCCCGAATAGCCAAAGACATATTGAAAAAGAAAAACGAAATAGGAGGAATCACACTTCCTGACTTCAAAACATACTACAAAGCTACAGTAGTGAAAACAGCATGGTACTGGCATAAGGAGAGACACACAGACCAATGGAATCGAATTGAAAGTTCAGATATAGAACCTCATGTATATAGCCATATAATATTCGATAAAGCCACCAAACCCTCTCAACTGGGAGAGAATGGCCTATTCAACAAATGGTGCCTGGAGAACTGGATAGCCATATGTAGAAGAATGAAAGAGGATTACCATCTCACACCTTATACAAAGATCAACTCAAGATGGATCAAAGACCTAAATATAAGAGCCAAGACCATAAAGACCTTAGAAAGCAGTGTAGGGAAACATCTACAGGACCTTGTAATAGGAAATGGCTTCATGAATATCACACCAAAAGCACGAGCAGCAAAAGAACAAATAGATAAATGGGACTACCTCAAAATTAAAGCCTTCTGCACCTCAAAGGAGTTTGTCAAGAAAGTAAAAAGGGAACCCACACAATGGGAGAAAATATTTGGCAACCATATATCTGATAAGAGACTTATAACTTGCATATATAAAGAACTCATAGATCTCGAAAACAAAAAGATAAACAACCCATTTAAAAAATGGGAAAAAGATTTAAACAGACACTTCTCCAAAGAAGAAATACAAATGGCTAAAAAGCACATGAAAAAATGCTCCAAATCCCTAGCTATCAGGGAAATGCAAATCAAAACTACAATGAGATACCATCTTACTCCCATAAGATTGGCAGCCATGAAAAAAACAGTAGAATACAAATGCTGGAGAGGATGTGAAGAAAGGGGAACACTCATCCATTGCTGGTGGGAATGCAGAAGGATCCAACCATTCTGGAGGACAGTTTGGCAGTTTCTCAAAAAATTATCCATAGATTTGCCATATGACCCAGCAATACCACTGCTGGGTATATACCCATCAGATCTGAAAACAAGGACACAAACCGATATATGTACACCAATGTTCATAGCAGCATTGTTCACCATCGCCAAAAGTTGGAATCAATCCAAAAGTCCATCAACAGATGAGTGGATCAATAAAATGTGGTATATACACACAATGGAATACTACTCAGCTGTAAGAACCAATACACTACAATCGCACGTGATAACATGGATGAACCTTGAGAATCTTATGTTAAGTGAAGCAACCCAGGCATTGAAGGACAAATACTATATGACCTCAATGATATGAAATAAGTTAACTGCCTCAGAGAGCTAGAGTTTGGAAAAGTGGCTTACTGGAAATCGGGGGGTGGAGGAAGGATGTGAGTTAATGTCTGTAGGGGTGGAATCTGTGATGAGCTGGGGGTAAGTATGAGCACAAAGAAGGGACAAAATGGGGGCAAGGGGTTACCTTCGGGTGGGGTTTTCTGGGTTTGAGGGGGGCTGGGGATGGGAAGAGGGGTAATATGCTCCAAGAAATAGGTGGGAGGGAGGGGCAACATACAACATGGGAGAGTGCCAGAAGTTCGTTGAGAACTAAATGTTGAGTAAAACGTATCAAAGTATAAGTAGGAGGGTCACCTGGTTAGGACGCTCAGGGGGTATGGTCTGATGCGGGACGGACTCCGGAGGGAATAGCTGAAGGCTCATTTTGCCAAGGTGGGTTCTACCATTGGGTGGGGTGGACCCATATCCTGGGGAAGACTAATGCCGTCGAATAGAGAGAACTGTATCTCTCGTGAGAAAGGACGGCTCCCAGGGCATTAGATTGGCAGGCGTTGTGGGCCCTAAGGGGAGGGGAAAATGGACGTGCAATGGATAGAACAAAGGTAAATAAGGGGGCAAAAGAGGAGTTATGTGAGAGTACACGAGGATGAATATAAAACAACTAATATTACACCAAAAACATATAGGGGACGACAGACTAATAATGAAAACCATAAGACAAAACATAGGATAACTAAAAAATTTAGAAAACTGTACAACCTAAAGTATGGACCACATAGTAAGCACAAATGTTACCTTGTTTGAAAACTATAGTTTCGGAATCTGTACATCAGTTTCAGGAAATATGATATGAATAAGTTAAAAGATTATTGCTGTGGAAGGGAAAAGGTTTTATGGTGGATCTGGGGAAATACTGTATATTGTATATATGAATTTTGGTGATCTAAGGCTCTTCTGAAGCTGACATTATGTTGGGATTCACTTTACGGGAAGTTTTGGATCACAGAGTAGTTCAACAATGGCAGCGGAGGAATACTGATATGGGATGTTATTGACAGGATATATATGGTTGACAGGGAGTTATACAGGGCATATGCCCAGGGTATATGGTAATGTCTATATATACTCATAGTGGAAACAATTAAAAACAACAGCTGGGGGGGTACTGGGCTCCTGGCTGGGGGGTCACTGTTGTGGGCCCTGGGAGAGCAGCGGCAATCCTCCAGGTCCAACGGCAAGAACCAGGAAGGAAGGAGGGCCCAACAGTGGGCTCTTGATACTAATGGCTACACTTTTGAGCCTATGCACCTGCAATAAGAACAAGGCCTAGAGTAGCATTGTGCCTGGGGGTTTCCTCCTGACAGCCTTCATGTTACTCAAATGTGGCCACTCTCACAGCCAAACTCAGCGTGTAGATGTGATGCATTCCCCCCAGCGTGGGACACGACACCCGGGGATGAGCCTCCCTGGCACCGAGGGATCACTACCACATACCAGCTGAAGAAGCAACTAGAAAATGACCTTGAATTAAAGATTCAATGCGGAACAGCAGAATATACCTGTCTACATATAATAACATGACTTCGGGAAGCGGTTTGACCTAATGTAAGGGGGAAATGGAAAGGAGAAATGAGATTATAAGGCTGTGAGTCTCTAAAAAAGAGTCTGGAGGTTGTCAGAAGGAATACCCCTATGTACAACTGAACAGAGTCTAAGAGACAGATAAGGTAGATACAACCCCAGGTATTGGTTCTTTTGAGGGATAAAGAGACCCACGGGTTCTATGGTCATGGCAGAAGGGGTTCACTGCCATGACAGATGGCCCTTCTTTGGAGCTGGTGTTTCTGCGTGATGGAAATGGACTCCGAGGGGATCTCTTTTCACAAGTCTTGCATGCTACTTTATTGGAATTGTAGTTGGTGCTGAGTTTAAGATATATGTAGGGGATTTGAATCTCTGGACTGATAATATGACACCCAGGCCCAGAGCCTCAACAGACTTCAGCTCCTACACTTTGACTTATTGGACTTACTCCACTCAGCTAACATGGAGTTGAAGAAGGTCAACCACCACACCATGGAGCCTAGAGTGTCTACAACTAGAAGCGGGAAGAGTGCATCCAGTACCCATGTGGAATCTAAGCCCTCACTTGACATAGGTGTGCAATGGACACAACCAATCCAATGTCCACAGAGAAAATGTGGAATGGGTGTGGGAACGGTAGCCATGGGGGCTGCTGGGTGTGGGGAACGGGAGGAAGAGATGAGATGTGGAGGCGTTTTCGGGACGTGGAGTTGTCCTGGATAGTGCTTCACGGACAATTACGGGACACTGTAGATCCCCCCAGGGCCCACTGGATGGAACGTGAGGGAGTCTGGGCTATGATGTGGACCATTGACTATGGGGTGCAGTGATGCTCAGAGATGAACTTACCAGGTGCAATGGATGTATCACGATGATGGGAGAGAGTGTTGCTGTGGGGGGAGTGGGGGGCGGGGGCGGTGGGGTTGAATGGGACCTCATATATTTTTTTTAATGTAATTTAAAAAATAATAATAATAAATAAATATTTAAGAAAATATTTATTATTAATAAATAATTATTCCTATTTACTCTTCCAGATTCCTTGGAAAGCCCCCTCCCCAAGCTCCATCTGGCTTTGCTTCCACGTCTTGGACTTCCCGAAAGCCCTGTGGCTGCCACTTCCTGGCTCTTAAACTGTCCCTCTCCTGGGAAGATAAGCCCGTCGAGGACAGGGGCTATGTTCTGTTCTCCCTCATATCCCCAGAATCCGACACAGCACCGGAGCTGCTAGGAGCAGCTCAGTGGCTCATTTACTTTCTTTTCCTTGTTGCCAAAGCATCAGGCCTGGCCTGACCAAGGGCCCACGGTAGCAAGGTGAGGAGGCACAGCCGGCAGGTGAGCCACAGTGCGGGAGCCTGGTCCCAACGCCTCCCAGCCAAGGACTGTGGGCAAGTTGCTGACCTTCTCTGCACCTCAGTCTTCCCTTCTGTACAATGGGGTTAATAATAGCACCGACAACAAGGGCCGTTGGTGTCAAATTAAGTGAGTTTGTCTATTAAATTGCTTAGAACAGCGCCTGGCGCGCAGCAGGTGCTGTGGGTGTTTGCGATGACTGTGGTTAATTTGCTTAACGCCCTGAGGGCACGGCCTGCACTGTTTCCCCAGGTCTCTGCGGAGTTCCTGGCCCCTGAGAGCAAAACAATCTAGAAGAAAGACTAGGGAGTCAGACGAAATTGGGTACAAATCCTGGCCATGGGACCTTGGGTAGCGTAAGCCAAACATCAACAGTGGATCTCAGGTTCACGACCCGGGCACCTTGCCAACTTGACAGTGAGATTTGGAGCCATGTTTGTAAAGCGCAGTGCCCAGCCCCCAGGGACACTCAACGAACGGTGGCTGTCATCTTTACTGTCACTGCCGCCTGCAAGAGGTGGCCCTCCAGGGCTGCGACTACGTCAGGAAGGCGTAAGGAAGCCTGCAGCTTTGTGGGCAGAACTGGCTATGTAAATTGTGCGGCCCAGCGCAAAATGAAACTGCGGGCCCCTTACAAAATTGATCCAGAATTTCAGGATGGTAATGGCATCTGGGCCCTGTGTGACCGCCCAGAGCACATCCCGTGGAGCCGGGCCTGGCCCCTGGAAGCGGCCAGCACGAGCCGCAGCTGGAGGGACAGAGGCAAAATCATTTTGCAGACAGGTGTTGTGCCCAGAGAGTTAGGGTGCCTTACATCACATTTCTTCCCAATTTCTCAGCAAATTGAGTATATACACATACCTGTATCTGGAGAACAGCAGATCTGTGTAAGCGTTACATTGAATGAGCAATTTTATTTTTGTCTCCTGTCTTAGTTTGCTGGGGCTGCTTTAACAAATACCACACACTGGTTGGCTTAAACGAGAGGAATTTATTGTCTCATGCTTTTGGAAGCTAGAAGTCCAAAAGCCAGGTCTGGAAAGGCCCCGCTTTCTCTGAAGTCTGTAGCTTTCTGGCAGTCCCCCACCCCACGGCCACCTCTCCCCCACGGCGGCTCTTCTGGTTTCTGCAGACAGTGTCCTGTGCTTCTGAGGACTTCGGCCATCCTCTTTCATTTTGGGCACACCTTAGTTAATAACATCTTTCCTTTTTCCCTTTTTTGTTTTTGAGGTACCGGGGGCGTGGGATTGAACCCGGGACCTCGTATGTGGGAAGCTGGCGCTCAACCACTGAGCCACATTGGCTCCTCTGAGTTGGGTTTTTTGTTTATTTGCTTGTTGTTTGTTTTTGTTTAGGAGGCACCGGGAACCAAACCCAGGACCTCCCATGTGGGAAGCAGGCACCCAACCTCTTGAGCCACATCTACTCCCAGAGGATTTTTTATTTCGTCTGTACTTTTGTGGTTTCTCTGGAGACACTGAAAAGCTGAGGATTTCACACAGTCTGCTCCCTTGATGTGTGTGAAAGCATCTCCAGTTTGACTGGTCCTGACCTCCCCCGCCTCTGGGCCGCCCACCAGCAGCACCTCCCGCTCCCTTCAGCAGGGTCTGCGCACTGCAGGCGGCCTCTCTCACGCATGGCCCAGCGCGGCCCACGGGACTCGCTCCCCCCGTGGACCCGGCAGACCCCACGGTGCAGGCACCTGCGGGGCCCTCGCTTTGCTCCCCACAAAACCCCTCGAAGCCTCAGGCCTTGGGTGTCCCTGGGGGACGCAGCCCCTCACCCGCCTGTCCTCCAAGCTTGCAGGCGACCACACTGAGCCTTCCGAGTGATCTACCTGGACCCCTCCGCCTTGGCTAGTGGTGAAGGAAGAGGTACCCCCTAGGCTGCTGGCTGACCTCAGGACTTCAGGCTCCCCACCTCTGCAACGGGCCTGGCAGTCAGGAGGTGGCTGTCGCTACCTGGAGTCCTGAGAACTGCAGAGCCACGGCAGGCGGGGAAACGGAGAAAGCCCTGGAAAGCTGTTGGCTGGGGCTCACGTAGCTGGAGCTGTGCTGGAGGACGGACAACGGCCTCAACCTCCCCCAGCTTCCAGCGCAGCTCCAGGGAGCCTCGTGGGCAGCGTTCAGCCATGCCCGGGCTCTGCTACCCGGGGGCTGCGAACAGGCTTCCAGGCCCCCTGGGCAGGGGTCGCGTGGAGGGGATCGGAATCCCCCCACCCGGCTCACCAGGATGCTCTCTGAAAACCCGCTTTCCCCATCTTCACGTCCCAAGCCTCTGATGGCCTCGCTGAGGATAAGGGGTTTGGGACTCAGATGAGTGGATTTTGGACAGCTCCGTGGGGAGCCCTGCAAACGGCCTCAGTCCTCCCTGGAATGATCTATGTGTGGCTCAGCTCAACCACAAGAACCATTCTCACACCCCATTACCCCTAGAAACAGCTAGGCTATAAAAAACCAGGGGAATAACGCAGGCTACGCGCGTCGCGCCATGTTCCACCCAGGCACACCTAGGCAGGGGTGTATGTGATCCCAGGGCCTGATGTTCAGGGGGGCCACAGGTGCGCCTCCCCTAGCCCTCCATGTCCAAAATACAAAATTACCAAAGCGATAAATGAGAGGATGACTTTTCATTTGGTAAAAAGGATTCCTTGTTTACAAAATAATTCATTTTAATGATAGGGACTTCCAGATATTTACCACTTGTCAAAACAGAAGAAAGAAACTCCAAGGTGTTAAGAGCTATTATTAGTTAAACACCAATTATTAACAGAGGGAAAAATGTCTTAAAAACATTTATGAACTCAATGCAGAGTTGTAATTTGCATTACAAAATGTTTCTTCAAATGCGTCTTTTTTATATACCAAAAAAGCCCATATGTACATTATGGGTGCCTGGGTACCGCTTAGGTTGGTAATTGCTTTCCAGGTATCTGGTGTGTGCATGTCCTGTCTCCTCTGGATGCTAATCTCTTTTAAGAGGAAGTCTCTGTTTTCTACGTGTATCAGTTAGATGCTTTTAGCTGCAAGTAATAGAATATCCCAACTGAAATGACTTAAATAATTAGGCATTTTTTAACTCACACATTAGGAAATTTGGATATAGGAAATTCTGGAGTTGGTTAATTCCACAGTGAAATGGAGTTATCAAGGACCTATTGCAGGGAAGTGGATGTGGCCCAACTGATAGAGCATCCGCCTACCATATAGGAGGTCCAGGGTTCGAACGCAGGGCCTCCTGGCCTGTGTGGTGAGCTGACTCACATGCAGTGCTAATGCCCACAAAGAGTGCCATGCCATGCAGGGACGCCCCCCCATGTAGGGGGGCCCCACATGCAAGGAGTGCATCCCGCAAGGAGAGTCGCCCCGTGCAAAAAAGCAGA
Organism: Dasypus novemcinctus; assembly: GCF_030445035.2. Lineage (NCBI taxonomy): Eukaryota > Metazoa > Chordata > Mammalia > Cingulata > Dasypodidae > Dasypus > Dasypus novemcinctus. Next base: position 110,888,866 of record NC_080685.1, read on the forward strand.
GCCTGCCCAGGAGTGGCGCCACACACACGGAGAGCTGACGCAGCAAGATGATGCAACAAATAGAGACACAGATTCCCAGTGCTGCTGACAATGCAAGCGGACACAGAAGAACACACAGCAAATGGACACAAGAGAGCAGACAATGGGCAGGGGAGGGGGAAGGGAGAGAAATAATCTTAAAATTTAAAAAAAAAAGAAGGACCTACTACTGCAGTCTACCTCTCCACTTTGCCATTCTCAGTGTCTGCCTTGGCCCCTCAACATGGCACCAGGGCTGTCAATCATTCATCTTCACGCACCTGCATCAGGAGGAGGGAGGGACAACCTTTCTTCATGTTCCCTTTTTATCAGAGAAAATTCTTCCCAGAAGTGCACTAGTTGACCTCCACTGCTCATTCTTTAATCAAATTTGGATCCCTTGTGTACTTCCCAGTTGTGAGGAAAGGGATAGCTGCCAACTTCAGCCTCTACCACATGTGGTATGCTCAACTAGGAAGAAAGAAGGAGGTTGGGGCAGGTGGCTGGTTTAGCAACCAAGAACCTCTGCACACTAGGACTTTGCTCTCTCCTGAAGCCACAGCCTAATGCTCTGCACACAGCAGGTGTGCCCATCAGCAGTATCTCCAGTAGGTGCTGAGTGGTAGGTCCTCAGTAAATTGCTAAGAAATAAACAGTCACTGTGGCCACTTAATTCATCTCAGTTTCCTAAAGGGTATTTCCAACTTCTGCACAGTAGCCTCCCACAAGCACCAAGAACCAGTCACATTTTCCTATCACCTGTCCAGGAAGTACCTGAGGAAGGCAGGCCTAAGAAACAAGAAAAGGAGCAATTTCCTGATTTTGTCATTACGTTGTTGTCCTGGCAGTGGCATGTTGACATCTCTGGAAACCTGGAGATCCCTGAAAGATAAAAGCTACTGAAAGGTGCAAAGTTGTCTTCACAGAGATGAGAGTGCCTGCCCCAAACTTGGCCTCAAGGGGCTTGCCTTCAGATCTGGAAATTAAAGGGCCTTGCTTGGTTCACTTTCCTGGGGAAACTGAGGGTGAGTACTGTTGAGTTAAAACTGAACTTCCCACAGGGCCCTGTAGAGGAGAAGAGAACAGTAATTGAGAGGAGAACTAATGCAGACTGTTGGGGATGGCCATCCCCTCAGGGACCCTTTTCCCTCAAGACGCCTGCCAGAGGATGGGGACTCACTAAAATGTCATAGCCTCCTTGACTTGCAGTTGTGACAAAAATCTCATTTATCTCCGTGGCCCCATGGCCTCTTACCAGCATGCTTTGTACACACTCAGCTTCCTGGTAGCTTCTCCAGGACACCAGAGAAATGTTAGAGAATTCATCAAGGATCGTGTCAAGTTGAGGAGACCAGGAACAGACTTCTCCACAGGGGATTCTGAGATGAACGTTGGACGTAGCCCAGAAGACCAGGGACAGCCTGAGCCAGAAGAAACAGGAGGTACTCATTTTACACCTGAGGACACAGAGGCACGGGTACTTTGGCTCATTGGAGAAGCTAATGAGCCAACTCTCCACTCTTAATTAGCTGTATAATCTTGGACAAGTCAAATAACCCCTTGGAATATTGGTTTCTTCATCTATAAAAGGGAGTTAATAACGTTTACTGCACAGGGCTGCTGTGAGCATCAGATGAGACAAGGCATGTCGGGGCAGTGCTTCGTGGGTTGTGAAGTCTCTGGGGCCATCAGCAAACCCCCTGACCCCTCCCCACTCACTTTGGGGCTCCTGGAGGCAAAAGAAGCCTGGACATCGTCACAGCATGGGCACTCATCTTTCTTTCCAATGCACTCTGACCCTGCCGGCTGTGGGGCGAGGGGGGCAGAGGATCCACACCGAGGAGTCCTCATTGTGGCCTGGGGCTGTGGTGTCCACCAGGGTCTGGATGCGGGGTGTGCTGGCTTGGCATTTTGTACACCTGAAAACATGTCCTTAATCTCAGTCCACTCCTATGGATACGAATCTATTGTAAATGTTGACTTTTGGTGGCGTTACTTCAGCCAAGGTGTGGCCCACCTGAACCAGGACGGTCTCAGGCCTGTCCCTGGAGGCCCTATGGAGAAGGCCACAGAGAGAGCACCAAGGTGAAAAAGCCAGGGGCAGGAAGTCAGCAGAACCCAGAGGAGACGGAGAAGACGTCACCTGTGTGTCACCAGGTGACAGAAAAGCCACAGACCGAGGGCCACCAGCAGCCAGCCCAGGACACCACAGTCCTCGGGAGAAAGCGTCGCCTTGCTGACTCCTCCACTATGGACTTCTCCTGGCCTCAAAACCATGAGGCAGTAGGTTCCTGTCTGTAACAGTTTGGCATGGTCATGAATTCCAAAAGTAGATATTGGATTATGTTTGTAATCTGGTCTACTACTGGGCGTGATTAAGTTATGATTAGGGCTTTGCTTGGGCCACGTCATTAGGGCATAGCAAAGGACAGAGTTGGGGGTTCTTAATGTTGGAGTTTGATGCTGAAGTCTTAAGTTGGAGCCTGGGGAAGTAAGCACACAGAGGGAAAAGAAGCAAACCCTGGGAAGAGAGGAACCCTGAATGCAGAGAGAAGCAAGACCCTGGAAGGGAGGAACCCAGGAAGCCTGAACCCTCACAGACATCGGCAGCCATCTTGCTCCAAATAGACTTTGGTGAGGAAAGTAACTTGTGCTTTATGGCCTGGTATCTGTAAGCTCCTACCCCCAAAAAATACCCTTCATAAAAACCAACCTATTTCTGGGTTTTTGCATCAGCACCCCTTTGGCTGACTACTACACTGTTGTTAAGCCAGCCCCTTGCCTGGTATTTGTTTTAGTAGCCGAGGAACTAAAACAATGGAGCTGAGCACTGAGGACACGGAGCTGCACCCTGCCCTCCTCATTTAGCGTAGAGCCATCTCCTTTGCCCCTCCATGGAGGCTGTGTCACAAAGCCTCAGCGGAGACGGCAGCGGTTGCTGTGGGTCAGGGATTCATCTCTTTGGCCTCTTCCTTCCAAACCTCCCACAGTGGGCTTGCCCGCATGGCGGCTGCTGCGCCCACTTCCAGGCTCAGCCACCTGTCAGGAGCAGTTCTGACCCTCAGGGACCAGGGACACTGTCCCTCTGCCTACCCAGAGGTGCCTGGACAGGACCCATCCATGTCCCAATTATGCCACCAAAGGGCAGTATCGTCAGTGACCACCTGAATGGGGAACGTTGCCCCCATGGGCCATCCCTGCAGAGTGCCCTCGGGGAATCAGCGTTCACAAGGATGAGCAATTCTGCCTGAGAGCTCCTGGGCTCTCGAGGGCCCTGCCCTGAGCACTGTGCCCTGGCCAGGCACCAGCTCCCCTGCCAGCCTCTTCTTTCTGTCCCCTGTCAGTGTCCCCATTTGAATTGAAAATGCCTCCTGCGGAGGAACCTGCCAGCACAAATGGAGCTGTCCAGGGCCTACGGGCGGCCCCGGGGCGGCAGCCGGATTCCAGCTCCAGCTTCTTACGGGGCCTACGCGAGACGCATCTGCCTCTGAATCCTCCAGAGCCTGACGTGTAGACGTGACTCTCCTCACCAGGGAGTTGTCGGGAAGAGCTACACAGTGACTGTATTTTTAAAGCACTTTGCAAAGTGCCACGTAAATTACTCTCCTTGTAAGTGATTGTCATATATATAAAACGCTATCGATGCTGGAAAAAAAATTATCGCTAGAGGCAGACACAGAAATCCATGCCAGGAAAGAACATCTCTCGGAGAAAACACCTGCAGTATACTGAGAATTAAATGTCAGCAGAGACCCTGGCCCCGTTCCTCATCGCCCCACAGGAGATGTGTATCTGTGTTTTAAAAATCACCAGCAGTAAAACCCACTTAAAATAATAAAACAACTCTAATGTGGGGTATTTATGGTGACACTGATTCTTCTGATTACAGCTTACAGTTTTCTGGGAGAAACAAGTGAGATAATAAAACACAGCCATTAATTCTGCAGTCTTATCAGTGGTTGATAGTTCTTTGCTCACTGGGCACTTACAGAGTCTTAAAAGGGGGGATGCCTTCTCCCAGTTGCACAGTGTTGGTATTAGTTAGATGCCATTTAAGGGGACAGCTCAAGGTCAAACTACCCCGCCACCCACCCACATGCACACACTACCCTCCATCTCTGACAGAACGATTTGGGACAGCTCTACTCTCCATGTAAAAATATTTCGGAAAGAGACTATGATTGTATAAATGTTATTGCACAATCCTTTAGTATGACAACTTTAGTATACTAGCTCTGAGCTTACAACAAACAGAAAGAGTCAAACACCCAGGCTTGGAAATGGGCCAAGCGTGTTCTAAAATGGGGACAGCCATTTTAGAACGAGAGAAGCCGGGCAGGCCCAAGCTGGTTCTCTGAAACACTAATAAGAAAATAGACAAAACTGACAAGATTAGACAAAAAAGAGACAGAGAGAAGGGTCACATCAAATTTAATGTGAATGAAATCAGGATATAACTGTCAATACAGCAGAGATTCAAACATCAAGAAAAAATACATGAACAATTTTGTTCCAATAAAGTTAAAAATTTAGAAATGAAAAATTGCCTAAATGATTTAACTCACTGATTCAGAAAAAAGAGGAGGTAGATTTCTGGGTAAAGATAGTAGATTGAATGGGTTCATCTAGTATTTCATCCCTAAGCCCCACTAAAACGACAGCAAAGAATTTAAGTGACAAAAGAAATTGGAAGCAGGAAATCAGAGGGATAAGTGATGACTAACTTAGCAGACTTCGGAAAGCTGAATCCTAAGCCACAGGCAGCAGTAAGGAAAACTGGAACTAACCCTACTAACACCACAGAATCCTCAGAAGACTCCATTCAACACAGAGAGGGAGAGAGAAGGAAAAATGGGAAAGATAACATAATCAATGATGTAATTTAAAAATAGTTCCCAGAACTGAAGTATGAAGGATATGAGCTTCCAGTTGAAAGGCCTGAGTGCATGCCTAGAATAATGGACAAAATTAAATCGACACCAAAGCACGTTATTGTGAAAGAATGGAACAATGGGGGCAAAGAAAAACTTCATGAATTTGTTTCATGGATTTGCCCTTACATGACTGTAGGAGGGAAGATGAGTGTTAAGTACGTGAGAACAAGAACAAGCTGGAACCTGTAGGTACAAGCTAGAACCCACGGGCTCACACGGAAACCTGTGGAGCGGATGCAGACCCAGCGACTGCTTCACACCAAGAAGTGCACCAGCAGAGAAGCCACAGGACATGCGAGGTACAAGGTGGCTGCTGTTCTCCTTCTACCCTCCAAATCTCTCGCGCAAATGTCTCTTGTGGCCCATCTTACCTGCACTCACAGGGAAATGTAGTCCATGCTAGCCAAGTGGGCTTTACAGAGTCATCACAGGTCACCCTTGTCAGCTCGGCACGGTTACAAAGCTCTTTAAATCAGACTTACCTCCTAATAAAGACATTTTACAGCAAAAGAGATAAGACAAGAGGCTCCTGACCATAGGATTCACTGGTCCTTTGTCACCAGAAAAGCTGGTCTGGAACAATGGGAGAACGTCATGTTGAGGGACGTGAATGTGGCTCGAGTGACTGGGTTTCTGTCTACCATGTGGAAGGACCTTGGGTCAATCCTCGGGGCCTCCTGGTAAAGACACGCCAGCACAGCAAGTGACACAGCAAGACAACGATGCAAAAAAAGAGAGATGCAGGGAGGAGTCAAGGCAAGACACGACAGAAACCCAGAACCGAGGTGGTGCAAGTGACAGGTTGCCTTTCTCCCACATCGGAGGCCCCCAGGATCGAATCTCGGTAAAGCCTAGATGAGAAAAAGAAGAGAAGACAAAGAGAACCAGACACCGAAGACCACACAGCAAAAGGATGCAGCAAAAAACAGCAGACGGGGTTAAAAAAAAAAAAGTCATGTGGAAGGCTAAACCAAGCCTTCCAGAAATTGCGTATACTTGAACCAATAACTGCTATACAGAGCTGGGCCCCTGCAGCTGGAGTACATGAGTCAAGGAGCCAAGAGACAGAAGTGGAGGCCGGCCTCTTGCTATTGCACCTGGCGACTCTGCTCGAGACAGCCGGCTGTTCATTTTGAGGGCACACAGTTCACACAAGACCACCATCACTTCTGACACCAATTGCAAATTTGGGGGGCTCCTAAAACTACCCTCCATGATGCTAGTTCACTGAGGACTCTGAAAGTTGTTATACTCTTAGTTAGATTTTATTACCGAGAATGGACACAGATTAAAATAAGCCAAGGACAGAGGTGTGCAGGCAATGTCCAGAAGTTCCAGACACGGAGCCTCCGTTGTCCGCTTGCAGTGGCCGTGGAAAGCGTCACTCTTCCAGAATCCACGTGTGACAACACACACGGAGTCCTGCCAACCAGGGAAGCTCGCCTGAGCCTGGGCGTCCAGAGCCTTCACTGGAGCTCCGCTACCGAGGAAGAGCCAGCTGCCCCCGTGGCTGATCTCAGCCTCCTCAGGAGGTCGAGTGGTATCGTGTGACCCAGGTGCCACCAGCCCCCACCCTAAACCAGAGTGTTAGACAAGCTGGCATGACCCGACTCTCCCTCCACCCCCAAGCAAAGGCACGACGTCCCCGAGACTTTGCGATTACCTTCCAGAGGCTGAGGTCAAAACCCCTTTGGGGACAAGGCTGAATTCTTTACCATGTGGACTCACTTGCAGGGCTTTAGCTTTCTTTCCTTCAAAGGTTCTGCATGGTCCGGGGTCCAGGTTCACGGAGGTGGAATATTTCTGCCAAAAGACGGACTAAGGCTCCACAAAGCGGAGGCTGGGACTCCACCTGGCCAGTGTGGGCCCCGCATCCCAGTGGACCAACGGCCGTGGAGGAAGTTTCTGTGCTGGCTGCATTACACAGCCCAGATCCGATAAAACGCTCCCTAACGGCGAAGAGACGTGGAAGAGCAGAGGAAGCAGAGCCAGTCCCTCCCGAGCCAGCGCCAGGGCCAGCCGCCGAGTGAGGCCGTGGCCCGGTGCAGTGACCCTCGCCCTGGTCTTCTGGAGACACGACTGGTCACTGCCTTGAAGGGGACTCCGTAGCGAGAGCGGCAGTGTCCACGGTTTTCCGAGGAAGGAATGGGGGCCCCGTGTAATAAGAGACTGCGGTCTCGCGAGAGGCCTCCGTGGGTCCGGCGGCGCAGGGGGAGGGGTGGGCTGCCTGCAGGCATACCTGAGCGCCTGCTCGGGCTCCTAGACGACCCCCCTCTGGCTCTCCCTGGCCACTGCCCACCCATGCTAGTTGCCCCTCCGTGGAGGACATAGACGAAGCACCTCACCACAAGGCGAGGGATCTGCTTCCCTGAACTGCTGCTAAGGGACCAAATGACCCAACCCGGAAAGACGCGGCGCTAAGCCCCGAGAGGGGACCCTTTACCAGGGGAAGCGAGAGAAGGAGTGCGCCGGGCAAACGGGCCTTCTCGCGCTGTGGACTGCGTGAGGTGTATTTTCATACTCCAGCCATCCAGGGGAGGCCCACTTAGAATCGACCCAAACCCCTCGCTCGGGCCCACCGCCCCCCGGGCTGGCCCCTGCCCCTGACTCTGATGTCGCATCTTTCCTCCCCGCTGCCCTCTGGCAGCAAAGGGTGCCTCGTCCGGCTCTACACACGCACCTTGCCCTGCCGCAGACTTGCCCTGCGCGCTTTACTCCTCCTGCAGCTGTCTTTCTCCCACCCCCGGCAGGGCCGAGTCCTCCTCATCCTTTAAGTCTGGGCTCAGCGGGAGGGCCACGGGCTTCTGGGGCGACCTGAAATGTCCCTTTTCAGAAATACCCTCTGACCACAAAGAGCGTGCCCCTCCCCAAACTGCACCCGTGCCGCTGGCCGGCTGTGATGCCCCCGCTCCTTGGAGCTGCATCTGCTGCTGTGTGCGCTGCGGGCTTTGCAGTCGGCGTTCAGTGTGCCCGGGGATTCGTGTCACCAGCCAGCCTGGAGAACAAGGACCTGCACGTACGGTTCTGGACATTTAAAAATTGTGCATACTTTGTGTCAAAGTCTTTCAAATATTTATATCCTTTGACCCAGCAGGCCCACTTTTAGGGATTGTTCCTAAGGAAGAAATCGCAAATAACAGCCAAAACATTTGTTGAGCTTTTACTGGGTGCCAGGCGCCGCATTACGCCGTGCCCTGAGGAGGCGCTGCGATTGCCCTTCCTCGCGTTTCACACGAAAAGGAATAAGTACTTACTTACTCAGAAGGAATAAGTAACTTGCCAGGGTCACACAGCCGTGGATGGCAGAGCAAGGTTTAACTACAGAGCTATTTATCATAGCATTATTTATCATTGAAACAAATGAAAAGAGACTGAGTGTAGCTGTTCTGAAGGATCGAATGCTATGGCATACCTTAAAAAGTGTGTTTTGAAGGAACAGGGTGTTCCGGCTAAGCATGCAGATACAGTAAGTTTAAAAGGCAGGATACAAAACTATACAAACAGTACATTAAGTGAAACATATCCAAATGCACATGGAGAGACGGTGCTTAAGGGTGTTTTAAGATTGTTTACCTTGTTTGCTTATCCAAAGTATCTGCAGTATCAAAAATTGCTTTTATAACGAGAAAAATACATCTTTGGGGGGGGGTTTGCAATCCTTGCCCCCTGTGCGACGCGAGCTGCCGCTGAGGGTGAGCTGGGCGGATGGAGATCGGGGAAGGGAGTGGCGGTTTCCAGGGGACTCAACAGCAGCGCATCTGCTCAGACCCTGGGTGCAGCTGACGTCCCCGGGAGCGCCGCCGATTGAGAATGCCCACCAGCGAGCACCGCGTGCGAACGGCAGAGTGGGTGAAAGCACAAAGAAGACCGCAACTAGGGCAAACCAAAAAGACCGGAGGCTAACACCTAGAGATTCCAGACCTGGGATAACCCTGAAGTCAGGGAGGAAAAGGTACGTTTTTCCTCTTAGAATTTTTGGACAGAGCAAAGTTCAGCTATTTGGGCAAAATAATAATAATATTATCGGTAGCCGGAGCTGACTCGGTCTTCAGCCACCTAGTTGATGCTATGGTCAGAGTTAAAGGAAACCGGTATTTCGCTGCCGTCTGATCAGTTTCCACTCAGGGGGTCTCCGGGCCCTTTCGGTCTCACCCAGTTGTGTCTGGAAGTCTGGGCAGCGTCGCAGGTTCTCACCACAGCTCTCCCCCCCCCAGCCTGGCCCTCCCCCCTGCGGAGCACCTGCTCCAGAAGACGCGGGAGGTCAGCCTCTCCCCTCCACGCCCCTGCGCCCGCGCCCCTGCCACTCAAAGCAGGACCTCCCTGAAGCAGCCGCCTGCCCACAGGCCGTGCTCTGGCCGGGGGCTCCCCTGTGGCCTCGCCCTCCCTGGGCCCCCTTCCCCTCCACCACCCACAGCAACCCCGAGCCCCTTCCTCCTTCCCCTTGCCACGTACCTGGAGCAAAAGGCTGCTGTGAAGAGAAATAAATCAAAAAGAGAAATAAAAAAGCAAAATTTTAAAAAGGCTGCTGTGAAAGAAAAAATAATAATAAGAGATTTTTTAAAAATGCTGCTATGGACAAAAGAAAAGTTAAAAATAGAAATTAAAAAATTAAATTGAAAAAAGGCTACTGTAGGGATGCGGATGTGGCTCAGGCAATTGAGCTCCCGCCTACCACAGGGGAGGTCCGTGGCTTGGTTCCCGGTGCCTCCTAAAGAAGACAGCGAGCTGGTGTGGTGGGCAGGCACGGTAAGCTGCCGCAGCAGGATGATGCAACCAGAGACGCAAGAGGAAGGACGTGATGAAAGACACAACAAGCGGGGAGCAGAGTTTCCGTGCCTCCTAGAACAGACGAGCAGGATGGCGAGGCGATGCAGCGGACAGGCGTGGCAAGATGACACAAAAAGATGACACAGCGAAAAACACAAGAAGAAGAAACATAATGAGGGACTCAACCAAGTAGGGAACGGAGGTGGCTCAAGTGATTAGGAGCCTCTCTTCCACATCAGAAGTCCCAGGTTCAGTTCCTGGTGTCACCTAAAAAAAAGACACATCGAGTGCAAACAATGAGGGGGTCGGGAGAAATAAACAAATAAATAAAATAAATCTTTTAAAAAACAGCTGCTGTGAAAGAAAAAATAATAATAAAAAAATTTTTTAAAAGGCTGCTGTGAAGCTCCCACCCAGCAGCTCACCCGACATACCCAGGCCCTTTTGGTCCCACTGCTGCTCATGCAAGGTATGTCTTAAATCATTTATAGGTGTTGGGAGATAGAAAAATACATTGTGTCCAACTTGTTTGCATTTGAAATGATCGTATTTGGTGAATTTGATGTTAATGAGTCCCTATTCACACAATATTTTAAAATATAATGGAATTCACTTCAAAATGTCTTAAACTTTTGTTTCAAATGGAGTAGTAAGCAACTGAAATCTGAAGTAATCTAGCATCTTTTAGTTTTCATCCATTTATGAGAAACAAGTCCAGGAGTAGACATCACCAACATTACCATAACAAGGAAAGTCATTCTGTTTTCTAGACTAAGAGACTTCAAACGTCAAGAAGGTAGAGAAAACGTATTTTAAAGAATGAAAAAAATTCCTAAATTTTCTAAATGTAAGTTTTGCTTTTAATAGTTGTTTTAGTTTCCTGGCTGCCAACACAAATACCATGCCACGGCTGGCTTAGAAAGTGGGAATTTACCGGCTCACGGTTTCGAGGCTAGGAGAAGTCCAACCAAGGACTCGGCAAGGTGATACCTTCTCCCAGAAGGCGGGTGCGCGGGAGCCGGGACCGGTGGTGCCCGTCCCCGGTGTCGGGGACCCGGCCGCGCTCGTGGCCACCTCTCGGCGTCCCCACTCCATTGACTTCTGGCTGCCCGTGGCGTCTCCGTGGCCCTCCCCGGGAGTCTCCAGTCGCAGGACGGGCATATCCTGGTTTGGCTGGTGCTGAAGTCGCCTCAGCAGGTCCATCCACAGCCCACGCCCGCAGGAACGGATCGAGGGCGAGGGCCCGTGTTTCCGGGTACGCGGCATCCAGCCACCCGTCGTGGTGAGCGCTAACGTCGGTCGCCGCTGGGCCGGCCCCGGGGCCCAGCGCTGCCCTGCATCACCTCCTCCCCCAGCAGCTCTGGAAAGCAGGAGCGCCGCTGGCCACGTTTCGCAGACGGAGACGCCGAGGCTGGGTGAGGCTCAGTAGCTCGTTCACGGCCGCCCAGCCAGTAACTGGGGCCTCGCAGATTGTCTGACTCAGCCGGAATTTTAACCACCACATATTCTGACTTTTTCTGGAATTTTGCCTAATAGTTTCCATTTTTGTGGCTTCTAACACTTCCTGTGTATCAGCCTCCCAGGGCTGAGAAATTAAACTTCTGGTGAGATTGAGAAAATATTTTCTATCTGTTTAAGTTGGCTAAAGGCTTGCACAGCAATACCCCAGAAATGGGCTGGCCTTTACAAGGGGGCGATTGACGTAGAGGCGTACGGTTTCACAGCCGAGAGAAATGTCCAAATCGCGCATCAGGCGGCGCTCTCTCCTGGAAGACACGGCAGCCCGCGGCGCTGGGCGCCTGGCACGACGCTGCACCGGCGGCCTCCGCCTCCTCCCCTGGCGGCCTTGCTTCCAGCCTCTGGCTGCTCCTGCTGTGGCCTTCTCTCTCCCAGGCTGTGTTGATTTCAGCGTCTTGCGCTATGGCCTTCTCTCTCTGCTTCTGTGGATTCCTTTCTGAGATCCTGTGCTTCATTGTCCTTGTCCCTCTCTGCATACCCATTCAGAGAGAGCCCAGTAAGGATTCAGACACGCCCTGGGCCATGCCCTCCTGAAGTGACCTAACAACTGAGCTCCTGCCTACCACAGGGGAGGTCCTGGATTCGGCTCCCAGGGCCTCTGAAAGAAGACGAGCAAGACAGTGGGCTGGCACGACAGGCAGGCCCAGCAAGCGGACGCAACAAGACGATGCAACAAGAGACACGAGGAAAACATAATGAGAGATGCCACAAAGCAGGGAGCAGAGGTGGCTCAAGTAATTAGTTGCCTCCCTCCCATGTCAGAGGTCCCGGGTTTGGTTCCTGGTGCCTCCTAAAAAGAAGGCCAGCGCACAACAAACAGACACAGCAGATGCAAACAATGAGGGGGTGGGGAGAAATAAAATAAATCTTAAAAAAAACAACAACCATGAATTAAAAGCAGAGGCAGGGAAGCAGACTTGGCCCAGCGGTTAAGGCGTCCGTCTACCACATGGGAGGTCCAAACCCCGGGCCTCCTTGACCCGTGTGGAGCTGGCCCATGCGCAGTGCTGATGCGCGCAAGGAGTGCCGTGCCACGCAGGGTGTCCCCCCCGTGGGGGAGCCCCACGTGCAAGGAGTGCACCCCGTAAGGAGAGCCGCCCAGCGCGAAAGAAAGAGCAGCCTGCCCAGGAATGGCGCCGCCCACACTTCCCGTGCCGCTGACGACAACAGAAGCGGACAAAGAAACAAGACGCAGCAAATAGACACAGAGAACAGACAACCAGGGGAGGGGGGGAATTAAATAAATAAATAAATCTTTTTTAAAAAATAAAATAAAATAAAAGCAGAGGCAAAAGAAGAGAGAAAAGTAATGGCAACATAAACCAAAACTAAGGTGCAAAAATATGCTACATCAAGTCTTGGCTCTGAGTGGGCCATGGTTTTGTCTCTGAGCTCCTGCCGCCAGTAAGAGTAAGAGAGCCTGAGCAGTTCCAGGAAGCTGGTCTGACGGTTTTGGTTCACAGATGAGGACACGGATCCAGAGGAGGCGTTCTCTGTCCAAGGTCACGCGGGCGGGGTTTACACGTGCATCTGCCGGAGCAGGCGGCTCCTTCCCCAGCCGGCGCCCAGGGGCTCGGCTGCAGGCACGTGTTCAGGGCGGGAAGCTCCGCCCGCAGCCGCCGCAGGGCCGCCCTGACCATCGAGGACCCCTGGCCGCTGCGGGGGGGCGTGGCGTGGGGGCGGTGGGCGCCTCCGGCCGCTGTCTTGGGAAGACGCAGAGGCGGGCGGCCTCCGGCTCGGGCGAGAGGCCCCGGGCTGAGGAGGACAGGGAGCGCTTCACGCCGCCCGCTCCCGTGGGTCCCGCGTCCCTGCCCCACCCCGGGCGCCGCGAGGCTGACGGGCTTGTCCTCTGGGCAGCGGCCGCTGGCCCGTCACCCCTGCCACTCAGCCCGTCGTTTTAAACCAGTCGTGCTGCCCCCGGGCAGGCCCCGGCCCGGTCGGCCTTCCGCTCCCGCCGATTACCGCGTCGGCAGGACCCGCGAGGCCTGTGGACCACCCAGAGCGTTGGTGAGGCGCAGGGTGCCCCGGCCCCCTCCCGCGCCTGGGGACCTGGGCGCGCGCCCCCCGGACGGCCTGGAGTCCTGTCTGGTGGCCTTTCACAGCACTCGGCACCTCACAGGGGCGTCCGCCTCCCCCCGGGCTGGCTGTGCCCTTTGCCTCGCCCTTGGGTTTCCTGGGGAAACAGGGTGAATTCACGCATTTTCTGCTGTCCTCTCAGTGGGAGGGTCTGGGAGGGCAGCCAGAGAGCAGGCCCTGAGAGCGGAGAGGGAGGAAGGCGTCCTCCCGGCCGGGTGCTCAGGTGGGACGGGCTGGAGAGCAGGCCCTGAGAGCGGAGAGGGAGGAAGGCGTCCTCCCCGCCGGGTGCTCAGGTGGGACCCGCTGGAGAGCAGGCCCTGAGAGCAGAGAGGGAGGAAGGCGTCCTCCCGGCCGGGTGCTCAGGTGGGACCCGCTGGAGAGCAGGCCCTGAGAGCAGAGAGGGAGGAAGGCGTCCTCCCGGCCGGGTGCTCAGGTGGGACCCGCTGGAGAGCAGGCCCTGAGAGCAGAGAGGGAGGAAGGCGTCCTCCCGGCCGGGTGCTCAGGTGGGACCCGCTGGAGAGCAGGCCCTGAGAGCAGAGAGGGAGGAAGGCGTCCTCCCCGCCGGGTGCTCAGGTGGGACCCGCTGGAGAGCAGGCCCTGAGAGCAGAGAGGGAGGAAGGCGTCCTCCCGGCCGGGTGCTCAGGTGGGACCCGCTGGAGAGCAGGCCCTGAGAGCAGAGAGGGAGGAAGGCGTCCTCCCGGCCGGGTGCTCAGGTGGGACCCGCTGGAGAGCAGGCCCTGAGAGCAGAGAGGGAGGAAGGCGTCCTCCCGGCCGGGTGCTCAGGTGGGACCCGCTGGAGAGCAGGCCCTGAGAGCAGAGAGGGAGGAAGGCGTCCTCCCGGCCGGGTGCTCAGGTGGGACCCGCTGGAGAGCAGGCCCTGAGAGCAGAGAGGGAGGAAGGCGTCCTCCCGGCCGGGTGCTCAGGTGGGACCCGCTGGAGAGCAGGCCCTGAGAGCAGAGAGGGAGGAAGGCGTCCTCCCGGCCGGGTGCTCAGGTGGGACCCGCTGGAGAGGGCGTGCCTGCAGCTCCAGGGGCGCCGGGAGGCCGGCCAGCCACTGGCTTACGTCCCACTCAGGCCACCTCCTATGGGCACGGTACTTAATCTCTCTAAGTCTCAATTTCCTCTACCTTCAGTGGGGATAACAAAGCTACCTACCTCGCAGGAGTGCTGGGAGAATTACCGTTTGTAATAGCGACAGCTAAATTTTAACTGCATCTTTACCATGTGCTGAGCACTGTTCTAACCGCTTCACACAGACCAGCTCATCCAATCCCAAGCTCAGCTCCACGAGGTGGGGATAATAATTACCCCCATTTGCAGATTTAAAAAACTTCTCAACGAAAGACCCACTTACAGTCAAGTCACTCACAGGTTAGCTGTGTTTTATAAAGTCACTGGAACACTGACTTAGCTAAGATGAACCATTCTCCTTAGAGGGAATACAGGGTTAGGTCCAGTGAGCCTCTGCACACATTTCCTCAGAGATCAGTACACAGCCTCGATTTATGCACATTTCTATAAGGAACCTTATGTCTTTTGCTTCCTCCTTAAGTTCGATTCCCGAGGAAGTTCTTTATTCAAAAGCCTTTTAGAGACTGTTTCTCTTTAACTCCCTCCAGAAACAGTATCACTGCCTTCAGAACATTTTAAAGCAACCTGTAAACACTGTTTACAGCATGAGAGCTGAAACGAGAAGGCAGGGCTTTGCCTTGCTGGACCGCTGCTGGGAGTGGGCACTCAAAGTTTCACGGCTCTAGGCATGTCCGTGAAGGACCAAGAACCCCAAATACAGAATCCAGAGATAATAATGAGAATCAACGGGAACTGACTGGCCGAAGGCCACGCAGCTGCTGACTGACCGAGCAGGGCTTTGAAGCGGGATAATTTGTCTCCACACCCCTTGTTCTTAACCACAGGGCCTCATTGATTAAACAGCGATTAAAGAAGATGACATAATGAGATCACGCAGGAAACGTTTCACAGAAATTTTGGCATGCAGAAAAACCAGCCACTGTGAGCTCTTGTTCTCCTGCACCTCGGTGGGTGGAGAAACGGCCAACAGGGGTGAGAACGTGGACACTGGACGGGAAGGGACCCTGGGCCCTAGGTGTCCAAGTTTCTGTGCCTTCCCCTTTCCCTAAGAACGCCCTAGGACAGGGGTCACAGCCTCGAGCTCCACTGCAGGAGCTGCCCCTCCACGGCGCTTTAATAATTTTCCCCAGCACAGAGCCTTGGGCTTAAAGAGCTGGAAAGTAAGCCCGCGGGCCCCAGGCCCGGCTCCCGCTGCTCACGGACGAGGAAGCTGAGGCCTGGCAAAGTCGTGGAGCAGGCCAGAGCCGAGCTCAGCGGGAGCCTGGGTCCCCTGGCGTCAGGGCTTTCCCCCCACAGCATGCTTGCTGGGCGACCGCCTTATTTGCATATAGCTTTCCATAAATTTGCATGTTGGGCTCGAGAGACTCAGTGTGGCACTGGATTCAGACTTAACGATCGACCTCAACACATTCAAAGTGCAAGGGGCTGCCAGGGGCCTGGCGGGGCAGGGCAGGGGCGCAGGACCAAGCCTTGCTGTGCGCAGCCAGGGGAGGGAGTCTCTGTGCAGAAAGGTCGCCAGTGCCCCCATGCCCAGCGGGACCCAGGGGCGGCTGCGAGGAGTCGCCGGGCAGAGCCCTCTGCTCTTGGTTGAACTGCGTCTCCCGAGATGCGTCAAGTGCCACCCCCAGGTACCTTTGGATGTGGCCTTATTTGGAAATGGAGCCTCTGCAGATGGAACCCAGTTCAGATGAGGTCATAGTGGATGAGGGTGGACCTGAATCCAATGCCTGGGGGCCTTGTAAGAAGAGGGAGAGCGCTGGAGGCACACAGACCCCGAGAGAGGAAGCCGTGTCAAGAGAAGCCAGAGGCAAGGACAGGAGGGATGTGTCCACAGCCTTGCCCCCGAGGGCTGCTGGCGGCCGCCAGGTGCTGGAAGAGGAAGGAAGCCTCCCTCAGGGTTCAGGGGCGCCCAGCCCTGCTGACGCCTTGGTTTCAGACCCCTCATCTCCAGACTGAGGGAGGACAGAGCCACCCAGCGTGTGGCCTCCGGTTACAGCAGCCCTGGAGCGGGATGCGCCCTCCACGACAGCCCATCCAGAAGTAGAACAAAAGTCCAGAACCCAAGGTCCTCAGCTGCAGCCTTGGGGGACACTGAGGCCGAGCGGCGTGAGGTAGCTTCTCTGAGATCAGCGACAGCCCACGTTCACATTTGTCCCAGCCAGCGGTTACGGGTGCAGCTGCCGAGGCCTGGGCTGAAATGCAGCGTCTTCTCTGGACGAGAAGCCCCGGGATCGCTGCGAAGCCTCTGCAATGGGCTCCGAGTCCTCTCCAAGGAACTGACCCTTGGGAAGCCCAGAGGCCATGAGCAGATGCGCTAAAGGGGCAGGTGAGGGCTGAGGCTGGGACTGCCGCCTCCTGAGTGGTCCCAGGCACACGCCTGGAGAAGGCGGGCCCTGATCTCGGGCTGCTGGGCCTGGGGGTGTGATGGGGATAAGAGGGGGGGTGGAGAGCACTGAAAACACCCCTGTGGGGAGCGCGGCAGGGGGAGCAGCCCCTCCCCTGGCTGGGGGAACAATAGCCGGCACTGTCGCCTCGCGCCCGGGGAGCACCAGGGCCAGCCCTGCTGGCAGAAGACACCTGGGGAGGGTGCCCAAGAGCTACAAGAAAGGAGAGACTAGGAGGGACACCGGGCAGCAGGGACCACGTGCGCGTCAGACCACGTGCGTGTCACTCCTCTCCTCTCGAGAGCCGAAGGCACGGTCAGAGGTGGTAGAGACGCAGCTTCCGTCGGCATGAGCCTTGCCTCGCAGAGCCTTGGCTCAACACAGGGAACTTCGGGTACCTGCACGCAGGGGCCCGCCCGTCACAGACTTCAGAAGCACTCCTTCTTAGGGGTCGTGAGAGACAAGGCAGCAAGCCGCCTTTCTGGATTGGACTGGCAGGCGGATGGGCCGCCGGTGGTGGAATCCGGGCCCCGCAGGCCCTGCTCTCTGCTCCAGGGCCCCTTCTTTTCCTTCTACCAGAACAGGAGGCTGGGGCTGAAGAGGACGTGAGCTGGGCGTGGGGCACGCTGGAAAGAAGACAAGAAGCCCTCCTCTTCCCTGGCTCAGGGGGCGTGGAGGAGGGCGATGGCAGTGTGCACGGGGCGTTTGTAAGGAGGAGGACAAGGGGACACACGGGTGGGAGGAGCATAGAGAGGTGTGAACGCCTAGTGCCTTTCATTAATCCCAGGTCCCCCAGGGTGCTTACAACACAGGAATGAAACCGAGAAGAGTTGGGAAAGATGGTCTGGGGCCCGTCCACGGAGGGCCTTGGGCACTAAGCAAAGGAATCTGATGTTCATTCTGTTGGCAGCAGAGCGCCAATGAAAGTTTCAAGGCAGAGCGGTCCACCTGTGCTTTAGGAAGTAACTCCAGATGCGGGGTACAGAATCAGAGGCAAGCACGGGGAAGGAGAAGACTTGATTAGGGGGTTTCTGTGCACCAGCGGGCCAAGAGAGGCAGAGTAATAGCCTGAATTCAGGCAGGGGGAGGGAAACGGGGGAAACTAGCCGAGAGTACAATGAGAACTGACCAGGTGCAGAGATGGTCAGCTGTGACGGCGAGGAAGAGGGAGAGGTTGAAGACAATAGACTTCTGCGGCTAGAATGCCTGGGCGATGACATTGAATGGCATCAAGATCTAGGAGGGGAAAGAACCAGGTAAAAAGGGAGAATGATGAGTTCAGTTGGGGACATGGAGAATTTCAGATACCCTAGGGACACAGATATCCTAGAAACAATCTTTTGGAGATCCCCAGGAAGCAGCTGGAAATTCAAGTCCAAGTCAGAGAAATCTGGGCTGGCCATGAGATGGGATCTGGTTGTTGACGAGCCAGAGAAGGAGAGAAGAGAAATATGAGAGGAGATGTGCAGAGCAGATGAAGGGGACAGCGCACGAGTCCTCAGTAGCCAGGAGACGGAGGCCACCCTGGGTAGCTGGAGGGAAAAACAAAACCCCTCTTCAAGGGAGGCAGGGATGGCTGTGTAGTCATGAAACGGAGCCCAGAGAGAGCACTTCAGCTCCCAGTGCCTATCTGGGAGACGAGAATTTCTATCCCTGTGTGCGCCATGGGGGTGCTGAAAAGAACACATGCAAATATTCTAAATTATTCAGAAGAATGGTTTCTGCACTTCAGGTTATTATGACTGTGCAGTCTTCAGATTAATCTTCTCTTAATGAATTAAAATGAAATATTTTTCATAACTTTATGATCGAGGATGCTTGAACTATTTCTTTAAATTAATTTATTGAAATATATCACCCACACACAAACATACATAAACAATAAGTATATAGTAATAGTTGTGAATTTACAAAACAAACATATATAACATCGTACAGGACTCTCATAACTTACCCCACCACCAACAACTTATATTGTTGTTAAACCTTTTTAAGTAATGATTAAAGAGCATTGTCAAAATATTATTACTAACCAAAGTATTTCCCCCCAACCCTCCCTATTATTATCTTTATGTTATTTATATATGAACATACATAAACAATTAAGTGTATAGTAAAAGTTGTGAACTTACAAAGCAAACATGCATAACATCATACGGGGTCCCAACATCAACCCTCCACCAATACCTTGCATTGTTGTGAGATGTTTGTTACAAATTATGAAGGAATTTTGTCAAAATCTTACTACTAATTATAGTCCTTATCTTACATTTGGTGTGTTTTTCCCCCAACCCACCCTATTATTATTTTTTAAATATATTTTTTATGACCGAAGTTGTAAACTTACAAAACAATCACGCACATGTGCAGAATTCCCAAGCAACACCCCTCTATCAACACACCACACTGTGCTGGAACATCTGTTACAGGTAAGATAATATCATCTGATTATTACCACGTCCATAGTGTACATTTGGCTCACATTTTCCATACTGCCCCATTATCAACACAGTACCTCTTTGGCATAGATGCAAGAATATTATATTATCACTGCTAACCACAGTCCATAGGTCATTCCAGTTGTATTTTTCCCATGCGTTCCCAACACCCTGCAGTAGTGATGTACATTTGCTCTAGCTCACAAAGGACACTCTTGCATCTGTACCATTAACCACAATTCTCATGCACCTCTTCGTTGACTGTGCTATTCAGTTCCTAGATTATTCTCCAGCATTCTGTCAATTGACATTTATATCCTTAGACTACCATTTTCAGCCACATCCCATTTATAAACTAGCT
The DNA here is from genome assembly GCF_030445035.2 of Dasypus novemcinctus. Classification (NCBI taxonomy): domain Eukaryota; kingdom Metazoa; phylum Chordata; class Mammalia; order Cingulata; family Dasypodidae; genus Dasypus; species Dasypus novemcinctus. Next base: position 110,908,454 of record NC_080685.1, read on the forward strand.
ATTACTCACTACTTGTTACCATCCATTCTATACATTTCCACACTTTCACAGTAAAGCTAATTAAAACTTCTACATACATTAAACATCAGTAGTCCACTCAGTCCTCCTCTTATCTCCATTAAGAATCCACCACCTACCACCAGGTCTTGAAGATATTTTCCTACAATTTCTTCTAGAATTTTTATGGTTCTTGCTTTTATTTTTAGGTTTTTGATCCATTTTGAGTGAATTTTTGGATAAGGTGTAAGATAGAGGCCCTCTTTCCTTCTTTTGGCTATGGATATCCAGTTCTTTGAGCACCTCTTTGTTGAATGGACTGTTCTGCCTGAGCTGTCTGGGTTTGACAGGCTTGTCAAAAATCACTTGACCTACATGTGAAGGTCTGTTTCTGAATCATCAATTTGATTCCATTGGTCTATGTGTCTGTCTTTATGCCTGTATCATGCTGTTTTTACCACTATAGCTTGGTAGTATGATTTAAAGCCTGGAGATGAGGGTTCATTTTTCCTTTTATAATGTTTCTGGTTATTCAGGGCCCCTTACCCTTCTACATAAATTTGATAATTGTGTTTTCAATTTTTTAAATGCTGGTGGAATTTTTATCAGGATTGCTTTGAATTTGTATATTAGTTTGAGTAGAATTGACATCTTAATGATATTTAGTCTTCCAATCCATGAGCATGGAATGTTCTTCCAGTTATTTAGGACTTTTAAAATTTCTTTTAACATTGGGTTGCAGTTTTCTGAATATAAGTTCTTTTTTTTTTTTTTTTTTTTTTTTTTTGATTTATTTATTTATTTAATTTCCCCCCCTCCCCTGGTTGTCTGTTCTTGGTGTCCATTTGCTGCGTCTTGTTTCTTTGTCCGCTTCTGTTGTCCCTCAGCGGCACGGGAAGTGTGGGCGGCGCCATTCCTGGGCAGGCTGCTCTTTTCACGCTGGGCGGCTTTCCTCACGGGCGCACTCCTTGCGCGTGGGGGCTCCCCCACGCGGGGGACACCCTTGCGTGGCACGGCACTTCTTGCGCGCATCAGCACTGCGCATGGCCAGCTCCACACGGGTCAAGGAGGCCCGGGGTTTGAACCGCGGACCTCCCATATGGTAGACGGACGCCCTAACCACTGGGCCAAAGTCCGTTTCCCTATAAGTTCTTTACATTGTTGATTAAGTTTATTCCTGACTACTTGAGTTTTATCTGTCATATTTTATTTTTACCACTGTTTTGACTATTTTAGTTACTTTTATTGATATACTCTTCATCTCTAGATTCTCTTCCAGGCCTCTCTCTCCTGTCTTTTCTTTTCAGGCTCCAGCATACCCTTTAGTATTTTCTAAAAATCTGGGCTCTTGCTAAGAAATTTTCTCAGTTTCTGTTTATCTATGAATATTCTAATCTCACCCTGATATTTGAAAAACAGTAATGCTGATATAAGATTCTTGGCTGGAAAGTTTTCTCTTGTAGTATTTTAAATCTATCAAACCACTGTCTTCTTGCCTCCATGATTTCTGGTGAGAAATCAGTACTTAATCTTATTGGGTATCCTTTATATGTTATGCATTGCTTTTCTCTAGCTGTTCTCAGAATTCTCTGTTTTTGGCATTTGACATTCTGATAAGTATGTGTCTCAGAGTTGGTCTATTCAGATTTTTTCTGATGGGAGTACATTGTGCTTCTTGGACACAAATATCTATGTCCTTCAATAGGGCTGGGAAATTTTCTACCATTATTTCTTCAAATATTCCTTCTGTCCCTTTTCCCTTCGCCTCTCCTTCTGGGACACCTATGACACATATGTTTGCACATGTCTGACTGAACTTTAGTTCCCTGAGACCTTGTTCAATTTTTTCCGTTCTTTCTTCATCTGTTCTTTTGTGTTCACTTTCAGAGGCCATTTTTTCAAGCTCATCAATCCTTTCTTCTGCCTCCTCAAATTTGCTATTATATGATTCCAAAGTTTTTAAAATTTAATTTATTGCGCCTTTCATTCCCATAAGATCTGCTATTTTTCTATGCATGCTTTCAAATTCTTCTTTGTGCTCATCCAGTGTCTTCTTAATATCCTTAATCTCTTTAGCCATGTCATTGGATTTATTAAGGAGATTTGTTTGGACATCTATGATTAGTTGTCTCAACTCCTTTATGTCATCTGGAGGCTTATCTTGTTCCTTTAACTGGGCCCTATCTTCCTCTTTCTTGGTGTGGACTGTAATTTTTCGTTGGTGTCTTGGCATCTGGCTTACTAGAGTATTTATTCTGGGTGCAGTTTTTCTCTTTAGTTTAGGGCTCCCTGCCCTTTCTCCTTTGCTGGTTGTGTAATTGGTGCTATAAACTATAGAGCCTCAAGCTGCCCTCATTGCCCCAGGGATGGATGAATCTTCTCCCAACTTTCTCCTTTCCCAGATATAGGGACAGAGTCACAGTTGTGTGGAAGAATCCAAGTCGTGCAGGCTTAAACTGTAACTGCCCAGAGAGACTGATGAAGCTTCATGCCCCTTTCTCCCCTGCCTGGGGCAGGGATGGAGCTGCAGGTGTGGGCAGCAATCTATGCAGTGCGGGTCCAAGATGACTGCAGTTGCCCCAGTAGTCTTTTAATTATTAAGTCTGTGCCAGCCAAAGGTTCCCTCAGTTACCTGGAAAGACTGGGGCTGAGCTAGCCAGCCTCCTCCCTGCCAGAGGTGGGACTGAAGCCTAGGCTAAGGCTACAGGCTGATCTAGATGAAAGAAACTGGTTCCTACCATCACTGTGATATTTGGGGGCAGTCAAAATAGCCGCCTCCGGCCTCTTTCCAACTTGGACAAATTCACACCCCAGCTGTTCCCAGGGTTGTATCTTAGCCATACGAGTTTACAAATCAGTAGCTGAAATCAGCTGCCAGCCGTCTCCTCCTCCCGTGTTTCTGGGAAATGGAGCTTCCGATTCCCGTCACAGAGCAGCTCCTGGGGCGGCTCGTGCCACTAGAGTAGGACAATCACTGGCCTCTGCGGCTTGGACAGTAATTTCCTGGAGAGGCTGGTGCAGTTCCCTGCAGCTTCCTCCCTGCTGGAGGTGGCACTGGGGCCCAGGCTAGAGTTGCTGTCTGACCTGGGTGGAAAGAAGCCGGTCCCCACCAGCACTGGGATCCTCAGTCCGCCCCGCTGCCCCTCGTGCCAGGTGCAGAGTTAAGATGGCACCTCCCAGCCTCTTTCTGACTTGGAAGGCTCAAACTTTAGCTGTTCTCAGGATTACACTTCAGCCCCTGAATTTCCTCATCATAGCTTTGAAGTTGGTGCCCAACCGTCTCTTCCTCTCCTGTTTCTGGGAAAGTGGAGCTTCCAATTCCAGCCGTGGAACAGCTCCCGAGGCGGCTTGTGCCTCCAGTGGAGGATGAGCACCGGCCTCCGGGCGTGGAGCCTCTACTCAGGAGTCTTCTTTGCAGATGGACATCTCCTCCTTCCACTCTTTCAAGGATGTTGCAGGATGCCCTTCTGGTCCCCTGAAGCCCCCAAACAGGTGCTTCAGCTGCTCCAGAGAGCGCTGGGTGTTTTCTAACTGCCCTGTAGTAGGAACTGACTCTAGGAGCTCCTTACTCTGCCGCCATCTTGCTGCTCTCCACTTAAACTATTTTTTTAAGCTTAGTTAATATAGCTCCATCCTTCAGTTGCCTCAGTCAAAAATACCATGACCATCCTTGACTCCTCCCTTCTGCTCGTGAGCCTATCAACTCTCCTTTCTAAAGATGGGCAGAGTCCAGCCGCTCCTCCCCACCCCTGCCGGGTCCCCCGGCTGTCCAAGCCCTCTGCCTCCAGCCAGCTTTGGCCCCAGCCTCCAGCAGGCTCCTGGCTCCGCCGGCCCCTCTTCTGTCCATTCTCAGCTCAATAGGCCGAATGATCTGTTAAGATGCAGGTCAGGTTTGGGTGATGAAGATGTTCTGGGACCAGCTACGGTGATGGTGGCCCATCGCGGTGAATATAGTAAAAGCGCTTGCCTTGGATACTTTAAATGGGTGAATTGTACGCTATGTGGACTTTAGCTCAATAAAGCTGTTAAAAAATAAAATATAATACAGGTGGGATATCTTGTCATTCTTTAGCTCAAACCCTCCAACCACTTCCCAGCTCACTCACAGTAAAATCCAAATTACCCACTACAATGGCCTAAAAACGGCCTGCCATGGCCTTCTCTCCTCTCCGTGCTCCAGTGCCCACAGGCCTCCTTGCTGTTCCTCACACTTGTCCCGTCCGTGTTCTTTTGTTTCCTCGGCTACGCTGCTTGCTCCCCCACATTTCTCAGGTCAGTACTCCAAGGGCTTATTCTCGAAGGGACCTCTGCAGACCCTCTTATTAGCTACGCCCTTGCTCCTTGACTTCTCTCCATATGCCAGATAATTGTTTTTGTTTTTTTAAAGATTTATTGATTTCTCTCCCCACCCCAGCCCCCTTGCCGTCTGCTCTCTGTGTCCATTCACTGTGTGTTCTTCTGTGTCTTCTTGTCTTCTCTTTAGGTGGCTCTGGGAACCAATCCTGAGACCTTATGGGTGGGAGAGAGGGGCTCAATCTCTTGCGCCACCTGGTCTGCTATGTCTCTTACTGTCTCTCCTCTGTGTCTCTTTGTTCTGTCATCTTGTTGTACCAGCTCTCCGCGTGGGCCAGCTCTCCTGTGTGGGGCAGCACTCTGTGTGGGACTCCTGTGTGGTAGACAGGAGCCCAGCTGCTTGAGCCACATCTGCTTCCCTTATTTGCTTATTGTCTGTTTCCCTCAACTAGAACATTGAAGACAGGGATGTTGTCTTTGTTCACTGTTGTGTCCCCAGGGTTGAAAAAAAAAAAGCGTCCAGCATTAGTAGGTGTTCAGTAAATCGATGTTGAATGAGTGACTCACCAGCTTATGGCACTACCTTCTGAATCTGAGTCTGCTGTGCTAACTGTCAGGTTCCCTGCCAGCCTCCCCCACTGGGTCCATCCACTCTAGCCTCTGGGCTCTATCCAGCCCCCAAATCTGAAGCAATGCAGCCCCTGGGCCCGTAGCTCACAGGTCAGCTTCAGAGCAGGCTTCCTGCTTCTCCAGCTCTGACCACGCACGCAGCTCTCCTCTTGATTTGCCCTTGCAAATAACCACCTCTGACTTAGACCCAAGTTCCAGCACCTGGTTTCCAGTTTGAAAACCCAAGCCTTGATTTCCCCCCAAGACTGGAGTCCCCTCACCTTTGCCAAAGCATCCAGGTAAACCTCCCGTGCCCGAACCTGCTGGCCCGAACCTTGGCAGCGGGCCAGCGGCAGACCCCCTGATGTCACATCGCCTGGGTGCCAGTTACTCAGCTGCTGTCCTGCAGCTCTCAACCCAGCCTTCTGTGCTCTGCCGTAATGCTGGGGCTGGATTCTGCTCACTACCTTCCGCTTTGACCACTGGCTCCGTATTAGACTCTGCCGATAGGGGCGAGGGAGAAAGGCTGGGAGAGGCTGGAGGAAGGGAGAGGCTTGTTCCCTCCCTGGGCTTCCTGGCATTTCCACGCTGGAGGAGCAATTCCCTCCTGCAGTGTGTTTGCGCCCACCCTGCAGCTTCTCCCACAGTGGAGAGGCAGCCTGCTCACCGCACGCTCACCGCCCTCGCCCCAGACACGGCTCCTCGCCGCTCAACAGCGTCACTCCTCTAAGGGTCCAAGTTTTCAATTCCAGCATCTCTTTGTCCACTCAGCCCTGCAGTAGCTTCCTGAAGTTGCTACCTCCATAATATCTTAATACTTAATAGAATATTTATTATATTTTTATATTAATATATAATAAATTAATAATACTTAATACTCCATTCAACAGCTATATTTCACACCTAATTAACAGTTCATCACGTGATATTCTTTCTGTTCACATAACTGGTGTGGTTTGTCTCCTTACTGGGCTTTGACGGGTGCAGCCATCAGCCAGGTCTGCTGCCGCCTGCCGCCAGGGTGTCCACCTGCCCCTGAGCCGAGGGCGGCTGAGGCCGGGCGGGGGGAGCTCCCTGGGCCTCAAGATCCAGGAACTCCTAGTTGACACCCTCCTCTGTTCCCCAGGGCCGCCTGTCCTTGTCTCCACCCCATCGCCTCATAGTGTAACCACTTGTTTTAACCCCTGTCTCTTTCTTTGGGCTGGGGTGACACACCAAAGGTATCACGCCTTATTCATATTGCAGCCCTACTGCCTGTGACACCTCCCAGCTCAGTGCAGGTGCTCGATGATGTCTGATAAGCCACGGAACCGCTGAGAATCCAGATGTTCCATCATGATAGGCAGGCCACTCCTTTATGTGCTGTCCAGCCTGGGGTATAAACACTAAAAAAAAAAAAACAGCAAAAAGGGTAAAGAAAACTAGAGTCTCCCAGCTTTGATCACCACATGGCAAAATGGAACTTTCCAACATTGAAATGTGGCCAGTCCCTGGTGAGTGTCTCTCCTCACAATACTGGGCTGTAGCCATGTCTGCGTCGCATCTGCACGTCATTATTTACATTTCTGTGTTGGTGTTTGCACAGTTGGCAGGGTTCCCAAGGGGGCACTTCCCATCTCAGCCTGGAGACAGCAGGTGCTGCGGTCCCCACTTCACCACGCAGCTCCAGGGGACAGCGCTCCCCAACAGGAGGCCTGTCAGCCGGACCTGGGGCTCTTCTCATCTTCTCGCCGGCTCCCTCCTCCTCCTCCACCCCCCTCTGCCCGCTCATTTCTGGGGAAGTATCTGTTAGACTCACTTGTGCAGTAGCTAACGACCCCTTATAGCTGCTAGTGCTTCCCCTGTGTCATTAGCAAGTGCATTGTTGTGTAATTCAGAAATTAATTAGCAGTAAATGTTCCAAGGATGCAGGTGGGAGCGGGAGGCCTCCTGAGCTCCAGCAGCCCTGCAGCTGGTGGCTTTTCAGCTCAGGGGACATTCCCAAGCATCAGCCAGAACGCTGCCCTGAAGGATGCCGTCCCTCCCGCTGCTTCACCCTCAGAGCAGGGAGGGCTCCAGAGGGGACACGCTGGCCCGCGGCCAGGTGCCTTGGCCTCCCTCTGGGCAGCAGCCAGGAAAGGGGTCTCTCGCCTGTCCAGAGAGCCCTCTGGGTCCTTCGAGCCCAGGAAACGGATGGGGTGGACATTCCCAAGCAGCAGGACCTGGGGGTGCAGGCTCGTGGCCCCTTTGGGGAGCAGATGGAACTGTTTCCCTCTGCTCTAGGAAGGAAAACCGCTGTGCTGCTCCGCACAGGCAGGCCCGCGGAGCAGAAGACGCTGCCAGCTCGCTGGCCCACGCCGCCCGCAGGGTCGCCCCTCCTCGGGTTTCCCCGGAAAGCAGGGCTCTGACGACAGCCTCACAGCTCTGCACGGGGTCCTCTAGCTGAGCCCAGGCTTCCCCACACAGCCTCTTTCTCCATCCCCCTCCCTTCTCTCAGGCTGTTCCCTCCATCTGGAATACTGTCCTTCTCATTTACCAGCATCTTGCACAATACCCAGAATATAGCTGATGCTTAATAAATATGGAATGAATGAATGAATGAAGTTCCCCGTCGACGTCCGACACGTCTCGCAAAGCCCAGCCTCTCTGGCGCGTGCTGTTTCCTGAGATAGCACTGACCCGCCGTCATCCTGGCTTTCCAACGGCACTCACTCACCCTGTTTTAAGTTCCTGTTACTTGTCTAAGGGTCTGTCTCCCATACTAGTCAGTAACTTCTCAAAGCAGGAACCTGGCATTCCTTTCGCATCCCCTCTCTACAACCCCCAGGACAAGCACTGATCTGACACCCAGTTGGTGCTTAAGAAATGTTTATTGAGAGATCACCCCATGAGGCTAAACCTCAGGACAGCGAGTGATTCGGTGTCAGGTCCCCAGGAGGGGCCCGGGGGCCAAGGGAGCATCCAGGTGACAGCACGCTGCCATCCACTCAGTAACGTCTATGATGTTCTGAAACAGGCTCCCTAGCAGTCCATTTCAGGACAAGCAAGACGCTTTGACCAGAAGGTAATTTTGGCTTGAATTTCATCACCAGATTAGGTCTCTTATCTCCTAATCCTCTGCTCTTGGTTGAGCTGAATTCAACTCAACAAGCCTAAACCGGAGGCCCCCAAGACGGCAGGACTGCAGGACCTTCTCGCATCCCAGCGTTTTCCCATCTGCTCTTCCGTTTTTACTAACAGCCACTGCCTTCCATGCAGACTCACTTTTGGCAGTGGTCCTCCCCTGCGTGCGGCGGCATCAGGGCCTCAAGTGGAGGGCTTGGGGAGATGCACAGCCCTGCCCACGCTGATTACAAGGAATTCTTGGGGGGAGTGGATGTAGCTCAGTGGCTGAGCGCCTGCTTCTCATGTTCGAGGTCCTGGGTTCAATCCCCAGTACCTCCTAAAAGACAAACAAAAAAACTAACTCTCACTGGGGAGCAGATATAGCTCAGTGGTTGAGCAACTGCTTCCCATGTACGAGGTCCTGGGTTCAAGCCCCCATATCTCCTAAAAGAGAAACAAACAAAAGAACTAACTTGCATTGGGGAGCAGATGTAGCTCAGTGGTTGAGCGCCTGCTTCCCATGTACAAGGTTCTGGGTTCAATCTCCAGCACCTCCTAAAAAAAGAAAGAAAGAAAATGGAGCGCTTGGTGAGCCATCCACTCTAAGAATACTGATAAACCTCAGGAGCCTCTATTTTAGAACTAAAACTGATCAGGACCAAAGGGAAGCCTGGCTGGCAAGACTCCAAATACACAAACGGGAGCCAAATGCGGCGTCTAGCAGTAACAACTACCAAAAAACGCCACACAATAATAATTGCTGATCATTAATGGCACGTGTCCTTGGGAAATCGGCACTCTTCCGTGTGCTCTTCTGCATGATTTCATTCATCTTTACAACAATCCTGTAAAGTAGGCACGTTATCCCACTGTAACGTGGAGAAAGCTGAGCCACAGAGAAGCTGGCAGTGAGATGACAGTCGAGGTGACCCGCAGAAACCGGCTGCAGGTGATTGACATTTAGACAATACACGAGGGCAGTGAAACGGCAGCCCAGGAGCCCTGTCCTTTTGGAGAGTTGTGAAGCACACCCTGCGCCCCTGCCCGGGCCTCCCCAGGAAGCAGGATAATCCACTGCTGCCTCGGGCTGCGTCTGCTCCGTGAGCAGGCCGCCAAGTGTGCTGCTGCTCCCAGGGGACACGGTGACAGCCAGAGGCCGCTGGAGGGCTCTTCTCCTCTGACGGCCAGGCTCCTGGAGGGAGCAAGGAGGGCAGGAAAGATTCCAGAGAGATTCCTAGAGGGGAAGGGGCTGCGCCCTGCAGGGACTGGCTTCCTCCCCCAGGCAGGGTTCGGGCCCTGGAGGAGCCCCCAGCCCAGCGGCCCTGGAATCAGCACGACCCAGAAGCAGGGGTACCGCCTCCCAGGCCAGCAGGCGGGCTTCAGGAGCGAGACCCCCAGGGGCGGCCATGCTGGAGGACAAATTAGACACTGGTTGCCCAACTCCCAAGGCCATCGCACCATCCAGATTTCTGTGTGGCCCTGGGGAGAGGGAGGAAGCCTGGAAGGAATGGAAGCTCTGCATGAGATTTAATTAGACTAAAAAATATGTAGAGCAAATTCGCATTGCCAGCATTCTTTTTTCAAAAGTCCAATTATTCGTTAATCCTTCAAGGACATGTAAAGGGGGACGATTGCTCTGGATTAAAAGGTGCAAATGAGGATCTTGTCTGAATCCCCATTCCAACAAACCAACTGTAAAAATACATTTTGAAGTCAATCAAGAAAATTTGAATATAGATTGGTTATTAGATTTTTAAAAAAGACTTTTATTTCTCTCCTCTTGCCCCCTCCCCCAGTCGTCTTCTCTCTGTGTCCACTTGCTGTGTGTTCTTCTGTGACCACTTCTATCCTTATCAGCGGCACGGGAATCTGTGTCTCTTTTTGTTGCATCATCTTGCTATGTCAGCTCTCTGTGTGTGTGGCGCCATTCTTGGGCAGGCTGCACTTTCTTTTGCCCTGGGCAGCCCCACGCGGGGGACACCCCTGTGTGGCACGGCACTCCTTGCATGCATCAGCACTGCACATGGGCCAACTCCACATGGGTCAAGGAGGCCCGGGTTTTGAACCCTGGACCTCCCATATGGTAGATGGACGCCCTATCTGTTGAGCCAAATCCACTTCCCTAGATTGGTTTATTAGATGTTATTCAAGAAATATTGTTAATTTTGTTAAGTTGGATAATAGCTTTGTGCCTGTATAATAAAATGTTCTTTTGTTGAGATGTATAACATAGGGTATAATGTCATGATTGCTGTGATTTACTTTAAAATTCTTCTGCAAAAATAAGGCAAAATAATAAAAATTATTCAATCTAATTGATAATATATAGGGTTCCAGTAGAAATATTTCTATTTTTATCTACATGAAAATTTTTTTCATACTATAATTTTTCTCAAAAAGAGAAATGAAAGTTTCATTTAATTAAAGGCTCTCCGCCATGATGCTCCCAAGAGCATCACAGGGAGATGGGAGAAGCATGATCGGTTTTCACCAGACCTTACGCACCGTCGTGGTTGGGACAATGTCCTCTGTCCTATTTCCATCCCCCATAAAGTCCTATGCTCAATCAGCCAAGCACAGACCTCCCAAATCACAATGAGTCAAAGTCTGTCTTTACAGCTTGCAAACTCCAAATCGGCATCCTTTCCCCATGGGGGGCCCTCCTTCTCTGACTGACTAATAATTTAAATCCACAAAACACCTCCAGTTACAACCGAGCCAGTACTTGATGCCCCAACAACTGGACACTGTGACCTAGCCAAGCCAACAGATGAAATTAACCATCCGGGAGCTCAGTGGATGTCTTGGTTCTCTTCTGTCAACTATGTGAACTCCCAAGGCCAGTCATAGCCACAAGTCCAAGAAAAGGGTTAGTGGGTGGCTGGGGCTCCCCAGGGGAGAAGAGCAGAGAGGCCGAGGGCTGGCACGTGGAAGACGGCATCCTGGAGTCAGAGCCAGAGGCTGGCATCCGAGGAGAGGGCGCACCTGCAGCTGGAAAGTATCTGGGCGTCCGAGGAGCTGGGCAGGGGGAAGCTTGAGGTGAGAAGAAAGTGGCTGAGGTCAGCCTAGTTGAGCCGGAGAGCAGAGCAGACTGAAGAAGGGCAGGCGTTGTTCCGTGCACCCACACCCGACTCAGGGCAAGAGCTGCATTGGAGAGGAGCAGGGGAGCCTGAGCGCAACCACCCAGAGTAGTGGCGGAGCCCCTCTGCCAGCTGTGACGAGCCGCGAGGAGTGACCCTGGCCAGGAAGGGTCTCTGGCCGAGGGCACCCTGCCTGGTCCACTAGACCCGCGGAGCTGCTTCTGTGACATGCGCCAGCATCGGGAGCCTGGGCGGGTGGGGGGCGAGCGCTCATCAGGCTGTGCTCTCGGCAGGACCAGGGGACTCGCTGGCTGCTGCAGAGGCACTGCCCAGCACGTTCAGGACAGCCCCAAACCTCTCACCCGAGTGTCGGCTTCCGTGTTCTGGGTCCCAGCTGAGTCTGGAGGCCGGGCGGAGGCCGGGGGCAAGTGCTCCCCACGTTTACTAGTAAGACAGCACACCATGCCCTCAGGAGGTGGCCGGAACCCGCTCTGAGGCTCTGGAGGACGGGCCTGGGGAGTGCCCTAGATCTATCTCCACAGCCATCTCTCCAAGGTCGGTGAGCGGCTTTGGATTCTCCTGGCAGAAGGTGGGGGGGGGGGGTGTCCAGGAGCTCCCGGGGGACTCTCCGCACAAACCAAAGACCCGCTGGCCTCAGCCCACAGCAGGCAGCCGCTTCCTCTGCTGCTAGCGCGGTGGGGTGGGGGACCTGGAAGGGGGACCAGGCCCCGCCCCACAGGTGAGCTCTGTTGCCTCAGACTCCCACGGCCCTTCACACCCCACAGAGGCCCGGCCTTAGCACATCCCTACATCCGCAGACTCCCCACTGCGGCTTCTGCTGCCTGGAAGTCCGTCTGTCTGTGCACAACCAGGGCAAACCCATCCGTTCTGCTGGAAAAACCAAGTGGGTGCTCTGCAAAAGCCTCCTGGTTTGCAAAGGATCGGACATGCTTGCCATTCACTGAGGGTCTGCTGTGAGCCAGGCATGGTCAGGCACGGGGGAACAAGCAGCTTTCTACTTCTGCATCCAGGGACCACCCCAGACAGACCAGCAAACACGGCACTCCAATGAAACTGCTGTGGCTGCAGGAAGGTTGCTGAGGATTCCAGTGGAAAGCTCCCCAGGGCTAGGGCAGAAGCCACCACCACCAGCAGTTAACTGCCACTGCCTTCCCCTGGGGAGGAGGAGGGAGCATAACGCAAATCGTAAGTCTTTGAAAGGAAAACGTCTACGTGTTGGGATCTATAAGCTGCCTCACAGGCTGTCTTGGTAAGGAGTCCCCAGGAAAATCCTTACCTGGAACCTGAGACCCCCAAAAAGCCAATGCCGTTTTGTAATGGGCACTGCATTCTCTGGGTTACCAGCTTGTCCTCTACAGTAGCTGAAGTCCGTAGGCCTTCACTGCAACTTGATTATAACACAGCCCTTTAAATTTAGGCCGTCACAACTGTTGAGATGCAAGGGAGAATTGGCTTGTACTACTCTCTTAGTCAGGGTTCTCTAGGGAAACAGAGTCAACAGGAGATATCAATCGATAGTAAACGATTTTGCACAAGTCTCTCACGTGGCCATGGGGATGCACAAGTCCAGGTTCCACAGGCAGGCTGCAACCAGGGGCTCCAAAGAGAGTCCAGTGAAGGTTCTTGATGAGTCTCCGGGAGACGCTGGCTGTCCAAAGGCGAGCTGGGAAACTCTCACTCAGTGCTGAATCACTTCTCTTTTTAAGGCATTCAGCTGATGGGCTAAAGCGTCACTCACTGCTGATGGATGTACATGTAATCAGCCACCTATGCAGTAAACTCACTGGTGACTAAAGCCCATAAATGTCCTTGTATTACAATTAGCCCACTGCTTGCCTGACCGAACAACTGGGCACCATTACCTGACCCAGTTGACACATTAGCCTAACCACTACAACTACTACATTTTTAAAAGGCTGGGGGATGGAGGAGGAGGGGGAGGGGATTTGTACCCAGGTAGTGGCCCCCTCTGTGAGCACTGAACCCCAGCCGCACCCTGAAAGGGGCGGGTCAGGGGGCGTCTCCGGGGGTGGCTGGACAGAGGTGCACCTGCTGAGTCCTGCCGATGGGAGCCCTGGGCCTCCCACGCCCCGACTGGACAGGAGGGACCAAGTTTCTTCCCGTCCCACGGGCTATCAAAACAAAGACGGCTGCCTCTCCTATCAGATGACCTGGACCCTGCCTGAGAAGTGAGACTCCAGGCACCCCCATCCCTTCTTGCAAGTAGGTGCAATCCCAAAGTGGGCACCTCCTCCCTGCAGGGAGGACGCTCCCCTCCTTCCCTGGGTTTAGGATCTCAGGCAGCGCTGACACGGGCAGGCCTGGCGCCCTACGCAGAGCTGCGCTCCTCTAAGACGCATGTCTGGGTCCACGTCTGCAGGAGAAGGTTAATCAGGGCCACGTGGGGCACGCCTGTTCTCCCCAGGAGCGCAGCCTCCTTTCTACTCCATTCCCCAAGCCTGCCTGCGGGTGGGGTTCTTAACCAGGGGTCCACGGACCTTGAGGGGCTCGTGAGCTTGAACTAAAAACTCAAAAATACGTTACTTTTGTTGGGACATGTTGGTGCGGATGTGACGTATTGCCACACAATACAGTGTGGACTTGGTATGATTTTTATTTTTTTATTTATTTATTTATTTTTTAAAGATTTATTTTTTATTTATTTAATTCCCCTCTCCTCCCCCGGTTGTCTGTTTTCTGTGTCTTTTTGCTGCGTCTTGTTTCTCTGTCCGCTTCTGTTGTCGTCAGCGGCATGGGAAGTGTGGGCGGCGCCATTCCTGGGCAGGCTGCTCCCTCCTTCGCGCTGGGTGGCTCTCCTTACGGGGCGCACTCCTTGTGCGTGGGGCTCCCCTACGCGGGGGACACCCCTGCGTGGCACGGCACTCCTTGCGCGCATCAGCACTGCACATGGCCAGCTCCACACGGGTCAAGGAGGCCCGGGGGCTTGAACCGCGGACCTCCCATGTGGTAGACGGACGCCCTAACCACTGGGCCAAAGTCCGTTTCCCTGATTTTTATTTTGATGTGGTGTGTTCTGCGTGCAGTGGATAACTGCCAGCCAAAAGGTTGGTAAGGATGGCGGGGGTGGTTTTGTGACGCTGTGGGAAAACCCAAATTTCTACACGTTTGCTGAAATGACCGTTTGAACAGATGTTGAACCGAGTTAGGCGATCGGGTATTGAAATTATGGGAAAGTTGTAAAACGTAATTCTGAGTGATCTTAAAATTTAATTTAAAGACACACCGACATTGAGTGTCATAAAACTATCTGCTGCGACCTTCTGAGAAGGAGTCCATGGTTTTCACCTGCCTGGCACAGGGGCCTGTGGAATAAAACCGGTGAAGAGCTGTGGCCTGGGGAACGAGCTCTAGCCCACCACCCATCAGGACACTGGGCACCGATGTTCTTACCAGGGAAGACCAGACGGCAGCTCTGAGCCAGATACCCTGAACTGCATTTCCCCTCCAGCTATTTGTCAGGTAAGAATTCCCTTCAGCAAGAGCGTACCTTTGGACTCTGCAGGTGCTGCCAGGCCTGTCCCCCCCAGTCCCACCCCCCAGCCCGTCCCGCCCTCCCCCCTCCTCCCCAGGGAGGGCTGCAACCCACCCCCTGCCCTGTAGGCGGGGTCCCGGAAGCAGCTGTGTGGTAGTGAGCCCTCTCCCCAAGAAATGAACCCACTCTTCCCATTCTTTCAGCAGCTTCGGGCCGTCTCATTTCCCCAGAACACCTTCTCTCCCCAAGCACACACAGCCGGCGGCGGTCCCCGGTGCACGGCGCTGGAGAAAGGCAGAAGCTGTGGCCCACGACTTTAATGGCTCCCTCTCCCGCTGGCCCAGGCGGCGGCTGGGACAGAGGCGCTAAGACACAGGGCTTACCCGACGCTCCAGGGGGCAGGCAGGTTCTCAGAACAGAGATGGGCAAGGAAGACAGACCAACAGAGCAAAGCCCCTTAGGACAAAATTTCCCAGCCCGCCTGGGTGGGGGGTGAAAGTCGCCGGCTGGCAGGGGGCGTCACGGCCTCGGGCTCCGGGTCACACCAGCACGCAGCACAGCCACTGTGGAAGAGAGGCCAGGGGAGCTCGCCTGGGCACGGGCTGCGCGCTCCTGCTCGTGCAGGCCTCAGCTCTGCCCACATCGCTCTCCCGTGATGGGAAACAGGGAGAACCTCTGCAAAGTCACCAGCTCCTAGAGCAGAGCTCTAGAGAAACGGGACGTAGACAGAGCTCCAGACCCCACGGGGACTGCCACACACGGGGGCGGATGCTTTCCTAGACGTTCCTAAGTCACTTCTTGTATGCAGGAAATACATATGACTGCAAATAGTAATAATTACACACACATAAATTACACAGATGATTTGCATATGTGCACATACATGTGCATTTGATTTTAGGTTCAGCACCATCACCTGGGTGTCTGCAGGAACCCACAGGTGTGTTTCCAGTCAGGCCTTCCCTAGACCCCAGGCAGGAGGCCAAGTTCATCCCCATTTTAGAGAAGAAAAGTGAGTGGTTGGTCCCAGACAGACCCAAACCTGTCCTCTCGCTGCACTGCTGCAGAGGCAGGCAGGAGCAGCTGCCTCCTTCCTGACCGTGGCCCCTGGGCATTTCCAGGGGTCTCTGCTTTGGGGGCTGCAGCCCTGCTCAGTGGAAGTGGTGTCATATTTTCTGTATGGAATGTTAGGTGGCTGTGTACACAGTAAAAGCCCTCATTTATTTCTTATCTTCATCTCACCTCGCTGCAATTTAATTTTTGTTTCTGATAGCCTACATGTCAACCTGACACATGGTCCTGGCAGTCGACACTTTGAATCGTACCCACTAGCCCCAATTTCATCCACATAAACAGGGTCTAGACTGAAATGTAGCTGTAGCTTTATCTTTTAAATAATAGCAATAAATAAACACGTTGGAAGACTGCCTAGCAGGCTACCACCTTCCTACCCCAGGCCCCACCGCGGGACAGGCAGGCCGTGGGACTGGAGAGGTCCACGGGGATAAGCACCGCTCAGCGCCTGCACTGCCCCAGGCCCTCAGTGACCAGCGCATCAAAACTCGGGCCGCCTACCTCAGCCAGGGAGAGGTGGACATTGCCATTCTGGTCCTTGTCCAGAAGTGAGAACATTTCTAAAACGACAGAGAAAGGATGAACTTGGACCGGGCTGTCCCGACCTTTGGAACAGCCAGAGAGCTGCCCCTGTGCTTCCACCACGCACCCGGCCCAGCCCCTGCCTCCCCCAGCTCCTCCCCAGCCCCTGCGACCTCTGAAGACCTGACCCAGATCGGGAGCCCAGGCTGAGCTTTGTAGGCAGCCGATGTTCCCGCCCGAGTGGACAGCCGTCCCGTGGTCAGCAGAGACGGTCCTCTGGCATCTCCACCCTCAGAAGCTCCAGGTGGAATGTGTGGGGCCTGTGGTCGCTGGTTTGTCACCGCCCAGTCCCTGAGCTCTGTCCTGGCTGCCTGGCCACTTCCCTTTGGAGCTTGCCTCTTCCCACCCAGCAGGGGAAGGGTCACCCCTCCTCCCTCAGCGGGATAAGCGCACATCAGCCCCAGGTCAGGCAGCGGGAGCCCAGGCTGGGAGCAGGCCCGAGGGGGCCTCTCGTTTGCTCCCCGTGGAGGCGAGCACGGGGGCAGACACTAGAGGCCGCTGAAGGACAGGGCCGGGCACGCGGCCGGCAGGTGAGGAAAGCACAGGGCAGGTGCAGGGCCACCCGGACGGCCGCTCTCCAAGGAGAGGCAGTCCCTGCCCTGGGGTCGGCAGGCGGGACTGCCTCAGCCCCCGGCTTCCGCTCCCCTTACCACGGGGGCCACAGCAATGGGAGCCTCCACCTGGTCTCCTGGATCCTCCGACCTCCCAAAGGCCCTGCCCCTCACACCCAGCACCGCGGAACCAATGGCCGGGGCTGACGGGAGGGACTCACTGAAGAGGCTCTCGAGGCGGACGGCACAGGCAACGAAGCTGTCGAAGCCGACGCGGAGCGTGCTGCCCGCGTACCGCAGGGCGATGGTCTGCTGCCCCTGGGGGTCGAGGCTGAAGCCTGAGGAGCGGGAGGAGGGCGTGAGCAACCACGGCCGTCTGCAGCCAAGGCTCCACGGCCGACACTGCCCGGCCCCCTCAGTTCCGTGGAGCTCTGCAGCCCCAGCCTCCCCAGGGCCCAGCAGGCGTCTGGTCGACCAGCTGGCCTTCTCGGAGACCGGCCTGAAGAGGGTCCTGTGCACAGGCCCGTTCACCTCGGCACTGACTTGCCGTGGGCCACATCCCCGAGCCAGGGGAAGCCTGAAGGCAAGCACGGCCGCTCTGGCCAGTCCCCTGCCCTTCTTCGCAGCTGGCCCCTCTGATTGCCGTCCCCTTCCCAGAAGCTGCAGCGCTAGTGGGAAAAGCCTAACGTGTTGTTCTAAACAAACTCCAGCCTCCCCTGTTCTGGGCACGGAGGCAACTCCATCTTGGTGGTCACGTTGACATTCAAACCTAAGGTGACGACCCCGAGGGCTGCCGGGGAGCGTCGCCGAGCGATTTACAGCACGCACCCCTGGGCCCGGAGCCTCGTCAGGGTGCTGTGTCCTCACCTGCCTTCTTGAGGGCTGTCCTCATGTCGTGGGCATCGATTGTCCCCGAGTGGTTATAATCAACTTCCCGGTAGATCTCCTGAAGCAGAAGGGAAATTCCATGCAGAAAACAGCCATCGGCAGTCCCTGCCAGACCACCGCCCCCCAGCCGACCACCTGAGGAGGCGGCGTCATCGACTCCTCCCGGGAAGTACTTAGCACAACTCTAAAAGCTGGGGCAGAACCACGGCCGGTGCTGGCAAAACCCCCTCTGAATGATGGGGGCTTTCAGCGAAGGAGGCGGCACCAGACCCTTCCCTGCCTTCTGACTCCATCCTAAACAAAGTGTCCAGGTTTTTTAGTGGTTTTGACTACGGTTAAGGATCTGGTTGGAGTAGGGTCCAAAAGAGACCAGGAATGGATGTCGGGAAGGGCGAGGGCCTGGAAACAGAACCGAGGAGAGAAGCTGGAGCTAGACGGAGGGCGGTTACCAGGTACTTCCAAATCTTCAGCCAGAGCGTCTTGAATTCCTCCAACTCCAAGGTGCCAGTCCCACTGCCCTGGGCATGTTAAAGACCAACGCGACAGAGCCCGAGTTAACTCAACGTGCCTTCTAGGTTTCTTCTCTTACGATCTCGCATAATAAGTGCCTTCATGAGCCCTCCATGCCTGCAGTGAGTAAGCAGGGCAGCGGGGGTGATGGAGGTTAAGAGTTGATGGGAAACAAATTCAAATAAAGCTTACAAAGTCAAGCACTGACTAAGGTCCTCCTTTGAGGCCGCCAGGACGGAGCTAGGAACAAAGAGCAAGTCAGGGGCCGGAATAGCTCATAGCGATACCATTAATTACATCTAGCACCCTAATCACCCACGGGTATTGTAAAGGTTGAACTATGAACTATGTGATCTCTGTGATTGATTATTCAAATAATTAAGAGTTGGGTGGAGGCCAAACAGCGTTATCAGAAACGTCATCGGGCGCGTCTGGGCCAGTGTTCTAAGCCTCTACTTGAGCTCGTCACACACTGGAAAGGAGAGCTGTGGCTCCCAGCCCTGCTCCCCGGGTCACTGGGGAAGGGTTCCAAAGCATACCCGCTCAGAGGCTGCTCACAGCCAAAACAGGTGAGGGGTGACGTGGAATTCTCCCTGTCCAGTTACATTCCTCCCATGACTATCTACTGAGCACTGTGCTAGGTGAGGAGGATTTGATTTGAACTGTCCTTACCCTCACCAAGTTAAACCACTTTGAAACTCTGCTCTTTTCTCTCTAGTCACTGCTAAACAATAGATGCCAGTGTGTTTTAGCAGACATGAAAATGTGGAAAGACTCCCCCCTCCTTCAGTGAGACAGATAAAAAGTCATGTTCACATCTAAAGGTGTAAAGCCCACCCCTTAATGAACCTGTGTTCTGGGATCCGCGACGGCCGAGTGCTGAAAGCACCCAGGCTTGGACGCCTCACTGGTAATTCCACCAACACAGCTCAGAGCAGCAGGATTTAAAAGGGGCTAATGCCCTAAAGCCTCTCATTTCATCGCATAATGACCACACAGGGTGGATTTTGTTAGCCCCATTTTCCAGGAAAAGAAACTGAGATTCCGAGCCTTAAGGGACTTCCCCCAACAAGTGGTGGAGCCAGACTTTGAACCCACCTGCTCCAAGGCCTCTGACCTCCAACACCAGTGGGCCTCGCCCCACTGCTACACTGGAATTGCCGGTGGAGACCCGGGCCCATCCCAAACCTTGTGGAGCAGGAGCTCCAGGAGTGAGACTCGGGCAACTGCGTTTTTCAGACTTTGTGGGCCATGAGGTACTGATACGTGCCACAGCACTTGAAACCTACACTAAGGGAGAGAAGACAGTCACAGGGTCTCTATACTGTATAACTCCAAATGGAATATAAACTGTCCAGAACAGGCAAATCTGTAGACAAAAGGCAGGTTAGCAGCGTCCCAGGGCAGGAGGAAATGAAGGCATGTGGTTACTTTGGGGGGAGATGACTCTGTTCTGCAACCGTGTGCTGATGAGTGCACAGGTCTGTGAGTACGCTAAAATCCACTGGATGGTGTACTTTATTTTTTTATTTTTTTAAAGATTTATTTATTTATTTAATTCCCCCCCTCCCCCCGTTGTCTGTTCTCTGTGTCTATTTGCTGCATCGTTTCTTTTGTCCACTTCTGTTGTCGTCAGCGGCACAGGAAGTGTGGGCGGCGCCATTCCTGGGCAGGCTGCACTTTCTTTCGCGCTGGGTGGCTCTCCTTCCGGGCGCACTCCTTGTGTGGGGCTCCCCTACGCGGGGACACCCCTGCGTGGCAGGGCACTCCTTGTGCGCATCAGCACTGCGCATGGGCCAGCTCCACACGGGTCAAGGAGGCCCGGGGTTTGAACCGTGGACCTCCCATGTGGTAGATGGACGCCCTCACCACTGGGCCAAGTCCGTTTCCCTGGATGGTGTACTTTAAATGGGTAAGCTGTATGGCACGTGAATTTTATCTCAATAAAACATTAAAAACAACCAAGCAAAAACCTCCACGGGCTGCTCTGCTGCACACCCAGCTCAGAACCGCTGCCCTCCACCATCTAAACTGTGGAAAATTCCTGAAGAATGCAGGGTCTCAGCCCTCTTAGAGCTGTGAGAAATACAAAGAGGATTGGGAAGAGGGAGAAGGTGATTACAAGGCAACTCTCAAATCAAAATTGAAGCCAACAGGCAAGGTTTGATGAGAACGGGATCTATTTGGAGCCACATGAGTCAACACTTGAGTTCTCCGTGGCCTGTCAATTAAATGGTTAGCCACATGACTCCATGGAAGGGCTCCAGGGACCTCCTACAGGGGTGGCCACCTCGAACTCTGGGACCATGGGACAGACCCATCTCTCCCTTCCCCACCACCCAAGCAGAAGGCTGGTTCTCTAGGCCCTCTCTTCCTGACCACACACACAAGGAAAATCAGGGCAATCCTGCACTTAGGTCAGTGCATCTCATCAAGGAAGAGGCCCTAAGAATGAGGACAACCCTACCAGGCTCTGAGCTGTAGAGAAATCGCCTCCACGATCACCACTATGATGACTGGCCGGCTGGACCTCCCCTGGGCCTTCATTTAACTCTTCCCTCCACCTTGCATGCCCGAACCTTCTCCACGCCTCCCCCAAACACCTGCACATTCTTCACTATGAAGTGAGGGTGAATGGGAAGCAGACTTGGCTCAGTGGTTAGGGCGTCCGTCTACCACATGGCAGGTCCGCAGTTCAAACCCCGGGCCTCCTTGACCCGTGTGCAGCTGGCCCATGAGCAGTGCTGATGAGTGCAAGGAGTGCCCTGCCAAGTAGGGGGGGAGCCCCATGTGCAAGGAGTACGCCCTGTAAGGAGAGCTGCCCAGCACGAAAGAAAGTGCAGCCTGCCCAGGAATGGCGCCACACACACGAGAGCTGACACAACAAGATGACGCAACAAAAAGAGACACAGATTCCCGTTCCACTGACAACAACAGAAGCAGACAAAGATGCAGCAAATAGACACAGAGAACAGACAACTGGGGTGGAGGGTGGGGAGGCGATAGAAATAAATAAAATAAATTTAAAAAAAAAAAGTGAAGGTGAAATTTGATGAACGGGAAGAAAGAGGTTTTACCCATGTGACAATTCTGAACTACTGGTAGTGGCCATCTGATTCTGAGACGAAATCCCAGATAGTGATGGGGCACGTGCGGGAGGGGGGTGGGGTGGACTACAGTGGGAGGAACTCCACAATTAACTAACGGAGTGGCCGCACAACCCCATCCCCGCACCTGCAAACTGGACATCATCTCAACGCTTCAAGAAAGATATCTGACATATGCTCAATAAATGCCCATTTCCCTTCTCATCCTTCCCTTCTTTCTCACCAGAAAAGCTTGAGGAATCATTAGGAATAGGGAAAAAAGTAAAAATAATGTGACAGTTAAAGGATACATCCAGCAGGCTGATCATGTCCCTACAAGTGTTGATGTCAAATCCATCGAATTTTATGTCTGTTCCTATTCAAACAGAAAAGGGGGTAGGAATCAGGACCACTGAAATCGGGACATCGCCTCCGTGGTAGGAGGCCACCAAAGCCGCCAGCCGGAGTACGGAGCCCAAGGAGCATCAGAAGACAGATCGGAGTGGGGCGCGCAGACGATGTTTGGGACACCAAAGCCTTAGTGCAGCCAGAAGGGAGGCAAATGCTTTTGATAGACACACATCCCGGTGATGGGAGGGTTCATTTGTCGCCTTATAGGAGTGGGTTTGAGCCGGGGCTTTCTTTCACACTGGGTCAAATGTAATGAACCAGGGCTTGATGGACTATCTGGGTCAGCTGCCTTCGAGGGGATTTTGAGTTTCAAAAGATCAAGAGGAAACTCAAGCAGGAGTTCAAAGAGGACTTTTTGGCTCTGAGGGGCCCCAGGACTTTCTCTATTTAGTTTTATCAGCGGTCTCCAGGCGAGTGCTGGGTGGGCTCGGCTGCCCATGCCCCCTGAGGCCGCCCGGGGCCTGGGCGGCTGCAGGCAGGCTGGAGGAGCTCCGCCAGGGGCCGGCCCAGAGCCCAGCTCTGCTGCCCACAGGCCCGGCGCCAGCACACGGACATGGCTGAGCTTTAGTGCCCTCCTCCACCAGCTGGGAGGAAGGGCGACCCCTTGCCCCGCAGCCTGGGGGGACGAAGCAAGCCGGTGTAAGCCAAGTTCTCAGCACAGAGTTGGGCACCTGCTGAGGCTGTGAGGAGCCGTCTCTCCATCAGCCAGGTGCTGACCAAGGCATCGTGCTCCTCAAAACAAGCCCGCGCGCAGACGCTATCATCACCCCATTCTACAGACGAGAGGACCAAGGGGGGACAGCTATGCCGCCCTCCACCTTGACCTGCCCCGCACCTTGAGCCCAGGCAGGAGCAGGAGATGCTGCAGGCCTCCTTGTATCTCTGCTCTGCTCCTGCTCCCTTCCCAGGAGAGGGGTGGGGAGGCCCATCCTGGCCAGCGCCTGGGCCCTGAGCCCGGCTCACCCCTGTCCCAGAGGGTGCCACGGTGCTGCGGAGCCCCCCTTCCTGCATCCTTGCGCCTGGCCCCACCACCCACCAGCTGAAGGCCTGCTCTCTCCCCGCCCTGGGCCGAGAGAGCAGCTCCGTGCCAGCCCACCTGGGCTCAGGCCCAGCCAGGGACAAGCACAGATTTCTTCCTGGGCGCAGGTAATCCCTGGCCACCCTCGGGACTTGCTAAAGTCTGGTGACAAGATGGAGGAGGGCTGAGTCCCAGGATGGAGGCAGAGGCATCCTCTGCACACTGCTTCCCCCACAGGGTGCACTACAAAACTGGACCCCCATCCGCACACAGCTTTCCACAGTATCAATTTTGTGGAAAAAAAATTCATGTTAGTCCCTCCCACCTCTGCTGCTTTCCTCCCGGGGTT
The DNA here is from genome assembly GCF_030445035.2 of Dasypus novemcinctus. Taxonomy (NCBI): domain Eukaryota; kingdom Metazoa; phylum Chordata; class Mammalia; order Cingulata; family Dasypodidae; genus Dasypus; species Dasypus novemcinctus. The sequence continues at coordinate 110,931,500 of NC_080685.1, forward strand.
CAGCGTATGCTTTCACTAAACACCGCTGGGAGGGAGTGGATGTGGCTCAAGTGGCTGAGCACCCGCCTCCCACACAGGAGGTTCTAGGTTTGGTTCCCAGTGCCTCCTGGAAAAAAAACACACAAAAACAACAAGCAAAAAAAAAAACAAACCAAAAAAACCAACTTGGCAGAGCCGATGTGGCTCAGTGGTTGAGCACCGGCTTCCCACATAAGAGATCCCAGGTTGGATCCCCAGTTCTGGAACCTCAAAAAAACAAAACAGAACAACAACAAAAGCACGCATGCCACTGGGGCTGCATTCCTTCAGGGAAGGGCAAGTCTGGGCTGTGGCCGGCACCACCCTGTCCACCCCCTAGCACCACCCCCCAGCCTCTCCTGCCCCGCGCTCTCTCAGCTGGCCCAAGGTCGAAGGCCCCTTTCCCGTGGGCCTCCTGGCTCGTTGACTCCTGTGGCCCAATGCCTGCTCCCGCCCGGACCCCAGCATCTCCCTCAGGCTCCCCCAGACTTCGCGAAAGGCCCCCAAGCGGGAACTTACGTTTGGAAAACACCTCATTCAGAACCTTCTTGAGCTCCCCCGCACTGATCTCGGAATCCTAGGAAGAGGAAGGTAAGTCCCATCAGGCCCCGGCGAGCGTTTCAAGACATCGAGTGAACGTGCAGCCTCTCCGTGGCAGGCACCAGGTCCAGGGACACTGATTTGACAAGCCTGTGGCACCAGAGAACTCGAATTCCCAGTTCCCCTGGGTCCCCATCAGCCTGGCCACAGGGGTGTGCTGACGGCAGGAGCACGTCTACCCCTGCTGAGGCTGCCGCGCCAGGTCCTGACCCCTTTCAGGGGGCTTGCTTAAACAGAGGACACAATTTGGCAAGAAGCAGTAACAGGGGAAGAGGACGTGGCTCAAGCACTTGGGCTCCCGTCTACCATACAGGAGGTCCAGGGTTCGATTCCCAGGGCCTCCTGGTAAAGGTGAGCTGGCCCGTGCAGTGAGCTGGTCCACATGGAGTGCTGGCCCACAGGGGATGCCACCCTGCACAGGAGTGCCAGCCAACGTGGAGAGCCTTCGCAGCAAGATGACACAACAAAAAGAAACACAGGAGAGAGAATAAGAGACTTAGCAAACCCAGGGAGCTGAGGTGCGAAAGAAGGATCACCTCTCCCACTCCAGAAGGTCCCAGGATCGGTTCCTGGAGCTGCCTAATGAGAATACAAGCAGACACAGAAGAACACACAGTGAATGGACACAGAGAGCAGACAAGGGAGGGGGGAGGAATAAATAAATAAAATCTTAAAAAAAAAAAAAAAGAAGCAATAGAAGGAGCTAGCCACCCTTGGTGAACTATCTCTAATCCTCAAAACGATCTGCATCTATTTTTGAGTGAAGGAAGCAGTGATGTTGTGTGCTGCTACACGCCATAGACATATTTGATGTAATGTGTCATTTTTATGGTTGGGGTTCACAGTTGCCATGTGGCTGAGCCAGGATCGAAACCCAAAGCGCCTTCTTTTTCCACTGCCCCACACCTGTTGGGAGTTGCTATTTCGTGAACTAGTAATTTAGGGGAATGGGATATCCCACATGCACCTGGGGTAAACACTGAGCCAGAGGGAAGCTCTGTTCCTGAGCCAAGGCAGGTGAGTTCAGTCACGCTGGCCCTACACCTGGTTTCCAGTGTTGACTCAGCCCTACCTTGCTGCGTGACCTTAGCAAAGTCACTTCCCCTCTTGAATGGGGTTTTACCGTGTGTACCCAGGGTACCCACTGTGTCCATTCTCTATCCTCCACCCACCAGGCCCTCGTGAATCTGTTGGAAACAAGAGCTTTAGAGGAGAGAAGAGCTGCACAAAGCAGCCCTGTCCTTTGAGGGCAGCTGGCCCCAATCATGCAATTACCAAGAATGCCACCCCCCATTAGCAAACCAGCAAAGAGCTGGGGTGCCAAGAGCCCACGCTTGAACCTCGGTCCCCTCCCCGAGGAGGCCTGTGACCTCAGCCCGGTCCTGAACTTCTCTGTGCTGGCCACTCTCAGGGCTGGGAGAGTGAAGATACTGCCCCACGCAGGAGAGTAAGATACGGTATGTGAAGGACTGACCGAATCTAGTTTTTATTTTTTTATCCTTCTTGAGGTTTGCGGCAGAATAAGGCCCCTTGGCAGCTCAGAACGCTATTTAGTTAGCACAAATGCTGGTCTGAGCCTCCATCTAAAACGTAAATGGACACCACCGTGCACGGCTTCACTAGCCACGCAAAGGAATGGCGTTCCCCAGCCCATTTTCTGCAAAGTATTCTGATGCATTTTCTTCTATTCCATCCACAGCTCTGCCTGAGTGTCCCTGAGAGGCAAAAAGCATTGTTTCCTCCTTTTGGGGCTCTTTGGCACACCTTATCCACCAAAGAGCAATGCCTTTATTTATGGGACTAGCTGTGACGTTTCTAATCCAGGTCTGCTCTAACTTGCTTCACGGCCTCCACAGGTGTGGAATCAAAATGAACCCCAGCAGGTCGGAGGAGGGGAGAAAAGGGGCAGAAGGTGCTCACGGCTCCTTCCCCGGATGCGATGCACCCCAGAGTCGTGCTCGGGCCTCTCGGGAGTCCAGTGCCGTTGGGCTCTCCGAGGGCGGGAGAGAGGGGCCAGGAAAGTGAGCGGGCTGCATCCATCCCCGCAGCCCAAGCCTGGGCCAGGTTAGCTGAGCAGACTTCCCCTGAGGCCGAGCGGCTCCCGCCTCTGGAGGACATTGATTTAGAAGGTTTCGCTGCTCCGGCTCCTTGGTCAGAGGCCCTGCCCTGACAGGGCCAAACCCCACGCAGAAAGGCTGCTGGCAGGACCCGGAGTTCCAGTCGCTGCTTCCTCGAGGCACGAGAGGAGTGGCCCCGGGACTGCATTAATATTCCCAGCAGCACAGGAAAGGTCCCCGGAATTGAAGAGAAGAGGTGGGAGCAGGGGCGGGTGGGGGATCCCAAATTCACAGCCGGACTCTTCACTCCTGCAGTAGGCATTCTCGAGCAGTTCCGTGCCCATCTGGGAAGGGCACCTGCCCACCACTCACCTTCTCCGCAAGCTGCTCAAACAGGCTCTGGAACTGGCCACCGTCTTGATCCACTTCCCAGGGATGGGGCTAAAATGAAACATAAGGGCAAAGTGAAAACAGGATGAGGTGAGGGGGCGGAAAGACGGAGGTTTAAGGCTCCTCCACTCGTTCCCTGTTTTTGAACACCTCGTGAGGGCCAGGCAGGGGCTCTGTAGGGGCACACGGAGATCAACAAAGGAGACATGCAGGAAGTGGACTTGGCCCAGTGGTTAGGGCGTCCGCCTACCACATGGGAGGTCCACAGTTCAAACCCCAGGCCTCCTTGACCCGTGTGCAGCTGGCCCATGCGCAGCGCTGATGCGCACAAGGAGTGCCCTGCCACGCAGGAGTGTCCCCTGCATAGGGGAGCCCCACATGCAAGGAGTGCGCCCCATAAGGAGAGCCGCCCAGCGCGAAAGAATGTGCAGCCTGCCCAGGAATGGTGCCGCACACACGGAGAGCTGACCCAGCAAGATGAAGCAACAAAAAGAGACACAGATTCCCGTGTCGCTGACAACAGCAGAAATGGACAAAGATGCAGCCCTGGGGCCTCGAAGCTGCCGTCTGAGGGCTCCCCACCAACCCTCGGCTTTGGGGGCTTGGATGAATCACCTGCCAAGAAAGGCAGTGACACTGACGGCGGGGAATCTTGATCTGTATCTTTGAACTCCAAAAATCACATGAAAATTTTGGGTAGTGTTTATATGCATTTCTCTTAGCTTTTATCAGATTCTCAAAGAGCAGCAGGATTAAAAAGTAGTTAAGAACAAGGCCTAGTAGAAATAGCTGAACCAGGAGCCAAAAGTCAGGGTTCAAATACCAGGCTGGCGGCTTACTGGAGAGCGCTGCGGGCTCTGCACAGCCATTCCCTCAGCTCTAATATTAAGTTAACAAGGCCTGCTTCATGGGTCACTTTTTAAAAATCAAATAAGAGCTAATGTGTGTCAGAGTCTTTTGAAAATGACAAACCACTTTACAAACCACTCTGTCCAAAGATTTTCTGATATGACAATGGGCTCTCTTCAGAATAGAATGGCCGGTTCAGAGATCACCACCAGACAGTGGGGAAAATCACGTGCTGCCCAGATGGGAGAAGAGTTCCCAGAGGGCCGGGTCAATTTCTCTTAGTACTGTGACTCAGAAAGCTCAACAGGTCCAGTATGGCCTGATGATACTCAACTAACACAAGAGTAGTAATACTAGTTCTTCTCTTTACTGTGCACTGACGACCTGTCGGGACCCTCACATCCATTACTCCATTCAATAGCTGCAACCACCCTATGGGATCAGTCCTAATCCACATTGCACAGTTGGAGGAACTGAGGCTTGAAAATGCTAAGTAACAGGCTGAGACCACACAGCCAGTACATAGCGGAGCCGGGAATCGAACCCTAGCCTGTTGCATTTCGCCACCACCCTCCGGCCCAGTGAGCAGCCCAGACCCTCTGCGTCCTATCACACTTGACCCCTCCAGGTTGTTTTCTCAGCTATAATGTGGGGCTATTAATGCCTAACGTTTATTTGTTTACATGTAAGAAGAACAAATTCAACAACACATCTAGATTTTTAGAAGAAAAATGATAAACACATCTCATCACACATACCATTTTAAAGTAGTTTTGTAGAAAAGAAATTACATTATTGTGTTAATGTAATACAATAAACTATAAGAAATCGGTAGGAAGTCCATAAATTCTGGACACAGAGTAATACTCTATTATTCCTGAAAAAGAAGTATAAAGTCACACATTAAAAAAACAAAAACAAAAACAAAACAGTATATGGATATTGGCTAACACTCGTAGGTAGCAGGCACTCTACCACAAGGGGTATCCCTGGACATAGGGTAATTTTCGGAGAGCAGGGAGTGAGGAAGATGCCTTTATATGAAGTACAGGACTTCATATTTATTAATTCACTCATTCATTCATTCTAAGAAAGATCTACCGATCCCCTGGCCCCTGATGGTAACTGTTCCATGTCTGAGATACAGTGGTGAACAAGAGGTGGTCCTCGTTCTCAAGGACCTTATTATAGCAAAGGTCTCTGTCCTCCTGAGAGTGTCTGTGAAAAGGCGCTGCACACGGTAAGTCAGCATGGTAAAAATAAGACATTATCTGCTGCTCTCATATCACATGGCGATGGCACCCTTGCAACCCTGTTCGTAGGGAACACATCTAAATTCCAGGCACGCATTTGTGTGCCCTGTGCTTTTTCCCATGCCCTGTCCAAGCAGGGGGCTGGCCCTTGCAGTCTCCATGATGTGGACATTTCTGGAGCAGTAAAAGCAGTTCTTGGAGGCAGTGGCTCTTCCTGGCTCTTGTGAAGCCCGAGTCCCCTGAAGACGTAATGCTGGGTGGCCTCATGTGTGTTGGGAGAGGGAGGGGTCGGTGGGGAAGGGGTGCCCTAGAGAGAAAAGGCAGAGTCTCCCTAGACCAGGAGGGTGGCAGTCCACATGCCACAGCCCGAGGTGGGACCCAGGCTGGGGGCCCCTTGCCCACGGAAGATTCAAGGCCTAGTACAGAAGCCCAAGAGCCATCGCACGCGAAGGGACCTGTCCGCTGAGATGGGGGCACCTCAGGGCTAGTCAGCGTGGGCCCGTGACCAGAAAAGCCTTCCTGCTGCCTCAGTGTTCCAGAAAATCCCAAGAACCGAGGAGCCAGAGACGGGGATCCTGATGTAACTGAGCGCCATCACTCCTAGCACGCTGGCGCAAAGGGGACTTAGAGCCAGTTTTCAGTTGATTTAACAAAAAACAAGGGGGCAAGGGAGGAACCCACCCCTGAGCTGTGGATGCAGAGTCCACACTGTCTACAGTGGCAGAGTGGCTTTACTGGGATACCTGGGACACCTGTGAAAGGTGTGTCTGCCTGGGAGCTGTGGGGTGCTGCGCCGGTCACTGCACCTGGGGCGGGGATGGCAGCTGAGATCACCAAAAGCCACAAGCCAGGAAAGGGCCTCCGGGGCCAGCGCCCGGAGGCGCTGGGGTAGGGTCACTGCTGACCACCGGGTCAACCACCGCGCACCGTGTCCCGGGGAGGTCACATCTGTTCATGGACAGGGTTACCCAGATGAGAAAGAACCGCCCATGGGCACAAACGCCACCTGACAAATTCACAGCATGAACTGCCAGGGTAGAGAGGTCCTTGTTTGGCCTTTCTCGTGTATCTGCAGAAATAGGAGCTTACAAACTGGGCAAATTCCAAGTAATAGACTATGCCTCCCCTCCCCCATTCAGCCAAAGACGAGCTCAGCAGCTGGGGGGGGCGGGAGTGGACGCTGCGTGGCATCTGCATCAGGGACCCCGGCCCCTCCAGGTGGATGGAACGGAGCCCTCGGGACGATGGCCCAGCCGCACCCCGGGGCCCTCGCCACACGATCGGCACACGCCGCTCAGGAAAGGGAGGGCACGGGGCCGAGGAGGGCTCAGGAGGGCAGGGCAGGCACACGAAGCCCTGCACGTTCCTCCGCCAAAGTCCACTCTGAGCCCACCGCCTCCACGGGCCGTTCCAGACCGGGGCCCCTGAGGGCTGTATCGCGGGCCCCGGGGTGTTTCCGTCCACTCCTGGCATGAGGCTTCCCTCCTCTTTTTTATCTGCTTCTATCATGTGTCTCTGAAAAGACCCAACGTCTAGAAATCCCCTTGAGGGCAGGGCCCGGGTCTGCGTCCCACTGCCTCCTCTTCCACCCTAGGACTGAGCACAGCCCTGCTCGAGGGCACTGTGAGTCCGTGGCTCTCACTGAGTGGACGTGGGTGGCCCTGAGACACCCCCCCCCCAGGGGCTAGGGAGGCATTCCAAAGCCTGGGTTCCAGTGCTTCCATCTCGTCTGCATCAGGAAGAGCCAGGCCCTAGAAAACAGGTAGCCCTGACGAATAAAACGTTACTATCTGGGGAGCAGGTGCAGCTCAGTGGTGGAGTGCCTGCTTCCCATGTACAAGGTCCCGGGTTCAATCCCCGGTTCCTCCTACAACAACAACAAAAGGAAGTTCCTATCCTTAATAAATAAAGCACTTTTATGTATCAGCAAGAAACCACAAATGACTGCTGGGGAATAATGTCAGAGTCCAGCAGACGAAAAGATTACATACCTCATGTGGGTTTCCAGCTACAACATCCCCAATTTCTCTGAAACACAAAGAAGGAAAGAGAGAAATGGAACACGAGTAAGGAGAAAGTCCAGCTGACGACTGGGTTCTTTAGGAAGCTCTGACTCTCTAAGGGATTGGCTTCCGCACCCAAGGCCTTCTCTTCCCACTAACAGCAGACTGGTCGTGGGAATCTTCCACTAGGACCCCTCACCTTCACCTCTCCTCCCCTCACGCCACCTGAGCTTTCACCGGAGATGAGCGCTGCCGGGTTCAGCCGGCCTTTCATGGATTCTAGAACTTTTGCCCGGGTGGACCGCTCTTCCTAGGGATTCTCTTCCCAGACCGCCCCAGCCATTGCCCTGCACCTCCTCTGGGAGCTCAGCTACATGGAGCCTCGTGAGAATGGCCTGGGAGGAGCGAGGCTGCGGGCTCACAGGCACGTCCGTGCACGTGTGTGTACACCTCGGAGAGGGGGTGGTGCAGTCCTCTGAGCCCTGCCCCGTGGGCCTCCCGTGCCCGTCTGAGCCAGGCCACCCCTGGAGCCCGCCCGCTAGCCAGGGCCTTCTGTGGTGCGTAACTGCCCTCGCGTTCCGTTGAGCAAACCGAGGCGGCAGGAGGGCGCAGCGCGAAGGCCTCGCGGCCTGCGGGTGTCTCCTGGGCGGTGCAGGGGGCACACACGCAGCTGGAGGCTCGCCCCTGCGCCCTCGCTTCCCGGGCCCCAGCAAGCCCGCCCCCGCCTCAGGAAGGGGCACGCACACGGCCTCGGCCTTCTTCTCGGAGAACACTCTCAAGCAGAACTCGCCATCCTTGAAGGGCTCGAAGGTGGACGGCACCACCAGGTACTCCCCGGGGGGCAGCCGCGCCCGGCCCGAGACCTCCCGCAGGTTGACGTAGGCGCCCGAGCGGGCTGAGGGCTGGTGACTCCGGAAGAAGTCCCGGCCCAGGGGCGCATCAGGCCGACGCTCCAGCTGCACAGAGCAACAGAAGCAAAGCCTCCTTAGATTCTGGAAGAGGAGGGCAGGGCGCTCGGGCCGACCATGAACGCCACAGCGATGGCCCCGCTGGGCCCTGCGGACCTGGGCGCAAGGGGAGCCCCGCAGCTTGGGGACCCCCCCTGGACATTTTACACTCTGGGCAGGACGCTGGGGGCGTGGCCAGTGAGGTCCCGGCCGAGGCCCAAGTGTCACGGAGCTAAATGTCACTCCTGCCATCCCTGTCGACACAAAAGGAGGCAGACCTGGCAAGAGAAAGTGCTCAGGAGAGCTGAGATGGAGAAGCAAGCTCCAATTCAGACGGGTGGGCAAGGGGCAGACCCAGTGCCTTCAAGAACCCAGGGGTGGGGAAGCGGACTTGGCCCAGTGGTTAGGGCGCCTGCCTACCACATGGGAGGTTCAGGGTTCAAACCCCGGGCCTCCTTCACCTGTGCGGAGCTAGCCCATGCGCAGTGCTGATGCGCACAAGGAGTGCCCTGCCACGCAGGGGTGTCCCCCGCGTAGGGGAGCCCCACGCACAAGGAGTGCGCCCCATAAGGAGAGCCGCCCAGCGCGTAGGAAAGGGCAACCTGCCTAAGAATGGCGCCACACACACAGAGAGCTGACACAGCAAGATGACACAACAAAAAAAGAGAGTGCCACTGGATAATGCAAGCAGATGCAGAAGAATACACAGTGAATGGACAGAGAGAGCAGACAATGGGGGGAAGGGAAGAGAAACAAATAAATATTAAAAAAACAAAAAAGGACAAGCAGGGAGAACTAAAAGAGAAAAGGAGAAAGGCAGTCCTTCCTTTTCCGAGCAGAGATGAGGGCCTTTAGTTCTGTGGGTCAGAACACTAGGAAACTGAGATGTGCCGTATCATCTTGCACAGGCCAGACCCCCAGGTCCCCAAGGGGCAAAGGTGACCAGTGAGGCAGGTCAGCTCGGGATGGTCTTTACCACCGTCTCAGGCGGTCAGCTCCTGGGACCACCTGGGAGTCTGCGGTGGGAGAACAGCCTCCGCCCGTGGGAAGCACGAAGCAGTCACGTGCTTTCTTACCAGGGAGGACCATCTCTCTCAGCTCTCACATACCTCTTTGGGAACCTGCAGGGCAGAAGAAAAGAGCAGCTCACCTGAGAGCCTTTGCATGCCTCCCCACATCTCCCAGACAGACCGTGCGCCCGGGCCCCGGGGAAGAGTCTTCGCCAAAGGGAGATGAGTCAGCATTTCTATGCCAAGGCTAGCTGTAGAGTCCTGAACCCTGGGACATCTGATGAAAAAAATAAAGAGGTCCCACTTTTTTACTTTGTTTTCTAGTTGTGTAATCTGCCAGGATCCCAAATTCTCTGGGGACAAGAAAGAGCCGTGGAGCTGAGGCAAAAGCTAACATTTTCTTACAGGCCTCCCCTCCCAGGCCGACTACTTGGCAGGGTTAATCCCATCTTGCTGAGCCAGAAGCTACCCACCCTTGGCTATGGTGACTGGTCTCAGGACAAGCTCACAGTTCCATCAGCCCACTAGAGACTGCTCTTGGACTTTGGGGTTGGGATGAAGGGAAGCCCTTTCTTTACACTGGTGCTGTTGGGGTGGTCGTGAAGAAAGCCAGGCTGGGAGAGGGCCTTGGCACTGGAGAGGAGAGTGAAGAGGCCCCGTGTCTCAGCACCCCTCTTTCCCTTGGTTTGGTTACGTGAGCTGGAGAGTTCTGTCTTCACAAGGATACCTCAATTACCAGCAACTGAAAATGTTGAATCCCACAAGGGATGAATTCTCATATTCACAGAGTGCCCGGGTCACCAGGGTCCCTAGCCTGCTAGAGAAGAATATGCAATCCCCATTTTGTCCTCTTCCCTTGCTGGCTCCTGCCCCGTGAGCTCTTGTGGCCTGAAGAGGAGGCGGGGCCTGAAATAAACATGAATAAGGCCGGGCAGCCCAGATCAGCGGCCTCCTCACCTCTGGAGCCCCTGTTTGTAATTGGCGGCAGAGGCAGAAAGGTCCAGGGCTGCTGTCAGGCCTCTAATTGTGGGCTCACAATCAAATCACCCGTCCACACACCCTCGCAGGGATCTTCCACCCCGCTGCCGCCTAAAAAGCTTTCACCACCTTCGGTTGGGAGCTGCCGACAGGCACGGCCGCGCCGCCATCCAGTACTGCCAGTGGGAGACAACTACCTTGGCTGCCTTCCTACCAAACGCCCCCCACAACCCCCACGAATATGCTCTGAACCTGCCCCTGGGCAGGAGCTGAGACAGGCAGGCGGAACCTGTGGATGGCACAAATCCAGAGCAGAAGGCAGGACAGCGAGCCTTCGCTCACGCTCACTGATGGATGGGAGGGGACGGGCGCCTGTGAAACGCAGGATCCTGAATGCAAACGACAGGCCTGCCCGGCATGAGCCTGCCACTGCAGGCATGTAACAGGAGGGGGAGGGCTCTTTAGCCCTGGGGGGCTCCTGGCCACATCTCAATCTGCATCAGCTGTGCAAACCCAAACCTGACCCCAGTCTGCAGACAGTTAAAGCCAGAGTTGCCGACACAGGGCTGAGGGTGCAGGCCTGCCTGTCATGCCATGCACACCACCCAACCTAGCTCGACGGGCACAGACACCGCGCTCTAAGTCACGTGTCTCTGGCCATGAACCAGGGACTGCAGTCCCACATGAATTTTATAAGCAGCTCTAACTTGGGGATGTGAAAAACTGGCACGTTTTATACATTATTTCTTAAGAGTGAATGCCATGCCAAGCCAAGCCATGTCAGCGTGTTAGCCCAGGTCTCTTTGAAAGAATGCTTTGCTGATCTGGTTACATAAAGTAGGCCAATGGATAATGAACCTGCTGGTCTACCTTTTAGCCATGCCCACTTATTGTCCACTCTCCAAAAATACCCCTTACAAGCTCTCAAGCAGCACATGGTCCCCCTGGCTGGAATGCTCCCCCTTCACCTGTGAAATGGGGAGTCCCTTCACGAAGCTGACCTCCTCTGAGGAGGCTGCAGCCCACGGGGCTGGTTGCCATCACAGCACAATCTGACCTGCACTGTAGTCAGTTGAGTTGTGTGAATTCGTTGAGCTAGTTTAATGAGTCGTGGTTCTGATTTCCCACTCAGATTGTGAGCTCCTTAAGGGTAGTGACCATGTGAAATTCTTCTCCGTCTCCCCAGCTGTCAGCACGGCATCTCACAGAGCAGATGCTCACTAAAGTTTGTTGAATTGTTACACATACACTAAGAGCTCTCTCAACCTATAAAAGTGTACGGTACAAAATGTAAACCATAATGTAAACCATTGACCATGGTTAGTAGCAATGCTTTGATATGTGTTCATCAATTGTAGCAAATGTACCATATTCATGTAGGATGTTATTGGTAGGGGATGATGGAGGGGGGGGGCAGTATATGGGAATCCCCTATATTTTCTATGTGATTTTTCTATAACCTAAAGCTTCTTGGAAAATGAAGTGGGAAAAAAAAAGACCCTGGGGAACATACAGAAGAAAGTATCATATACACAACTGGTAACAGATCTTACAGTAATGAAAGGCACAATGAAAAAAAAAAACTTTAATTTTTAATTTATTTTTTTATTTTTTGCTTTGTTGTGGGGGGAGGTTTTGGGTTGCAGGAGGGCTGCAACTGTGGCAGAAGGGGATCACTGGTGCAGGGTGTCAGAGGTGGGGGGATGTGTGGGGAGGAGTGCACCTAGGGCATGCATCTATGGAATATGAATGTGTTCCTGTGGTCATAGGGTACTGTTTTGGTGGGTGGAGACTCACACAATAACTAATGGAATATTGAATTCCCATCCTGGGGAGTCCAGTTACATTCTCTAATAGAGTGGCAAGAATCCCTAGAATCCCTCTGGGCAGTGCCTAGGGAAGGATGACAGACAAATACACCAGGCCCTTGATATTGACATGTGTACTTAAGAACCTTGCTTTCGTGAAATTGAAATTTAGCCTAGTATTACATATTGCCTAAGAGTTACCTCCTGAAAGCCTCCTTATTGCTCAAATGTGGTCTCTCTCTAATCCAAAGTAAGCAAATAAACACACTACCTCCACTCCAGCACGGGACATGACTCCCAGAGATGAGCCTCCCTGGCACCGAGGGATTATTACCAAGTGCCAATTAGTGATGCATTTACAAAAAGACTTTGACCAAAAGAGGGAAATATTAACTACAAATGAGTTTTTATGGCTAATAGATTTCAAAGGAAGTTGGGAGGTCATTCAGAGGTTACACTTATGAATGTCTCAGGAGGATCTCACTGACTGCCACGGTAAACAGTGCCTCAAGTAGGGATGCTCCTGAGGGCCCTAGAGACATCAAGACATTATAGGCAGGGCAGACAACCCCAGGAAATCCACACCCGATTTGTGGGCCTTACCTTGGAATATATGATAACCTATCCCTCCAATATATCAGAGTTAGACTCATTTATAATTTTCCTACATAATGTTTTTTCTGCCTCTTTTATTTAAACCTATATTAGCAATATACCCACTAAATAAATGTCCCAGAGACTTAAATCTTCTGACTTCATGTGCCGGCTGAGCCCTGAATCTCAGCAGAGTTTCAGCCAACACCTACTCTCAAATTCCTCAGAACAAACAAAAGGATTATGTTGCACAACAGCCATCCCAAAAAACAGGAAGTTCCTACAACTGCAGACGAGACAGTTCTATCCACCTGCCCCATGAGATCTAAGTCCCCTCTCAATCAAAAGCAGAGTGGGCATCCCCATGCCGCAAATCCTGAAGATTGAGGAACAAACCAACCTAAGGTGGGTAAGAAACTACGGACTAAAGTAGGTTTATTATTCTAGTAATGGAAGAACTTTTAACATTGATATAAAGACAGTGGTCCCCAGAGGTTCTGAGTAGAGGAAGAGGGAAGAACAGGTATAACAAGCGGCATTTTGGGGGACATTGGAATTGTTCTACGTGACATTGAAATGATGGATACAGGTCATTAAACATTTTATCAAAACCTATAAAATTGTGCAGTGCAAAGTGTAAACCATAGACCATGGTTAGTAGCAATGTTTCAATACGTGTTCATCAATTACAATAAATGTACCACACAAATGAAGGATGTTGTTAATGGGGGAAAGTGTGGGAGGGGGATGGGGTAGGGTATAGGGGAATACCCTATATTTTTTATGTAACATTTACATTTATGTAACCTAAAATTTTGCTAAAAACAAAGAAAAAAAAAGAGCTCTCTCAGGGTTTTGTCCTGTAAGCACAGAATTTGGTTTTGTGCTGTTTACATTCTAGGTGGGATGGAAGAGCTAAGCTGGAGTCAAGTTGAAGCTTATTTATTTGCAATTCTTTTGTCCTGCCATCAAGTAACAATTATTTTCCAACTCCAATTATTCCTACCGAAACTACACACACATACATACACATGCAATATAAACTCTAAAGCCGTAAGTTTCAGAATAGGAAAAGAAAGGGACTGGGGTGGTAAGTGCCTGACAATCCCTCTGTTCCTTACTGGTTTGTAATCACAATTCTTTTCTGTGCATTCATTTACACTGACAATTTGGTCCTCTGGGCAACTCTGCTTCAAGCATTGGCCTTCCTGATTAGAATTGTATTTTTTCCCAAGAAATTCATTTTTAACAAAATTGTACAAAAGCAACCACTGTGAATCCCTCTGGAATGTGTTACAAGGAATCTTTGCCTGTATAAGGAAGTGGATTTCAATTTGTTCCTGGCCAGGCTTGTCCAGACCTGAAGATCTTGATTTAACGTATCTCCAGCTGTTAAATCCATAGAGGGGTGCAAATGGCATATTCGGCTGAGGATTGCAGCCCAAGACCACTGCAAAGTTTGTGTTCCCTCATCCAGAGACACAACATTAATAGTAGACAGAGATTAAGCCATAGGATTAATCTCTGTGAAATCTGGTCTTCAGTAAAGCACTGGGAGAGGTATTTAGTAGAGCACAGGAGAATGCCCAATTGTAAGTATTCACACAATAGGAAAGATGCACTCCTATTACCAAAGAATCAAGTGTGCAGTAACGAGGAGCCCAGCCCTGGAGTACCTGGTAGATGGCGTAGCCGATACTGAGCATGCCCTGTCCTAGCCTCTTCTGGCGCCTGCGATTTTTCTGCATCAGACCCAGAAGGACCGTACAGCAGGGTTCACCGACGCTCTCCTCTTGGTCATCGTCCACCTCATCCAAATGGATCCTGAACTGGGGATTGGTCCAGTATGTGGCTGGAAGTCACCCGGGTCATGGTGGTTCCCCCACAAGGGGGTGGTGAGGAGATGAGAAAATAAAATGCAAGGAAAGAACCTTGGTCATCCTAATGAAAGCAGGACTCTAGACAAACCATACCCAGTAAGCAGGCTCCAGAAACTGTTCTTTATAAGGGGTGAGCTCTGCCCCCTACCTCCCTCCACCCCAGCCCACACACAGACAGAAACACCCTATAGCATTTGAAATGTTTGCACTTGTCCATCTGATCGAGCGGGCATCCAGGGAGGCTGGGCTGGGAAGAGTCAGTGTGTCATGATCCCAGGGCTATACTGAACCCCATTCAGTAGTCTGCGGGGAGAAACTGTCACCACCTCCTTGTCCTCAGCTTCCTGGTCTGCGAAGACAAACCTACCTCCTGGGTGAAGGGAAGTCTCTGGGTACAAGGTATGCATTGAGACAGGCGAAGACCAAGCCCTAGAGGAGACAGCTAGCAAGGAGGCTTCCACGCGACAACTAGAAAGACAACCGCCCTTCCTGCCTGGAAAATCTGGCCGGATTGGCACACATGTTCCCTGAGAGGTCAGCTTCAGAGCACACCCCAAGAAGCCCAAGCCACTCCTCTATCCATCAGCCCAGGAGCCTCGCTCAGTCACTTCAGTGCTGCATCCACTGATGGGACACACTCACTTCAGGAGTAAGTCGTCTAATAAGGAGTGAGGAATAATAATCGGCAATTAGGAAGCATTCTTGCCCCTCCACCTAGGAGTATTTAAAAAAAAATTCTCAAAATGGTGACAATGCAAACCAAGACACAGAGAGGTCAAATGGATTATCCAAGACACACAGCAACTCTCTGACAGACCAGGCAGCAGAGTATGGTTGGAGAAGATGCACCTGGCAGGCATCTCCACACTAAAGAAGACCTCAGAGATTTCAGTAATCATGTGCCCTGGCAAGAGAAAGTGTGGGGATGAGGGGCTTCTCACACCCTCTAAGTAAGGGTCTGACTTGGTGAAATAACAATGTGTTCACAGGTGGTGACCGAGAGCCACTGAATAAGATTTCTTCTTTTTTTAATTACAGATGTGGGTTTACAGAATAATCCTACGTGAGATACAGGATTCCTATACACCACCTGCTTTAGATGCTAATGGCTGCCACAGCAATATGCCAGAAATATGTTGGCTCTCCTAATGGGAATTTATTAGGTTAAAAGCTGACAGTGCTGAGGCTGGGAAGTGTCCAGATCAAGGCGCAATCAGACGCTGTCTCGCCAAGCTGCAGCAGGGGCAGCTCAGGCACACGGCAGAGGGCAGTGCTGGTCCGCTCGTCCCTCCCCTCTCCTCTGGGCTCGTCTCTTCAGCCTCAAGCTGCTCCGTGGCCTGGCCTCTTGGGGGCCCCTTTCTGTGCCTCTGCGTGCTGAGGATTCGAGTGGCCTTCTCTCAGTGCCTCTGCCGCTATTTTCCTGTTTGCCTCCTTTCGGTCCTCCATTTATAAAGGACTCCAGCAAGAGGACCAAGACCCACGCTGGGTCATGCCTCACTAAAGCCATCCAATCAAAGTCCCACCAACTGAGTCCAACCAATCAAAGGGCCCCACACCCACAGGAATGGATTAGCCCTAAGGACATGATTTACAAACTGTCACTCCACCCTATTATTAACACCTTGCATCGGTGTGGAACATTTGTTACTATTGTTGAAAGCACATTTTTATAATTGTACTATTAACTATATCCCATGTTTTAATTGGGGTTCACCATGTTGTGTAGTTTCATGGATATTTTAAAAAATTTATTCTAGTGCCACATATACAACCTAAAATTTCCCCCTTTTAACCACATTCAAATATATAATCAGTGCTATTAGTTCACAATGTACTGCTACTATCACCACCATCCATTACCAAAACTTTTCCATCCTCTCAAATTGAAACACTATACATTTTAAGTATAGTAACTTAACTCACCATTCTCTACCACTATCCTAACCCCTGGTAACCTATATTCTAAATTCTAACTCTACGAGTTTGCTTATTCTAATTATTTCAAATGATTGATATACAATATTTGTTCTTTTGTGTCTGGCTTATTTCACGCAACATAATGTCCTCAAGGTTCATCCACGTTGTCACATGTATCAGGACTTCATTCCTTTTTATGGATGAATAATATTACACTGTATGTATACACCACATTTTGTTTATTCATTCATCAGTTGATGGACACTTGAGTTACTTCCATCTTTTGGCAATTGTGAATAATACTGCTATGAACATCAGTGTGCAAATATCTGTTTACGTCCCTGCTTTCAATTCCCTGGAGTATATATCTAGTAGTGGGATTGCCAGGGCTTATGGTAATTCTATACTTAGCTTCCTGAGGAACAGTCTTTCATAGCAGCTGTACCATTTTATATCCCCACCAGCAAGGAATGAATGTTCCTATTTCTCCACATTCTCTCCAACATTTATAATTTTCCATTTTTTAAATAACAGTCATTCTAAAGGGTATAGAATGGTATCTCATTGGAGTTTTGATTTGCATTTCCCTGATAGCTAGTAATATTGAACCTTTTTTCATGTGTCTGGCCATTTGTATATCTTTGGAGAGATGTATATTCAAGTCTTATGCCCATTTTTTAATTGGGTTGTCTTTTATTGTTGAGTTGGATATTAAGCCCTTATCACAGACACATAATTTGCAAATATGTCCTCCCATTGAGTAGGCTGTTGTTTTGCATTCATGATAAAGTCCCTTGAGATACAAAAGGTTTGAATTTGGTGAGATTTGTTTCATCTATTTTTATTTCTGTTGCTTGAAATTTGGGTGTAATTTTGATTACTGTGGTTTTGAAATTTGGGTGCTATTTTGATTACTGTGGCTTTGTAATAAGTTTTAAAATTGTGAAGTGTGAATGCTCCAACTTTTTTTTTTTTCAAGATAGCTTTGGCTATTCAGGGCCCCTTAACTTTCCATATAAATTTTAAGACTGGCTTTTCCATTTCCGCAAAGAAGGTTGTTGGAATTTTGATTGAGATTGTTTTGAATCTGTAAATCACTTTTGGTAGAATTTCCATCTTAACAATATTTAATCTTCCAATCTATGAACATAGAATGTCCTACCATTTATTTAGATGTTCTTTGATTTCTTTTAGCAATGTTTTAAAGTTTTCTGTATAAAAATCCTTTATGTTTTTAGTTACATTTATTCTTAGATATTTGATTCTTTTAGTTGTTATTGTAAACGGAGTTTTTTCTTAATTTCTTCTTCAGATTGCTCATTGCTAGTGTATGGACAGGTTTGGGGGTGTTGATATTGTACCCTACCATTTTCTGAATTCATTTATTAGCTCTAGGAGCTTTGTTGTGATTTCTGTATATCCTATCATATCACCAGCAAATAGGGAGAGTTTTACTTCTTCCTTTCCAGTTTGCATGCCTTTTATTTTTTAGGAGGTACTAAGGATTGAACCCAGTTCTCCTACATGGAAAGTAGGTGCTCAAACATTGAGCTACATCTGCTCCCCAATGAGAGTTGTTTGTTTTTCATTCATTTGTTTTTGTTTTTAGGAGGTACCAGGGACCCAGGAATTGAACCCAGGACGTTGAACTTAGCACGTTAAGTATTTCCGGTCTCCATGGTTTCTGATAAGAAATCAGCACTTTATCTAACTGGAACTCCCTTCTACAAAGCACGTTTCTTTCTTCTTGCAGCTTTCATGGGAAGCAGGCACTCAACTCTTGAGCTACGTCCACTCCCAAATGGATGCCTTTTATTTCTATTTCTTGCCTAACTGCTCTCACTAGAATATCCAGTACAGTGTTGAATAACAGGGTGACAGTGGGCATCCTTGTTTTGTTACGTAACTAAGGGGGAAAGCTTTCAGTCTTTCATCTTTGAGTATAATGTTAGCTGTAGTTTCCTTCTATTCCTAGATTTCAAAGTGTTTTTATATTAAGAAAGAGTGCTGGATTTTGTCAAATGCTTTTTCTGGCATTTAAGATAATCATGTAGTTCTTCCCTCCATTCAGTTAATGTGATGTATTATATTAGTTGATGTTCTTGTTTTGAACCACCCTTGAATACTTTATAAATCCTACTTAATCATGGTGTATAATGCTTTTAATATGCTGTGGATTTGGTTTGTTATTATTTTGCTGAGGATATCTGTATTTATAAGAGAAATCAGTCTGTAATTTTCTTTTCTTGTGAAATCTTTCTGTACCTTTGGTATGAGGTTGCTATATTGGCCTTGTAGAATGAATTAGGGAGTATTCCCTCCTATTCAATTTTTTTGGAAGAATTTGAACAGGATTGGTGTTAATTCTTGGAATGTTTGGTAAAATTCCTCTGTAAAGCCATATGGTCCTGGGCTTTTCTTTGTTAGGAGATTTGGATTACTGATTCAATCTCTTTACTACTTATTGGTTTGTTGAGCTTTTTTATTTCTTCTTGAGTCAGTATAGGCAGTTTGTGTGTTTCTAGGAATATGTCTATTTCATCTAGGTTATCAAATTTATTGGCATAGAGTTGTTCATGGTATCCTTAGATAGTCCTTTTTATTTCAGTGGGGTCAGTAGTAATGTTCTCCTTTTCATTTCTTATTTTAGTCATTTGTGTCCTCTCTCTTTTTCATTTGTCAGTTTAGATAAAGGTTTGTCAAATTTATTGATCTTTTCAAAGTATCAACTTTTGGTTTTACTGAGTTTCTCTATTGGATTTTATTCTCTATTTCATTAATTTTCACTCTAATCTTCATTTCCTTCCTTCTGTTTGTTTTGAGTTTAGTGTGCTCTTCTTTTTCTATTAATAGTTCTTTCAGCTTTGAGGTTAGGTCCCTGATTTTAAATCTTTCTTCTTTTTTAATATGTGCATTTAGAGCTATAAATTACCCTCTCAACCAGCACTGCCTTTGCAGCATCCCATAAATTTGGTATGTTGTATTTTCATTTTCATTCACTGAAAAATATATCCTAATTTTCCTTGTGATTTCCTCTTTAACCCATTGGCTATTTCAAAGTACATTGTTTAATTTCCACGTATTTGTGTATTTTTCATTTCTCCTTCTGTTATTGATTTCTAGCTTCATCCTTACCTTTTTTATACTTGTTACAAATTATATCTTTGTTCATTGTATGCATAAAATCATATATTTATCATTACTTTTTATGCACTTGCATTTTAGCACCTGTAGGAAATAAGAAGTGGACTTACATAGCAAAAAATACAATACAATAGTACTGGCATTTACAATTACCCAAATTGCTACCTATACTGGAGGTCTTTATTTCTTTATGCCACTTTGAACCACTGTCTAAGGTCCTTTTTTTTTCAGTCTGAAGAATTCCCTTTAGCATTCCTTGTAGAGCAAGTATAGTGGTGATGAACTCCCTCAGCTTTTGTTTATGTGGTTATGTCTGAATATCTCCCTAATTTTTGAAGGAAAATCTCAGCAGTGCAAAACACTTTGTTGATAATTGTTGTTTTTTAGCATGTTAAGTATTTCTGATCTCCATGGTTTCTGATAAGAAATCAGCACTTTATCTGACTGGAACTCCCTTCTACAAAGCATGTTTCTTTTATCTTGCAGCTTTCAGAACTCTTTCCCCTTTGCTTTCAGCAACTTGATCAGTACATGATGGGACATATTTTTCTTCAAGTTTATCCTGTTCTTTGGATTTCTTGGATGTGCATATTCATGACTCTTGCTAAGTTTGGGAAGTTTTCTGTCATTATTTCATTGACTACTTCTTCTTCCCCTTTCTTCTCCATCTGGGACTCCCATAATGCATATATTGGTACACTTGATCACGTCCCTGAGGTCTCTTAAGCTGTTCTCACGTTTTACAATTCTTTTTGCTTACTGCTCCTCAGCTTGACTCATTTCAGTTGTCTTGTCTTCAAGCTCATTGATTCTTTCTTCTGCTCCAATCTGCAGGTGAAATCTTCCCAGGATTTCATATCATTTCAGTTATTGTGGCCTTCAACTCCAACAGTTCTGTTTGGCTCTTTTTTAAATTTTCTATTGAGATTCTCTACATTGCTCAGTCATTGTTGTGCTGATTTCATTTACTTCTTCCCCTGTATTTT
Organism: Dasypus novemcinctus; assembly: GCF_030445035.2. Classification (NCBI taxonomy): domain Eukaryota; kingdom Metazoa; phylum Chordata; class Mammalia; order Cingulata; family Dasypodidae; genus Dasypus; species Dasypus novemcinctus. Next base: position 110,951,934 of record NC_080685.1, read on the forward strand.
CCTTTATCTCATTGAGCATGTGGAAGAACTTTTTTTTTCTTTAAGTCTTTGTCCAGTATGTCCACAATCCGGTCTTCTTCACTGTTGTTTTCTAGATGCTTATCCTATTCCTTTGGATGAGCCATCATTTCCTGTTTCTTTGTTTGTATTGTAAGTTTTATTTTGCACACTGCACATTTCAATATTTTTAAATGCTGACTCTAGTATTTATTACCTACAATGTCTGTTTCTTAAGCATATAACTGGCTGGTGATATGACAGAGATTTTCTTAAATTTCAGTCCTCCTATCAGGAAGGTTTGTCCAAGGCCAATGCAGGGCCCACCCTGCCTTTCTGGGTCTATGTCTTGTCCTGGGTTTTGGGGATTTTTGCTTGCTAATGGCTTAGGAGTTCCCTTTTAAAGGGGTTTGAACGCTCCCTCTACTTCCTAAGATGCAAACCTTCTCCCTCTCCTGGGTGTTCCACTACTAGATTAAAAGCAGGTAATCCTTTGCTCCAGGCTTTCCTCAATTGTTTCTTATACTGTTTTTGTGTCTCAAGCTGATTATTCCTAGAGGGCAAATTCTGGGATGGACAGTGGGGTGGGAGGACAGTGGAGGACACCCTGAGAAGAGTTTCCAATCAGTCATTCCCAGCCAGAAAAAAAGCCAGGGACCCACAAAGTGTGAGCCAGTCACCTCCAAACTGCCCTAGAGAGGGCGAAGGAGGGACAGAAAACACGCCAGGAGGTTCTCCACAGCTCCCCAAAGCTGGACTTTCATGATCTGCCCAAAATCAAACACGCAGCCCCTTGACAGCCCTCCCCAGGCCTGAGGAAGTGTACATCTTTAAGTTTCTTCCACCAACTTCGTCCTGGGTGGTGTGGAACAATGGCCACCCTCAGACCCAGGCCTGAGCCATCCAAAGTCACTAACCAAAAGCCATGACCAGCGACCATGCCATGCCCGCTCCAGACCTTAGGGAAGTGCATTTTTATGTTCCCTTCCAGCACCAGCAGGTTACACCCCGGGCAGACCCCACAGCAGCCTGCTGCGAGCGTGGGCGAGGGACACTGGTTCCTGCCATGAGGAGAGAGCAGTTTGTTGGGACTGACTGTTATTTGCCAGCCTCTTCCTCCTTTCTCTTCCCTGGAAGCCACACAATGTTCTACTGGACTCCAGGGTTTTGAAATAGTTGATTCAGACAGTTCCTGCCTATTTAATAGCTGTTCTGGTGGAAGGACTGAATCCACCATTTTCCCACAGTCCTCTATGATTGCTTCTCAACAAAAAGATTATTTATTCAATTCCACTTTCCCTGAGTCTCCACTTGCAGATTTTTTATTTAGAGCACATTTGTGTGGATTTTAAAACCAAATACCTGTAGATTCCAGAGAAGACAGAGAAAATTCTGTAATTTTCTATACTTATGTTATTACCAAGGGGCAAGAACAATCTATCTCTTCCTGACAGCTACTTGGCAGCATGGATGGGATAGAGATTTGGTGCATGCAGATACCTTGAGCACCTCCTACAGTTCTGAGCCCCCAAAATGATCCATGCAAATTTCCTACACATTTCTAAGAGCTTGCTAATGGTGAGCATATTTTAATTCTCCCCAAATGCAACATTACTGCAATACCTACATTTTGTTTGTTTGTTCCTTAACAGAATCTGAGAAAGAGAATGGGTCATTAAAATAATGCTTCCCACTTGTATAACACCACACAGTTTACAGAGCACCTTCCCACATATTTTGTGTTACAATGCTTATCGTGACCCAGTTAGATTGGAAAATGGGCCTTATTACCCCATATTGAGGATTAGGAAACTGAAACTCAGAAAAGGACAGTGGCATTGCCAGGGTCCCATGCTGGTAAGCTAAGCAACAGTGACAGGAATGAGCTTGGCTCCCGGTACTCTGCTCGGCATTCCTGTCTTCTGCTGATGGAAATGGTCGGATGGGGGATGAAGGAGGAGAAACTTTGTCAGGGCTCCAGGATGTGCCCATGTGGGATTTGATTCCAACGCCTCTTCCAGAACCATTGAGTCTAGCTCTGGGATGAGCTCCCTCTCCAGAAAAGAATGCTGGTGCCTGCCCATGTGCTTGCAGGCTAAGTGAATCAGCACGTCCACGTCAAACCCGGGCAGAGGTGTGGGAACCGGCAAGGTGAAAAGCGGAGAGAGCAGGTTTTGCTTTCCTTCTTTTCTCCTTAGACATGAGGGGCCATTTTTGAGAATGTCTTCGTCACATGCTGCCTCAGCTGATTCAGCCTAGGAGGAGCCTGTATATACATATTAGTGATCTTTGTAGGCTGAGAAGGCTTTCCCGCCTTTAACAGATGCGGGCTCAGGTTAGTGCAGAGGCAGCTGTTTGCACCAGACCACCCCCACCGGGGACCCACCTCCGAGGATGCCGATGGCAGTGCACTGCGGTTGGACGCAGCTCTGTGTGCACCATCCTGATCCACTGCCATGCCCCTCTGCTACCGACTCGGGCGCAAGAACAGAAAACAGCTGCTCGAAGAGATGCAGTCTCTGAAAGAGCAGACCTTATACCCGTGTTCCTCTACACCCACGGGACACTCTGCCCAGAGCTCGGTGGGATGGGTGTCTCCTGGGATGGGTGTCTCCAGCCAGGGTGGGTGGGGAGGGTGAAAGCCCAATATAAGAAGGCCTTAGAAGGGTGGAAAGCACATTGTTAGTGCCTGCAGAGGCTGGGGCAGGAGCAGGTGCATGAAGCAGGGACAGTTTGACCACATAAAAGCTGAAGAATGGCATTATCGGAGATCGGGCTCAGGGAAGAAGCTGCAGAGCCACTGCCCACCGTTGCTATCCTGGCTTCCAAGCCCAGGGGAGAAGCAGGGCCAACACGGGATGCCCGGGAGCCAGGGCAAAAAGTCCAAAGACACTATCCAAAGATTACCATATAAAGACACTCAGCTCCCCGACAGGCTGGAAGGAGCGGGGGCCAGGCAGGCTTCTCCTCACCTGGGTAGTTCTGGCAGCCCCCAGCGGTGGAGCCCCGGGTCCAGCGGCAGTTGAACAAAGCCAAGTTCCACTTGTGCACTTCCTCGCTGGTCAGAGAGTCTGGGGACAGGTTGCAGATCTCCAGGCGAGAGAACTGCCTCAAGAAATCTGAAAAAGACATCCTGGGGACAGAGGACAAGGCTCTCAGTTAAGAGCTGGGCAGGACAGGTCATCAAGCACATGCCCACTGGTGGAGGGATGCTCTGTGCCAGTGGCTTGGGGGCTCAGGGCCACCTCAAAACCTTTCTGGAGCCCACTGGCACAAACCTCAGGGACTACTGACCAAGTTCCTCACTACTGCTAGCTTTTCAATTCTTATGAGAGAGCCCCCTCCCATCTCTAACCAACCATGCCAAGAGTCTACACCGCAAACTGGAAGAGATCCCAGGAGGTAATCTGCCTTCAGGTTGCATTAGAGCTAAGCTCACAAGAGATTCCTTCCTACTTAATTGTTAGTGATGTCCACCATAAAAATACGACCACCTCCTGACGGGCGCACTGTATCAAGGGAGCCCTTCTTTTTTTTTTTTTGGTCTTTATTTTTTTTAATGTTGCATTCAAAAAATATGAGGTACCCATATAACCCCCCACCCCCCTCACCCCACTCTCCCCATAACAACAACCTCCTCCATCATCATGGGACAGTCATTGCACTTGGTGAGTCTGATGTTGAATATGTGGGAGTACCGTATATTGTATATATGAATTACCATGACCTAAAACTTTTGTGAAGACAAGCTTAATAATTAGAAAAAGAAAAAGAAAAAGAAAAAGGACGTAGACACTGAGGAAGAGATGGAAGAAGTTGCCCTGCCAATGTGCATATAGGGCAACCCTTACTGCAGTGATGGAAGGCAAAACATCAAAAACAAAGCTTTTGCATTTTTAAATTTTTTGATACCCAATTTATTTTTACCTTAATTTTTCTAAATCCATTTGTATTCTATATCTAACCTTTAAACCCATCACTATATTTCATTTTACTATTAATGGAACCTGGCAATATATTGGGCTTCATTTTCAAAGAAGGGAGCCCTTCTTATCTTCCTCAGCCCACTGGCGAAGGGAGTTACCATATGTTGATGGTCAGCTAAATCTTAGAGTAGAAGTTTTGCTCTTATTTCATTGAAAGATACAGAAACTGAGGAAGACGGGTTGAAAGCTAATCACACTGAGGGCTGATATCTAGGTTTCCATGCTTCAGACATCCTGGTGTAGAGGTAGAATTATACTAGGAAAAAAAAATGGGGAGAGAAATGAAGGCCCCGGCCAGGAACCATGTGGCAGCACTGAACACTGAGGGACACACAGCCGCATGTCAGAAGGTGGACGGACCACTAGCAACGGGCAATGGGACGGCTCTCCAGCAGACAACCCGCTCACCAGAACTCTCCATCTTCGGCTTTCCTGTCCAGCTCTTCCTTCCGTCTGGGGTCTATGAAGTTCCACTCCGGTGCACTGGGAAACAGAACAACGACAAAGTAAAACAAAGCACAGGTGGCCACCCTGAAGGGTTCTGGTACAAGGCAAGCTGTTCCCGCAGCTGAATTCCCCCCTTAGGGCCAAACACAGCGAGGCGAAGCAAGGACTCCACCACTGGACACCTGTACACCAATGTGCATAGCTGTGTTCACACAGCAAGGCAGAAGCAACCTGAGCGTCCGTCGACTGAGGAAAGGATAAACAAAACGTGGTATATATGCACAATAGCACATCATCCCGCTGCAAAAAAGAATGAAGTTCCGATACATGCAACAACACGGATGAACCTTAGGACATCATGTTGAGTGAACTAAGTCAGACACAGAAGGACAAGTATCGTATGATTCCCCTTACACAAAACCTCTAGAATAAGCAAATTCATAGAGACAGAAAGTAGACTAGAGGTTACCAGGGGCCAGGGGAGGGGGGAATGGGGGGTAATCACTTAATGGGTCCAGAGTTCCTGTTTGGGAATGAGAGAGTGGTATGGCTGCCCATCGTTGTAAATGTACTTAATAACTGAACTGTACACTTAAAAATGGTTAAAATGGTAACTTATCATGTTTACTTGACCACATTAAAAAAAAGAAAGTTGTAAGGCAGAAGGGAGGCGGTGTGTGGAATGCACAGCATGGGGGTCTGCGCAGCGTGGGGCGGGGGCGCAGATGGGGACAAGGGCTCTAGAGGGCGAGGGGCAGCAGGAACACTTCTGTGCATGCGCTCTAATTTTCTCTCTCTAGGCAAGTTTCACGTTTCTAATTACGACGGCCTGGCCCTGGCAGAGGGAAGCGGGATGTCCAAGACGGGAGACACCAGGGTTCCTATGGCAAGAAAGGGCTGTGCCCTGCTGGACTGCAGTAAATTGGCGTCCTGACCTTCACCAACCCGGCGGAGCACCTGGTGAGAGGGTGTGATCACCTGGGAACGTGGATACGGCCCACTTTCTGAGCCTGCAAATCGACAACTAGGCCCGGTTTTACGGGCCCGTCACCCGCCAGGCCTCCTGCAGATGGCCTTTCCCAGGCAACACCCACACGCTTTGTTCAAAGGCCGTCTCCAGCTCCCTGACCTTTGCAGAGTTGGGTTTTCCTGAACTATGTCCGCGATGTCTAAGTTAGAAGTGCTGAGACCCATCTAGAGCGCAAGCCCTTCCCTGAACGCCTCCAGCAATATCGGAACACCTCCCCTCCTATGATGAAGGGGGGACGCCCACGAGCCCCCCGCGCACTTGCCGCTGGCCTCTAAGTGCTGGGGGTCACATGGTAGAGTCCCTGGGATCTCTTTAATTTATTGAAACACTAATTTGAGCAGAAGAGAATCTCAGCACGTGCTTGTTGTAACAAAGCTTAAGGGACAAGTTGAAGAACTCTAGAGTTAACCTAAATCTTCCAGCTGGTTTCCTGACACTCAATAAAAACTAACAAAAACTTGGCAGACATTGGGCTGAGCTTAGGGATGCTCCTTCAGGACACTCCCCAGCCCCTGCCATCCAGGCTAGGTACCCCCTCCCAGCCCGTTAGAGACTGGGGGGTATCAGGGAAAGCAGAGAAATCGAGCAAGTCCTTCCAGCAACTTGGGCAACAGCTATTGGTCAGAGAGGATAAGACTTGGGGTTCAGTTTCACTCAACCACATCATCCTTTCTGGGTCGTTGGTGGAATGGAGGTTGGGGGCTCTGCTCGATCTTAGGCGGTGGAGTGGACAATCTTTAATGCTGGGGCCGCCCCATGGCCTCTCTCCACGACACACACCAGCAGTTAGAGTGTGATGACACTGACCAAGCACAGTCACGTCCCTTCTGAAGCCTAAGCGGCGCTGCCGAGTGTGACAGCCCTGCGGGCTCCCCCAGGCTCCAGGCCACATGGCGGGGCTGACTGCCTGACCAGCATCGGCTCTGCGGGCTCTGGGCCTCCGGCGCCCGCAAAGTCCAGGTGCTCCCCCGGCTCCGGGCCAGTCCCCTGCGCTGCCACCACGCCCTGCCCAGACCTGTGCCAGGAGGGACCCCAGCTCTGCGCCAGGCGGGACCCCCAGCTCCGCGCCAGGTGGGACCCCAGACCCGCGCCAGGCGGCCCCCGGCAGGCCTGGCCCCCGACAGCCTCCCTCTGCCCTGCCTGAAAAGAGCCTCTCTGGGATCACCGCTGTGGTCAGGGGAGAGCACCGGGGCCGGGGGAGCCCATGGAGGGAGCGCCGCTGCTCCTGGGCCCGGGCACCTCTGGCCAAGGGTCGTCTCCTCGGGTGCTGCGGCCTCTGGCCTTTGCCAGCGTGCCCAGCGTTAGTGGGTGGAGAGAATGCGGTGGTGGGGGGCCGACTCGACCTTCAGGTGCCCGCGGTGTGCGGGGGGACAGGCAGGTCCTCCAGAGCAAAGCCCCGGCCCCCCACGGCGAGGCAGACGGCAGGACAAGGCTGGGCTAAGGGGTTCCGTGTGGCTCTTCCCGCCCGGCAGGCACCCTTTAATGCTCGTTACTGAACAGCGTGTTTCGTGGACAGCAAGTGCTGCTGGAGCGCACGCGGATGCCGGGCTCATCACCGTCGGATGTTTGCATCTTTCCTAGGAGAGAGGACAGGGGGAGGGGGGAACAGGAAGGGGGCACCTACTCGTCGCTCCAGGCTCCCGTCCACTCCACTTCGCCCCATGGATTCCGGAGCCTGATCAGCCTCTCTGCTCGGCCGCGGAACTCCACCTGCACGTGACACATGCACAAAGGCAAGCGGGGCACCGACTCGCCGCCCCGCGTTTACGTCCGCAGCAGAAAGGAGCTGCAGGAAGTTTCAGCGTCTCTAAACAACTACGCTTCTACTTCCTCTTAAAGCATGATTTGCCTTTACCAAGTGCCCTATTGATCACTGTTCAAATGAATGAAAAGTGGATCTCGCTAAAAACCAAGTTTATATCTGTTTTAACGTAGATTTTATAGCTGACTAAAATTGACTCAGTTTTTACTATATGGGACCTAATGGTAATGAATGTCGTTCAAATAAACACTAATAGCACACAGCTAGCATTTATTGAGCACGTACTGTGGACGAGGCACTGTGCTAAGAATGGCAAATACATTATCGCCTCATTTAAACTTTGCATCAATCCTATAAGATAGGTACCATCATTACGTTCATTTCACAGCTCAAAACTGAGACTTGAAGTTAAGTGATCCAAGATTACCTAGTTAGCAAGTGAAAAATAGAAGATGAGACCCAGCCAGGGTTTCCAAAGCCCGTTCTCATAAGCCCACATGCTGCCTTCCGCTACTGTATAATGCTCACTCCCTGTGAGTCCCCACACTTGGTGTGCAAGTTTGAATCTTCACACACACAAAGACACACACAGACACAATGAACTGTTAGTCTTCTGTGCCTTACTTTCCTTTGTATCTTCCATCATATTTGTGGAATTGACTTGATTAAAGAGCATACTCGTGAAACACAGGCATATGTAATGAGCATTCAAGCTGTTTCAATTAGTAACAAGACCTGAGACCCCCATCGTATTTCCCTTTTTGCCTTGGCCATCAGGAAATTCAAGCTAAATTCATTTCTCAGTTGTAGCACTGCCTGTAAATCTAGAATGTCTTACGTACTTTACCTTAGTTGAAAGGCTTTATTGTGTCTATACCTTTTATTATAAACCACATCGAGGTCTTTCTGCAACCAGGCAGAATATAATACATAAAAGTAATGAAAAAGATAGCCCATGCTTTCTCCCTGTGTGGGAGAACGCGGACTATCTGAATTCCTCCCCATTATTACACCCCACCTTGAAAGGCAGGGCAGCTACTGCTATCTTTTCTCCCTTCGGGGATCCTATGGGTTTCCACTGCTTTCTCTACACAAACAGAATCTAACTGGCAATCTCTCCTGCTTTCCTCCAGAACCTTCTTCCTGCTCCTGGCCACAGCCCAGAGAAGAGCCCCTGCACTTAACTGAAACCCACAGAGCACAGAGCGGGCCTTCACCGCACGAGTAAGTCAGAGGGGCCTTGTGAGGAGCAGGAGCTGACGGCACAGCCGCGGGATCAGGGGTACCAGCAGAGGGCAGGGCAGCTGACCAGCCAGCGCCGAGCCTCCCGGCCGCAACCACCCCTCCGGGACACCGTGGCCTTACGGCGCTGTTAGGACACACTGCCTCCTCCCATCCGCTCTTACCTCTTCAACCCCAGTGACAGAGTACGCGTGGCCCTTAACCAGCTTCCAGCTGGTGACCGCTTCTGTTTCAGCTGCCCTGGAGACCTGGATTGAGAATAAAGTCCCCTGACCTCGTTAGGCCCTGCCCTGAATGCCTTCTAGGACATTATAAGCCACCACAGGGCAGCACCAGGGCAGGGCTGGGGCGGGGGGTGCAAGTGCGGCAACGGCTGCAGGGAAACAGCCGCTGCTGTTCGGCCCTTCTCTAATCAGGCCTGTAGCTCTGAGCCCAGTGCTGTGGCTGCCCAGCCCGGAAGATGACTTAGCAGCCTGGACCGTGCCACCAGGATAGCTGAAGTCATTTATTCTCCACGAGTGCCCCCGTCCCCCGCTGTCTGAAGAAGGCTAGGTATCTGTGATGACTGCTCTGGGCGCACCCGGGTTCTCCAGCGTTTTCACTAAAACGCCCTCCAAACGCCCTTCCTGAGCACCCGGACCCCCCCCCCCCCCATGCCCATCGCCTCTCCATCACACACACAGCCTGCTGGGATCTTTATACAGTGGAAAAGGGGAGGCTCTCCCTGCATTGTGCTCATGGCCAAGATCACCAAGAAGAGGAAAGGAAGGGAGAGCAGCAGGAGGGACTGCCCACGCCCGGCCGGGCTGGCAGCCTCCAGGCTCTGGTCTCCGGCCCACGCTCAGACTCCTGGGGCCAGCCCGCCGGCAGGTCATGAGCTCTGCTTTCAGAACCAGCCCCCTTTTCTTCCCGGAGCGCAAAGGCCATCAAGTACTGTCAAGCAGCACTTCTGCTGTCCAAAATCCCAGGATCTCTTAGCAAAAAGGGTGCAGAGAGGTAGGGTCTTAGGACCCGGGGATCAAGGGCTTCGTTCTTAGGGTAATAGCAGTGGAACTAAGAGGGGCTATAACAGCTGGGGGGATTGGAGCTCCGCAGATGATGTTAGCCCACCTCGTAGGTCCTAACGAGCTCCTAGGTGTGGGGACGCTTCGAAGCCTCAGAGCCTCCCGACCCCTCTCCTGGCCCTTCCCGCCCCTTTGGCCCGTGGCTCACATCGATGGAGCAGCCCAGCAGGGAGCCCGCGCGGAGGGCCTTCTGGGTGATCTGGTACAGGCCGGCCGGGGGCTTCTTCAAGTCATAAAACTCAGAGATGCCACCCGTGAAATCTTCAAAGCCCTCCATCGTGGAGCCTCCAGTGAGGGCTTCGTAAGAACCATTGAGCCTGATGGAAAAGAAGTCATGTACCACCCACAGCCATGAGCAAGCCCTCAAGAGTGGGGACAGCGCAGTGCCCAGGACAGTGTTGGGCTGGAGGGTAAAGGGGGTCCCCTGCCAGTTCAGAACTGTAGGAAGGGCAGATCTCAGCCTGCCTCCCACCCAGCCACCCACTCCTTCCAAGAGCACAGCACAGCTCTGCAGAGCTGACCAAGGGTGCTTGGTTTCTAGGGGTTGGGATGTGGGTAGGGGTCCAGGGGACCTCCCGCAAGGTACCCAGCTGGGGCGGGCTTTGGGAGTAGAGCTGGACGGGGTGGCAGAAGAGCAGCAGTAAGTGAGAAGGGGAAGCGCTCCTGAAGGAAGTGGAGACTGCTGCGTTTGCTGTCTGCTGGGACTGAATTGTGTCCCCAAAGAAGGCACGTTCAGGCCCCAACCCCCGAGGTCCTGTGGGTGTGAGCCCGCTTGTGAACAGGACCCTTGAAGATGTGATTAGTTAAGTGTGCCCACATGGAACGAGGGTGGGCTGAAGTCCTTACGAGCAAGGGAAATTGAAGAAGAGGAGCCACAAGGAGCGGCCAGGAGCTGGGAGTCAAGAGAAGCCAGAGAGGAAGGAAGAGCCTCTGCAGAGGGCGTTGCCGTGGGACAGAAAAGTCTGGAACCGCAAGATGGCCGGCCAGAAGACACCAAAGCAGGAGAAGCAAGCCTTCTGGGCTCTGAGTACCTGAGCCAATAAATTACTGTCATTAAGCCAACCCATTGCACAGCATTTGTTTTATCAGCTGGGAAACGATTATTGTATCTCAGCACATTTGTTTTATTATCGTTCATCATTTTTCTAAATCTTAACGCTGACCAAAGAACTTACCTTGAGGTATGAAAGAGGAAAAAGCTAACACAGAGGCTCAGTGGCTTGCCCCTGATTCACAATTATCATGGGACGGAGCTAAGGTTTTTAACTCCTGGCCCAAATTTTCATTTCTTTAATTACTTTAATTACGGAGGGATGCTTTCTCTCCATCACATGGGGGTCCCAGGTGCTGGAAAGGCTTAGGCATAACACCCTAAGTATGGGACATGCGCAGGGGACTGAGATCCTTCCGGGAGACTCCAGGGTTTTCTGAGCTCATAACTACCCCCACTTACTTGGCGTAGGCTTTCTCCAGCAGCGCGCTCCAGAACTCAGTGCCCTCTTCAGAGTGGAGGAAGAGCAGCCTCCCATTCTTGGTGGGCAGCCTGTCATCAATGACCACCTCCACCCACTCTCCATACTGCCAGAACTGGGGACATGAAAAGACAGCGCCTGTTCATGGGAACAAGCTGATGGGCAGAGTGAGTCTCTTCAGGGGCCTTCGGAAGGACTCCGTGGTTATCTACGCTGATGTCTGGGGCCTTCCACAAACGCCACGCTGCGTTAGAAGAGGAGTCAGGCACACAGAAGATACCAGATAAGGAGGGAACATCTAGTCCAAGTAAGTAAACGTGGCCAGCTTCATGCAGAAGCAGCAGCGTGGTCACTGGGACCCACACCTCCTGATCCTCAGCCCAAGGGTTTTCCTCAAGGCCACGTGGCCTGGAGGTAGATGGGGAAGCAGGTGGATGTGGATATGATTGGATGGATCCATTACAGCGATAGCTCAGTGGCTCTCAGACTGAAGTGTGCCTCAGAGTCATCTGGGTGGACTGGAAAAACATAGGTTACTTGGCCTCACCAGCAAAGTTTCTATTTTGGTCTGCGGTGGGACCAAACCTTTTAACAAGTTCCCGGGTGATGCTGAAGCTGTCGGTATAGGACTACATTGGAGAACTGCTGCTTTAAGTTGGAAGAAGTGTCAGGGGTCATGAGCAAGGCACGATACCTGAAAGTGAAAGATGCCCGCGTAGTTCTTCTGGAAGCTCTGGTCCCTGGGAACCACCCGGTAGAGCAGCTCTTCATTCAAAGTGAGGGAGGCGATGGCCGCCAGCAGCCAGCAGTCACCTGTGCGGCATCATGGGAGACACATGCTGGTCAGGCCAGCCTGCAGGCTCCCATCTTCATCTGACCCTCAGTGTCCCGCTGGGTCCAGAAGCCATGTCACACCACTCCTTTACAAGTCAGGGCAGTGTCTGAAATGGGCATGGAGCCTTAGCTCCTGAGGCCTCCCGGGAGTTGTTTACTCAGATAGGAAATTCTCAGCTCTTCCCTTGCCTCCCCCGCCCCACCCAATCATATCACATCCTCCAGGCACTCAACCCGTGGAGCAGAAAATGGGAAAAAAGCAAAAGAAACAAAAATCAGTCCCCTTTGTCCCTTATTAGCAGCTCTGGTAAGCATTTAGTTGGGGGAAACACTAGAGTGTTTTGGCCACCACAGGATGGCTGGATGTGGGGAAGTCACGTGTGTGCACCCGCATGTGTGTTCCTTGTCCCCAGGGACCGTGGATAATGGAGAGTTGGCTCTGCAGGGTCTGTTTAGAGGGCTGCCCTCTCCTGCCTCAGAGTTTGCCATTCCAACCTTGATACCTCATTGCTTACTGCACTCTTGAGATATTAGCATTACTCATCAGATTTGGGGGCAGAAGAAACAAAAGTCAAGAGAGGTTAAGAACCCTAGGATTTGGTCATGGTCACTGTGGAGATTCAAATACCTGCAGAAGAAAACAGACAAATTATTTCTGTGAGGGTCGGGACCTCCCAGACCATGCCAACGAGGGGAACTTCCTTGGAAGGCATCCCTGTCTGGCTTGACGACAACCTCAAAAGGTCACACATGGATCCTGTTTCAGTTTCCTTGGATGCTCAAGAGAGTATCATGGGATGGTTTGGCTTAAACAATGGGAATTTATTTGCTCATGATTTTGAGGTTAAGAGAAAGCCCAAGTCAAAACATCGTCAAGGTGATGCTTTCTTTCCAAAGACTCTGGGGCTGGCTGCCAGGGGTCCTTGGCCTTGGGCTCTGCTGTCACATGGCAAGGCACATGGCCCGCCTGGCCTCTCCCTTCTCTCCCGGGTTCCGCTGATGTTCAGCTTCTGGCCCCTCCCTCCTGCTTTCTCTTTGTCTGAATTTCATTCCTCTTATGAAAGACTCCAGTAACAGGATTAAGACCCATCCTGAATAAGGTGGGTCACACCTTAAATGAAGTAACCTCATCAAAAGGTCCTTCCTACAGGAGTGAATTAAGTTTTTTTTTTTAAGATTTATTTTTATTTATTTCTGTCCCCTTCCTCTGTGTCCATTCGCTGTGTTTTCTTCTGTGTCCGCTTGCCTTCTTGTCATGCAGCACTGGGAAACTGTGTCACTTTTTTGTTGTTGTTGTTGCATCGGCTTGCTGCATCAGGTCTCTGTGTGTGCAGCGCCACTCATGGGCGGGCTGCACCTTTTTCTCATGTGGGGCAGCTCTCCTTGCGGGATGTACTCCTTGCATATGGGACACCCCTATGCAGGGGGCACCCCTGCGTGGCACGGCACTCCTTGTGTGCAGGCAGCATTGTGCGTGGGCCAGCTCTACATGGGTCAGGAGGCCCTTGGTATCGAACCCTGGACCCTCCATATGGTAGACAGAAGCTCTATCAATTGAGCCACAACCACTTCCCTGGATTAAGTTTAAAAACATGTTTCTCTGGGGTACATAGAGACCCAAACCACCACAGATCCCAAACACCCCTTGCTTACCTTAACACCTACTTTGGATCCATCTTCTGTGAATTGATGTAAACTTTTCTCATATCTATTTATATGCTGATTCTACACCAGCCCCGGAGGTCTCAAAACGCCTAAGTGTGCTCCTCAGTTTGTGAAAGCATATTTCCTCTTGCTGGTTCATAGCTACCTCTTTCCAGCTTCACTGCAAAGCCCTAGCACTAGGAGTCTAGGACGTGGTGAAAAGTCCCTGTTCTTACAATTCATTCAGTTCAAATGGCTCTAAAGTTCTGCCTGTGCTGCTTAGCTTTCATCTCATATGAAAAATCTGAATCTTCTCAGTGTATCTTCAGATGGCAGCCCCTTCAACGTTTTAGACACTCTTCTGAGGAGCTTGTCTAATTCTGTTGTTCTTTTACCACGATGGCCGAAGTTGCATACATATCGCATGGTGTGGACACGCCTTGGTTTTATCAGTCTTGAAAGCAGTAAGTAAACTGTGACCTATTAACCCTCATCTTGGGATCTATTATCACTCAGAACAGCTCTAGCACCAGGTGGTCCCAGATAGCCTTTTGCTCTGTCTGCCCTTTTCTTTCTCAGCACAGAGGCTTATGATTTGGTTCAAAATTAATTCCTTACCCAAACCTTTCCCCAGGCTCTCTCAAACACACACAGGTGTGTGCACATGCACACCCTGCTTCCCACCTCTCTTTTTCCCCGGGCTGCACCTTGCCGACCAACCCTCGTCACAGCACCAGCACTCAAAGGCGACACTGGATCGGGTAGCCAAGGGAGATGGAGGCGGCAAGGACAGTTCTGGGCGATGTTGTTTCCCATCAGAGAAGACCCCGGTGCGCAGTATGTCAACTTCCAAAGAGTGGATAAAAGAACCCTGTTTCCTCCTCCCACCCAGCGCCTCCCAGTCCACTTCCTTCCCGTTAACTCCTGTGACCGTGCCATTCCTCTGCTCAAAAACATTCAACTCTCTCCACTGCCTAAGTACAAAATAAAGATTTCCAGTGGAGGCCCAGGCCCTTCACAGTAAAGCTCTACTCCACCTCTTCAGTCTTTTCACCATTGTACTCCTCACCATGAACCTAATACTCTCCTTAAACTCGGCTATGGACGACACTTTCCCTGGTTTTTTTGACTTCCATGCTTTTGCTCATTTGTTCCCTCCACTTGCAAAGTCCTTGCATCAGCCTCACCTGGTGAATCATACCCCTTCTCCATGAGGCCTCCCCTGATACACCCACCCCCTTTTTCTTTGTGTTTCCTAAAGACCTTGCTGATACTTTTCTTGTGCCTTTATCAAAAGCTGCCTCAGATCGCAGTTATCACCCAGGGTGGACTCAAACGTCCAATCACGCATCAACTCCTTGCTCGGGTTTTTCTTGCTCCTCCTTCTGACCCGCATCACCATCCCCAGACCCTCCCTCCTCAGAGTGCCACAGACTCTCCTGGACCACGTGATCGCACCTGTTTGTCTCTGTCCCCCATTACTCTCTGATCTGCACAGGAAGGATTTGATTCATTCATCTCGGTATCCCCTGCACGTGGTTGACACATAGTAGGGGCTCAGTGAATGTCTGAATAAAAATGAATAAAACATTAAATGGATCAACGAATCTTATTTCGTTCTTCTGCAAATACCCAAGAGCGCCTCGCATATATTCACCCCTGGACCTCACGGGTCTTTGGAGAAGTGGAGTCCAACGGGGATATGCACTTGAACCTGGATGTCCACCTCCACCAACCTCAGGGTCCTTGGCTGTCCGAGGTTCTCAGACAGAGGGGGAGTCAGGGCCCTGGGGAGTGGACAGGCTGACGGCCCTCAACGGTCTCTGATGCAGGTGGCTTCTCAAAGAGATCAGTGCGGCCAAAGGCCCTCATGGCCGGGTGTGGCCCTGGCTCCCCGCAGACACAGACCAGGGTCAGGAGATGCAGGAGGAGCCCAGGGCAGGGGTAACCGTCAGTTCAGGAGCACGCCAGGGACTGAAACACAAGATCGTGACTCCCAGCCTGGGCTACTCCCAGCAGATCTCAGGACTCGGATCCCAGCTCCCAGTCTCAGAACACTTCCCTGTCATTATGATTCAACGCACGGCAACAAAATGTTCCTCAGTGGCCGTCATCACACGAGCCTGCCCAGCTGGAAAAGAGTTTAATTTCCCCTTCATCTACTCACTCCTGACATTTCACAGGATCTACCCATCTCTCGCAGCAAGCACAAAGGGGAGATGTGGGGGGTATGTACACTTTTGGATCCTCTCCAGTTACTATATAAGGTGCAAATGGATTATAATAACGAGGTGTTTTTCTATCAAACATATCCACGTGAGTGTTTTCCCCTCCAAAGGGTCCTCCTGGGAGGCTGGACATTTACTCTGTTGCTCAAAACATTTCAGGAACTTGTCTTTAGGACTTACCTCAAAGACTGTGGCATGTTCATGTGGGAACAAAGACTTGATCTTTGAGCATAATTTTAATTTCCAAAAGCAGCCAGACATTTTGGATTCAAGTTTGGTGAATAAGGAGGGAGGAAGAGTTGGGAAAATACTTCGTTAGACAAGTCCCTCCTCTCCACCCACCACCCAGCTAGGGGAGAACTCTTAAAGCTCATGGGGGTTCTAAGGTATGAGCTTTATGACCGGTGGGGCTGAAGGCAGACTTTTTGATTCCCTGATAAAATGGGATGGCCTTGGCTGGAAGAATCTTTTCTGCCCTTTGCCCTGTGCACCTCGAAAGTCCACATCATGCCTGGAGGTCCAGAATCATCTTGCAGGCCCAAGGCAATGAGCACAAGGTGAAAGGCAGACACTTAGGAGAGTGAAGCAGAAAGACAATGTGACTGTGGGTCTCTGAGGACATTATTGAAAGCTGCATGAGCCCTGAACTACCTACCTCCAGACTTCCTATTACAAAAGAAAAATTAGCCTCCTAGTTGGTTAGGCTGCCATATCTGGGTTTTCTGTTACTGGCAGTCAAATATTTTCCTAACTGATACAATGACTACAGAATGGTTTGTTCGGTTCCATAAATTGGCTCTAAAAAAAATTCCACAAAAGGAGTTAAAAAAAAAAAGAAAAAGTTAGTAATAAGAGCATAGTTGAAATACATACATAACCAAGGAGATTTCCAGCTTTACGTGGGAAACGCAGCCTGACTTCTCCTTGTAGCTTATATTAAAATGTTGGAGGAAAGGGATAAGCTGATAACTGAATTGTTGGGCACAAAGAAAACAGAAACTGATTCCAGAAATTCCTGTCCTCTGGAAATCAAGCCCCCAGATGATAGTGCTTCATATGAGGAATTGACTGAATATGGAACTTGTAAATAAGGATTACAAATTATCCAGGAAAGACTTGTGGAAAGTCTTACTGTCTGATGGCTTGGATCCCTGCTTCTTGCATGCTAAACCAACAAGCTTTTTGAGAGCACTGTAGGAACAAAACCATTGTCATACTGGCCTAAAAGGGACATTGACAGGAGATATGGAAGGGAAAATGGCTTTAAGAGGAACACCACAGAAGCTAAGATATGGAATTAAGATATCTCTTTGGGCCAAGAGAAGAACCCCCCATATGTACAGAGAGGGTGAGTTTGCACTGGCAATTGAAGAGGGTGGATGCTCCAGCCTGCTGTTCAGGGAGAGCTGTGCTGCCTCAGGCTACAGAGAGGATGGAGCATATTCCCCAAGGGTCAGGGGAGGTGTGGCCATCACCTTCATGGAGGGTGAGGTATGGATGAAGGTGGAACCGAGAAAATGGCCATCGGGCAAGCATGTGGAAAGGATGGGTCCCCATAAGGTCCCAGGGAGGAGAAACCATCATCTTGAGAATGACTCTGAGACTTTGAAATCTAATGAAGCATGCCCTGCAGGTTTTGTGATTTGTGTTCCCCTCCCAAATTTTTCTTATGGTAATGCAAACATTTATCCTTTGTGCCTTTGTACACTGGAAGCAGATAAACTGCTTTGTAAGTTTCAGGAGACCAGCCAGACAGGAATTTGCCCCAAGACAAACCGTTTCTTTAAACTGATTGTGATAAGGTTTTGTACTTAGCATTGTTACTGATTTAAAGTTTTTTGGAATATTTTAATATCTTTTTGGAATTCAGAGCATGGAGTGTGACAGTTTGATATTATTTATGAATTCCAAAACAGATATTTGATTATGTTTGCAAACTGGTATCCTCTAAGTGTGATACCCTTTGAGTGTATTGGATTCAGCTGAGATGCCTTTGATTAAATTATGTTAAGATTAAGGATTTGATTTGACCATGTCATTAGGGCATGCAAGGTTGAGTCTCCACCCCTTTGTGGGTAGAAGAAACAGACTCTTACACATAAGTAGACACAGAGAAGACACAGAAAAAGACACAGCAGAGGAGAGAACTTGGTTTTGACGCTAGAGCCCCAGGGAGAGTTGAGCCATTTGCCTGATGGCTTTCAGCTGACCTTGTGAAGAGATCAGAGCAGCTGAGCCTGGAAAGAAATGAGCACTGGGAAGAGAGATGAGCCTTATGCCAGCCTACAGCTGAGATCAAAAGGAGCTGAGGCCACAGAGCCTTAAGAAGAAAGAGGAAGTCTGAACCCTTGCAGACATCACGCACCATCTTGCTCCAACACATGGTAATTGACTTTGGGTGAGATACCAACCTTCAGTTGAACTCATTATGTAGGGCCTGTAACTGCAAGTTTTTACCTCAAATAAATACCCTTTATTAAAGCCAACAGATTTCTGGTACTTTGCATCACACCCCTTTTTTACTGACAAATACATTAAGTTCCCATGGTCAAAACAGGAGACTCCTGCACCACCATTGTGACATTTCTTAAAAAGGATTTATTGAAAAAAGTCAAGTGGATTCTTGGCAGGAGGGAAATGGATAGTTGACAGTTTTGGGTTTAATGAAGATAACTAGGAACAAGAAATCCTATAAAAAAAAAATCAATAAAGCCGAGGAAGTGGGGTCTGAAATTCTGGGAAGCCATCAGGAAGAGACAAATCAGTTACATTAAAAAAAGGCAGAGAAAGAAAATGATCTAAAAAGAATTGCCAAAAGATATGAATAAATCCTTGATGCTATGAAGAAGAAATGACTGCAAAAGTAATGGACCTGCAGGCCCAACTTGAGGAGCAGCAAAAGAATATCAGCAGACTACAACAGGAGGAAAACCCTAGCAATGATAAAATAACAATTAAGGAGCTACAGACACAACTAGCACAGAAGACAACTCTTATCAGTGATTCAAAGTTGAAAGAGCAAGAATTCAGAGAAGAGATTCACAATTTAGAAGACCATTTGAAGAAATATGAGAATGTATATGCAACAACTGTAGGGACACCTTAGAAAGGTGGCAACTTACATCACACTTTGGAGAACCTACCGAGTTTGAGTATTTGTGAAAATTGCTTTTGAGCATATGATGGGTTGTGAAACTAAGACCATGGCAAAGGTTATAGCCACTGTACTCAAGTCCCCTGATGATCAGATTCAGAAGATTTTAGAAAGAGAAGATGCTCGCCTGGTGTCATGGCTTTGATCTTCATCTTGAAGACACGGGAAGGTGATGTTGGGTGAGCCGGCTGCTTGGAAAACTGTCCACAGCCATTATTCTTTGAGAATGAAACTGTTGTTCAGGGGCCCTCATGTAGCTAAAAGACCAAGAAAAATTCGACACTGGCCCCTAGATATATTGCAGACTGCCTTTAAATTAGATTATATTGGTGGAGAAATGGTGACCTTTTTTTTTCTCTCTTTTCTTCAATTTTCTGTTGGGAAGATTTTATGTTGTTTCAAAGATATTTTGAATAACTTAACCTGGTTTATCGACTTTACTAATGTTTCCATCTTCCATTCTTTGTCCGTCTTAAAGAAATGTTTGCCTCTCCTATTTATTTTCAGGGTGATATTTTTAAAAAGACTAGTGCAATACATTTTGAGGTGAAACTTTGTGGACTTTTCTGATAAATTAGAGAATTTAATTGGTTATTTTATCCAGATTGACTTGTTGGATATTTGCTAAAGACTAATTCTTTAAGCCATGACATCTGATAACTTCAAATGGTAGCACCTAATTGTTTATTTAGCTTTTGTACTTATATTTTTCAGAGGAAAAAAATACAACTGTAAATTGTAAACAGCCAAAACAAAACTGTATTGTATGCAGACTGTGACTGTTAGTATCATCATCTTAAAAGAACAGATAAAGTTTATTTACTATATGAAAAAAATAAAATAAACCTTTAGGTTATGTCACTAAAAAATAAATTATAGCTGTTACCTTTTCTCCCCCTTGGGATAATGATGGTACTCCACTGGGGCCACTCATGAACTTTTTTTTAAATATAATTTTTATTTATTTTTAAAGAAGCTTTAGATTACATAAATATTACATAAAAACACTCAGAGTCTTTCTTTTTTTAAGATTTTTAAAAAATTTATTTCTCCCCTCATCTCCCCTGTTGTCTGCTCTGTGTTCATTCACTGTGTGTTCTGTGTCCGCTTGCATAATTGTCACGCGGCACCAGGAAACTGTCACTTTTTTTGTTGCGTCATCTTGCCGCGTTAGCTCTCCATGTATGTGGCGCCACTCCTGGGCAGGTTGCCTTTTTTCACATGGGGTGGCTCTCCTTGTGGGGTGCACTCCATGCATGTGGGGCACCCCGAAGTGGGGGACACCCCTGTGTGGCACAGCACTCCTTGCGCGCAGTAGCTTTGCATGTGGGCCAGCTCACCACACGGGTCAGGAGGCCCTGGGTTTGAACCCTGGACCTCCTATATGGTAGGTAGATGCTCTATCAGTTGAGCCACAACCGCTTCCCTCATGGACTCTTGAGATTGAGCAGAATTTGGACCAAGCAGGGAGCTAGAGTCACTGGACACTGACCTCATGGGAAGTTCTGAGCGCTGTTCTTCCGACTCCTAATTCATGTTATATATATAATGCATGTTTATTAAAATAACTGATTTTCTTCTTTTCTCTCCTGGCTGCTGGTAGTCCCAGGCATTCCTTGGCCTGCGGCAGCATAACTCATCCCTGCCTCCTTCCTCACATGGCATTTTCCCTCTGCGCCTGGGTGACCTCATCTTAGCTCCAATGCTCCTAGTTCCAAATAAGTTCAAAGGCACAGATACCAGGAGTTGGGACTTGGACGTATCTTTTGGGGGGACACAATCCAACTCATAACACCCTACAATTGCCCTGCCCCTACCTCGAGGCTGAAAAATGGCTGGAGCCACCACAATACCCAGATCGTTTAAAGAGGAAGTCCCTTGGGCTCTGGGAGCAGAATAAAAATGCAACATGGAGTACTTAGGCAGATGAGAGGAGGTGGAAAAGAGCACCCCGAGGTCTCCCTCAGCCACCACATGGTGACCGAACCGAGGGCAGGAGGAAAAGGGCAGGTCAGTCCCGTTTCAGAAGCCGTGAGTAGACTGTGTGGACCAGGAACTGAGTGGGAGATACGAGGTGTCGTAGCTGCAGTGCCAGCCAGCGCTGAGTCAGCCAGGGAAGGGCCCTGGAGACGGAGCCAGCAAAAAGATGAGGGCCCCTTCCCACATTTCCCGAGGGGCCTATCAGACTTTCTCATATCCAGGTTCCCTCTTCAGGAACGGGAAGGAAAAAATCTTGCAGAAGAAACCACCGGACAGGCGTACCAGAACGAGGTCTCTTTATCCAGAGGAGATGAGAACCTGAACTAGGCCGAGACTGAAACTGAACTGGTTTACATTTACCTCCCATTCACTGCCGATGGCACTGGAGCTCCTGAGCAAGCTGAGAACAGAGGAGAAAAATAAAGAATGCTGGGCTGATTGCACATCTGGATGCAGTAAGGGATTTTGACCCTTCTGATACACACTTGGTTTTGAAACACCCATCTTCAGTATTCTATCGCGGCTGAGGCATCTGCGCCTGCTCTTCCATACGCGTGTTTCTTACGCCCCGCCGTTACTCTAACTCTGCCCAGCACCGCCTCAACATCCGCCGCCTGCTTCCCTCCCTCACGCGGAGCCGCCTTCCCAAGGCCTCAGCATTTCACTCTTGCCGTTTGACTACATTAAATAGGCAACACACACATACACACACAGACATGCTTTTGACAACTGCTTTGCTGACAAATCCTATCTCTGGCTAGACTGACAGTCCTCACAGCAAACCCAGGGCCTCACACTTTTCACAGAATCCAGCATAAAATGCTAACTGAATGAAATCACTTTCCCACGATCTTGTCAGAACTTATTTGAAAAGTTCATACCTTGATTACCAACTAGGGCTTATGATTTAGCTCATTCTGCAGTTGATATCTCAAATAAGGAGAGGTAAAATGACACATATTAATGCTTTATAAGAGTAGAACCAGATTTAGAATGTTGAGCTATTTGGTTAATGGGGCTCCTTATAAAGCTCCTTAATAAAGAATATGTCTAGCTAGCACAGGGTTTTTGAACCTCAGAACTATTGACATTTGGGCCAGATAACTCTTGCTGTGGGGCTGGCCTGGGTGCTGGAGGTTTACCAGAATCCTGGGCCTGCCCTCTAGTGCTGCCCACTATGACAGCCCAAAGTGTCTCCAGAGACGGGTCAAACCCGGCCCGGTGAGTGCTGCTGAGTCAGAACACCCGGTTAGAACCAGCTTTACCCTGGTAAAACCAGGGGTTGAGAAAAGGCTTCCTGCCCCCGAGGGAGGTTGGACCAAATGGACTCCCATGAGCCTCCATTTCTGGACAGTGGCTTAGCATTATAAATGTCATTGATCCTGATGACGATGATAGCTCTAGCCTGTCACTACTGGAGTTTTCTGGGACCCACTTTTTGCTTCCCCCTTCTTTATCTGACTAAAGGAAATTATAACATCCAGAGGAAGCCTCTGACCTGCTCCTCAAGGCTGCCACCCATAGCAGGAAGTACACTCTTTTCTCACCCCAGCTCCCAGCACTGGCCGCTCTGAACACCCCTGATAGAACATGACCAGATTCAGGCCTGCCTAGATTTTGGAGGTGACCTATTGACCTCTGAGGCCCTTCGAGCCATATAATCACGCCATTCGTGATTCCCTCCAAATCTTCCAGATGTCAACCTGCATCCCCTGCAAGCAGAGATAAAGCAAGGCATTTCTGAACCTGGGAGATGTAGGGTGGAATGGTGCCCACCCTGCACCCTGCCCTTCTCCGTGACCACCCAACGGCCCCATAGACACACCTCTGCCCCCTCCTGCAGTGCAGCCCTGGAGCACAGGGGCCTGGAGCCCTGGTGACACCTGGAGCTAGCTCTGCCACGGGCTTCTGCTCTCCTCGGGTCACTGGGGTCTTGCTCCTCCGAGCCCCGTCCCCAGCAGAGAGCAAGCAGCACCTGTGACACCCGGCCTGGAGGGCGGGCCGCGTCCCAGAGCAAATGAATCACCTGGGCCCCCACCCCTTCATCCTGAGTGGACACCTGCGGTTAAATTCCTGTCCTCTTAGAATCCTTTAGGAAATCTCCCCCATCGCATACCACCTTCTCTCAAAAAACACACCCTGGGAGGTTCTTTCCCTGCAGGATTAGGAAATTGCTCCTTACATCACCAGCACACACCAGCACTCACCAAGCATTGCCAGGTGCAGGACAGTTCGTTGGACACTGGGACAAGGGATGCAGGAGACACCGTTCTGCCCTCGAGGAGCCGGCGAGCTTGGAAGAGGCAGCACAGGTTTGGGGGCAGATGACCTGTGTGCAAATCCTCAGGTTCCCAACTGTCTGCTGAGTGACCGTCAGCAATTCCATAATTCCATAACTTCTCCGATCCTCAATTTTCTAATCTGTAAACTGGCTTTGTACCTCACAGTCTCTTGTACAGGATCATTTGCTACTAAACAAGAAGGACTTATTTTTAAACGGGAAAGTTTGGGGGGGAATATATATATGGGCGTATATATACACACATATAGGGGAGATAGGATATCAAGATGGAAAAGCATAAAAGATTTAAAAATACACTTGGGTGCATTGTCACAGCAGGCATAATATTTTTAGAGTACTTCTTGATCCTTGTTTCCCTAGAGGTAAGCCGGCTTACCTTTCTCCACACTCCACTTGCCAATACAGCTTCAGAGAAGAGAGAGAAAGGAAGGAGGTTGGTGTGTGCTTGCGAACCCCAGAGCAGGAAGGAGGCGCCTTGTATGAGTCGAGCTGTGCACAGGGGATGGAGGGCTCTTGGCTGGCTCCCCCCCCGGCCCTCTGAGAGAAAGCGACTGGTAAGAGCAGCCTTATGCCAACAGGGGGCATCCTGAGCAGAGTTAAGGAGGTGGTGAGGTATGGCTGGACAGAGATGCCTAGCTGGCTCTCCAGAAACCCCCTTGTTTGCCCTGTGGCCTCAACAAAATTGGTAAAAAGCCACCAGGATCAGGGAGTGGATGTAGCGCAAGTGGTTGAGCACCTGCTTCCCATGTACAAGGTCCCAGGTTTGACCCCCAGTACCTCCTAAAAACAAAACAAATTGGGAAGCAGACGTAGCTCAGTGGTTGAGCACCTGCTTCCCATATACAAGGTCCTGAGTTCAATCCCTGGTACCTCCTAAAAAAATAAAGAAGTCACCAGGATGCTGTCAGCAGACCTTAGAAAGCCCAGGGTGGGGACCAAGCCGACCACACCTCAGCAGACACACACAGCCAACATACACGCCAGGACCTTCGTGGCCGGGCCTGCCAGCCCATCCCCGCCCGAAGCACCCTGCGCCATCTTGGAAAGGGGAGGGGGAGGGAAGGACCTGCAAGAGCAGGGTGCTGTCCAAAGGGAACGGAGCTGGGCCTCAGGGGACTGTTCAGAGTATTGATCACAGGGTTTCTTAGCAAGGGGTCCGTCGACGAGAATCGAAATTCAAGAAAACATCGTTCTTGTGGGGACGTGACGGTGCAGGTGTGACAGATTCATTAAATAACACGCAGGCTAGTGTGGACTCAGGAAGGGGTCCGTGGTTCACCTGACTGCCAAAGGGGTCCATGGAACAAAAAGGTGAAGAACCCCCGGATTAGACAAAGCTTTAAACTGAACTGGACTAAATTTAGTTCCCCACTTCCATAGCCAGGCGCTTGAGGAAGATCAAAGCCATTGTTGAAAGGGAAAAGGCACATTTCCTTTGCACAATCAGGCTGTAAGTAGTAGTTTCTGATGTCAGAAATGTGCTAAGTGCCAAATCCAGAGACTGCTAGAGGAGCTCGCCGGGGAGGAGCTTTGAAAGTCTCCCACACAAAAAAAGACAAAAAACGTTTTAAAACAGAAAAAATTTTACTCCCCCAGTGGGCAACGACTTCCGTGCTGACAAAAGACAATTCCATGTGGTCTTCCCAGGGCAAAACAGGACCTTGAGTGGCCTCTGGGACATCAGGTGGGGGTTCTGCCGGCGCCTGATGCTCTGCGAAGGTGGTCTCCTCACCCTCCCTCACTTGACAACACTGAGCCAAGGAAAGGCCTCAGGGGGCACAGCGCACGCACAGGAGCCCACCCAAGCCCCCGCACCGCCAGCTCGCCTGAATCTGCCCCCTCCACCACCCACCTGCTCGGGCAGATTTCAAGCCCCAGGCCCTGTTCCTTCTTTGAGCTCGTAAATGTACGGGAGATTAATGGACCTTGCACGTCTGGGAACTGCCCACAATAAATCCTGCTAAATTCTGAAGTAGGTTAATCCAATGGAACAGGGTGAGTTCCTACAAAACGGGGGGAAATGTTCCTTCTGGGCTCAGCCCTTCACCCCCAAGAGAGTTCCTGTGAAATCATACCACAGGAGCCAAGCCTTGCTAGTGTGCTGCCCAGGGGCTTAAGTCCCTTTCTAGAGTTAACTCTTTGCATCAGCGAAAGCAAGTATCTAATTCCCATTTTTCTGACAAGGAAAGCTGAGGCTCTGAGCCGTTAAATGATTTTCCAAGTCAGACAACCAGTGACCGAGCAGGACGAGCCCAGCAAGCTTACAGCCTGTCCTTTCCCACACTCTGCACGGCCTCTCAGAGCTGACACAGGCAGCATTATCACCACTTGAAATATAAGGCCTAGTCCTTTGGGCAAGAGGAACAAGGAATTTCTGGAACTGTCCTGCTTTCCCTCAAATCACGCATAGCTTTTCCGCCTTCCCTCAGCCTACTTTCTGCTTGCCCTCGGCGCCCCAGCCAGCACGTGGTTCACCGTCCCCCTAACGCATGTGACAGCATCTACCTACACTGCAATAATACAAAATAGTTGCGGCTTCCTGGGGTTGTTAGGAAGATAAAAGTGAGATCGTACGTGTTAAGTGCGGAGCTTAGTGCCTGCCACATAGTAAACCCTCACTTTACTTCCTTACTCTCAGCTCTCGTCACCCTACACTATTAACCCAAAACACAGGGGAGCCCAAACAAGCAAACATTTGAGAGTCTACCACCTTTAAGAAAACAGAACTGAAGCTTATGCCCGGAAGCTGGAGGTGTTCACTCCTGGAAGCAGTACTCGCCGTCCTGCCTACAACCACCTGCCTCTCGCCCAGACTTTACTCTCTCAGGCAGCAGCACCGTTAGTTTTAAGTTTCTCAAGCAAGAAACCTGGGAGTTATTTTGATTCCTTTTTCCCTTGCTCACCCTATATCCGATTGCTTCCCAAATCCTTCTCATTTTATTTCTAAATAACTCTCAAATACCTCTTCTCTAACAGCTTACCGTTGCCTTCTCCCCCCTTGGGGCTATAAGGGACCCTCTTCCTCCAAATATTCATTGTCCAGAAACTGCAACTAAGGAGGGCGCAGAAAGAAGTAAACTGTTACAACATGAAAATACCTGTGTTTGCAGTCAAATGGTCCTCACCACTAAACTCTACCCCTACCAAGCATGCCAGTCGCACATGCGCACACAATGCGAAGTGACACTATTTTGCTAAACACGCAGGATTTCATGAAGCTGATGAAAGTGATACTGAACAGCTACTTCCCAGCCATTGACAAAGGCGAGCCTGGCGCAGTTAAAGCAGTTACAGTAGAGGAAGAGAAAGCTAACCGGGATGGCGGCAAGAGTGGCACTTCAAAAGAGAGCAGTGCGAGCATCAAAGGAGTGAGAGAGCCCTCGGGAAAGCTGATGAAGTCTTTGAAGGTTTTCACGATTCTGTTTCGAAAGTCAAACAGAAGTGGAGGGTACTGCATCCTGCTGTCCTGTAATGTTTTCAGTAAACGCACACACCTCAAAAAGTCAACAATGGATTCATTACTGGTTCCAAGATTTAGCTCAAAGCTGCATTCTTCCATAAATATTGTGAAACCTTGAAATGTTCAAAATTTTTCTTTAGTTTTTCAAAGTAATACACTAAAACCTTTTTAAAGAACTGTTTCCTAACAAGAGTGGACCTCCATTTTACTTTTGGCAGCCTTCTTCTTATACCAGTTATTTTCAAAGGATGAGAGTTTCTTGGGTTGTAATTGTCTCTTGCCTGGTATTTCCATTCTCCACATCATGGAGCACCACGGCTTAAAATCTTCCATGATTTCCCACTACCCCTAGGAATAAAGTCCAAAATTCTTAAAACAGCATCAAGACCCTGCACGATCCGACCACGGCCACCTCTCCACCCTCACCTTTGGCACTCCCCCGTCCCCCAAAGCAGGTGGCCCCAACGCCCCGCTCTTTTAGATGGAAGAGTTGCTCCTCTTTTTTCCTCTGCCTAGAAGGCATTTCCCTTTCCTCCTTACCAGTCGAGGAGAAGCAGCGTCTGCTTTCTCTCATGTTTCCCAAAGTCTGCAATGCTTGGCAAAAGAAGACACTTAATGAACACCTGTTGGATGAATGAGTTCCTCCTGATTCTGTCCCTTCACTCTTACAAGCTTCCCACCACCAACCCTAGCTGCTCCACCACCATCCAATGCCACGAACCCCACCTCCCGGTGTATTTGTAAATTAAGAATTTAGCACGCCTTAATGGGAACAGCCTTCTCGTTTGTTTGCATTACAGCAAGGTACCATTGTTCTAGAAGCAAGATCCCAGAGTACATCGGTCCTGGCATCACAGATGTCCAGAAGCTCTGGAGCGCCCAGATGCCGTGTCCCCAGCAGGGTGCAGGCTCACCCTGGGGGAGCATCACCACTAGAGTCTCAAAGATTCACCCCAAACCTTCTTGGTACTTTTCTGAGCCATGGCAGTGTGACTCATTTATAGGCAACTATAATTTTTATATCCTCAAAATAACTCCTTTCAGCTGGACTACAAATAATGAGGCTCACTACACAATCCGCTCCTGGGCCCCCCCAGGTTGGCTTGCCTCTCCACTCCCTGGTTCCCATGGCGACACCGAAGGCGCCTCTCAGGCGTGCCAGCAGAGTGGGCAGCTCGGCATGGAGGGAGGCTACGCCTCAGCTCCACGTTTGGCTGAGTGCAATGCCAGGCCAGGAGGCCTTCAGCTTCCAGGAACTACAGAGCACCCCAGAGAGTTAATGTACCTCAGAAAAAGGCTGAAGAGAAGGGAAGAGGGGAAAGGTCAGGGGTCGGCCTCGAATCAGAGGCCGTCTTGCTTTCCCTTCTAAGCTATCAGTGGGGAAGGAAAGAGAAAGAAATCTCTTCACGGCCGAGAGAACTCATTCAGATTATGTCAGAGTTTCCTCTGGCTGCTCATGAAGACTGCCAGGCCAATTCTCATCTAATTTCTGCTATTGTTGAAGGAATAAAGCTCAATGGTGTGAAACTGCTTCTGAACTTCCTGCCTTTTCTCCCCCCAGTTTAAATCAGACCTTTAATGCTATTTAAAGAAGGGAAAATTTCTTAGTAGATTATAAAAATGGCATTGTTTCACCCAAGGGGGAAAAATCACTAAGTAAATATGTTTGGTGCTTAATGTAAATACCAGAGTTTTGAGGGAAAGCAGCTCCCTTACAGAGTTTAATTATAATGTCCTTTTGACTGAAAAGTGAGGCAAAATGCTGGAACCCAGGTCCACTGAAGAAAGAAATAAAGATGAGCTTGAAGAGTCAGTAGTTAGCTCCAGTCCCAGCTGAAAACCCCGTCATGAAGTAACAAGTGGTACGTCGCTGTTTGTGCCAGCCGCTGCCTGGGACAATTTGCTAAAATTACCCCCTTCCAAAACTGGCGGCAGCTTGTTCGGTGTTCCCAGATTATTGGTAGGGTCCCGAGGTCTCCAAATATAGGAGAGGGCCCTTAGAGGGGATCCAGGCCTAAGCCCAGGGCAATGGAGCATCTGCATGGTAAGGTAAGGCTGGCCCTTCCACCTCCAGAATGCCAGGAAGACAAGGGGCATTCAGGCGAGTCCACTCCCAAGAGCCCGGGTGGGGGCTAGGGACAGGAAACCAGGGTTCCTTAGGCTGGGGAAATAATGTGTGTGGTACCTAAGAGCAAAGAAGCAAAAGAGACAGGGAGGGGAAGCGGATGTGGCTCAACTGATAGAGCATCCACCTACCACATGCGAGGTCCAGGGTTCAAACCCAGTGTGGAGCTGGCCCATGGGCAGTGCTGATGCATGCAACGAGTGCCAGCCATGCACGGATGTCCCCACACAGGGGAGCCCCACAGACAAGGAGTGCGTCCTGCAAGGAGAGCCGCCCCACACGAAAAAAGCACAGCCTGCCCAAGAGTGGCACCACACACAAAGAGCTGACACAGCAAGATGATGCAACAAAAAGAGATGCGGTTTCCCGGTGCCGCCGACAAGAATGCAAGTGGACAAAGAGGAACGCACAGCGAATGGGCACAGAGAGCAGACAACGGGGAGAGTGGGGGAGATATATAAAATAAATCTTTAAAAAAAGAGACAGGGAGGAAGCAAAGCTCTCAGGGGTCGTGGTGGAGGGGACCCTGCCACGATGGTGAGTGGGGCAACTGCAGGGAGAGCAAATTTAAGCAGAAACCAATGCAGATGTGCCTGGGGCTCATCTACAAAAACACCCAGCATGTCTCCAAAGCCAAAAGTGAGGACAATCGGCAGGGCTGAAGTCCCCTGGCATGTCAGAGAGTTCCCGGGGCCGGGGACAGGGCTCAGCCCAGCAGGGCCCGGCGTAGACGAACAGCGACGAGCCATCACAACTGACTTGCCAGTCGGTTTTGTTCAGCTTGTACAACGCTGACCTGCATAGTGATTTAAATTATATATATATGATGTGAGAAGTTTCACATAAAAATAGATTTCAAGCTTCTCTTAAAAACTGCAAAATCTGGCCAAAGTTCCTATACACGTTCAGGCTATAAATATTTATTGAGTATTTACACTGTGTGTCAAGTACTATTCTAGGCCATAAGGATACAACAGTGGGAAAAAAAAGTACAAAAAAAAAACCCTGACTCTTATGGCGTTTAATGGGAAAGACAAACAATAAGGAAATATATGTGCCAGAAAGTGGTAAACACCATAAAGAAACCTGAGGTAGGGTAAAGGGTGAGAAAGGAAGTCGGGTCAAGCTATTTTACTGTAAGACAGTGAGGGTAAGTCACCTTGATCCAGCTTCCCACTCACACAGGCCATGCTCTTTCGTTTGCCACAGTCCCCACCACTCTCTACAGAACACCCCTGGCCAATTTCCCTCATTTATGCAGCTTCTTTAAGCATTTGAGTTGTGGACCCCTGGAGTTAATCTCTCCAACTCCAGCTACCAGGGGAGAAGGCAGGTGCTGGGCCCAAGGGGACGAAGAGAACAAATTAGATGAATGGGCTTTGAGGAGATGAGGCGAGGCCGGGCCCAGGAGAGAGGCCGACAGCCCGATCCCGCGTCTAAAGGGGAGAACCCTGGCTCTGGAGAGTGATGGAGAAATAGGCCTTGGACCTGAACAGGTATGTGGAGAGATTCCAAGGTGCACGGGGTGTCCCCAGGTCTGTAGCCCTCTACAAAGCTGAAGGCCAGAGGGTCTGGGGGGGAGTGCCAGAGGCCGGAGTCGAGGGCCGGGACCAAGGCTGGGTCATGAGGTCGGGGCGCAAACCCCTGGGCCTCGCCGCCACCTGTGGGACTTCCAGAGGGGCCCTGGAGTGAGAAGGGACACCAAGGTGCAAATGGAGCGGGTCCCAGCCCCAGGCAGCAGGCACGGGTAGTGGGCTGAGCGGCCTCATGCAATTCCTGAAAACCCAAATGCAGTTCTCAGGAGGTGCCGGCAGGAGAAGAGGCAGCCTCGCACAGGGTGCCCCAGCCGGGTTCCGTGCTGGCGAAGGTCGTGCGGCCCAGGGTCAGCGAGAGCAAGCAAGGTGGGGCAGGAGGGCAGTGGGAGTGGCTGGGGCCAGGGGAAGCCCTGGGAGGGAGGGGCGTCAGACACTGGGCGCCAGGAGCCCTGCGTGCTTCAGCTCCCAGGTCAGCACGCCTCCCAGGACGGGGAGCACCTGTGCCTGCTCCCCGACGAGGGGCTGCGTCTGCCTGGCCCCAGCCCTTCTGGGAGGGGAAGGGGGCCCATGCGTCTGTCCCTTGAATTGGGAGTCCGCTGGCAGAAGAACCGAGGCCGGGCCTCCGGGCCACAGCCCAGGGCCCGACGGTGCTGCTTGGGACCTAGAGGCCTGCCCCAGCCGGCCCGTCAGCCCCCTGCCCAGCCAGCCTGCCTCCACCTCAGCGGGGGCCCAGGAGTCGGCACATGCAGGCCCCCCTTAGCCCGGGACCCGGACGCTCCTCCCCGGGGGTAGATGAACCGCACAGGCCGCAGCCAGCGCGGGGTCTCGGTTACGCCCCTGCTCTGCCGCCAGTTGAACGTGACGGCCAAGCGAGGGGCGGCGGGGTCCTAACACAGAGAGGGGCAGGGACCCAAGAACCAGGCACCCAGTCTTGGGTGGAGAGATCGTCTCTGAGCCCTGGGCTGGGGTCTCCGAAGGGGGAGCAAAAGCCTGGTGGCAGTGGGTGGAGCAGCCTCTCGGTGTGGCCCGAGCTCCTTGGTCCTGGGGGTCCATGGCGTGTGTTAAAACCACTCGTACTACGCACGCGTGACAGAGGTATTCCAGCAGCCGAGCAGGCATCAGCCGCCCCCGGGACTCGGTTTTCAGACCAAACCTCAGGCCGCTCCTCCAAGGTGGCGCCCGAGGGGTGCCCCCTGGCGTGGACCACCAGCACCCCCCAATTAAGGTTCAACAGCCTCCGGGGTAAGGGGGCACCTCCCTGGGGTCTCAGGTTGCCTGTACTTTTGCTCTTCTTAGTCAGGACTCCTCAGAGTTGGTCACACTGGAGAGCGCTGACAAGGCTCCCTTGCCGAAAAAGAGAGCCCTCCCCCGCCAGAGCAAGGCTGACGCGCCTGAAGCGCAGGCTCCTTGACCTTCGCTGTGTGTGGGCCCTTCAGCAGGATGCTGAAGCCTAGGACCCGCTCTCAGCATAATGTTTCTCAGTGCAGAAAATGAAAAAGAGAATTAGAAAGGGAGCCGTATTAAACCATTATCAAAATGCATTTTTAGAAATTGTAATATTGTGCTTCTTTATTAATGTCCTGCATAAAAGATTTAGAAAGGAGCTTCATAAACAGCATGATTTTGAAGTAGTGATAGAAATGGTATTTTAAGGTGTTTGCAACCACTGTACTATGATATGAAAGCAATTTGTGATTTCTACTTACCGTGCTTCATTGCCTGCATTCATAATAGAGGGAAATGATACATTTCAGTTAGGGGTTAGTGAAACTAAAGCTGCAACAGAATGAGTGCTTTCACATTCTCTAAATAGTAGTCAGGATGCAGATCCTCTGTCACCCGTTAGCTCTAGCTCATATTAAAGTGTAAATGGCTGCCCCAGGCCCTTTCCACAGGGTCCTCAGGACAGTGGTGATGGTGAGACCAAACGGGAGGGCACGGAGCACAGCAACCGGGAAAGGGGGGAAAGGGGGGCAAGGGGGGAGCGGGGACCCCGCAGACAGGAAAAGGCCCGTCAGCCAAAGCACCCCCCCCCCAATGGCGGGCCGAACAGAACAGCCCCGTGCAGTTTTCCGTCTCCTGGAGGTCTGACCCTGCCCTCCCAGAGTCAGCGAGCAGCCTTGGGCCTCAGCTCTCGGGCTTCCCCTGATCGCTCATTAACGGTAGCATTCTGTCCTAGTAAATTGATTCCCTTCGCCCAGCCTCGGAGGAGGCTACAGATCAAAAGGTGTCTAGAAAAGTCCTCTGAAGGACGCTGACAGCCCCCGCCTGCTGGCCCGCACTGGGGGGCGCCGGCTCAGAGGAAAATCAATGTGAGGGGCGCATAAATGCAGGAGAAATGAATGTAGAGCACTGCCGTTTGTTCTCTGTTTGTCTTTAGAGACTGGGGAAACAGCCCAGTAATTCCCTTTTCACATCAGGAATACAGAATATAACGCTCTATTCAACAAATCCAACAAAAAGATGAAAAAGACATGGACTCCACAGAGGTGGGTTGAAACCTCAGGTCGGTAGAGAAAGGGAGGTGGAAGAGACAAGCCAGCACATACACAGAGGATGAGGCTGAGAGTGAGACCCAGAAGGCAGGGGAGAGAGAGGGCAGCCCAACACTTACCAAGCCTGCGAGCACAGCTCATCTCACGTGCTACTCCTGTCACTTATGGAAAATAAACCATAAATAAAATAAGAAAATAAATTTTAGGTTAAAATTTGGGGTAAACATAATGGGCCAGAATTTCTGTTTGGGGTGACGGAAACGTTTTACCAAGGGACTGTGGTGCTGGTGGCGCAACACTGGGAAGGTAACACCCTTGAGTTGTCTACCTGAAAGCAGGTAAAAGGAGAAAGTGTATTTGTTATCACAATAGATTGTTTAAAAGAAATGGATAAACATTGTAACACTTGTTATTTACAATGCCTCCTAATTTCTGTCTAAATTCTGGAAGTCTCCTTTCTTCATCTATTAAAGAAGAAAGTCTCCTGCTCCCTGTTCCTGAAAACAGTGAGTGTCGTATTTCATTTTCCAGAGACCAAGGTCATCTATTGTTTTAAAGCATCTGAAGGTATTTTAAGTCCTGTTGCATTTTCACAACCATAGGCACAAATGATACAACTTCTCAGCGTTTCCCTGCCTGTGGAGGAAACCAGGCTGGGCCTGAATGGCACCTACGCGGCAGGGAGAGGGGGCAGCCCCGCCAAACCCGTGAGAGCCGGGCCAGGCACTGAGGGGCCTCGGAGCAGAGACTCCCTGGGGCCACGGGATCCAGCCAGCAATCAGACGTGGCTCTCTGTGTGCTCCTGTCTGTCACCCAGGGCACCACCAGGGGCTTGGGCCAGTTCTGTCCATGGTGTGTCTGTTGCTAGGGGCAGCAAGCACCTTCAAGCACCTTCAAGTTCCCACCCCGCAAGGTCAGCAAGCCAGCAACGGACAAGGGGGTAGACTGGCTTATGTGAAACTTTGAAATCCACTGAGAATAAAGACACATAGACAGGAAAGCGGACTTGGCCCAATGGACAGGGCATCCGCCTACCACATGGGAGGTCCGTGGTTCAAACCCCGGGCCTCCTTGACCCGTGTGGAGCTGGCCCATGCGCAGTGCTGATGTGCACAAGGAGTGCCGTGCCACACAGGGGTGTCCCCCGCGTAGGGGAGCCCCACGCGCAAGGAGTGCGCCCCGCAAGGAGAGCCGCCCAGCATGAAATAAAGTGCAGCCTGCCCAGGAATGGCGCCGCACACATGGAGAGCTGACACAGCAAGATTATACAACAAAAAGAGACACAGATTCCCGGTGCTGCTGACAAGAATACAAGCAGTCACAGAAGAACACTCAGTGAATGGACACAGAGAGCAGACACCTCGGAAGGGGGACGGGGGAGCGGGGGGGAAAAGGGGAGAGAAATAAATTTTTTTAACATCTTTAAAAAAAAAAAAAAGACACATAGACAATTCCAGGACGGGACTACTTTTATGCTCAGTGCCTAATTGACAACAGTGGTACAGAGCAAGGCAGAGAGGAAAACACAACGTAGTCTCGGGTTGAGACCACAGCTGATTTCAGGTGATTTCCGAATGCCACAGGCAGGGGCTCAGGCCGAAAGGCCCACAAGCACTCAGAGCCCTGCCCTGCACCAGGCCCGTGGCACATGGAGATGCAGAAGCCCAGGGAGCAGCCGGGACTCCCAGGGTCATTAATGCCCTTTTCCGCCCTCGTGGTGCCAATTTCCCGATGACAAGGAGAAGTGTCAACTCTCTACTCGCTGCAGCAGCCTTGCACACTGGGTTTGATTATTCCCCCACTTTAGAGGTGTGAAAACTAAGGTGCCGAGTCCACAGGCAGGCCGAGAACACCCAGGTCTACTTGTATGTGCTCTTTCCATGCCAACATTCTGGGTTAGACACTGCTGAGATCCCAGAAAGAGGATTCTTGGTATTCCAGTAATTACATTCTATAAAGTTGCCGCAAACACTAAAGTAGCAAATACTGAACCACTGCTCATAGAGGAAATACAGGCTTAAGTTCCAGTGAGCCTCTGGCCACATTTTCATCAACAGATCAGTACACAGCCTTGTATTATGTGTGTTCCTGTTTAAAGACAACTGACAATACACGGGAGGGGTTGGGCTCTTTTTCTTTAGATTTTATTTCTTTCTCCCCTACCGTCATTGTTTTGCGCTCACCATCTGCTCTCTGTCCATTCGCTGTGTGCTCTTCTGTGTCTGCTTGTCTTCTCTTTAGGCGGCTCTGGGAACCGATCCTGGGACCTTCCAGAGTGGGAGAGAGGTGCTCAATCTCTTGCGCCACCTCAGCTCCCTGGTCTGCTGCGTCTCTTATCGTCTCTCCTCTGCATCTCTTTTTGTTGCACCATCTTGCTGCACTAGGTCTCCACTCCAGCCAGCTCACTGCCCGGGTCAGCTTACCCTCACCAGGAGGCCCCAGGAATCGAACCCTGGACTTCCTATATGGTAGACAGGAGTCCAAACATTTGAGCCACATCCATTTCCCAATATCCGTTTTTGACTCATTAACATTGAACTCACGGCCAGCGGCACTATAACTCGTGCCTGAAGAAAGCTCATCAAGCACATGAATTTTCTCTGCAAGGCACTTCACAGCCTCCTTGTACTTAAGGACCACCAGACAGCACTTCAGCACTATGCTCGGGGGTCATTTTAAACAGTGAAATCACACACACACAAAAGCACACAAATCTTAAAAACATACCATGAGAAGGACACTTGTTTACAGAAAGAGAGCTGAAACAAGAAGACAGAGCGTCCTTGTGTGACCTCATCTAGGAACGTGCATATGGGGCGACTCAAATTGTTCACTGCTTTGCACTGTCAGCGGATGACCAGGAAAGTGCTGCAAGTATTGACTTTGGGGTTACAAATAAATTTTAGCAAGTAGGTGAATTCAACAATACGAAATCTGTGAATAATGAAAAATCAGCTAAAGTTAGGAGCAGGGGAAAGGCCAGAGCCGCTGAGACAGAGTGGGGAAGGCGCAGCCAGGCTGGGCCAGCCCCGGAAATGATGGCCCCTTCCTTTACATGTTGGGCTGTATTTATTATTCTGTCTGCCCCCGCGCGCAGGAGACTGTCCCCTGTGGTTGCGGGGGGAGGCCGCCACAAACCCACGGCTCAGGACGGGCCCACACGGTGCACCCACGTGGCCCACCCACATGGCCCACCCACATGGCCTCAGGACGGGCCCACACACACGGTACACCCACATGGCCCACGCACACAGCCCACCCACACAGAGTACCCACACGGTATAACCACACGGCGCACCCACATGGCCTCACCCCTCTGGCTGCAGCAACTAGCTCGGGGGTGAGCAAGGAACCAGAGTCCTCTTGTGATATTTGTACATCAAAGCTGGTGTGCGATGCTGGGGATGAAGGCTGGAACCACAAGTGGTTATACTTCCTAACATAGGAAGCCTGTCTGGGATGGAAAAGGACGCCAACCCACAGCAACCGGCAGAGATGAGCCAACAGGAGGCCCCGGCAGCAGTTAGCTCCCTGGACCAGGCTTCCCGGAGGCCAACACTGATCCTCTCTTTTCAAGGACTAAGTAGATAAGCCAATAGATTGCCCCCTTTTTCCCTTAAGCTAGTTGGGTTGGAGTCCTGGTTGATGCAGAGGTGTGACTCCCTTTGTGGAGCACACAAAACCAAAAATGGGTGCTTCGGTGTAGGGTAAGCTCCATTTCAGCGGCCACAGAGGGCTCAGGCCGGGGTGGGGGGTGAGCATGTGCCACAGTACAGGAGAGACAGATTGTGCGGGACCAAGTAGAGGGCCAGCTAGGCTTCTGCAGTTCCCTACCCACTCCCTAAAATGTACTTATCACCCCCAAATCAATACTCACAGCACTTTTGCAGTCATTCATGGACACGTACAGAGCAGTAAAAAATTCAAGTTTCCAACTAGCACACACGTTCCCAGCTGAGGTCAAACAGAAGGTGCACACTTACCTCTTAGGCACCACAACATGAGGTGTCCCTGAGTTTCCTCACCCTGTAGTAGGAAACTGAGCGTGTGTGGTCCTGGCTGGACCTGGTGAGTAAAGGCTCCCCAAGAAGATGGGGTACAGAAAGGCTGGGAATGCAAGGGGCATGATCTCTGGGGAGCTCCCCTCCTTGCTCTGCCTGGATGAATGAAGCCTGGCCTGGGGACACGGGGAGGGCTTTTGTTTGGGGGCAGTTTCATTGAAAGATACCCCATTTAAATACTTGTGTAGACGCCAAACCATACTTGCCTCCCACAGAAACTGACCTACCCAAGGAGTAAGAATTGTTTAGAGCCACTGGGTCCTTAGCACACAGGTTCCCCAGTCTTTATTTTCCAATAATTTTGTCTCCAAAGAAAGCCAATAGGACTGCACATGAGCATAGATTCCAACGGGAGCCAAGAGGCTCACAGTTGGCTTAGTAAGGCCGCACAGCTAATAGGATGCAAGGACAAGGATACTCAGGGCAACGTTTCCTATAAGAGCAAAAGAGTGAAAATAATGTGTGTTCATCTACAGAAGACTGGGTAAGTCAACTGTGGCACAGCCACACGGTGGACTGCAGGACTCTCCAGTGGCTAAAAAAGGATGGCATTGCTGGGGGGCAGGGACACAGGGCGGACAGGAAACATAAAATGGTGCAGCTGTTTTGGAAAACAGTTTGCAGTATCTCAAAAAGTTATACACAGAGGACAGCGAATGTAGCTCAAATGGTTGAGTCCCTGCTTTCCACGTATGAGGTCCTGGGATTGATCCCCAGTACCTCCTGAAGCAAACAACCACAGAAACGCCAACTCACATTGGGGAGCTGATGGAGCTCGGTGGTTGAGCACCTGCTTCCTGCGTACAAGGTCCTGGGCTCAATTTCCGGGACCTCCTAAAAAAAAAAAGTTAAACATAGAACTACCACATGACCCAGCAATCCCACTCCTAGGTCTCAAAGAATTGAAAGCAGGGGCTTCAACAGATATTTGTACACCAAAGTTCACAGAAGAACTTCGGGAAATGGGCCCAGTGTTCCTTTGGCAGATGAATGGCTAGAACAACTGTGGTCTACCCATACAATGGAATACTGTTCAGCCATAAAAAGGAATGGCGCTATGGCACATGCTTCAACACGGATGAACTTGGATGAGCTTGTGTTAGTGGATGGTTCAGCCTATGAGAAACAGCTGTGATAAATTCAGAGAGCCACAAAGTAGGTTGGAGGCTGCCTTGGGGCTGGGGTAATGGGAAGTTACTACTTAGAGGGCATAGAGTTAACTGTGTGGGGCAATGAAAACGTTTTGGAAATGGATGAAGATGGTTGTACAATGCTGTGAATGGAATTAATGCCACTGAACAGTACATTTAAAAATGGTTCGAATGGCAAATTTTATGTCGTGTGTGTGTGTATCACCACAGTAAGATATTTTGAAAAAGAAAAGGACAAAACTCTATGTGTACTAACATGGAAAGATCTTCAAGAATTTTATAATATTAAGTGAAATAAGCAAGGTGCTGAACACTGTTTACAGTGGGCTACCTTTCATTTGAGAAAGGGGAAAAATAGGAAAATGTAGATTTGCTTGCATTGACAAAAAGAAACACTGAAAGGATACACACATGCACATGAAGGGGTTACAGAGTGGTGAGCAATGGTATAGATGGAGTTGGGGTGGAAAGGAGACTGTTCACTGTATACTTCTTAGTTATTTTAATTTTTTAACCATGTGCAGTTACAATAATAAAAAATAGGGAGGCAGGTATGGCTCAAGCGATTGAGCTCCTGCTTACCACATGGGAGGTCCCAGGTTCAGTTCCCAATGCCTCCTAAAGAAGAGCAGGACAGCGAGCTGTCATGACAGGCTGGTGCAGTGAGCTGATGCAACAAGATGATGCAACAAGAGACACAAGGAAGAAAAACATAATGAGAGACACAACAAAGCAGGCAGCAGTGGTGGCTCAAGTGATTAGGCGCCTCCCTCCCACATGGGAGGTCCTGGGTTCAATTTCTGGTGCCTCCTAGAAAGAAGACCAGCACACAACAGACACAGCAATTACAACAACGAGGGGGTGGGGAGAAATAATAAAATAAATATTTTAAGTAATAATAATAATAAATAATAACAATTACTCCATGAAGAAAATATCATTTTCATCAAATGCACCAACTGTTAGAAGAAGGAGGAGGAGGAGAAGAAAACTAGGGCAGACCCACTGGGCTCTGTAGGACTCCAAAAAGGCAACAAATAGGAATCCCGGCCACACCCGGATTGCGCAAGCGCTGCAGCAGCGCTGCCCTGTTCTCTGAGCACCACCCTGTAAGCTGGGGAGGAATCTCTCCTCTGAGCCACACGATTCCCCCCTTCTCAGGGCCAGGCTTGGCTCCCGTCTCCCAGGCCACAGCCACCCGCTCTCCACTCCCTGCTCGGCCTCCTCCGCAGGCCCGGCGGGGGGCGCAGGCGTCCCCGCAGCAGCCGCCCCGCCTGTGCCACCGGCAGGTGGACTCTGAGTGAGCTGGGTTCACTGCCTGCCCGCCGGCCTCGTCTAAATGGGCAGCACACCCTCACCATGGCAACACGCAGTCCCCTTGGTGGAAATACTCTCTTCTTGCTTAAAACCATTCAAAGGAAAATTCACCCCAGTCAATCAATTAAAAGGCACTTAATAAATCCCTCTTCCAAAGTTAAAACACCTCTAACGAGGAGCAGCGACAGATGCATGCAATTAGGTTAAACATCTAGCTTGAAGTAAAAAGGCACAACTCGCTCATCCAGGTAAAGAGAAGGCCAGATTGCGCCCCCATGCCCAGAGCCCCACACAAAGATACGGAGGCCGAGGCCATCAGCTGACAGGGCACAGGCTGGTTGCGACACCCCAAACCATCCTCCTTACCCCATGAGCTCTGGCTGCGGCATATTTGCTATATTCATTAAAGGAGAGAAAATTGGGGCCATGTAAGTTAAAGTACCATGTGATTTTCAAAATCTTGAGGATTTCAAGCAAGCTGGAGAGAGGGTTTTCCTGGCTGGAAAACAAGCAAAGAAAAGAGGGGAGACTTCCTCTAAAAATGTAAAAAAAACATTGGATCAGTGCAGAGGCTGAGCTTTTGGTTTGTTTTGCTGTTTTCCACCAAGTTGAATTTGTTTCTTCTTTGCCTCCATCTCCATCCAGGTCTCTGTTTTGCAGCAGTTTGGAAGCCCAGCAAACTCAATTCAGGACCACGATGACCCATAAAATGTGTCGTCCAATTCGATGCAGAAATTCCCTCTGTGCGGCCCTGGCATCAGGAGGGCTGCTGGGATCAACCAAGCTACATCTGCTATCTAGGAGAAGCTCAATTTCTGACAATTGAAGCTAGAATTTGCCAAACAAACTAAAATGAATTATTTCTGAAACTTAACTCCACCTGATTTGAAGGGAATATGCAAGGTTGGGAAATGATGTTTCTTGATTCCAGAATTCTGGGCCTCTGAAAGAAAGCCTGGCTAGAAAAAGAAGACTCTTGGTTTCTTACTAATTATAGAAATATCTATTATGACAGCCCATAATTATACAGACACAGACATTCCACAGGGTACATTACGTCTGCCTGGAGGTAATGACCATTAAAAAGGCCAGCATGGTTATCTACTGTGTGCTCATAATCCTGGCTCCTTACTCCATGTTAGAGGGGTTAAATGTGCCTGCGGAAAACCCACTTACTGAGGGAGGCAAAAGAGAGTTCCAGCATTGGAGGCCCATGGGGAAGTATGCAGTTCCAAAAACACAAACCCGTGCAGATACTCGTGTACATAATTCATTTGCTCGAGTCCAGCAGCTTAATCTGCTATTGCTCATTGCGCACACACACACCCCCTCTCCCAAAACAAACAGGGCTCTCGGGCGTTACTCACCTAGCCCACCCTGACAAATGTCTGTGCGCGTAGCTCCGCCGACGATAAACTGAGGGCTGGGACACAGCTCCTGAAAGTAAGAGGCAACAGACAAGTCAAGCTGCCCCACGATGGTGACAGGTAAATACACACTAGAGTCGCAGAATTCCAGACCTGGAGGGAAGTAAGGACACCGTCTCCTGCGCATGCCTCGTTTTACTGCGGGAGATTCTGGAGCGCAGGGAAGTGGGGAGACCTGCCCACACCACCCAGCCACGGGGCAGGGCAGTAGCAGCTAGAGCCCGGGGTGGTGGCACTCATGTTTTGATTACCATACCTAAGTGCAGGTGCGTGGGTATGAAAGGTGGGGCAGGGGAGAGGAAGGCACAGGCTGGGGTAATGACAAGCTGCACTGTGATGTCATCCACACAGACAACACTCTTTACAGCGAGAAGAGAACAAGGTTTAGCTCTAGCACCGTGAATTCACCCTGCGGGCAGTCATTAAATACGTGACAACGATATCGATCCCATTGCCGATGGAAACACCCAGGTGGCAGGAAGCGCCACACTGGGAGAGGAGAACTCAGCTTCCTCCTCTTACCCACTGCTCCCTGGCGTCTGCCTCAAGCAGTCTAAGTCCCTCGAGAGCTACGGGGACACACGAGGCGTTCTTCAGGCGTCCCTCCCATAGGTGTACCCAGCAAGGATTCACTGAGTAGCTGTGCCATGTGCGGTACTATTTGCACCTCGGTGGGCAGGGGAGGGAGAAGCATGATGAAATGATGATAGAGGAGAAAGAACACGTGGTTCTCCACCTCAGGGTGTTTGCATTCCACATGAGCCCATGACACTCATGAAAAGAAAATCAGAGAGGAAAGCCGAGGGCATAATAATGGAATGCAGACTACACGCACAAAGTGAGAAAAGTAAGAGCTGTCCTGAATTGTGGCTGAGAGGCTTCTCAGAAGTAGGAGATGCCCGTGTCCATGAGAAGGGCAGAATGGAGGCCAGTCTGCGGGCTGGCTCTGAGGCAGATGGCTCTGCCTGGCCACCGTGCACACACTAAGGGGAAAGAGGAAGGCTCGCGAGGAACAAAAAAGCAAGTCAGCATGTACTTCATCAGAGGCATCCTGGACTGGGCTACGTCAAGGACTCACAAAGAGCGAGAACCGTTTTCTATATCGCGTCAGAGAGATGAAAGAATGGTAGGTCAAAAAGGACCAGGGACAGTGGATGTAGCTCAGTGGCTGAGTGCCTGCCTCTCATGTGGGAGGTCCTGGGTTCAGTCCCCAG
This sequence comes from Dasypus novemcinctus, assembly GCF_030445035.2. Lineage (NCBI taxonomy): Eukaryota > Metazoa > Chordata > Mammalia > Cingulata > Dasypodidae > Dasypus > Dasypus novemcinctus. The sequence continues at coordinate 110,993,861 of NC_080685.1, forward strand.
TACCTCCTAAAAGGAAAAAAAAAAAAACAGGCCGCAAGGAGGGGGCTGAACAGAGGCACCAAGTGCACCTACTGTGCTCTGGGATTCTGCTGTAGGAGATGGCGCCCAAGTGGAGCCCCATAATGCCGTCTAAGGCTGCCGGCCCCTGCCTACATGGGCAGAAACAGCTCCTTTGGGCTGGGTTTGTTTTCAAGTATTAAAATAAAAATTTTGATGGTAGCGCAATATTGTGAATGTAATTAATACAACTGAGTTTTACACTTGAAAGTGGTTAGGCTAAAAGGGAAAATTTGAGTTTTGTATATGTTCCTAAAATAAAAAGGTTTTAAATTTCTTCCTTAGCTTGTTCTTTACTGAAAATAAAAATGTAAAAAATAAAATAAAAATTTTACTGAAAATACATGCACATGGGAACAACTCCAACAGTAAATAATGGGGCAAAAGACCAAAAAATCCCTTTCACCACCAAATTCCCCACTATTAACATTTCTTATGTATTCTCCTCCTTCCAGACACCGTCTTTGCATATAAAAGCACACACACACACACACACACACACATATATCCCTTTTTAAATCACATGTCTTGTACATCTTTTCCTATCAGCACATATAGATAGAACCACAAGTTATAGTGATGGACATTTAGTTCTGTTTGATTCAACCTTTTGCCATATCTAATGACAATTTAAAGAGAGAAGTGTGGCATTAACCAAAGTAGGAGTGCTACAAGCAGGCAGCTGCAACTCCTAATCCAATATCCTCAGGAGCTCCCTGTGTCCAGACAGTCATGTGTTGGCTAATAAAAAGTGCAGAGATTAAAAAACTAATAAATAAAAAGAAGAAAAAACTTTTTAATTTAAAAAACTCTTAAATAAGGGAAAGATTGCTTCTTTGAGGAGGAAGGGAAAGGAAAACATTGCTTAGGGCTTTGGAAGAGTCTCCATCCTTTAAAAACCCTCCTAAAATATTCTCCTCTTCCCCATTGCCCTTCATCCATCAGTCCCCTGAAATCTGACACATGCCTCCACAACTCCAGTAAAACGGCTCTCAACTAACACACCAGTGCTCTCTGAATTTGCTAACAGTGATAGGTATTTTTTATTCCACTCTAACTTAGCTGATCTTTTTTTTCTTTTTTGTTTTTGGGTTTTTTTTTAATCTTTTTTGTGCTTTTTGGTTTTTATCTTATGTTTTTTTTTTTTACTTAACTGATTCTTTTTTAATCTTTTATGTTTTGTTTTTTATCTCTTATGTGTTTTGGGTTTTTTATTTTTTATGTGTTTGGTTTAATCTTTTTTATGTGTTTTGTTTTTTTTACTTGACTGATCTTTACCTTTTTCGTGTTTTTTGGGTTTTTATCTTTTTTACTGTTTTGTCGTGTTTTGTTAATTGATTTATCTTTTTTTGTTTTTGTATCTTTTTTGTGTGTTTTTGTATTTCAGTCTTTTTAGTGTTTTGTCTGTCTTGTTCTGTTACTTGCTGGTCTTTGATAATGGATACTAATGCTATCCCCACCCCCTGCAAACTCCTTCCTGGCTGTGGGACCCACTTGCCCTTGGTGGTCTCCTCACTGCTCTCAACACTCCGCCTCGGCCTCCCTCACTGTGCTCACTCTGCTCCCCCAGGCCTGGGGCTCGACCTCCGCTCACCCAGCCTCACACAGCAGTAACAAGCCCAGCCCTGCCTCTTGGCGACATCACCCGGCTACTAATTACAGAATAAGCGGGCCCTCCCCAGATCACTGCCCTGTGCCCTACACCCAGCTACCCATGGCCCACTCACATCTAATAGGTTTACCAAGTTCTGCTAGAGTTCTGGACAGGGCGGCTGGCAAAAGCTGCGGTCCCCTCAAAGAGGAAGCGCTGCGTCCAGAATGGTGCGGGCTGGTTTAGAGGGAGGCGGAACGCGCGTTTCACTTCATGCTATTTGTTAGTATAATTCAAAACTAGTCCTCACCCATCCCCCCAAAAAAACTAAGACATGCCATGACTAACAATATTTGTGTTTTTTCCACTTTTTTATTTTTAAAAAGATACTTCGATTACATAAATGTTACAGAGAATATACATAGGGGATTCCCAGATGCCCCACCCCCCACATCTCCCGCATTTTCCCACAGTAGTAATATGGTACATGAATCTTTCAGGGTCAACAGAAAGTCTTCAACTTTGCAAAGAGATTACATCTTAGACTTATGCCTGAAGAATTTGACCAAAGTCTTCTCTCCATTGCTAATTTTCTGTTGGAACTCAGATCAGAGACACAAAGTAACTTGGTTGCCCAAGAAGAAGAGGTTCAAAAGCGGCAGGTCCTGTGCAGTCAAGGGCGCCCACCTGCCCAGGCTTGGGTTCTGGTTTTTCTTCCTTAATAATAATCACGTCTTTTTAGTATTAGTGTTTTACTATTACTCAGATAAGGATCTCTAATCACTCCATAAAAACAAATTCCTGTACTGCGAGCCTCTTGACAAACTCGGGTGACTCTACATAAGGGAAACACAGGTTCTAGTACGGCATGCAGTGAATTACAACCTCACCTTCTCAGGGGTGATGACCGCTTGGAAACGCCACTCTCCCAGGTCACCAGACCACACCTGACGGTCTTGACTCGGCGCTTCAGGGCCCTGCCCGTGCACCTTCAGGCAGCCCAGTAGTGCTGCCACCGTCATCCTCCTCGTCATTAGCGGTGCCCCCTTAGCCCAGCACTAAGCCTCCCTGGGATCTCCCAGGTGGTGTCTCCAGCTTCACTTCTCCCAGGTTTCCACAATGTTCCCTCTCCTCCTACAACAGACCGTTGCCATCCTCTGCACACACATCCACGACCCAACCCCGTCGGGGGGCGAGTTCTCCTCCTTCCTCCATCAAGCCCAGCTCTAGTGTGTCCAGGAGTTAGCCTGCTCCACTTCCACAATCAAACTGAACTGTTCCTTCCCCTGTATTTCCAAGGCATTTTGGTCGGACTCATGTTTCCCCTCTGGACAATCTGCCTTGTGCAAATAACTGAATCTCTCATGGTGTAGACGTCCATTACAGGCCAGGCATCGGGTCAGCCACCTCTCATTCAAGCCTCCCAAGCATCCACTGAGGTAAGAATAGTACCCTTCCCATTTTATAGATGAGGAAACTGAGTCTCAGAAGGTTAGTGGCTGCGATCAACTCAGCGATAGGTCGGCTCAAAGGGAAGGCAAAGCAGAACTTACAGAAATGAAGAACAGAAGGAGAGACACGAGAGAGGAGATAAAGCTGGGACCAGGGGACTCCCAGCTTCTGGAACTGAGAGCCTCGACCCTAGTTTCCACTTCGTGTTTATTGGAAACTACCAAGCAGCTGTTTGCTATTAGAACTGCAATATCATCTACAACAATAGGGAACAACTGCAACATCTAACAACTGCAACATCTACAGTAGAACAGGTGTAACATTTACACTAAGGAACAGGTAAGCCAGTTTCCCACAACAGTTAGTAGCTTACCCAGGGTCCTTCGGCTAGTAAATGGCAGGGAGGGGACCAGAATCCTGAAACGCTTGATGCCAAGCCCATGCTCTGAATGCCTCGCTGCCTGTCAGTTGTCTACCTGTCCCCTTGTGTCTCTCCCCAGCTAGGCGGAAACTCCCCAAAGCCTCCTCTCTAGCACCTGCACATGATTAGCACTGAATAAATCACTGTTGAATTAAAATGAACTAAGCCAGGCCCTGAAGGGCAAATATTACATGACCCTGCTGATAGGACTTAAGCAAATTGAGCAGACTCACAGAACGAGAGTCTGGAATTTAGGTTATCAGGAGACGGAGTAGAGGGTGGTGAGCCAAGGTTCCACACAGGCAAAGCCCATGAGGGTGGCCGGGCAGTGGATGGGGTAATGGTGCAGGGATGTGAGGGGGGTTGACGGTGCTAGAAGGGGAGTAGTGGGGTCTATGGAACTGTGGGGAGGGTCGGGGAAGGAGCAGGTGAATCTGGGGATGTGCAGGTCTGCGGTTAAAACTACAAGGGTGGGAATGTTCTTTTGGCAAATACGGCAGGGAAGGGTTCCTGGTGCTGGGTGTTGGGGTGGTGGGATATGGGGGTAGGGCACACTGGGGCATGATTCTGTGGAATATGTAAGTGCTGATCTTGTCACAGGGTGTTACAACACTGGGTGGAGACCCACACAATAAACAAAACATTAAGCTCCCATCCTGGGGAGGCCTGCTATGTTCTCAATTAGAGGGGCAAGGATCTCTCAAAAATATAGGCAGTGCCTTATGAAAGAAAACAGACCAATATGTCACACTTGTAATATTAATGCATGTATCTATGAACCTTATTCTTCAAAAATTGAACCTTAGTGGTTACCAGGGGTTTCCAGGGGAAGGGAAGGAAGAATAAAATAGACGGAGCATAGGGCATTTTTAGGGCACTGGAATTGTTCTGCATGATCTTGCAGTGATGGATACAGGCCATTAGACATTTTGTCAAACCTATGAAAGTGTAAGGTCCAAAATGTAATCCATAATGTAAACCATCAACCATGGTTAGCAGCACTACTTCAATATGTTTTCATCAATTGTTACAAATGTACCATACTCATGAAAATGTTATTAATAGGGGAAAATGTGAGCAGGGAGGAGGGGGATCTCCTCTATTTTCTGTGAATTTTCTGTAACCTAAAGCTTCTTTGAAAATAAAGTGAAAAAAATAAAAAACCAAACAAACAAAAAATATCCAATTCACTAATCCAAAAGGTAGCAGCAGAAAAAATGGCAGCCCCAAACTGAGGCCTCTCCCCATCATCCTTATCCCCACTTTCTCCACACAGTCCTACCCCTCGGGTTTCCCTTAACTTGGGCTGGACGTTTCACAGTCCTTACTGTTCACTGACACCACCTCCTCCTATTTCTGTATTGCTCCTTAAAATCAGTAACCTGCCCGACTGCCAAACAAGGGGCCTCTGGAGAAGAGTGTCACTGACTGGCCCCGGTGGGGCCTGCCGCTCCCGGCATGCCCCGCTGCAGGGCCCGGGCTGGGCGCGGGCTCTGGGAAAGCAGGAGGCAGCGCAGCCGCTGCTGAGACGCGCCCTCGTCTCCCGCGGCTCAGCCTTTCTGTGTGTATAGGGTTGTCGTTTTTGCCCAACACCAGTGGGACAAACGGCCCTAGCATAACGAGGAGCCAAAAACACATCTGGAGAGCCCACCTTGAACCTGAGAGCTTCACCTGGGCCAGCCTGTCTTCCAACGCTTTGGACAAGGGCACGAGCAAACCTTTCACTCAGCAGTTTGAAGATCGGCAGAAATGCCCCGCAGGGACAGGAAACCAAAGGCTGGATTGGGAAAACACCAAGATTTTTTATTATCAAAGGGCAAAAACACACACCTATCTGTTCATCTGCCTTTCCCCACAAAGGCACGTAAAAATTAACACCTTTGTGGAAACCCGGATTGTGGGAGCCACAGCTGGGCAGGTACCCTGAAGCCTGAGCAAGTGAGGAGTCACCCTTGCAGCAGCGAGCTCACTTGTAATGCACATTTCTGGACACCCCAACCTTCCTGCACACCCGTGGGGGCCTTCTGGAGAAAAGAAATGAAGCATTTAGGAATAGGCTGGTTTCCAGATTCCAAGGCATATCCCTGATAGAGATAAAACCAGTGTCTTCACTGACCAAAGAAGCCTATTTAATAATCTCTAAGGTCCTGGAGGATAAGTCTGTGTCCTCTAACGTACCTTTCCTTTTTGTTTATCTCCACCCCCACATCCCATCCCATCCCACCCCCCGGTTGTCTGCTCTCTGTGTCCATTTGCTGTGTGCTCTTCTGTGTCTGCTGGTCTTCTCTTTAGGTGGCACTGGGAACCGATCCTGGGACCTTCCAGAGGCGCTCAATCTCTTGTGCCACCTCAGCTCCCTGGTCTGCCACTTCTCTTATTGTCTTTCCTCTGAGTCTCTTTTTGTTGTGTCATCTTGCTGTGCCAGCTCTCCTGACTGGCCAGCTCACCACATGGGCCAGCGTGCCTTCACCAGGAGGCCCCGGGAATTGAACCCTGGACCTCCCTTATGGTAGATGGGAGCCCAGGTGCTTGAGCCACATCCACTTCCCCTCTAATGTACTTTGCAGTGTGTGAATATGAGCCAGGTGTGTGAAAGAGCCAGGTGAGCCTTCTTCCTAGGCTGAGAATTGCGGATGGAGAGGTTAAATACTGACAAACACCGATTTATTCAACAAGCATCTAGAAACTCCAAATAGGTGGCGTCTTTCCATTCCACGTTACTCAGGCATGCTGTTGGCTGGCACGAACCAGCACATCGGGCCGTTACCACATTTACATGGACTTTGAGACCTGGGGAAAAGGACTTGCTCCTTCCCCTGAACCTCCATAACATTTTGTTCAGATTCAAAATCCAATGTGGTTGAGTAGGGAAGAGCTTGAAGGATTTCAAAGGAAGGACAAAAACTAGGCAGCGGTTAATGAGACTTGACTGTGATCACGAAGAGAAGCCATTTCTTCCTCAGCCCCTCAGTCCTGCCAGCTTCCCTGCCCCACCACGTCTCTCCACCCAGCGATGGTAGCACCCCAGGTTCCCCGGCCCTGCTCTACACCCCATTTTTCACCTACTTCATCCGCCCTAGTTGTCCGGCACGTTAGTCACACCTCCGTCCCCAGAGAGCCCAGACCTCGGCTTCGCTCAAGCCACCTTCCCAGCAGTGCCCCGCCCACGGCCAGCACCAAACCGGGCTCAGCTCAGGCTACTGAAATGAAATGCGGTATCAGCTCTGCGGTTGAGAGGACAAACATGTGATTCCCAGCCTCACCCGGGGATTCTGAGGGGGTGGTAAATGGGGCATGGACACAGGTAAAAGGGCTATTTTGTAGCAGTAGAAACTTCTGGGCAAAACGGAGAGGGTGAAAACAGAGAGGTAGAGATAGCTGGAGTTAAATGAGGATGTTAAACATTTCCAAAGAATTATTCTCTCCTTATTCTCCCTTTTCAACTACCACCAAGAAAACAAATCCCATGACTTGATTTCCCCATTGTGACCTAAAAGACAATAGGAGCTCTGGCCCAGGGAACTGAGGGTATCCACTTAGACTTTGTCATGTGCCAGACCCTGTACGGAAGACTTGGCCGGAGTAGGTCAGTTCTCACAACCACACACTGTGCAGAGGGAATTCTGATCCCTGCAGCTCAGAGGTCATGTCGTTCGACCTGGTCACACAGTGGTAGGTGACAGACCCAAGATTAGCTGAGCTGTGCTCAGGGACCCGGTTTGGAGGGCACAGTTCTCCCTCCCCCGCCCTTGAGTTCAACCTCCAGGAGCCCCACCTGCACTCACAGACCCACCACCCCAACCTCTCCACCCACCGCCGCAGACGGAACAAGGACAATTCAGGAGGCTCAAGTGACCCTGTACCCTGCAGCAATGGCATCGTAGTGACTTGCTCCAGGACTGATTGCCTCCAGCACTGATTCCTTCCATCGTCAGCTGGCCCAGGGGACGGGTCCTCATAACTAACCAAGCATGCTGTGCCTTCTGTGTGCTGGGCACTGCGCCCTCAGCTTCTCCAGTCTTCACAGCAACCCTGGAAAATAAGGTGCCTGCAGCACCCTTCTACAGACAGGAAGACTGAGCTTCCCAGAGACGATCTGCCCGTGGCCACACAGCGCAAAGGGCAGCACCCGGATTCCCAAGCCCATGCCTCCTCTCCCCTCTATACCACCTGCGAAAGGAGTTTTCAAAGGCAGGCGTGGAGAGGACGCTTTCTGAAATACGGGTTCCGGCGCTCAGGACGCAGGGCTTCTCAAGCAGTGCCTTCCGCCCAGCACAGGTGCTCGCCCCCACGCCACACCACAGCACGGCCGCCGGCTTACCGTGGGCCGTTTCCAGATGACGCCCTGAGTCTGGGGGGAGTACGGCCCAAGGTCCTTATAGCCCAGGGCCGACAGACATGCTGGGAACTCTGGGTCCTTAAAAAGGACCCCTGAGTGCAGGCTCTGTCGCCTCAGAGCCTCGAAGTCCTGGCCCAAGTATTTCACAGCCTGCCGGTTGGAGCCGAGGCCCCCCGCCGCTGCCCGCTGCTTGGACACCGTGGCCGCCAGTGCTGCCATGGCTGCGGCCCCCGTGGGTGGAATGGAGGGCAGAGCTGCTTCCAGCTCTCGAGACCTGCCCTGTGGGAGGGGAGCAGGAAGGCAGGTGCAGCAGGGCAACGTCCCAGCCCAGGCCCTGCCCCAGAAGGAAGTGAGTCAAGCTCGAAACAAATATGTACTCAAGGTGCGAATGGAGCCACCCCACCTTTCCCTTCTACCCTTCCGCAGACCATTAAGGAGCCCATCCCGGGCCATTTGGGGAAGAGGTCCATTAGGACCTCGCCCTCCTCTTTACGAGGCTTCCTTCCTAGCCTGCCCACTGACTGAGATCAGACGGCCTGCCCTGCAGGACATTTTTTACAAGGAAATGGAGAACTGGCTCCGAGCTGGAGGAGGGCAGGAGGCTGGAGGGGTCTGCGTTCCTTCCAGAGAAGCCTGCGTCTATATTTGCTAGGAGGGCAAAAATACCGGCGGGGTGATTCACGGAGCAGACCCACGGAGCTGCCTGCAGTTTGTTCAACCTAGGCACAGAGGCTCTGCATCTGAACGCCTGGGTTTCTATCCAACGCCACCAGTAATTAGCCTTGTCACCTTGGGCAAGTTATTTAAGGTCACTGCCCCATAATTTTCTCATCTGTAAAATGGAAGACAATAGTAGGACCTACCTCCTGGGGTGGTTTGGAAGAGTGATGAGACAGGACACAGAATATGTGTCACATGTCGACGTCACTATTCCTCAGAACCACAACCAGGAAGAGAAGGCCTGGGAATCAGGAGTCGTGGTTCCGATCTTAGAATAGCCAGGGGACTCAATCTCTGGACTGTCCATGTGATAGCCAGGCCCTGAGCCTCAACAGAACTGCAGCTCCTACCCTCTGGTTCATTGGACTTACCCAGGCCAGCTAAGAGGGAGGTGAAGAAGGTCAACCACCACACCAGGGAGCCAAGAGTGCCTGCAGCTGCAAGCAGAACTGCACCCAGTATCATGTGGAATCTAAGCCCCCTCTTGATGTAGATGTGGAGTGGACACAACCATTCCAGGGTCCACAGATGGAGGAACAGAGTATGGATTAGAGTGGACTTGCTGATATTCTATTCATGAACTATTGTGTTTAGTAATCAAAGAAAATGTAGCACTGAGATGGAGAAAGTGGCCATGGGAGCTGCTGAGGGTGGGGAGTGGGACGAAGAAATGTGATGTGGGGGTGTTTTCAGGACTTAGAGCTGTCCTGGGTGGTACTGCAGGGACAGTTACTCGACACTGTATGTCCTGCCATGGCCCAATGGGTGGACTGGGGGAGAGTGTAAACTATAATGTGGACCATTGACCATAAGGTGCAGCGGTGCTCAGAGATGTATTCACCAAGTGCAATGAATGTCCCATGATGATGGAGGAGGTTGTTGTTATGAGAGGAGTGGGGTGAGGGGGATGGGGTGTGTATGGGGACCTCATATTTTTTTAACGTAACATTAAAAAAATAAATAAAGACAAAAAATAAATAAATAAAAAAGAGCACTGTTAGAATAAAAATAAAAACAAGGGCGTTACGGGCTCCGTGGCCTTGGGTTAGTGACTTCCCTCTGGGCTTCAATTTCCTCTGTCACCTCTCATCTCGGGATGGTAAGGGAACGGTGTTTCCAAACTTGAGTGTGTGCGGTAGGCTGAAAAATACCCCACTCCCACCCCAAAGAGATCAGCTCCTAATCCCTGGAACCTAGAAACATTCCTTCTTCGGAAAATGGGTCTTCACAAATGTGATTAAGTTAAGGCTCGGGGAGCAGATTTAGTCCAGTGGTTGAGTGCCTGCTTCCTATCTATAAGGTCCTGGGTCCACTTCCTGGTGATATTAAAATAAAATATAATATGAAATATGAAATAAAATATAATAAAATAAAATATAAAATTAAAGTAAAATAATTAAATGAAATGAAAAAGTGAAGGCTCTTGAAAGGTAGAGATTATCCTGGATAAACCCAGTAGACCCTAAATACCGTCACAAGGGTCTTTGTAAGTGGGAGACAGAGGGAGGATGGAGCCACGCAGAGGAAAGGGCGATGGAACCACGGAGCAGACAGTGGAGGGGCACGGCTGCGAGCCAAGGAGCACCAGCAGACACCAAAGGTGGAGGAGCAAGGAGCAGAAGCCCCCTAAAGCCTCCGGGGGAGCCCGGCCCGCTGGCCTCCTGATCGCAGCCCAGCTGAACTGGCCGGCCTTCCAGCCTCCAGAGCTGCCCGAGAATAAAGCTCTCGTTTTAAGCTACCAGGTTCGTGGTGAGCTGCCCTAAGCCACAGGAAACTAACCCAGTGCGTGAAGAGTCCCTGGCGCTGCCTAAAACGCTGTGACCCTCACAACCCTCCTCTGGCCCCTCCTCCCACCCCAGCAAGTGCTGATTCAGGGGTCTGAGGTCAGATGAGGGCCTTTAGCCATCATCCCAGAGATGAGGCCAATGCAGGGGGCCAAGGACCAGCTCTGAGGGGTTGAGGCCCGCTGAGCTCTGCGGCCTCCAGCTCCCACCTCCGAAGGCGCGGAGAGCACACTCGGGACACACCAGCAGGGGAGCAGGTCCGGGCAAGCCAGGGTCTGCTTACCTGGTGTGGGATAAAGTGTGGTTTCCCAGAATCCACCAGAAAGTCAGGCCGGCAGCAGCGGGACTGGCCCACATACGTCCCGGCCCTCAGAGGGCACTTCATTGCCACGTGCAGTCCATTCCCCCACTTCAACTTCATCCACTGGTAAGCTCACCCAGCGTCCAGCGACCTCTTCACAGCCACACGGTGACCCTGGCCTGGCGCGCACGGCCCCGTCCTCCCCCCGGCCTGCACCACCCTCCCTCCATGAACACAGAATCCCCCAGCAGGAGGGTCCCGCAGCCCTGCCTGGGAAGAGGAAGTTGTGGTTTTGAAGCCACAGCCTAATTATCTAATGTCCATTGACAGTTCAACCGCACGCCTGACCGTGTCACTCCCAAGCTTAAAACCCTCCAGGGGCTGCCACTGCTCTTAGATAAGATCGGGAGGTTTGGTTTTGCTTGTTTGGTTTGGTTTTGCCAGGCCTACAGGAGCCTGTGCAGGCTGGCCTCTCCAGCTGGCCTCGCCCGGCCTTCCCCTCCCTCTCTGCTCTCCAGCTCCCTGGCTTTCTTTCAGTTCCTGGAATATCAGGCTCTGTCCCACTCCAAGCATTGCACTGCTGTGCCCTCTGCCTGAAATTAGTTCTTGTCCCTGTTCCCACCCAGCCCCCAGGCCCCGGCCCCTGGCCCAGTGAGCTCCTGCTTCACACCCCAGGTGCCCCAGCTTTCCAGATGCCGTGCTAAGCCACTTCCTCTCACACGCTCTCGTAGCAACTTGTGATGCCCTGCCAGGCTGGTCTCTGTGCCCATTTAATTGATGCCCCTTGCTGCACCAGACTCTGATGTCCACGCGGACAACTTTCCATGTTTCTTTTGCTCATCTTTGTATCCCTGGAGCATAGAAAGCTCCTGGCACATAGTAGGGACTCAGTGGATACTTGTTGAATGAATAAACAGCCATGTAGCAGTTTGATATGGTTATGAGTTCCAAAAATAGGCACTGGATTATGTTTGTAATCTGGTCTGTACCTGGGCATGATTATGATTAGGGCTTTGATTGGGCCACGTCATTAGGGTGTTGAGTCCCTGCCCCTTGGTGGGTGGGGACTCACAGATAAAAGGCATGGCAAAGGACAGTGTTAGGGGTTTTTGATGTTGGAGTGTCGATGTTGGAGCTTGATGCTGAAGCCTTAAGCTGGAGCCCTGGGAAGTAAGCTCACAGAGGAAAGAGAAGCAAGCCCCAGGAAGAAAGGACCTGAGCCAGGAGAAGAACACGGAGGAATAGAGATGGCTCCTTAGACACGGCAGAAACCCTAGGGAGGGGGACAGAGCTGATCACCTGATAGCCTCCAGCTGATCTTGTGGAGAGAAGCAAAGCCTAGAGAGCCTCAAAGTCTACAGCTGACCTTGTGGAGAAAACAGGAGCTGAGCCCAGGAAGCCTGAACCCTCACAGACGTCGGCAGCTATCTTGCTCCAACATGTGGAAACAGACTTTGGTGAGGGAAGTAACATGCTTTATGGCCTGGTATCTGAAAGCTCCTACCCCAGATAAACACCCTTTATAAAAACTAGCCAATTTCTGGTGTTTTGCATCAACACCCCTTTGGCTGACTAATACAAACCACCAGATAGAAAGAGTACAGTGGTTTTAGATATTTGCACCATCTGTAATGCGCCAATACCTGCAGGCAGGCCCTGAGCTAACTGAGAGGACCCAGCTCAGGGGGTCGCTTTCCCTGTGCGCCTCCCACTCCTCCCGAAACACCCGCTGCAGATGAGTGAAGTGAGCAAGCCCCTCCTCCACCCACGTGCAGAGCAAGCGCGGCTGGCATTTTCTTCCTCCACACGGGACTCCTGCAGGGCTAGACATCGCCTTCCCGGCCCACCTGCCTAAATCACCTCACTCGTCCACACCCAGAGGCCGCACAAACAGACCTTCCTGGCCAGGGCAGGCAGGCCAGCACCCTCATCTGCCCCGTCACAGAGAGAGGCTCCGGGTCGGGCAGCATCTGCTGGGCCCCCCGCGCTGACAGCGCCCCATCCACGGGTTCTCCAGCCGGGCCCGGGAGGAAGCAGTGGTGCTGGCGGCCCCTGTCCACCTGCCTCCTGCCCTAGAGCCAAGGCCAGTCCCTCCCGGGAAGCCTCAGGGTCCCTGTGGGGGCGGGCAAAGCTGTCCAGAAACACGCGCCTGGCCCACACCAGGTGGCACCTACCCAACAGGAGCTCTTCTCCGCGGACAGCCCAGCAAGCGCTGCCCCTTCTCTGCATGCCGGCTGAGCTTAGCCACGAGCTGGGGCTCCTTGGCCGGAACGGCCAGGGCACATCACCCCTGAGCAAGGAAGATAAGGGCCCTAGCTGGGCCTAAGGTCCAAGATGCTTTGCAGACAAGTCCAGCCTGCAAAGCTTGTTGTTGGAGTAAGCACAGCCTTGGGAGAGGACGCTGGAAGCGGCAGGAGAATGCCCTCTCCCGGGGCGCCCATGAGGCAGGCAGGGGAGAAGGCAACGTCAGGAGCGTCAGAGGGGCAGGGCTGCTGGGACCCGAACGGTCGCGGTGGGCGCTCGGAGAAGATGGAACCCCTTCGGCCCCAGATGCCGCATGCCCCACACGTGCACAGAGATTCCGGAGCTCGGGCCAGAGCCTCCTGGAACCCGACCCGAGGCAGCACAGGCTTTGTGGGTCAGGCTGCGTGGACCGCACCCTCTCTGCATCTCGGCAGCTCCATCCCGTCCTGGGGCAACGGCCCCCAGACCCTCGTCCCTGGCAGCTCCATCCCGTCCTGGGGCAACGGCCCCCAGACCCTCGTCCCTGGCAGCTCCATCCCGTCCTGGGGCAACGGCCCCCAGACCCTCGTTCCTGGCAGCTCCATCCCGTCCTGGGGGCACACGGCCCCCAGACCCTCGTCCCTGGTGGGGACGGGCCCACCGAGCCCCATTGGGAAGCGAGCTGGCGCGGCCCCCAGGGCGCAGTCCAGCTCCCGCCAATGGACATGTGGGTGCCTTAGAAACGCACAAAGAACAGAACGCTAAGGTCCACGTAGAACACCTCAGCGTCTGCCAAGTGCCCTCAAGATGATGTTCCTGTGCCTTGGCTCATCCCCATGACCCTCCTCACCCTCTAGGCCTGCCCAGCCCATCGCCAGTCACAGCCCCATCTGCCCCGTGCTCCCCAAACACAACTGTGAGAAACCCCCCAAACGCGCCATGCCTCTTCACACCTCCGTGCTCCCACCGGTAGAATGATGGCCATCTTCTCTCCCCGCTTAGCCAGCACTCCTGTTCAGGCACTGCTCTTCCAGAGGTAACGGCCAACCCATGTGTCCCAACCAACTACTGTCGTTGTACATTTCCCCTCTCCCCACCCTCCATTAGAGTTGAAAATTCTTTCAATGTAGGGACTGTGTTTCCCATCCCTCTGTCTTTACCCATTCTTATCTCAACCCCCTCCTGTGGGCTGGCAACTGTCACACCATCAATGCTCAATCTATACTTGATAATTAATAATTAATAACTAAAGGAAGAGGATGTGGCACAAGCAGCTGGGCACCCACCTACCACATGGGAGGTCCCAGGTTCAGTTCCCAGTGTCTCCTAAAAAGATGAACGCACAGCAAGCAGACACAGAGAGCAGGAGCACAAACATTGGCGGGGGGGCAGGGGGGGGAGGATGGCTCCTCATGAGGTTGTAAAAAGAAATGGACCAATCAAGGTTGTGGATCATCCTCTGTGATTTACCCTCACTTCTTGGTCTCCAAAACACTACACTTTTACCAAAAACATTGAAGATCCCAAAGAGCTTTGTGTTTATGTGGGTTATAGCTATGTTTCCCTTACCAGAAATTAAAATCTAGAAAGCTCTAGTGGCTTCTATCTTTCTAATCTGAAACTGGTAATAATATATGGCTTTGAAAGAGTTCAGAAGGTCGACACTGAAAATATCCCATTCTTTTCTCTGTAACTCTGTATGATTGGACTCAAGAGGATGTCACAACTAAAGTGGTATCATGGTCCTATGTAAGACTGCTCTGTTGCTTAAAGCATAATTAGGAATATTAGCATTTAAAATGCTGAAGGAAAGATTATTCATATTTTCATTTATTTACAGTATTGCTCAGTTTCTTTGGAGTAGGTTTATGCCTTCCAAAAGCTAAAAACCTCGCTACTCTTTTTTTCTGTCTTTAAATGTAGAGACTGAAGCTGTGCATTAAGAAACCAAGTCTCCTACACTTTCTTAGAGCCAACATCGCTGTGCGCGGCGCCCCTCACATTCAGCACGGTGGTGGTGTCTGGGAGGTGGACACAGCCCTGACACCTCATGCAAGGGAACAGACATCCCTGCATGACTTTGAAAAGTTTCTTCGAAATAAAGTATAGCTGTGCCATTTAAGTTTTTGAGTCTTAAATCTTTCATGTCCCTCACTTCTTCCATGACTGCCTACTTTCATATTGATTTGTTTTTAGTGAACAATTTTTGTCCCTTCTCATTTCTGTGTATATTTTTCAGATGTTTGTTTTGTGTTTAAATGGGGTTAAATTTGCCATCTTAAATCTATACCAATAAAGTTTGATTTGATAACAACTAAAAAAAAAGGGGAGGGTTTAGAGAAATAAAATAAATTTTTAAAAAAATTATAACTAGCTAAGTACACACGTCATGGTCAAGCTTTGTCCCCCACACTCCTGGACCATCAAGGGACAGGGCGTGGTGCAGCCCGAGGCGGGCCTGACGGTGGGGACTCCAGTGACAGGAACCTTGTTTGCTGGGATGACTTAAACCAGGACAGCCCAGGCGGCCCAGGAAGGGCTGGGGCTCTCTAGGGAGCAGGCAACTCCGCCAGAAGGGCCGGAAGGCGCTCAGGGCCCGACCGGGTCCAGGGGAGGAGCCCTGGCTATGGGGTCTGCTCTGCACCTCATCCACAGAGGACCTGCGGTGCAGGCGGGCTCTGCCCCGGGGCACCTGTCCCTGCCTCCCGCCCCTCGGAAGGCCAGGGGCTCCTGAGTGCACAGGACGGTGCCTGCACACACAGGTGTGGCCCCCAGGTTGTCGCCTCCCTGCCCTGTGCCCTGGCGGGCCTCGGGCCTCGTCTCTGCGACAGTAGCCCTGTGCGGCAGCCACTGTTACTGACCACATTTTGCTGCGGGGAAACTGAGCCTCATCACACAGCTAGTAGTAGAACGGGGACTGGAACCCAGGTTTGTCTGAGCCGAAAGCCCGTGGCTCTCTCCGAGATACCAGAGCCCCATGTTTAAACTTTAAAGCCTAGAGAATGCACCCCGCGGAGCTGAGCTGCTGGGGGTTGTTTTCCTGTCGCAGAGTCCCCCAGGGCTGGGGGTCCCTGCTGCCAGGCACAGGTGAGACCCTCCCTCTCTTCCCAGCAGGGGTGCCGGAGCGTCCCCGTGCTCACTGCAGCCATCAGGGGATGTGGTTTTCAGGTCAGCCGAGACCCTGGGCAGCGGCCGTCAGAACGCAAGCCGGGCTGGCTGGGGTAACCAGTCCTCTGGGGGATCGGCTGCTGCGGCCTGGCCCCAGCAGCTGGTGGTCTCTGCTGCCCCCTAGACCCCTGTTTCATCCCAGGAGGCCCTGTGAAGCTCAACACCAAGAGCTGGGTAAACACTGACTGTGTAGGAACACCCTTTTCCTGTGTCACTCCTCAGTGGTGGCCAGCTGTTTGGGGGGGGGGCACCTTTTTAACAACAATAAAGAACATTTTAAACCTATTTTGAAATGACTTGGATGTTCTGAAAATTGACAAAGGGAATGAATTATGCATTTATCCTGCCTTTTTTATGTGAACTGTGCTTAAAGTAATTAAATCGTAGATGAAGTGATGTTTTTCTTTACAGAGGAATTGCAGGAGATATGAGAAACAGTAATAGAATTAGAAGAACCACCGTTTTACACCCTTAATGAAATAATGGATCCTGACAACATCACCAATAGATTCTAAAACCATTAGATAAAGGGCTAATGGGCAACTTTATAATGAATGGGTCAGGCTGACATACCTAAACCCACTTGTCAGTCTGAGCATCACTAAACATGGGATAGTACTGCCTTCTGAAATGATGACATAGGGGCACAGCACAGCACCATCTATGAAGAAATCTGTCCCTTTCCCAAAAATGAACCTGAATCTAAGCAAGCCCCTAAAGCTAACTACCATTTTACAGAAAATGTGAGGGCAAACAGGGGTTTTCAACTCCTTCATTATTGACATTTTTTTAGCATTAGCTGTCTGCTAATTGTTTCCTCTCGTTGTCTGCTCCTTGTGTCTGATCATATTCTTTAGGCGGCACAGGGCACCAAACCCGGGACCTCCCATGTGGGAGGTGGGTGCCCAACCACTCGAGCTACCTCCGTCCCATTACCGACAGTCTGAGCCAGGTAATTCTCAGTTGCTGGGTTGTGCGATGTGTTGTGAGATGTGCAGCAACATCCCTGGCATCTCTGTACTACACGCCAGTAGCATCTCTCTAGTTGAAACAACAAAAAAGGTCCAGATGTTGCCAAATGTCCCTAAGTGGCAAAATCCCCCCTGGTTAAGCACCACTGGAGTCAGAGATTCACATTAAAATGACAACTGTGGCTACAACCAGCCAACTCTAGAATGTGGGAAATCCTCAAGACAAACGGTCCACTTTCTCCAACAAATAAATGGCATGAAGAAAGAAGAGATGAGGACAAGGGTCATATGGATTTAAAGGTATTGAAGAAACCTGTTGATCAAATGCAATGCACGGGCCTTCTCTGGAACCCAATTTGAACAAACTGTAAAAGTCATTCTGGAGACAACTGAAAAAACTGAACATAGACTGGGTATTATTTGTTATTGAGAAATTACTGTGGGCAGCTGATGTAGCGCAAGTGATTGGGCTCCCACCTACCAGATGGGAGGTCTCTAGTTCAGTTCCCAATGCCTCCTAAAGACAACAGTGAGCTGATACAATGGGCAGGCATGGCAAGCTGATGCAACAAGGTGATGCAAAAAGAGACAGGAGGAAAATATAATGAGAGCTACAACAAAGCAGGGAGCAGAGGTGGCTCAAGCCTCCCTCCCACATCGGAGGTCCTGAGTTCAGTTCCCAGTACCTCCTAAGGAAACAAGTGGGTAAAGAGAAATAAAGAAATAAAATAAATCTTTAAAATAACATATATATTAAAAAGAATTGTTCTTTAATTTTGTTGGGTATCATAAAGTTATTGTAGTTACATAAACATTTTTAATCCTTATCTGATAAATACGAACTCTGTCGTATTTTCAGATGAAATGATATTTGTCTGCTCTTCCATTTAAAATAGTCAAGGGAAAAATGCAAGGTGAGTAGATAAAACAAGAACTTGAGAAAGTTGATGATTTTTAAAGTTGAGGAATGAGTGCAATTCTTCTCCTCTCTTTGTGTATGCTTTAAATTTTCCATAATAAGATGATAGGAAATAAAATAAACAAGTGAGAAAGCTCTTCCAGCAATAACAACAGCTCAGGAAAACCCTCCCACCAAAGGCAAGGAAAATTCTGAATGAAAGTTTTTAAATTTTAAAAGCTTCAAAACTTTAAAAGTTACTGAGGACTAACCAGATCAAAATCTAAGGAAAAGGGAAGCGGACTTGGCCCAGTGGTTAGGGCGTCCGTCTACCACATGGGAGGTCCGCGGTTCAAACCCCAGGCCTCCTTGACCCGTGTGGAGCTGGCCCATGCGCAGCGCTAATGCGCGCAAGGAGTGCCGCCCCACGCAGGGCTGTCCCCCCAAGCAGGGGAGCCCCATGCGCAAGGAGTGCGCCCCATAAGGAGAGCCTCCCAGCGCGAAAGAAAGTGCAGCCTGCCTAAGAATGGCGCCTCCCACAAGGAGAGCTGACACAAGATGATGCAACAAAAAGAAACATAGATTCCTGTGCCACTGACAACAACAGAAGCAGGCAAAGATGGCGACGCAGCAAATAGAGAGAACAGACAACCAAGACGGGGGGGGGGGGCAGAAATAAATAAAAATAAATCTTTAAAAAAAAAAAAAAAATCTAAGGAAAGGCAAGAACCCAAAGAGATAAGTCCCAAATGCAAAGCTGCTTTTTCCTTGAGGATTTGTTTTTGCTATCACTGAAGGAAGGACTACAAGTAGTTTTGAAATTGAGCTGAAGTTTTGGCAGCTTTGTGAAAAGAAAGGAAAAATAATTGTGGCTCAAGGCCTGGGCAAGGGTAATGACACCCTCCCAATTAAATTAAATTAAATTAAATTAAATTAAATTAATAAATTAAATTAGGGACCTGCACATTCACCTCCCCAAAGCAAAGACAAACCAGAAGTCAATTATCACCTAGACTGTAACTGGGGTCTCAGTGCTCCGTCCAGGGAATGTCAAGCTCTGAAGGAGGATTGAGATAGTCCAGGACGAGATTCCGAAGTCTGACTGAAACAACTGAAAATCCTCTCTGGAGGAAGGTGGTATCATCCTAGGCCTCACATTATTCCTATAAATAATTTTTAATGCAATATTTATCTAGAGCCAGAAGTAACAATAGAAAACAGACCACAAGGGCTTAAGCTTTAGGAATTTTCATTTACTGATCATAAAATACTGATGATTCTTATGATTAAACCAATAAAATGCAAACTTGAAAATATCTGCATGAAAAGGAAACTACAAATAGTTTTATCATTGATTTGAAAAAGAATCTAATAGAACTTCTGAAACAGAAAATTTTAATAATCTAAATTAAGAACTCATTGGACACATTTGACTGATTAGATTCAATAGAAGAAAAATTTAGTGAACTGGAAGATAAAGCAACAGACAGATGCACAAAGAGATCTTAAAAAATAGAAAATACAAAAGATAGAGTAAGAGATATCAAGAGTACATTAAGAAAGTCTAATAATGCATCATTGAAGTCCCAGAAGAAGAGGAGAGAGAAAATGGGAATACTGAAGGCAACAAAGGCTGAGTAAATGAAAGTTATCAAACCACAGATTCAAGAAGCCCAATAAAGTCCAATCAGGATAAATAAAAAGAAATCCACATTAAAATACACCTTGATAAAAAGAAGAAAAATAGAGACAAAATGAAAATTTTTAAAAGTCCCAGATGAAAAAATATATCATCATCAACAATATAAGAGATTGACAAGTGACCTTTTCAACAGCAACAATAGAAAGCCAGAAAACAGTGGAAGGAAATCATCAATGCACTGAGAAAAAATAAGCGTCACCTAGAATTCTATACTCTGCAAACATACCCTTCAAGAAGCAAGTTAAATACATTTTCAGATAACAAAAACTGAGAGTTTGTCACAAGCAGAAAAGGAAACTCTAAAACATATATTTCAAATAATGAAAAGCAATTCCAGATGAAAGGTCAGAGAGGTAAGAAGGAATAAAGAGCAAAGAAAGTAGTAAATATGTATGTACGTCTAAGTGAAAATTGGAAAAAATAACACTAATAATGTGTGGAGTTTTAAATGTAGAGACAATACATAATTACAATGAAATAAGTTAGGAGGGGATAAAGGAAATTTAAGTGCTCTAAGGTCTTTGCATTGTCCAGAAAGTGGTGTAACTATTAATTATATTAGACTTTAATGAGACAAAGATATATATTTTGTATCTTTATGGTAACCACTAAAGGAACAGTAAAAGAATGTTTTAACTAATGAAGCTAATGGTAAAATGGAATAATAAAAAACATTTACTCCATTCAAAGGGAAGAAAAAAAGGAGAGAAAAGAGGACAGACAATACAGAATGGGAGAAAAAGAGAGCAAAAAGAAGACCATAAGTTTATACAGACATTTCAGTAATTACATTAAATCTAAATAACAATTAAAAATAAGATTCTCAGACTATTTTAAAAAACCAAAACCAGGACTTCCAGGAAGATGGTGTCAGGGCAGACAGGCAGGGCTCGCTCACAAAAACAATGGAGGAAGGGCAAAAAACCAGTCCTAGCAGACCAGGACAGTGCTGCACAAGCCCCACGAGGGTGAGGGAGAGAGAGAGCCCCATGGCAGTTGGGACAGCACCCAGCTTCCACCCTCAAGGCACGCAGCCTGTTAAACCCATGGCTCACTGCAGCCAAGTGAGAGGGGAACAGATGTCTTCCTCCCTGGGTAGATGAAGGGTGTGGTAGAGGGCAGAGAGTGAATTTGGCTAGCAGAGGCCACTAGGAATCTTGGCTCTGGCCAGACCAGAAGCACAGTTAAACTGGGGTTGAAAAAGACACCTTCTTAGGGAAGCAGATGTGGCTCAAGTGATAGAGCTCCCACCAGCATATGGGAGGTCCTGGGTTCAATCCCTGAGGCCTCCTGGTGAAAAGAGAAAGCATGCCCGCACAGCAAGCCAGTGCCTGCGCAAGTGCCCACATGATGAGCCAGTGCCTGTGGGAGTGAGTCACACAGCAAGATGATGAGGCACAAAAGAGAGACAAGGGGAGAGTCAAAGTGGAGCACAGCAGAAACCAGAAACGAATGTGGCACAACTGACAGGGAACTTCTCTTTACATCAGGTGTCTCCAGGATCGAATACCTGTGAATCCTAGAGGAGAGAAAATGAGAAGAGTAGACAACACAGACAGCAAAAACAGCAAGGTGGGGGGAAGGGAAAGGAGGGAAATGAATAAATCTTTTTTAAAAAGAAAAGACAAAGAAATAACATCTCCTTGGAAAGTTCTCTGCTGAGAGCCATCTGCTGGCTGACTGGGAAACTGCAAAGAGAAAACCTGCTTTTAGGTGTCTCTTAACCTGAACCCCTGGGAGAAAACCATACCCCATTAGTGAGTCCCTGGTCTGGCTTTGATAACCTAAGGCAATTTTAAAGACTCAGAATAAGTTGAACCAAAAATCAAAGAAGAGATATGAAAAATAAACACTACACAAGAGAGAGAAATTGGCTGTCAGAGCAAATTCACCAACATATTCAGATGCCAAGACATCAACAAAGAATTACAAGCCATACTAGGAAAGAGGAAGAGATGGCCCAGCCAAAGGAACAAACCAAATATCCTGACAAGATATAGGATTTAAGACAACTAATCAATGATAATCACACAAGTCTCCTAAATCAATTCAAAGAGTTAAAAGACAATATGACTAAACAGATACAGGATATTAAGAAGACAATAGGTGAGCATAAAGAACAATTTGAAAGCCTGCAAAGAAAAGTAACAGAGCTTATGGGAATAACAGACACATGGATGAGATTAAAAATACATTACAGAGAAAAGGATGTAACTCAAGCTGTTGAGTGCCCACCTCCCACATGGGAGGTCCTGGGTTTGGTACCCAGTGCCTCTTGAAAACAACAACAACAAAAAAGATAAGTGGGGGAAAAAAAAAACTCAGGGAAGCCAAAGTGGTTCTGTGGTTGAACGCCAGCTTCCCACATACAAGGTCCCAGGTTCAATCCTTAGTCCCTGGTATTTCATTTAAAAAAAAAAATACTTTGCAGGCATTTAACAGCAGATTTAAATTGACTGAAGACAGAATTAGTGATACCGAGGACAGAATATCTGACCTTGAAAGACAGGAGAACAGAAAGAAAAAGAATGGAAAAACTGGAACAGGGTCTCAAGGAACTGAATTGCAATATGAAATATGCAAACATACACATTATCAGTATCCCAGAAAGAGAAGAGAACAGAAAAGGGGCAAAAAAATTTTTTTTGAGGAAATAATGACTAAAAACTTCCCAACCCTTATGAAAGACATAAGTATCAATATCCAAAAGGACAGCATATCCCAAACAGAAATCTGAAGAGACTCACTCCAAGACACCTACTACTTAGAATGACAAATACCAGAGAGAGAGGATTCTGAAAGCAGGAAGAGAAAGGCAAAGCATCACATACAATAAGATTAAGTATCAACCTCTTATCAGAATCCATGGAGGCGAGAAGAAAGTGGTAAAATGTATTTAAGGTACTGAAAGAGAAACTGCCAGTCAAGAATTCTGTATCTAGCAAAGTTGTCCTTCAAAAATGAGGGTGAGGGAAGCAGATGTGGCTCAAGTGATAGAGCTTCTGCCTACCATTATGAGAGGACCTGGGTTCGATCTCTGGGACCTCCTGGTGAAAAAAAGAGAAAGTGTGCCCACATGGTGAGCCAGTGCCCGCATTGAGTGCCCGTGCGAGTGCCCACATGGTGAACCAGTGCCCTGCGCAAATGAGTCACGTAGCAAGATGATGATGCAACAAAAGAGAGACAAGGGGAGAGTCAAGGCGAAGCAAGCAGAAACCAGGAACTGAGGTGGCACAATTGACAGGGAACCTCTTTCCACATCAGAGGTCTCCAGGATTGAATCCTGGTGAATTCTAGAGGAGAGAAAATGAGAAGAGAAGACAACACGACAGCAAAAACAGCAGGATGGGAGAAAGGGACGGGGAAAATAAATAAATAAATCTTTTTTTAAAATGAGGGTGAGTTCAAAGTCTTCACAGACAAACAAAAACTGACAGAATATGTTACCAAAAGACCAAAATTACAAGAGATAATTAAGAGGTGCTGCAGCCTGGAAGGAAAAAATAAGGGCAAGAGACTTAGAGAAGAGTACAGAAATGAAGATTATTAGGGAAGATAAATTAAAGGATACAAAGACAGCTAATAGAAAGATATGACAAAGGAAAACCAAAGGATAAAACGGACGAAATAAATAATGCACTTAAAGTATTAATATTGAATATTAAGGAGTTGAATTCCCCAATCAAAAGACATAGACTGATAGAATGGATTAAAAAAATGAGCCATCTATATGCTGTCCAAAAGAGACTCACCTAAGAACCAAAAGAACATAATCAGGTTGATAGTGAAAGGTTGGAAAAAGATATTCCATGCAAATACCAAAAAAAAAAAAAAAAAAAAAAAGCTGTAGTAGTGATACTTATATTGGACAAAATCAATTTTAAATGTAAAATTGTTATAAGGGATGAAGAATGTCATTATATATTAATAAAAGGAGCAATTCACCAAGAAAAAACAACCATAATAAACATTTATGCACCTAACCTGGGTGCCCCAAGATACATGAGGCACACACTGGCAAAACTGAAGGGAAAAGTAGAGATCCAGTACACTCTCAGCATTGGATAGACCATCTGGACAGAGGATAAATAAGCAGAGAGCTTGAATAATATGCTAAATGAACTAGTCCTAACAGAAATTTATAGAGCCTTACACCCCAAAACAACAAGATATACTTTCTTTTCAAGTGTTCTTGGATCCTTCTCCAGGATAGATCATATGTTGGGTCACAAGACAGGTCTCAATAAATTTAAGAAGACTGAAATCATATAAAACATTTTCTCTGATCATAATAGAATGCAGCTGGAAATCAACAACAGATCAAAAGGGAAATCATAAATACATGGAAAGTAATCAAAACATTCTTAAATAATCAGAGAATCAGTGAAGAAATTGCAGTAAGCATCTTGGATGAATGGAAATGAGAATATAGCATATCAAAACCTATGAGACACAACAAAGGCAGCGCTGATAGGGAAATTTATAGTACTCAAAGCGTGGATTAAAAAAGAAGAAAGAGGGAAGCGAAAGTGGCTCAACTGATAGAGTATCCATCTACCATATGGAAGGTCCAGGGTTCGATCTCCAGGGCCTCCTGACCCATGTGGTAAACTGGCCCACGTGCAGGGCTGCTGTGTGCAAGGAGTGCTGTGGCAAGCAGGGGCATCCCCATGTAGGGGGTGTGAAAGGAGTGCACCCTGCAAGGAGAGCCGCCCCACGTGAAAAAAGCGCAGCCCCCCAGGAGTGTTGACGCACACATGGAGAGCTGACACAGCAAGATGACACAACAAAAAAGAGATGCAGTTTCCCAGTGCCACCTGATAATGCAAGAGTATGCAGAAGAACACACAGCGAATGGACACAGAGAACAGACAATGGAGGGGAAGGGGAGAGAAATAAATAAAATAAATATTAAAAAAAAAAAAGAAGAAAGAGCTAAAATCAAAAACCTAATTGCACATATGGAGGAACTAAAAAAAAGAACAGCAAACTAATCCCAAACCAAGCCAAAGGAAAGAAATAATAAAGATCAGTGCAGGGAAACGGACTTTGGCCCAGTGGTTAGGGCGTCCGTCTACCACATGGGAGGTCCGCGGTTCAAACCCCGGGCCTCCTTGACCCGTGTGGAGATGGCCATGCGCAGTGCTGATGCGCGCAAGGAGTGCCCTGCCACGCAAGGGTGTCCCCCGCGTGGGGGAGCCCCACGCGCAAGGAGTGCGCCCGTGAGGAAAGCCGCCCAGCGTGAAAAGAAAGAGCAGCCTGTCCAGGAATGGCGCCACCCACACTTCCCGTGCTGCTGACGACAACAGAAGCAGACAAAGAAACAAGACGCAGCAAATAGACACCAAGAACAGACAACCGGGGGAGGGGGGGGGGAATTAAATAAAAACAAATAAATCTTTAAAAAAAAAAAAAAGATCAGTGCATAAATAAATGAAACTGAGAACAAAAGAACAATAAAGAGAATCAACAAAACCAAAAGTTGGTTCTTTGAGAAGATGAACAAAATCGGCAAACTCTTAGCTAGACTGACAAAGAAAACAAGAGAAAAGACACAAATAAAATCAGAAATGGGGGGGAGGGGGTATATTACCATTTGCCCTGCAGAAATAAGAGTGACCATAACAGCATACTATGAGCAACTGTACAAAAAAAAAAATAGATAATGTAGATGAAACAGACAAATTTCTGGAAGCACACGAACAACTTACACTGAGCGTAAAAGAAACAGAAGACCTCAACAAACCAATTACAAATAAAGAGATTGCAACAGTCATAAAAACCTCCCCAAAATGAAAAGTCCAGAAACAGATGGCTCCCTGGTAAATTCTACCAATCATTCAAAGACAATCTAATACCAATCTTGCTCAAGCTCTGCCAAAATACTGAACAGGAAAGAATGCTACTAAACTCAATCTATGAAGCCAGCATCAACCTAATACCAAAACCAGATAAAGATATTACAAAAAAATAAAATCATAGACCAAATCTCTAATGAATACAGATGCAAAAATACTAAACAAAATACGTGCAAACCAAGTCCAAAGCCACATTAAAAGAATTATACACCGTGATTAAGTGGGCTTTATTCTAGGTATGCAATAGTTTTTCAACACAAGAAAATCAATTAGTGTAATAAACCACATTAATAAATTGAAGAAGAAAAATCATACAATCCTCTCAATTGATGCAGAAAAGGCATTTGACAAAATAGAGCATCCTTTCTTGATAAAAATACTCCAAAAGATAAGAATAAAAGGAAGATTTCTCAACATGGTAAAAAGCATATATGAAAAACCTACAGCTAGCACTGTACTCAATGGTGAAAGACTGAACAATTTCCCATTAAGATCAGAACAAGACAAGATGGCTACTGTGACCACTGTTATGCAATATTATACAATCAGTCTAGATAAAAAATAAAAGTCACCTAAGGGAAGCAGATTTGGCTCACCTGATAGAGCATCTGCCTACCACATGGGAGGTCCAGGGTTCAAACCCAGGGCCTCCTGACCTGTGTGGAACTGGCCCATGTGCAGGGCTGATGCGCACAAGGAGTGCCATGCCACGCAGGAGTGTCCCCATGTAGGGGAGCCCCACGCACAAGGAGGCCGCCCACACGAAAACTGTGCAGCCCGCCCAGGAGTGGCACCACACACGCACAGAGCTGACACAGCAAGATGACACAACAAAAGAGACACAATTTCCCAGTGTCACTGATAAAAATACAAGCAGACACAGAAGAACACACAGCAAATGGACACAGAGAGCAAACAACTGGTGGGGGTGGGGGACAGGTGAGAGAAATAAATAAATGTTTTTTTTTTAAAGTCACCCAAATAGGAAAGAAAGAAGTAAAACTTTCACTATTTGTTGATGATATGATCCTATATCCAGAAAATCCTAAAAAATCCACAGCAAAGCTACTAGAATAAATGAGCTTAGCAAAGTGATAGGATACAAGATTAATATGCAGAAATCAGTAGTGTTTCTATACACTACTGATGAGCAATTTGAGGGGGAAATCAGGGAAAAAATCCATTTATCATAGAGACTGAAAGAATCAAATATTTAGGAATAAACTTAACCAAGGACACAAAGGACCTGTATTCAGAAAACTATAAAACAATGCTAAAAGACACTGAACAAGACTTAAATAAATACAAGGACATTCCATGTTCATGGACTGGAAGACTAAATACTGTTAAGATGTCAATTCTACTCAAACTGATTTAGAGATTCAATGCAATCCCAATAAAAATTCTAACAGCCTTTCTTATAGAAATAGAAAAGCCAATTATCAAAGTTATTTGGAAAGGTAAAGGGCCCCAAATAGCCAAAAATGTCTTTTAAAAGAAGAATGAATTTGGAGGACTCCCACTTCCTGACTTTTAAGCGTATCACTTAGCTCAAGTGGTAAAAACAGCACAGTATTCGCATAAAGGCAGATTGACCAATGGAACTGAACTGAGAACTCAGAAACAGAGTACTTCAAGAAGCTGAACATAGAACTGCCATATGCTCCAGCAATCTCATTTCTAGGAATATATTCAGAAAACCTGAAAGCAAGGATGTGAACTGACCTTTGCACACCAATGTTCATAGCAGCATTATTCACAATTGCTAAAATATGGAACCAGCCTACATGTCCATCAACCCATGAGTGGATAAACAAATCTGGTGTATACATACAATGGAATACTATTCAGCTGTAAGAAGAAATGTAATGCATATGACAATGTGGATGAACTTAGAGGACATTATGTTGAGTGAAATCATCCAGACACAAAATGACAAATATTGTATGGTCTCACTAATATGAACTAAATACGATGAGTAAACTAAGGGAGGTAAACTCTACAGTATAGGTTACTAGGAAATAGAATGTCGGTTGAAAATGGGAGCTGACGCTTAATGTACACAGCATTACTAAGGTTAATTGTAGAGAAGCAGATGTGGCTCAAGCAATTGGACTCCCATCTACCACATAGGAGGTCCAGGGTTCTATACCCAGGGTTTCCTGGTGAAGGCAAGTTGGCCTCTGTGGCGAGCTGGCCCACAGAGTGCTGCCCTGCGCAGGAGTGCTGGCTCACACAGAGAGCTGGCACAGCAAGATGATGCAACAAAGAGACACAGAGGAGAGACAATAAGAGACACAGCAGACCAGGGAGCAGAGGTGGCACAGGAAAATGATCACCTCTCTCTCACTCCGGAAGGTCCCAGAGCTGCCTAATGAGAATACAAGCAGACACAGAAGAACACACAGTGAATGGACACAGAGAGCAGACAATGGAGGGAGGGGGAGAAATAAATAAATAGATAGATAAATAAATCTTTTTTTAAAAAGGTTAATTTTAAAAGTATGGAAATGAATAGAGTTGAGAGTAACATATTATAGTGAATAACTAGCACTGCTGATTTATAATGTGACAGTGACTGAAAGCGGTAGTCTGTGGATATAAATGTAAATTGAAAGGAAGCTACAGAATAATCTAGGGAATGTATAACAGCAATTTTGGTCGTGGATTAATATTGTGATTAACAGTATAAATATATAAGAATGCTCTTCTTTTACTAAGTGCTAAGAATACAGAGATACACAGGAAAATTACATTTAAGGTAACTTACAGATGATCGTTAACAGTAATATTGCAATATTTTGCCACAACGGCAAGGAGATATTATATAAATACTAAGGGAGAACAATAAGGGGGTATAAGAGGTTTAGGATATTTCCTTTTAGAGTAATGAAAATGTTCTGAAAATTGACTAAGATGATGACAGCACAACTCTGATGAAAATGAGAGCCACTGAGTGTACACTTTGAATAGACTGTACCAAACATGGGCTGTATAACACAGGGAAGCCAGTGGTGGAAGACGGACTGTAGTTAACAGGATAAATATGAGAATGTTTTCTCATGAACGATAACAAATATATACTACTAATAAAAAGTGTTCCTACTTGGGTGGGTTGAGGGAAAAATACACCAAATGTAAGATTTGGGCTATAATTAGTAGTAATATTTTGATGATGTTCTTTCATAGTTTGTAACAAGTATTTCAAAACAATGCAAGGTGGTGTGGTGGGGATATGTATGGGACCCTTGTATGATGATATGTACGTTTATTTTGTAAATTCACAAATTTTACCATACACTATTATTTATGTATATTCATGTATGAATGCTATACTTCAATAAAATTTTATTTAAAATAAAATCCAAAATCAAAATGATAAACTTCAAATATAAGGATATAAAAAGGTTAAAAGTAAACGAATAGAAAAATGCATATAAACATCAACCACAAGGAAGTTAGTATAGCTAAGCTAATATCACAAAAAGAACACTTTGGGAGCAGATGTGGCTCAAGCAGTTCAGTGCCTGCCTCCCAAATGGGAGGTCCTGAGTTTGGTTCTCTGTGCCTCCTAAAGAAAAACAGAAACAAGAACGGACAATGAGCAAAAACAACAAGCAGACAATGAGTGCAAACAACAAGCAAAAAACAATGAGCCAAAAACAATGAGCAAACAGACAAGAGAGCCATCTCGGGGAGTGGGGGGAAGAACATGTTGAGACAAAAAGCATTGCTAGAGGGGAAGCGGATATGGCTCAACGGATAGAGTGTCGCCTTCCACATGGGAGGTCCAGGGTTCAAACCCAGGGCCTCCTGACCCACGTGGTGGGCTGGTCCACACGCAGTGCTTGCTACACAGGGGTGTCCCCTATGTAGGGGAGCCCCACACGCAAGGAGTGTGCCCTGCATTGAGCCACCCCATATGAAAAAAAACACAGCCCGCCCAGGAGTGGCACCACACACCCAGAGAGCTGATGCAGCAAGATGATGTAGCAAAAAGAGACACAGATTCCCCATGCTGCCGAGAATGCAAGCGGACACAGAAGAACACACAGTGAATGGAAACAGAGAGCAGACAATGGTGGTGGTGGGGGGAATAAATGATGAAATAAATCTTTAAAAAAAAAAAAAGTATTGCCTGAGATACAGTTCAAAGTAATAAAAGATCAATTCAGGGAAACAGACTTGGCCCAGTGGTTAGGGCATCCGCCTACCACCTGGGAGGTCTGTGGTTCAAATCCCGGGCCTCCCTGACCCGTGTGCAGCTGGCCCATGTGCAGTGCTGATGCACGCAAGGAGTGCCCTGCCACACAGGGGTGTTCCCCGCTAGGGGAGCCCCACGTGCAAGGAGTGCGCCCCGTAAGGAGAGCCGTCCAGCGCGAAAGAAAGTACAGCCTGCCCAGGAATGGTGCCACACACACAGAGAGCTGACACAGCAAGATGACGCAACAAAAAGAAATACAGATTCCTGTGCCGCTGACAACAGAAGTGGACAGAGAAGAACACGCAGTGAATAGACACAGAGAACAGACAACTGGGGTGGGGAGGGGGGGAGAGGAAAGAAATAAATAAAAATAAATCTTTTAAAAAAAAAAAGATCAATTCATCCAGAATGTATAATAATTTTACATTTGTGTACTTATAATAATAGACTTAAAATACATAAAGTAAAAATCAGTGGTGCAGAAAGGGAAAATATGTGATCTTACTGTGAGATTTTCATACAAACCTTTCAGTAATTGATAGAACAAGCAAATGAAAATAACAATAGGGATACAAAAGATTTGACCAACACAATCGATGAGCTTGACTTTACTGGTGTTTATAGAACAGAGCACCTGCCGACGGCAGAGTTCCTATTCAAGTGCACATGGGCCATTTACTACAATTGATGTCACATGTCCCATAGCCCTGGTGCCGTGGGCACCTTTTTGACTGTAATTGGTTCATTCAGGGGCAGACTCCTGATTCAAGATGTACCAATGAGTACCTTCCTTAGACACCTTGGATTTGGATCTGATGGTGAAGCTGTGAGAGGTAAAGCTTGGGTACTTTTCCTCCCGCATTTCCTGCCACAAGGCAAAAGAAGCAAGCATTCAGTAGAAAACAAGGTTGGGAGAGCGAATCCTAATGCAATTTGAGTCCCTGTTTCAATTGTTTCTGAGGCACAACTGTATCCTTTTTATCTTTTCAGGAGGTAGCAGGGATTGAACCTGGAACCTTATACATGGGAAGCAGGTACTCAACTACGGAGCTACACTGGTTCCCCTACAACCATATTCTTTTTTTTTCTCCCCCTCCCACCTACACACGCACCCACCTGGCTGTTTTTGCTGTCTGTGTCCATTCTCTGTGTGATCTTCTGTATCTCTTTCTCCTTTTGTCTTGTCTTCTCTTTCTCCTCTAGGATTCACCGGGATTTGATCCTGGGGGCCTCTGATATGAAGAGAGGTGCCCTGTCGCTTGCGCCACCTCAGTTAGCAGTTTCTGCCGTGTCTCACCTTGACTCTCCCCTTCGCCTCTCTTTTATTGCCCATCGTCTTGCTGCATCGCTCACCGCATGGGCACACCTTCACCAGGAGGCCCCAGGGATCAACACGGGGCCCTCCCAATGGCAGACGGATGCCCAGTCACTTGAGCCACATCCACGGAAGCCACATCCACTTCCCCACAACTACACTCTTACCCTTGGTTTTCTCATGACATTCCAGGATCTTTTCAAGTGTTTACTTTTGTTTTGTGCTTAGTTTAAGTTGTGTTTCTAGTCCTTACAACAAAGGAATCTCTGCACACAGCCTCCTAGATCATTTTATTTTAACCATACAATAAAGCTCTTACCTAAAGAAATTAAACATATGAAATGTTTTTCTTCTGCTTTCTGACAGGAAAGGTCTGAAGAGGCTTATTTTTTTTAAGGTTTTATTTAATTATTTTATTCCCTACCCCTGCCCACCCCCTTCCCCACCTGCTCTCCTGCCCTGCTGTTTTTGCTGTCTGTATCCATTTGCTGTGTGATCTTCTGCATATACTCCTCTTTTTTTTTTTTTTCTGGTCTTCTCCTCTAGGATCCACAGGGATTCGATCCTGGGACCTCTGATGTGGAGAGAGGGTCCCTGTTAGCTGCGCCACCTTGGTTCCTGGCTTCTGCTGCACTTCATCTCGACTCTTCCCTTCGTGTCTCTTTTGTTGTGTCATCATCTTGATCATCTTGCTGCATGACTCACTTGCTCACCATGCAGGCACTCTCGATGCGTGGGCACTGGCTCACCACACGGGCACGCTTTCTTTTCTTTTTCACTGGGAGGCCCCAGGGATCGAGCCCAGGTCCTCCCACATGGTAGGCGGAAGCCTTATCCCTTGAGCCACATCTGTTTCTGGGAGAGGCTTTGAGCCTCCTGGAGTATACTGCTGCTCCCCTTCCTTAAGGTCATCCATCTTCCCACCTTTCAATGTTCCTCATGATGGGAGCCTTTTCATCTCAAAACCACCCCCTTTTCTCTCTAATGATGCTTTTTGCCTTCCCGTTTATTTCATCTAGTGTTAACATAGCTACACCAGCTCCCTTCTGGTAATGTTTATTTTGGTATGTCTTTCCCATCATTTTATTTTCCAACTTTCTATATCTGTATCCTTACATATTTTTCTGTTAATGTAATAAATTACAATGATTGATTCTCTGATTCCCTAATGTTAAACCAACACTTTATTCTTGGAACAGACCCAAGTTGCTAGTTGTAATGTATTATCTATCCTAAACATACACACACACATACACATAATCATGTTCTACATAGTTGCAGAAAACACTGAAAAGTGCATGCTGAGCCGCTGTCCCTAGGCCAAATAAAGAGTTAGGTTCCTGACATTTCCTTTTTTTTTTTTTTAAGGCGGCATCATGGATTGAACCCAGTCCACATACATGAGAAGCAGGTGCTCACCACTGAGCTACATCTGTTCCCCTCTGCTCACAACATGTTGTTAAACAACCAATCATAACTTTGTTTTATGTGTGTTTCTGTTAAAAGACACTTTATATCTTTCGTTGCTGCCTTAAATTTGTATAAGGTTCTCTGGGAAGTTTTTTGTTTCATCAGCCTTTTAGAAATTGTCCCCATTTAACTCCATCTAGAAACAGTATCATTGCCTTCAGAACATTTTAAAGCAACATTTAAATAAAGGCTCTGAACATAAATCTGAGCAAGTTAATTAGAAATTGCATTGGGGGCCAGGTAAATTGGAGCTCATTAAATAAGGTGTTGATTCAGTAACACTGAACTCACAGCCAATAGCACTATTACTCATGCCTGAGCAAAGCTTATCCAACACACAGATTTTCTCCATTAGGCACATCACAGCCTTCCTGTGCTTAGAACAACAGACAGCACCTCAGCACTACACCAGGGGACCATTTTAAACAGTGAACTCGCCAATTAAAGAACACAAAAATGCAACAGAAGTGTCACTAAATGTACTGCAAAAAGGCACCTGTTTTCAGTATGAGAGCTGAAAAAGATGAGTATCACTTTGTTCAATCTCAGTTGGGAACATGCGCATCAGGCAACTCAAATTTCTTGCTGCTCTGTGCATGTCCACGAATGATCACGAAAGTTCTGTGAATACTGTTTTGTGGTTACAAGAAAATTTTAGTCAATAGACAAATGTGCAAATACAGAATTCACAAATAATAAGGATCTACCATATATATATAGATAGATAGATGCATATATATAGCTGGATTTGGTTGATTAATATGTTGTTCAGGAGACAAAGCAAGATGGACGTGACCCTGGGAAGGCTGTGCCTTTGAGTGAGGTGGTACGCAGCTGAGACAAACCTGAAAGGAGCTAAGAGCTGGAAACTGCTAGTTACTTTTTCTGCCATTGGGGCAGCCCATATCCAATGACTGACAGAGGCAGGAGTAGAAGGACCCAGACATTTGTGCTCAAAATAGCAGCCGTGATGAGCCATATATGTTCTAGAGCATCCCATGGATTGGCCAAATCTTTATCGGGACAGCATCACTCTCAGAAGAGCCTGTGCTTGAATTCTACTCTGCTGTCACCATCCTGAAAATCTAAATTTTGATGACCAAATAAATGAATTGCAGAAGCCAGAAAAAAAACAAGGAACAGTCAAGATGTCATATTAGCAAAGTACTAATATTTATCATACTTATGATACCAATAATTGCTCCACTAACTTGGATGTCCCCACAGGCATCTAGAAGAGAGGAGCAACACATTAACCTATTCTCTGTTGTTCATACCTTAATATGGATGGACCTCAGATCCCTTTCTAAGAGATTTTAAATGTGTGAGAAGAGGTCCTTGGTGTACTATATGGCATGGAAATCAGAGAGAATACCATTACCGTGGGGAAGAATGATGAAATGGGGACCAAGGCCTGAAGACAAATTCCAAATTTTGCCCAGTGTCAGGCTCTATTAGAATCCTATTCCTGACACTCATGAACAAAGCACACAGCCCAGCTATTAAAACTGAAAAAAAATTAAGATGTCCTTTATACGAGTCATAAACAATTCCCTTATCACCAGAAGTACTCTCAACACAATACATAAAACTAAACAGGCATGGCATTCAACCTCTTGTTTAAAACTGGATGGGAGAGGCCCAACTCCAGAGAACTGGCATTCCTTTTTATCATCTGAGACCCTCTAGTGGGATATCAATTTCTCAGAGTTCTAAATAGAGGAAAAATTTGGAGTTAATTAAAATGTGCCAATACTGTCATTTTCCATGTGGGGTGGAAAGAACTAATGTGTAGTTAGGATATTATCAAAAGGGTAGTAAAAATGTAAGTAATTGGTTAATTGAAAGGCACAATGCCTGGGAGGTGATGAAACACATTTTTTAACATTCTGTTACCTGTACACTTGGTATGTCTATTTACACAGTCACTGACCAATTGGCTCTAATGTTCCCCCAGCTTGACTAACTTTAAACAAATTCTTCCTACCTTATCTCCCTGACCACCCTTTCTCTCCAAACCCTTACAATTATTCAGACTCCTACTCAAGGCAATCCTTATCTCCCTCTCCCTTTCTCCCAGCCCTTTTGTGACCCAAGCAGCCTAATTACGGAAAAAGGCAAAATGGAAAAAGAAGCTTTTAAAGCCAAATGGCCCTAAATTGCAAGCTCAACAAATCCCATTGACCTTGCCTTCTAACATCCTCCAGTACTTTTCCACTAGCACACCTGTTTTAGCCTACTTTGCCCCTGAAAGCAGACACCATAAAATGGGTTGGCTTTTAGCAGTGGGAATTTTCTAGTTTACAAAGTTACCGTTTTTGAGGCTGAGAAAAATGTCCAATTCAAGGCATCCTCAGGCAATGCTTTTTCCCCAAAGACGGGCTGCTGGGGATCCTGGAGTCTGTCACATGACAAGGCACACGGCAGCGACTGCGGGGTGGGGGGGGGGGGCCCCTTCTCCTCTGGGTTTCATTGCTTTCAGCTTCATGCTTCCACAGCTTTCTCTTCTTTTGTTTGAATTTCACTCTCTCATAAAAGACTCCAGTAAGAGGATTAAGACCTACCCTGAATGAGGGCCACATCTTAAGTTAAGAGCCTACCCACCAAAATATCCTGCTTACAATGAGGCCACACCCACAAGAATGGATTAACTCGAAGAACATATTTTTCTGGAGTACATGCAGCTTCCAACAACCACACTGCCCTTGCCCTTAAAAACCCTGCTGCTCTTTTGTTTCAACAGAGGTGAGTTCAGACATGGTTCTTGTCTCACTCCCCTATTGCAATAGCTCTTAAGTCATCATTGCCTGCTTAACATTGTCTGGTGCAATTTTCTTTGACACCACTTTGTGCATAAATTAGAACCTATTTGATATGAAAGGAACTTCACAGTTAGCAAAACTCTAGGCGAGGGGTGTAGAATAAACAGAACCACTCCTGTTCCAAACAGAATTCAGGCTCAGAAAGAATCTACTGGGCAGGATAAAAAAGAACTTGTCCCAGAGAAAGTGCCCATAGCATTTTGACTACATACCCTCAGTAAAGACAAAAAGATGTGTGTAAACACACATCGAATACGATTACTACATTTAATTTTCTCAGGAGTATGGGAGGGCAATTCTGAAACCACTTTCTGTGTATTTCAGGATTAAGTAAATGAGTGAGAATGATGGACACCAATTTTCTTTTTGTTGGAGAAGGGAATTACAAACATGGAAAGGGGGAAGGCTAAAAGAACCATGTGGTGTTGATTTGGAATTAAGAGTATCAATATGAACTCATGTCAAAGAGTAATTTTTTATAAATTAAAATTTTGACTTTCAGAAATATAAAGTGAGCATGGGTCAAAGATTTATTTGCCTAATTAAAGAGAGAACCAACAGGATAGTAACACTGGCTCGAAGAGAATTTAGGAGATTTTTATAGGCACTGATTAAAGGTTGTTAAAATAAGAGCAGTGGGTTATGAACAAAACTAGTTAATATCATACAGGGAGAGAAAACTCTAACCTTTGGGTTTGAGGGGTTTGTGGTTTTGTTCTTATGTTTTTATTTTGTTTTTATTTGACAGAAATTATTTGCATCTCTACTCCACAATCTGCAAGTTAACATGTAGCTTTGTTTTTTTTCTGCATATTAGCAACTTATTTATTTTTGATTATCACAAACTTCAGTCGACATACTTTTAAAAATATTATTCTGCATGCATTTACAAATCTGATGAAAGGACAAATATCCAGTTTACTTGCACTATGACTATGAAGTTTTAATTGAACAGCAGTTAACAGATGTTTAAAATCACTAAGTACAGGTAACATCAATGCATTCATCTGAGGGTCTCCCTCCACTATGCACATGTTCATGGTACACTCCTGGCAATTATCCTAGAGCAGAGGCAAGTACAGGTTGAGGAAGAGGAATCTCCTTAAAGAGCAAGTTTAGGGGAAGCAGATGTGGCTCAAGCAATTGGGCTCCTGTCTACCACATAGAAGGTCCAGGGTTCAATTTCTGGGGCCTCCTGGTAAAGGTAAGCTGGCCCAAGCAGAGAGCTGGCCCAAGTGGAGAGCTGACCCACAGAGTGCTGACCCATGCAGGAGAATTGGCCCACACAGAGAGCTGGCCCACACGGAGAGCTGGCACAGCAAGACGACGCAACAAAAAGACACAGGAGAGACAAGAGACACAGCAGACCAGGGAGCTGAGGTGGCACAAGAGATTGAGCGCCTCTCACCCACTCCCCAAGGTCCCAGGATTGGTTCCTGGTTCTGCCTAAAGAGACAACAAGCAGACACA
Source organism: Dasypus novemcinctus (assembly GCF_030445035.2). NCBI lineage: Eukaryota > Metazoa > Chordata > Mammalia > Cingulata > Dasypodidae > Dasypus > Dasypus novemcinctus. The sequence goes on from NC_080685.1 coordinate 111,030,627, forward strand.
AAGAACATACAGCGAATGGACACAGAAAGCAGACCGGGGTGGGTGGGAAGCAGGGGGGATAAATAAATCTAAAGCAAGTTTAAGGAATGGTATTAAATATAACCATCATCACCATCACTACTGAGGACAAAGCAGCTGCCTGTGGACAGGGGTCCTTCTTGGTCAACATGTAAAAATACGGGACGCTTCACTTCTGTGCGTGCACCCTAGTGCAGGGGCCGTGCTAATCTTTTCTGATTCAGTCCAATTTTAGTACCTGTGCTGCCGAAACCAACACTACATATATCTTTATGTATCTGGTCCTATTCAATAGTGAATAACAAATCAAACCAGTGTTCAGTATGTGTTTACAGTTCTCTTCCAAAGAGTAAGAACAGCCTTGGTGGGCCTGCCAGCCAGAAAGAGAACAGAGCTCTGCCTGCCACAAGCACCTAGAAGCACTGCCACTTCAGGAGCAATGAGCACCAATCCCGGCTTTTAAATACCATTTTCCACTAAAAGGAACCAAGGTTCCACGAAGACATGGTTCAATGCAAGATGATGAGATGTGCAAATTGCTGCTCAAGACACGAGGCCCTGGGGTTTGCAGAGACAGCAGGAAGGACCTGCGCAGGCTGTCCTCCAAGTCCACCACGGCCCCGAGGCCGCAGTGACCCAGCAGCACGGCTCCCAGTGCTCAGCTTGCTGGACCTCAGCTGCTGTGCACTTTCTCCTTGAAAATGTCTCCTTCCGCAAGGTCCACGGACAGCGTTCTTTCCTGGGGTTCCTTCTGCGCTGTTGGTCATTCACTCATAACTCTTTTTACCAGCTCCTCTCTCTCTCTCTGCCTATTCCTTCAGCATAGGAAATGTTCAACGTTTCGGTCTTTTAACCCTCGTACCCCTGCAGCAAGTTCAGCCAGCCTCGTGGCTTCCTTTACCACTTCATGTAATCCCAAATCCTTACTTCCTGTCTGGTCTGTCTTCTGACCCCCTTGGACACAATTCCAAGTGCCCACTGGATACCTGCACCAGGATACCCAGAGGCATCTCAAAGACGACAAGCCCCAAACCGAATTCACCGCCTCCCGCTGCTTCCCTCCCCCATGCTCCTGTCTCTGAATGACCTGGTTCTCAGGACAAAAGCATCAGCTTCTTTCTTTTCTGGCTCAGGTCTGCCCATTTCTACCGGCCGCCACCCCCACCCCCACCCCCGCCAGCCCGTCCATCCACACCTCTCCTGGGATCACGGCCACGGCCCCCTCTGGCCTCCTTCCCCCCAGCCCGCCCGCCGCACTGAGGCCTGAGCCCTGATGAAGTCCTCTTGGGGCCAGTCCACATTCTGGCTCCTGGGCCCCCTCTGGCCTCGTCTCCCACTGCCTGTCCTGCCCGGGACTATACACACCAGCCATTCTTCACCTCTTCCCGTCCCTCCAGCTCAACCTTCCTCTCTCCAGTCCATATCCATCTGCTTGGAACCCTTTTCCCCTTCTATCCTCTCTCAATCCACCTGCCTCCCAGCCACTCACCCACCCTCACATGAACTGAACTTAGCTCTCAGGTCTCCGCTTGGTTACGATTTCCTCAGTCAACCCTTCTCGTGCTCCCTGAGTCTGAGTGAGCATCCCCCAGGCTGCCTGATTCCCACCACGGCATGTAGCAGAGTGACCCGTAGCGGCCTGTTCGCTTGTCTGTAGCCCCTGGGAGGGCAGCACCACGGCATGCGCCCGGCTGAAGCTCAGTGCCCAGGCACATGCCTTGGCATGCTATACCTGGCACATGCCTGGTCACAGGTAAAAGAGACAGATCGATGATAGATAAACAATAGAGGTAGATAAACAATGGAGTTCGATAAACGATAGAGAGACAGAGACATAGAGTACATGACAGATGGATAGACAGATGCATGATGATAGAGGTGATAGATAAATGAAGGACTCTATATCAAATTCCACAAGGTTCTAGAATCTGAAGTCGTGACTGCCTAAGGTTCACAGCAACACACTTGGTCCATTTTAATTGTTTATACTGAAAAGTATCAAAGGCCTTTTGAGGTAGAGATTTTCCTTTCCACAGTGAAGACAAACTGGGGCTTTTCGTGCTTTAAAAGAACAATACTGTTTTTTGTCACTTGGTGGAGCCAATGCAACACCAAATAGGCTTTCAGAGGCACCATTTCACCCTCATCCTCTGCGAGGGCATGACAGCACACACTGTTCACAAAGGAGAGCGTAATTTCTGCTTACTTACTACACTTACTACAAGGCTTACATTTATTTTTTCAGGAAAATCTTGGGATCTCCAAGACACAAAAGACTTGAGAGGCTTCTCTTCCTTCCTGTGACAGCCTGACCGCCACCGAATGAGACAAGTGAGCTTGCTATTTCACCGTGAGTGGGAGGAAAACTGGGAGAAGCCACGGAAATTATTGCTTTCTGAAAAAGCCAAGCCGGCAGCGGATGTGGCTCAAGCGGTTGAGTGCCCGCCTCCTACATGGGAGGTCCCAGGTTAGGTTCCAGTGCCTCCAGAAAAAACAAAAAAACAAACAAAAACATCCCGGCAAATTGATGCCCAAGTCTATTGAAAAAGCCAGGTCCTTTTCCTTCAGCACCTGCCTGAGGGGCCAGCAGAATGGGGCTATATAGGACGCTGGCCGGAGGTGAGCTCTGATTGGCTGCCGGAGCCTCCTGTACCCCGGGCATACTTGGAATGGGGCTCAGGGGTGCTCTAAGCAGGCCTGCCGAGGCCGCGGCCCTGAGCCAGCCTTAGCCTTCTGGCTCTTACAGGGCCCTGCAGGCGCCGGCCCTCCTCATCCCTCCCACCCGCACCCCCCAGGCTCAGGGTCAAGGGAGTTCCCAGGGCTTCCGCTGCCTCCAGCACTTTCATCATTGGCCCCCAAATGCCCCCGGGGGCAGGAGCGGGGTGGAGAGGACAGCTGAGTGTGGACAGCCCGTGTAGCCGGCTGCCCCGACCCCCACCCAGCACCCACGCAGAGGGGCCCACAGTGAGCGCAGGAGTGGAGGGTGGGGAAGGGCCCACAGCTGGGCCTTTCTCCCAGAGGAGAGCACAGGGCCCACCCCAAGGGGGAGGGCTTGGGAAGACTCTAAACAGACATCTGAACAGCCCTGGGGGAGCTGAACCTGGGCTCCCCAAAACTTTCTGTTCAGCGGCGCCTTCACCAGGCCTCCACGAGCCGCGTGCCCTGAGCTCCTTCACACCCTTCCCTAAGGTCCCCAGGTGCGGGGCATCACCAGGCTCAAGGAGAGACGTGGCTCCACTCCAGGAGGCCACGGGCTCGTGGGGACCGCGGTACACCGTGGGGAGCCCCGCTGACGAGGGCGGGGAAAGAAGGGCTAGGGGGCCTCGGGCGACGGCCCTCATTATCCACTTGTGCTTTTCAGCTTCTCTACACGCCCGTGTCACAGAATACACTTCAGAGGGCACTTGTGGACGGCTGGGTGGAAAGAAGCTCCTGCCCATGCGCCTTCCGGGTGTGTGACACTCAGGAGCCCCGCCCAGCCCGCCCTGGGGAGGCCAAGGGACTGGTTGGGGGCACTGCCGGCCCCCAGCGGAGTGATGGAGCGGGGGTCATTGTGGGCCCCCAGCAGAGAGACAGGGCAGGGACACTGCCAGCCCCCCAGCGGAGTGACCAGGCAGGGGCACTGCTGGCCTCCCACAGTCGCCCAGGCCCGCTCAGAGAAGGGAGGCAGGCCGGGCAGGCAGGGCGTGACCCAGCCTCAGGCGTCCCAGCCTGCTCAGCGGGGCCTCCGGCAGTCCCCGCCCTTCCCAGGGCCCGCTGGCCTGGCTCTTCCCTCTGGGCCCTCGATGCTCCCCACTCCTCCCGCTACGAGCGAGCGCAGCTCTCCCGGCTCTGAGTCAGACGCGTGGGGCCACATCGCTGGAACCTGACTCAGCGGGACCTGCTGGGGCCTCTCCGTACCGCTCCCTTATTTGGCGCCGCGGGCTCTGGAGCTCCCTCTGGGGAGCGGCTGGGCCGAGCCTCACCCGGGAGGAGCCGGCTGACGTTCTTCCTGGTGACAGCCTGGGGCTGGCTCCCGAGCTGACCCGCCAGCCTAGGGAGGCACTGACGCCAAGGAGTGTTTCTCCAGGACTTTAAACAATGTGGAGAACAGTCGGGAAGTACAAGGTAATGCTCTCAACAGTAAAATGCCCTGGAATGCCTGTTCATTGCTGGTGGGAATGCAAAATGGAGCGGCCACTCTGGAGACAGTCGGGCACTTTCTTACAATGCTAAACATAGGTTTACCTAATGACCCAGCTACTGTGCCCCTAGGTATTCACCCAAAGGAACGCAAAACTTATGCCCACGCGAAAGCCTGCACATAAATGTTTATAGCAGCTTTATTCATCATCACCAGAATGTGGAAGTAATTTTTCCATAACTGAATGGATAAGTAAGCTGTGGCACATCCATACCACGGAATATTATTCAACAATAAAAAGAAATAAGCGAAAGGGTTGCAGATGTGGCTCCCACCTCCCAACATGGGCACCCACCTCCCAACATGGGAGGTTCTGGGTTTGGTTCCCCGTGCCTCCTGAAAACAAAAACAAACAATAAGCAAACAAATGGGAAAAACAACTCAGGGGAGCCCATGTGGCTCAGTGGTTGAGCGCCAGGTTCCCACATACAAGGTCCCGGGTTCAATCCCCAGCCCCCAGTACCTCAAAAATAAATAAATAAATAAATAAAAAGAAATGACTTATCAAGATACAAAAAACATGGTGGAACCTTAAATGTGTATTGCTAAGTGAATGAAGCCAGTCTGAAAAGGTTACATACTGTATGATTCTAGAAAAGGCAAACTATAGAGACAGTAAAAAGGTCACTGGTTACCAGAGGTGAGCGGTCGAGTGGGGTAAGAGATGAAGAGGTGGGCACAGGGTATTTTTAGGACAGTGCATGAGACTGTAATGGTGGACACAAGACATCACCAATTTGTCTAAACCTAAAGAACCAAATACACAGAGAGTATTGGCTCATCAGTTGTAACAAATGGACCACACTTATATAACCTTTTAACAGGGGAAACTACATGCATGGGGTATATGGGAGCTCTCTGTACTCCCTGTGCAATTTTTCTGAAAAGCCAAAACAGTTCTAAAGTTTATTATAAAAAATACATTTTAAAAATATAAATAAATGAAATATCCCTAAGTCCATAAAAATGCCCTATGTATGTATAAACCCTCCTCCCACCGAAGGAAGACGCCTCGGCAGGGGACGCATCTTTTTATTCTACCCCCCGTCTTGGCTGCATCCATGTGTCCCTGTGATCCGGAGGTAGAAACACAAGAGATGATGAACCAGGCAGGGCTTAAGGCAGAAAAAGCCCAGTAACCACCACAAAGGAACAGGCGGAGAAAGAGGAGCTGGAGGAGGCTGAGAAAGCAGCTGGAGAGGCGGAGAGAAGTCAGGAGAGGGAAGCAGACAGAGGGGTTACAAGGAGAGAGAGGCCAGCAGTGGCCGAGGCAATGCGAGGAGCAACAGGTGAGAGCTGGGAAGCCTCGCTGGAGCTAGGATCGGGGAACGCAGGGGCTCTGGTCAGAGAGGCTGCAGTGAGCTAACGAGTAAGGCTCAGAATGCCCCTTCTCTCCCAGGCTCTGCAAAGCACACTGCCCTGTGGCTAGGCCAGAGTTCCCAAAGGCAGCCTTGCGTTTAAATTCTGACTCCACAACTCATGGGTTGGAGGGCCCCGGGCAAGGCGTGAACAAACTCTTTGGTGCCCCAGTTTGCTCATCTGTAAAAATGGAACTAATGGCGTGACCTAGCTCGCAGGGTTATGGTGAGGATTAAATGAATAAATATAGGTAAAGCATTCAGCTGCTCCAGCCGGGGACAGCACAGCTGGGAATCTCAGCTGCCCATCGGCCATGGGGGTGGCTCCAACAGGCAGGCTTTGCTCTGAGGCTCCCCACTGGGCTGGCCACGATTTTCTCAGAGCTGCCCTGCCTTTCCTTCTCTCTTTTTTCACTTGTGTCAGGTCTGCATTGCGGTCTGAAGGCTTTCCCTGCCTCCTCCTGCTCCCTTTCCCCTTTATCTCCTTTTTTTTTTTTTAGGATGTACCAGGAATTGAACCCAGGACCTTGTACATGAGAAGCAGTTGCTCAACCACTGAGCTACATCCGCTCCCCAAAGACAGTTGTTTTTTTTCATTTGTGTGTGTGTTTTGTTTTTAGGAGGTACCAAGGATCGAACCCAGAACCTCATATGTGGGAAGGAGGTGCTCAGCCTCTTGAGTTACATCTGCTCCCCACTCTGCCCTTTGTCTTTCACAAGAATTATCCCCAATAAATCTCTTGCACTCTAATTTTGTCTTGGCATCTGCTTCCTGGAGCTGACACACTAGGTTAAACAGAATTCTTTGCTACAGGACTTGTCAGATCTTTAATACAATATACACTACAATTCATCAAGAAGGGAATGTACTGTGAAGTACTTTGCAAATTTATTTTGATCACTGAAAACTAACACCCACTCCCACACTCACACCCAATACAGAACATCCATCAACATCTTCTTGCACTTACGTACTGCTGATAAAGTTAGGTAAACACTGAACTGGAAGACCTCTAAAATTCCATCCACGGGGAATCAGAGTGGCTCAAGCTACTGGGCTCCCATCTACCATATGGGAGGTCCAGGGTTCGAGTCCCAGGGCCTCCTAGTGAAGGCAAGCTGGCCCGAACAGAGAGCTGGCCCATGTAGAGTGCTGGCCCACACAGCAAGCTGGCCCTAGAGGAGAGCTAGTGCAGTAAGATGACTCAACAAAAAGAGACACAGAGGAGAGACAATAAGAGACACAGCAGACCAGGGAGCTGAGGTAGCACAAGAGAATGAGGACCTCTCTCCCACTCCAGAATGTCCCAGGATCGGTTCCCTGTGCCACCTAATGAGAATACAAGCAGACACAGAAGAACACACGGCAAATGGACACAGAAAGCAGACAATGAGGGGGGTTGGGGGAGGGATAAAGTAAATAAAGTTCCATCCAACCCTGGAGTTCCATCACATGGATCTCAAAACAGTGAATCCCCTCAGTAATTACCATGTATCCATGTCCTTATTCTACAGGGGGAAAGTTCCAAGGACCCGCCTGATTTTTTATCAACAATTGGAGCTACATTTACAAGACTCCCCTCTGGGAATTAAAGAACACTTTGTTGACACCTTTCATGTCATCATACCTATTTCACAGACAGAGAAACTGAGGCTTAGGAAAGTTAAGATGCTTGCCTTGGATCCACACTCAGTTTCTGGGTATTGCTACAAAGCCATGGTCACTTGACATGATGCTTTGACGAAGGGCCAAAGGGGGTCACAAAGGGGAAACTGAGGGCTTGGAAACTAGACCCAGAATAAGTTGTGCCCCAGTGATAACGGGCTGTCACTGGCTGAGCCTGTGCCTGAACAGGAAGGGAGAGGAGCCAAATGAGAAAACGCTCTTGGCCTCAGGGAGGGTCAGCATAACACTGAATAGAAGTAGGAGCATGCAGCAGGTCTAAACTGTCATGGAACAAATGCAGCCGAGTACAGGGGCAATGTGGAGACCCCAGGCGAGCAAGGTGCCAGCTGGGTGGCTACCAAATGTAACAAGTAGGGATGGGAGTTGGCTGTCTACAGCCCCCCGCCACTGTCCCTACAATTTCCAGATTCCACCCACCCACCTCCAATCCATCCACACAGCAGAGGGATCCCACCCCCCTAGAGCCAATACCCAGTTCCCTTCCAATGGGTCAGTGCCTGGGACCCTATGGTTATTAAATATTTTTAATATCACTCCCTGGCAACAAGCCTTTTAATTGACTGAGAAAAGCCACTTTGAGAACCGCTGCTCAACAGAACTGGGGAAACTGGTTTCTGCCACAGCTGGGCCATTGGGGAAATTTTAAAATGACCACCGGGCTGCAGATAGGATGGCTAAATGGGCAGAGTGGCTGGTGAGCCCAGGCCCTGTCCTGGGCCTTCTGACGTCAGCATACCTCTGCGGCAGCTGTGGAATGTCTACGTGGGAGGGATTTAGAGATGAAAATGTAGGTGGAGTCGGGGTGCACTGGGCTTGTATTGAAGATACTTTTGCTTAGTAAACACCCTGTCTCGTTTAGAAACATTTATTTGGGAGATTTGGGGTCCTGAGTCCCTCCAGGGGATGGAAATCATGGGTGGGAACAAGGCCTCTCCCAGCGCCCCATGGTGCAGACACTGAGCTTTCCCCTTAGCGCTGGGGCAGGGGGTGCCTCTTTATACTTGCTCCCTACCATCGGGGAATGTGCACATGGAGGATTTGCTTACCACATACCAGGCTCTCACATGCTATTATAATATTTTAGTTTCCTAGGCTGCTTAAGTAAATACATTGAAATGGGTTTGCTTAAACGATGGGGATTTATCAGCTTACGGCTTTTTAAGCAGAAAGAAAATCCAAATTAAAGCATCATCAAGGAAGCAGATGTGGCTCAACCATTTGGGCTCCCGTCCACCATATAGGAGGTTCAGGGTTCAATGCCCAGGGCCTCTTGGTGAGGGCAAGCTGGCCCACGTGGAATTCCGGCCCACGTGGGAATGCCGCCCCATACGGAAAAGCTGCCCCACGCAGGAGTGCCGGCTGACGCAGAGAGCTGGTGCAGCAAGATGATGCAACAAGAGACACAGAGGAAAGAAAATAAAAAGACATAGCAGAGCAGGGAGCAGAGGTGGTGTAAGAGAGTAATCGTCTCTCTCCCACTCTGGAAGGTCCCAGGATGGGTTCCTGGATCCTCCTAATGAGAATACAAGCAGACACAGAAGAACATACAGTGAATGGACACAGAGAGCAGACAATGGGGGGAATGGGGTGGGGGCGGGAGAGAAAAATAAAATAAAATTTAATTTAATTTAAAAAGACATCAAGGGGATATTTTCTCCGAAAAGCCTGGGGCTTTCTGGGGCTGGCAGCAGGCCATCGGGTCCTTAGCTCAGCACAGGGCAAGGCACACCGTCCTCCTGGCCTCTCCCTTCTCCTCCAGATTCAGCTTCTGGCCCTGAGGCTTGCTCTGAGTTCCTTCCACTCAGAAAGGCCTCCAGCAACAGGATAGAGCCATCCTGAGGGGTGGGCCCACCTCGGCTGGAGGAGCCACACCAAAGCTCCTCCTTCCAGTGGGCTCACGCCCCGGGGGTGGGCCCACCCAGCCTCCCACGTGCCTTCAGAAGCAAAGTGCCGTGGGTGATGACGAGAACCTTAACAGCACCTAAGGTTGCACAGGTCCCAAAGCGACTCCACGTAGAAAACCAATGTGACACCTGTTAACCACCCTTTGAACTAGGCAAAAGAAATATTATCGCCACTCTTTAAGAGATAAGAAAGGGAAGCGGACGTGGCTCAATCGACAGAGTATCTGTGTACCATATGGAGGGTCCAGGGTTCGATCCCCAGGGCCTCCTGACCCTTGTGGAGCTGGCCCACAGGTAGTGCTGCCATGCACAAGGAGTGCCGTGCCACGCAGGGTCGCCCCCATGCAGGGGTGCCAATGTGCAAGGAGTGCGCCCCACAAGGAGAGCTGCCCGCATGAAAAAGAAAGTGCAGCCAACCCAGGAGTGGTGCCGCACACATGGAGCGCTGATACAGCAAGATGACGCAACACAAAGAGACGCCGTTTCCCAGTGCCACTGGATAACACAAGGGGATGCAGAAGGACACACAGCGAATGGACACAGAGAGCAGACAACGGTGGGGAAGGGGAGAGAAATAAATAAAGATAAATCTGTAAAGAGAAAGAAAGCTGGTGATTTGAACTTTGAAAATTGCAAAGGGCTCACAAATACAGATATAATGTATTATTAGCACAGTTATCAGTAAGACAATTCTTTTGTTTCGCTTTAAAAAATTTTTTATGATAAACTACCACCAACAAAAATGGTTTTTCACTGAGATAAGAGATGACAAAGGCTTGTTTTTTAATTTACAAAGAAACCTAGACAAATCAATAAGGAAAAAAAAAGGCCCGAGTCATTCTCATAGCTTCGTGAGGACAGTTCCGCTGTGAACACCTTCCAGAGACCGCGCTGGGTGAGGGGCCCCAGGCCGGGCGGGCTGGGCCCTGGAGCTCCGCTGGACGCCCTGAGGAGGCCCCGGCGAGGGGCTGGGCTGCCGAGTGTTCTCGTCTCCTGACCCCCGGCCTCCGCAGCGCCTGGGGAAGCCCGGCCCGCCCCCTCTTCAGCCCGGAACGCCCGGCAGCCCCACGCGGCCAGGCCCACCAGCCTCCGCGCTGGACCCACAGAGGGAATAAACCCTGCCGCTGCGCCGAAAGGGAAGTAACGCTACTTTAAAACAGGAGCATTTCTAAATAAATAAATCTTAAAAAAAAAAAAACACAACCGTCATTTCTTACACCGCTGTTAAATTCATACTCTCCTCTGGATTCGGGCCACAGGCCTGAAGGGGGGGCAGCAGGAGCCGGCTTTTCCTCAGCGGCAGCCGAACCTGCCGTGTCCTGCCGCCCTAAACAGGGAGGAGAGCCCGAGGGGCCGCTCAGGGCAGGAGAGCCTCGAGTACAAAAGCGCTGACCTTCCCCTTCTGCGGAAAGGACAGCCATCTGTGAAGCTTAAGTGAGCAAACGAGTGTGAAGCACCGCGAGAGTTCACGACTCCGCGAGAGTTCACGACTCCGCGAGAGTTCAGGATGCCGGGAGGGCCTCAGGGAAAGCAGGCGTCGTTGTTGCCTCTAAGGCCTGCAGGCGGTGCCCCTGAGCACCTCGAACACCCAGGCCACGTGTGAATAAGGCCTAGAGGTCTCATTTCCTCTCCTTTTCACTTAGGAAAAAAGTAATCTGAAGAACAGCACTGCAAAGAAGAGACTGCGCGCACCCGCTGGGGCCAGCCCCCGGCAGCCCCGGGTCATCCCCGCGGCCCCCTCCAGCTCGCCACGCGGGGGGTGGCCAGCCCCGGGTCATCCCCGCGGCCCCCTCCAGCTCGCCGCGCGGGGGGTGGCCAGCCCCGGGTCATCCCCGCGGCTCCCACCAGCTCGCCGCGCGGGGGGCAGTCACCCCAGGAGGGTTCCCGGAGTGCGCGTCTGCCTGCCCTGGTGCAATCGCCTGAAAGGGGCTGCGTGGTGAGAGAAACACGAGGCTTTGCCCAGGTGTGTGCCGGGCCTGGTGAGGTAAGATTGTGTGCGAGGCCTTGAGAGGTGCCGAGAGCAGAGCTGATGCAGGCGCCAAAGCCGGGCCCTGCCCGCGCGGTGGCAGCGGCCACGGTTGTGCCGTGCTTGCACACATTTCAGAGCTCTCCCCGGCGGAAGGCCCACTTGGCAGGGCCGGGCACAGGAGACCAGCTGGGGGGCGGCTCCTGCCCCGGAGCGGGCGGGAGAGGAAGTTCAAGGGGGGGCCAGGAGGCTCTGCGCCCGGGGGGCTGTGTGCGGCCTCTGACCACGTCTGGTCTTCTGGCACCTTTGCTGCCTGGGGGACGTGGGGGGGGGGGGGGTGGAGCCCACGCCCACCCACCAGGCAGGAGACACTGCCTTCAGGGGAGGGACTGGGCCCACGGGGAGCGCAGAACCGCCCCACGCACGCCTGGACCCTCTGCCACACGGGCAGAAGGTAAGCCTCCTTCCCAAGCCCAAAGGCCAGCACCCGGAAAAAATCCCTTCCCCCCCCCCCCGGGGAACGAGCAGCTCCAGGGAAGGGCTCCTTGCTCTGTTCCCAGCTGGGATCATTTCATAAAGACCCTTTTACCAGAAACCCAGGAGCTAGAAGTAAATGCTCATGGCCCCATCACAGCCAAGAGTAGAGAGAGCAGAGGCCAACAGTGGGCAGAGGTGGCTGTCCATCAGGCAGCAGGCCAGGCTGGCACACTGAGATGCAGGACAAGACTAGAGGGGAGGCAAGGAGGGGCCGGAATAGTGGTGGATTTACACAGAAATATAATGGCACTCGCGAACGCTCCACTCATGAAGCATTTAGTGCAAGGGACCCAGTTCTTAAAGCCGAATTAATAACCATAGTGGTAGAATGCAATTCACATATCCTAGGACTCTCCTACCTTACATGAATTTTGGAAAATGGGAACAATAGGCAGTCCCCAAAAGATTTTAGGGGGCAAAGAATAGTTCCTTCAAAATGTAATGGGCCCTTATTAAACGGGTATGTGGCCACTCGAGGACAAGGCCAGTGCTGACTTTAAAGCTAAATAGGAGCTGGCACCCAGGCAGTGTGGAAAAGTACTACGGAGTTGGCTTATGCCACCTGCCAGCAAACCCTCGGATTATGGACTCTCTGGCTAGGAAAGGACTCCAAAGTCATCAGCCTCCAGCTCCACAGGGCTCTCCAGCAGTCGTTGCCAACTTGCCTGGCCACATCAAAGACGAGACTTCTTGATCCACTGCATCAGCATCTCAGGTGTGAGGCCTGGAATCTGCATTTCAACCAGCTCCCCAAGAGATTCTGATGATCAGTCAAGGTGAGGACTCCTGCCCAGAATCAGCACTTCTTGAACACCCCTGGTGGCTAGTGCTCTGTATCATCAGACAGCCCGTTCCACACTACACTGCTCAGGCCACTACAAAACCATCTCGTATGTTCAAGTAAAACCTACCTCCCTTTAAAGTCCATCTGCTAGTCCCAGTTCTCCCTCTGGATAATGAATACATTCCATAATCGCCAAGAAAATCCTGTAAATAACTTGAAATTAGCATCAAATTCTCTTACCCAAGCAAAATGACTCCATTATCTTTTAATGCTTGTCATCCATTTTATTTATTTAACCTTTGTTTTCATTTCTGGCTGTTAAATCAAATACCATGCAATGGGTTTGCTTAAACAATGGAAATTTATTGGCCCATGGTTTTGAAGCCTGCAGAAGTCCAAAACCAAGGCATCATCCAGGCAATGCTTTCTCCTGAAAGACTGTGGCCTTGTGGGGCTGGCTGCCGGCAGTCCTTGGTCCTTGGCTTTCCTGGCACACTGAAGCAGGCCAGTAAGATAGGGAACCAAAAGATGGATGTGGGCGGCGGACTTGGCCCAGTGGTTAGGGCGTCCGTCTACCACATGGGAGGTCGGCAGTTCAAACCCCCGGCCTCCTTGACCCGTGTGGCTCATGTGCAGTGCTGATGCACGCAAGGAGTGCCCTGCCACACAGGGGTATCCCCCGCGTAGGGGAGCCCCACGCACAAGGAGTGAGCCCGGTAAGGAGAGCCGCCCAGCATGAAAGAAAGTGCAGCCTGCCCAAGAATGGCGCCACACACACGGAGAGCTGACACAACAAGATGACGCAACAAAAAGAAACACAGATTCCCGTGCTGCTGACAACAACAGAAGCTGACAAAGAAGACGTAGCAAATAGACACAGAGAACAGACAACCAGGGTGGGAGAGGGAAGGGGAGAGAAATAAATAAATAAATAAATCTTTAAAAAAAAAAAAAAAGATGGATCTGGAACCTGGCAAGAAGTCCACGTGGACATCAGCAACCCCCAAGATGGCTGCTGGAAGACCCTCCCCGAGATTCTGCCACTCAGAAGAAGACTCCCTCCAGAAGCCAAGAGAAGCCCAGATATTCCCCAAGGACTTTATCATTGGGTCCTCCTGGGAGACTGATGGGAGAAATAAGCAATCAAAACAGTAAACAGCTGGAACTCCTCCCCTGCCATTAGCAAAGGGGTGGGATAATTAACAGTTCAAAAGCCAGGGGCAAGGCCTGAACGAGCTCTCTTGCTCTCCTGTGCTCTCTTGCCTCCGGACCCCCAACTCCAGCTGCCTTCTCCCTGTCTTGGATCCCCACACAAGTAAAACCTGGACATGTATAACCTATAATGGGAAATTGTACTCTGTAAATCAGCCCTCTTTACCACTTTTCAGCCCCTTCCTCTCTACCTGGGACCCCTGATCTGTTATTTTGTCCCATTTCAGTTCCCTCCCTACCTAAATAAATTACTGACCTAACTCACCCAATGTGCTCTCGAAATTCATTTCTCCAGCATAAGTCAAGAACCTAAACGAAATCCAAAAACAACATGGCCATGCACGTGGCTGGGACCTCTTTCTCCGTGTGAATTTCATTCTGCTCAGAAAGGCCTCCAGTGGAAGGATCAAGACCCACCCTGACTGGCTGGGCCGCACCTTTACTGAAGTACCCTCTTCAGAACGTCCTAACTGTGATCAGCTCACACCCACAGGAAGGGAAGAACATGTTTTTCTGGGCTATATCACTCAAAGTCACCACGACCATAATTCATTAAGAACCTATAAAGTGCACAACACATAACAAAGGATAAGGCACAAGGCCTATCTCAAAGTGTCTGTTGAAAGATACCTTTTTAAAAAGGTAAAATAATGACTTTCACACAAATGAAAAATGAACACGTTGAAGATTTTACTAATTCGTTAATGAATAAGGGAATCAATAAGGTAAAAAAACAGATATAAAATTTTTTAAAAAGGTTCAAAGGAGAGTCCAAATCAGCAGACCCATACAGAGGCAATCAGGAACTCTGAATTTGAACAGAGGCAAACCTGGTCTGAGCAGGAAGGAGTTTCAGAGTTGATTGCATTTCCATCTCAGAACACTTGTTTGCCTATATAAGAACAAGAATCATTTGCATTACTATCAGTCATCTGTAATTTACAGAGTTGTAAAATAGCTGGAAAGCCTATTAAAGGCACAGATCACTATAGAATCTGATAGTCTGGAAGAATGAACTAGACTTAACCCAGTATTCATAGGACATCTAGGAATTTTTTTTTTTTTGTAATTTTAAAGACATTAACAATTTTTCTCAATAATCCTGCATATTCAAATCTCGAACTATTTTTCAAGACAAATTCAAATGCTGCTTTCACAGAGCTTTTCTTTTTTTTTTCCAAAAAAGAAAGGTAAAATGAATACTCTCTTATAGATATAAAAATCAACACCTGTTAAAGACTTCATTTAACTCATTAATTAAATGAGAGAACCAGGTAAATGTTATAACTGGCTCAAAGAAGCACAAATATATATGAAGCATGGAACTAATAAGTGATTATAGCAAGTTTGGAGAATACCAGGTTAATATATAAAAGTCAATTGTTTTCCTAAATACCAGCAATGAACAACTGAAATTTGAAATTAAATTAAAAATACAACACTATTAGCATAAAAAAGAAAAGACAAAGAAATACTTAGGTATAAATCTAACAAAATATGTGTAAGATCTTTGCGAGGAAAACTACAAAATTTTGATGAAAGAAACCAAGGAAGATCTAAATAAATGGAGAGATATTCTATGTTGATACTTAGGAAGATTCAGTATAATGAAGATGTCAGTTTTCCCTGCCTTGATCTTTAGTGTGAGGCAATAAATGAGGGAAGTCATAAATTCTTCGCCAAGACAAACACACTCCACCGTAAGGACACACCATGCACATTCCAAGCAGATTTCTATCTGCACTAGAACCACTCCTGCTATGTATCAGTAACTTCAAAGAGAAATGTTGGCAATCTCGCAAGTCCTGAGTTGGCTCTGTGCCTTCCCTGCTTTTACCCTGTATTCACCCCCTGTAGCCCTCCAGGGACAAGGAGAACTATTCAGAACATCCTGCGGCCACCCACGGCCAGCTTTCGTGTCTGCAAGTTCCCTAATCAGCTACTACAATTTTGCTATATGGAATGGTCTGTATCATTTTTCAAAGTTCAGCACCCATCAAACTTTGCAGAACCTCTTCTGTAGGTTCACTGCCAGACTTATAGATTTCACACAATCTCAATCAAAATCCCTGCAAGTTATTTTATGGATTCCGACAAACTGATTCTAAAGTTTATATGGAAAAGCAAAAGACCCAGAATAGCCAACACAATACTGAAGAAGAACAAAGTCAGAGACTTAGGTTACCTGACTTCAAAACGTACTATAAAGTTATAGTGATCAAGACAGTGCAGGAATGGATAAACAAACTGTGGTGGATTCACACGATGGAATCTTAAGCATCTGTAAGAAAAAATGAAGTTGGAAAGCATATGGAAACATGGATGAACCTGGAGGACATTATGTTGAGTGAAGCAAGGCAGACACAAAAGACACATATTGTATGATTGCATTACTATGAATCAAATATGTTGTGTAACATATCGAATTTTTAAAAAATTTGTCTGTATCCAGTACATTTAATTGAGAAATGTATGTTTTTATTCAACTGTGTTTTTTGCTAATTGTTTATATTTTCAATTATTAAATGTATAAAATAAAGTTAAAATTTTTAAAAAATAATAAAATAGAAAAAAGACAGTGCAGTATTGGCAAAAGAATAAACAAATAGATCAATGGCTAGAATAGAGGGCCCAGAAATAGACTTACACAAATATAGTCAACTAAACTTTGACAAGAGAGCAAAGACAACTGAATGGAGAAAGAATAGTCTTTTCAGCAGTTTTTGTAATGGAACATCTATATGCTAAAACTATATGAATATACCAGTCGTGTGGGATCAAAGCCCCCTCTTGATTTAAAGGTGGAGTGGGCATCGCCACCCACGGGCCTCAGGATGGAGGAATAAAATATGGACTAGAGTGGGCTTACTGGTATTCTACTATAGAATTATTGTGACTTTAGCACTGGAAGAAACTGTATCACTGATGTGGAGACAGTGGCCACTGGAGTCACTGAGGGCAGGGAGAGGGAAAAGGAGGTGTGATATGGGGGCATTTTCGGGACTTGGAGTTGTCCTGAATGATGTTGAAGGGACAGATGATGGACAGCATATATCCTGCCATAACCCACTGAATGGACTGAGGGAGAGTGTAAACTATAATCCATGCTGTGCAGCAGTGCTCCTAAATGTATGCACCAATTGCAATGAATGTGCTACAATCATGAAAGAGGTTGTTGATATGGGAAAAGTGGGGGATGTGGAGAGTGAGGCATATGGGAACCTCCTATATTTTTTAATGTGACATTTTGTGTGATCTATGTATCTTTTAAAAATAAATTAAAAATAAATATATATATGAATATAGACACAGACCTTACACTTCTCATAAAAATTAACTCAAAATGATTCATAGACCTAAGTGTAAAATGTGAAACTATAAACCTAGAAAATAAAGGAGAAAATCTAGATGATCCTGGGTTTGGTGCTGACTTTTTTAGATCCATGAAAATAATTAATGTTGGACTTCATTGAAATTAAAAAATAAAAACTGCTCTGCAAAATACACTATTAAGAGAATGAAAAGAGAAGTTAGGATCTGGGAGAAAATACCTAAAATACATATCTGATAAAGGCCTGTATCAAAAACATACAAAGAGGGAAGGAGATGTGGCTTAAGCAATTAGGCTTCCACCTACCACATGGGAAGTCCCAGGTTCAGTTCCCAGTGCCTCCTGGAGAAGGCAAGCTGGCTCAAAGAAGATGATACAACAAAAGAGACACAAAGAGGAAAGACAATGAGAGACACAACAACCAGGGAGCTGAAGTGGCTCAGGTGATTGAGCCCCTCTCTTCCACATGGAGACCCCAGGGTGTTCCTGGTGCCTCCTAAAGAGAAGACAAGAAGACACAGAGAGCACACAGCAAATGGACAGAGAGCAGAGAGCTACTGTAAATAACAAGGGGAGGGGGGAGGATAAATAAATAAAATAAATCTTTTAAAAAAAACACAAAGAACTCAAAACTCAACAATAATAAAACAAACATCTCAATTAAAAATGGGAAAACCTGAATGGACACCTCACCAAAAAAGATATATGGATGGCAAACGAATATGTGAAAAGATGTTCAACATCATTTGTCATTAGGGAATTGAAATTAAAACAACAATGACATATCATGATGTAACTATTAGAATGGCTGAAATCCAAAACACTGACAACACCAAATGTTGACAAGGATGCAGAGCAACAGGAACCATCAGTCATTGCTGGTGGGAATTCAAAATGATACAGCCCCTTTGGAAGACAGCATTTTCTTACAAAGCTAAACATGGGCTTACCAAACTCTCCAGCAACCGCACTTGTATGTAACTATCCAAAAGAGTTGAAAACCTATATCCACACAAAAACCTGCACATGAATCTGTATGGCAGCTTTATTCATAATTGCCAAAAATGGAGAGCAACCAAGATGCCCTTCCCATAGGTTAATGGATAAACACAACTGCAGCATATCTAGAAATAGAATATTATTCAGCAATTAAAAAAAAAAAGAGTTATCAAACCACAAAAAGACATGGAGGAAACTTAAATGCATATTGTGGAGTGAAAGAACCCTATCTGAAAAGGCTACAGACTGTATGTTTCCAACTGCATGGCATTCTAGAAAAGGCAAAGCAATAGAGACAGGAAAAATGAGTTGGGGTTGCCAAGAGTTCAAGGGAAGGAGAAGGATTAGTAGGTGGCGCACAGGGCATTTTTAGGTCAATGAAACTATTCTATATGATACCATAAAAGGACACACATTCCTAAAAAACAAACAACAACCACGAAACTATACAATGCAAAGAGGAAACCCTAAATGCAAACTATGGATTTTAGTTAATAATAATGTACCAATTTAAGTTCATCAATTACAGCAAATGTACCACACCAATGCAAGATGTTGATAATAGGGGAAAGCAGGGGAAGCAACAAGATATATGGAAACTCGCTGTACTTTGCACTCAGTTTTTCTGTAAACCTATAACTAAAAAAGAAAGTTTGTTAAAAATGCATCTGAAATAAAGGAATATTGAAATAAATGTGCAAATGGTCGTAAAACTAGTTTTTCCCACAGAGGGAAGGGTAGTTCCTCCATTGGACAGAATTCATTTACATACCTAGAGAGGAGAATGATTTTGCATTGCTACATTTATGTGCAACTTTGAATAGTAAGATAAGTCAAAAACAAGGAAAGACTAGAATCAGGTAATATGGAAGGAGATGTCCTCCACCAGAGTTTCTCAGCCTCAGCATTACTGCCGTTTGGGGTCAGATCATTCTTTATTGTGGAGCTGTCCTGGGCACTGTAAGGTTTAGCAGCATCCTGACTTCTACCCAATAAAGACGAATCCCACAAGCCATGAAGCCACGACAATCAAAACCGTCTCCAGACATAGTCAAATGTCCTTTGGGATGGGGGTGGGGGACAAAATTACCTGCAGTTAGAACCACTGCTCTAGCCAACACAGTTTTCCATTGAAAAACAAAGTCTTCCCCATACAAAGAAAAGGTAACATGTGGCAATCCATCCTCCCTAAGCACACACCCACTTCTACCTGTGTGAACCGAATCACATCTCTATCTCCAGCAGAGTGGTCCTAGTGTCTAACACAGGCGCTGGTCTAAGTGCTCCTCCACGATTAGCCCGATTAATTCCCCCAACAACCCAAGGAGGGCAGAACTGTTGTTATTCTCATTTTACGAATGGGGAAACCAAGCCACTGAAAAGTTAGGTAACTTGCCCAAGAACAGTGCCACTAAGTAGTGGAGTCAGGATTCAAACCGGGTGGGCTAGCTCTAACATCTGGACTTTTAACCAGAAGCCCCCACTCCGAGCCCAGCAGAGCCTGACACAAGTGCTGAAAGACGTGTGTTCAAGGAAGGAATCAAGCAGTTTGTGCTGTAACTGTCTAACCCTGAGCCTCCTAAGGTGGGGTGGGTGCTGCAGCGTTAGGCCACCGCGAATCCATGATGAGGGTTGCCAGATGGACAACAGCACTCCCAGTGAAGTTCCAACTTCAGATGAACAAGGACTGATTTTTTAAAATATGTTCTGTGCAATATTGGGGAAGTAGTCATATTTTAAAAAGTATTCCTTGTTTGCCTGAAATTCAAATTTAGCTGGGCATCCTATACTAGTGTTTGCCAAATCTGGCAACTCCCTGCGTGATGTGCATAGGGTCAGGAACAGGGTAGTACCGCGACTGCACCAGTCCAGGTCTTGGCGACCTGGAATCCCTGCTCCAGGCAGTGAGGCCTGCTGCCGGTGGCCAGCTCCCTGATCCTCGGGCGCTCGTCTGTGAGGGGCAGGAGCAGCACCGTGCTCCGCGGCTGCTGCAGGACTAAATGAGGACACTGGAGGCGTCGGTGCCGCGGCCGGCGCGAAGCGGCTGGTCTAGTCTGACCTCACCCCGCGTCTCCTCCTGACTCACGCCTTGTTTCCGGGAGCGTCACGACTGCCCCAGCCTCGGGTTTCGCCCAGCCTTCCTCTCTGGAAAGTGGGGAGCCGGGAGCCGGTTTGCCCGGGGCCACGCCAGGCCCGCCCCGCCGCCCCGCCGCCCCGCCGCCCGCCCGCGTCCGGCGCCCGCAGGGCCCGCAGCGGGGTGCGCCCGCCCCGCGCTCCTGGCCCAGCCCCCGGAGCCGCCCGCGGCGAGGCCCCTCCCAGCGCGGGCGGAGGCGCCTCCCCCGCCGTGACTCACGGCCGCGCCCGCGCCCCTCGCCGTGCGCCCTGCCCGCCGCGGCCGTTCGTGCGCCCGGGACGGCACCATGGCGGGCGTGGCGGCCAGGCTGGCCAAGGACCGCGAGGCGGCCGAGGGGCTGGGCTCGCACGAGCGGGCCGTCAAGTACCTGAACCAGGACTACGAGGCGCTGCGGGCCGCGTGCCTGGAGGCGGGCGCGCTCTTCCAGGACCCCTCCTTCCCCGCCGTCCCCGCCGCGCTCGGCTTCAAGGAGCTGGGGCCCTACTCCAGCAAGACGCACGGCATCGAGTGGAAGAGGCCCACGGTAGGCGGGCGGGGCGCGGGGCGCGGGCCCAGGGACCCCGCGGGGGACGGCGCGGACGAGGGGGTTGGCCGCGGAGGGCGCTTTCCGCGGACCCGCACCGTGCTGCCTGCGCCCGCTACTCGGGGCCCAGGACGGGAGGGAGGCGCCCCGAGGGCAGCGTGGGTTTCGGGGGCTCTGCCGTCCGCAGTGGGGCTCGGTCCCCTCTTCCACTCGCGACACCCAGGGCGAGTGGAGGTGGGCCACTGCCCCTGAATCCACCTGCAGGCCCGCTAGGGGGGCCACCTCCGGACTTCACACCACATGGCAGAAACTCAGGGTGACACCGGGAGGAGGGGCTGGGGACACTTTTACTGGACCCTAGTGGGGAGCGGGTGGGAGGTGGAGGCAGGACCTGACGGAGGCTGACCCGGCTTTTGTCCGCTTGAGCCCCGGTCCCTCTGAGTAAGCGCTGTGGCACGCAGTCGCCGGGTTGGTTGGATGGATGGCTGTTTCACGTTTGTTTTTCCAAGCGGGCCTAGTGGAACCTGCCTCGAATGTTTACCTTGGTGACTAAGGAAAGACATGGGGGATGCTGCAAAGAGCAAGTCTGTCACCATTCCAAGGCCCCAGAGCCCTCAGCCAGAGAACTGGGCCTCCTCCAAGCTCCCGTACCCCCCTGCTGGCCCGGCCCAACCTTTCCAGCCCTGACGCCTGAATGTCCCACCTCCCAACCTAGACGTGCATTCAGTTTCCCAAGAAACCGCCGCGGGCTCGTGCCCTGTCCTGCGGAGGCCACCCAGCTTCCCCTCCCTCACCTAAACCAGGCTTCCCGGGAAACCCAACCTCTAGGTTCCTGAGGGGTGAGCGTCCCTGCCCCACTTCAGTCCTCTCAGTCTCCCAGTCACCTCACTCTCCTGTTACTCAGTAAACCGAGCCCACCAGCAGCGGGCGCCACGGGCCGGAGCCAAGGCTGGCCCCAGCAGTTGGGCCTCGTGCCTGCGGGCCTTCTAGCTGACCCTGAGTGGGTCATTTCATCTCTGTGCTGAAATTCCTTCATCTAGAAGAGGGAGTGATGCCTAAATATTTTGCTCGTTTCTCTCACTCCCCAGCCCCCCCCCCCAAGCCTTTTGGGGAGCCAGGGACACTCCTCCCCTGACTTTCTGGGGCGTGGCTCACTGTCATTCACTGGGACTTAGTTAAGTCTCCCCTCCCAAAGAGGCTTTCCTGGCTGTTCTTAGTACCCCCTCCCCGTTTTGTCCTGCAAGGCATTTTCCTTCAGGGCATTTTGGCAGTTTATAAAACATAATCACATACATTTGTCCTTCCTTCTGACCTGTAGGGACCAGGTGTGTATTATTCACCGATATCTCTCTAGTGCCTCGCACAGGCAGTGCCTTGCACAGTACTGGTTCATTCACTCGCTTGCTCAGCAGTATTCATGGAATGCCTCTTATATACTAGCCACTGTCCTAAGGGCTTGGGGTTATATCAGCGAGCAAAAAGAGACAGGGACTGTTGATGGAACGAATGAATGAGAGTGTAATGAGTATTAAATGAAATTCTGGTTCTGAAAGTGATATACAAACAAGAGAAGGCTTTCACCTTACTTTTTATAACATTTCACAGTTTAAAAAGTTAATTCAGCAGAGCCAATGTAGCTCAACTGGTTGAGCGCCTGCTTCCCACCTATGAGGTCCCCAGGTTCGATCCCCGTGTACCTCCTCAAAACAAAACGAACAAATGAATGATAAAACAACTCTCGTTAGGAAGCCAGTGTAGCTCAGTGGTTGAGGACCTGCTTCCCATGTACAAGGTCTTGGGTTCAATCTCTGGTACCTCCTTAAAAAAAAAGTGAATTCAAAAAAGAAAAGAGTAGCTATAACAACAAAAAACAAAATAATAAAAAGAAAGAAAAAAAACCAAAGTGAATTCACTTTTCATTCGTTCAAAAAGCATTTATTAAACACCTCCTATAGGCCAGACGCAGTACATACAGTGTCTGCTTCTGAAGGCTGTAGAGCTTAGTGAGAGGAGACAAGTGACCCAGCAATCTACAATGGGACTTCTGGGTAAGGAGCTAGAGATCCAGAGGTCTGGAGGAAGTTGTGGCTTTCGACCCCATCGCCCTCTGGGACCACCGCGCAGGGCGGGGCAGTGCATGCACTCCCCAGCCAAGGGGGAGTGTGGCTAGTGTACCCCATCAGGCAGTGGAAGGGATGGAAGCTCCAGGTGCACCTGCGGGAGCCCAGACAGCTTCCAGCCTGGGCGTGTCCTCAGCCTGGCGGCAGCCCTCCCTGCCTTGTCCGTCGTTCCTCTGCCAAACACTGCGGGCTCAGGCGAGAAGGAAGGAGACTTCCCACTGGACAACACCAGGTCCTCGGTGCCTTGAGCAGAGCAGTGTCAGTGGAAGGGTGGTCGCAGGAGCCAGGCTGCTGTAGACCGAGGAGTAAATCTCCAAAGGAAGGACGGGGGAAGGCGGAGAGGCGGAGGGAATGGTAGGTGGGGTGGGCGGGAGAGGCTTTTCCAGGTGAGAGCAGCTGGAATGTGCTGGACGGTGTGCAGAGGAAGGGATTGAAGATAAAGGGGACAGGCGACTGTCCACAGACAGGATCCTTGGGGAAGTCAGGGCATCGCATCCTGAAAGAGGGGGGCTGGTTAGCCTGGGAGTGAGAGGGGCTGCCTCAGGGATCGGTGACCCGGGCGGGCAGGGAAACAGGGATAGCGCAGTGTTGGCAGGAGCGGGCTCCAGGGGCGGGAAGGGGGACAGCAGGAAGTGGCTAGCCTCTGCGTGAGCTCCCAGGGCTGCGCAGGAGGCACAGAGAGGGAAAGGAGCTGTGGTGAGCCCCCAGTGACGTCAGGTGGGGGCAGAGGCAGGCACTGCTCTTCCCCGTTCCTCCCTGAGGGAACCAAGCCTCTGAGAGGTTTATGACTTACTTATTTTGAGCTGGCTGACCCTGGCCTCAAACCCGCATCTCCTGCCTCCCAAGCTCAGCGGCTGTTATAACAAATTCTCTAGTAATAATGCCAGGGATAGGTCACGTGTACTGATTGCTCTCCAAGGCACATTTTCATATTTATTTCATTGAATCCTGAAAACGAACCTACACGGTAGATACGCTTAAGACCATTTTACAGATGAAGAAACTGAGGCTTAAAAGGTTAAGCAACTCGCCCAGCACCGCAGGCCCACACATCGGTGGCAGAGCCAGGATTCAAGCCCAGGGTACCTGACGCCCAAGCCCGAGCCCCGACCCCTCTCCCCGACTGAATTTAATTCCGCGCCCTAATGCGGTCGCGAGGTTCAGCTTTCTGAACCCTCTCTAATGCCACTCTGAAACGTAACTTTTTCTGGAAAGCCTGCCAGAGGCAGGAGAATGTTTCGAAATGTAATGGAAAAGTCCTCCTGGGGGGTGCCTGGCCCCCGAGGATCACCGATACGATCCCTCATAATGAAGAGGCTCCCAGCGGTGGCCTTCGTGCCCAGCAGCCGGCTAAGTGCTTTGCTGGCACGTCCCGGCGGTGCTGCTTCCTTCTGGCTCAGCAGAAGAGCATCCTCCTCGGCCCTGGCGCCCGAGCACAGGCTGGCCCGAGCAGGGACGGAGCCCGGCAGGGGCTCAGAGCGCCCTGCTCCGCTGCGGAGGAGGGCGGCGGGGCAGAGCCCCCCCACCGCGTCAGCGGCTCCGTCAGGGGCTGCGCAGGCCTCGCCCCGGAAGGAGGGGTACGCCCGGGGATGTGGGGCGCTCGCAGCACACAGGAGGTGTGGGAGCAGCTCGCACAAAGCAAGGTCGTTCAGGCCAGGAGCAGCCCAGATTTCTGCGCTGGCTTCCTCTGCGGCTTTGGGGTGGAGCGCTTAAGAATCAGGAAACGCTCAGACGGGACAGTGAGCCTGGGCCAGAGTGGTCAAGCCGGCTTCGTCCAGCTGCTTGCAGGACGGTCGTCCCTGAGGTCTCGGCACCCTTGGAGTGCAAGCAGTGAGAAGCTGTGCGGGAGAGCAGAGCGAGCGCGGGAGAGGGAGCCGTGAGCGCCGGTACCGCAAGCCGCGGAACTCCCTGCTCTCCTCTTCCAGTCGCTTCCTCATCTGTGAACTGCGGATAACCGCCCTCCTGGGTCCTGAGATAAAGCACCAGGCACCTCGTCTGAACCCCAGGCCCAGGCCCCCAGCCCTCTCCCCACTGCCCGACTTGTTGTAGTTACTCTTTTCTTTTTTGAATTCACTTTTTCTTAGGAGGTACCAGAGATTGAACCCAGGACCTTGTACAGGGGAAGCAGGGGCTCAACCACTGAGCTACATCTGCTCCCCAATGAGAGTTGTCTTATAATTCATTTGTTCTGTTTTGAGGAGGTACATGGGGATCAGACCTGGGACCTCAGGTGGGAAGCAGGTGCTCAACCAGTTGAGCCACATTGGCTCCCCTTCAGACTTTTTAAACTGTGACGTGTTATAAAAAGTAAGGTGAAAGCCTTCTCTTGTTTGACAGAAAGTAAGTGAGAGGCTCCCGGGGCCCGGAGGATGGAGGAAGGGGGCGACTGCGTGGGAGACACGGCATTTCAGTCAGGGGCGATGAGAAAGCTTTGGTACTGCAGGTGGTGGTAGCATCACATCACAAATGATACTAATGTCACGGAAGTGTATGCCTAAAAATGGTTAAAGTGGCAAATTTTACATATTACCATATTTTTAAAAATTTAATTAAGAGAAAAAACATACTTGCAGGGACAGGGGAGGGTGTGCGCGTGGCAGGCGGGGCAGGTTTCAGAGGGTCTCGGGGCCTGGCAGAGGAGCCGGGGCCTGCTGCTGCCCGGCCCCCGGCCTGCTTGGACGGGGAGTGCTCCAGCTACTGCCCTGCTCACCCCCGGGACCCCCGCCCGGGCTCTGGCCATGCCTGCGGGACAGAGGCTCCACTCGAGGACGAGGAAAGGGGG
The DNA here is from genome assembly GCF_030445035.2 of Dasypus novemcinctus. NCBI lineage: Eukaryota > Metazoa > Chordata > Mammalia > Cingulata > Dasypodidae > Dasypus > Dasypus novemcinctus. The sequence goes on from NC_080685.1 coordinate 111,056,165, forward strand.
AGAAGGGGTCCCACGCCCCACCAGGAACGGGGCACCCTCACTGCAAAAGGGCATGCTGGGGGGGCTGACCGCTCGGGGGACTGACCGCTTGGGGGACTGACCGCCAGGTGGGCTGACTGCTGGGTCAGCTGACCGCTGGGGGGCTGACCCCTGGGGGGGCTGACCGCTGGGGGGGCTGACCGCTCGGTGGGCTGACCGCTCGGAGGGCTGACTGCTGGGGGGGCTGACCGCTGGGGGGGCTGACCGCTCGGGGGGCTGACCCCTGGGGGGGCTGACCGCTCGGGGGGCTGACCGCTGGGGGGCTGACCGCTCGGTGGACTGACCTCCCTGGGGCGGGCTCTCGTTCCCAGGAGCTCTGCGATGACCCCCAGTTTATTGTTGGAGGAGCCACCCGCACAGACATCTGCCAAGGAGCCCTGGGTAAGTCGCGGGTCGCGCCCACGAGGCCGCGGTGGCCAGGTCTGGGGGCGGCTTCTCTCCCTTCCCGATTTCCGGGAGCCCCCAAGCTCCTGGAATTCCTTGTCCCGAGGGTAGATCTACCCCAGCCTCGTGCTCCAGCGCACAGATGCACTTGCAGGCGGCGGCCCCCGCGCCCAGGGCTGGCTGGCTGCTCGGTGCTGGGGCACCCAGGGGCTCCCCCCAGGGGGCTGAGGGGCTCTGGTTTCAGCCTCTACCCGGTCTCTGAACCTCCTGGGTTCGGCGTTACCAGCGGGTGCGTGAAGCGGTGGGGCCGAGGGTGAGGTGGGAGGCCCGGGCCGGAGGGGTTCCCTGAGCCCCAGGGCTTGGGAGGTGACTCGGCCATGAGCCGAGAGGAAACCCCGGTGCTGTGTGGGGGGAAGTGCCCGGGCGGAGCTGGCCGTGTTTGCAGGACTGGCTCACCATGGTTTCACAGCAGCGGAGGGAAGCTTGTTTGCTGTAAAGGCAGCTGTGCGTTCATAAGGGAAACCGCTGGAGCCGCTGAGCGGGCGGTGGCGGCTGCTCCCCGGGGCGAGCTCTGGTTTGCCTCTGGCTAAGCGCTCTCTGCGGGTTTGAGCCCTCGTCCTTGGATTTTAGCGGGACATCTCCCACTCTTCAGTGAAGGCCCGCATGGGACCTGGGGATAGTGTTTAAAATTCTCGTGAATCCACAACCCTTATTTTCATTGGTAATAAATATAAGCAGATGCTTTGCTCTGGTCAACCAAAAAGTCGTTTTTCCTGCCATCAGTTTCAACTAACTCCCCAAATGAGGCCATCCACTTGAATTGTACCCCCTTTCTTTACTCACCTAGCAGAGGATCTGATACAACAACTAAGTTTATTGAGCATTTACAATGTGCCAGAAACTAAACTGTGCTTGAGCACACGCTAAGGTATCCCGATTATCCCATTTCATGGGTGAGGGTGCTGGGGTCCTAGGCCCGGGAGCTCCCACGGCTGCAGGGGCGACCCAGGGCACAGATGCCAGCAGGCCAACCCAGAGCCTGGGCCCTGAGCCCCTGAGCCAGACTCCCTGGGAGAGGGTCTGGAAAACTGTGTGAGGGGAGCTGATGTGGCTGAAGCAGTTGAGAGCCTGCCTCCCACATGGGAGGTCCCAAGTTCAGTCCCCCGAACCTCCTAAAAAGAAAATAAATGAACAATATGCAAAACAAGCAAAAAAAACAACTAACTCTGGAGCCGATGTGGCTCAGTGTTTGAGCACCAGCTTCCCACATACGAAGTCCAGGGTTCAATAAATCAATCCCCAACTCCACTACCTAAAAGAAAAAAAAAAAGTTAAAAAAAAAAAAAAGCAAGCTGTGCCTCTTAGGTCAGTGGCCTGGGAAGTGCCCCAGGAAGTGCAGCTGTGGGAGAAACGGGACCCAGCCCGTGCACAGATTCCTGAGATGCCAGAGCGCATTCTCACCTGCAGAAAGCATGCCTGCGCTTCCCGCCCTCCAGCCCCCCGCTGCCCCCTCTTCCTCCAAAGCAGGGGTCCCTGGGCGTCTGCTGTGGGTGCTCTGGGGAAACTGATTAGAGAAAAGGGAAGTGAGCTGGGCCGGAAGGCGATGGAGACCTCGAGCGGTCGTGGGGGCTTTAGGGAGTCAGAGATGGATGGCACAGCTGCCACGCCTGGGCCAAACAGCTCCTTCAAGGCTTAGCGTCTTAAGAGCAATTGCCCGTCACAAATCCACGATTTGAGTGCAGTGTGAACGCTAGCAGGCCCTCTGGAGAGGAGGCAGGCAATACCACATTCCTGGGGAGAAATTCCCCGCCACCTGCGCCAAATCTTATAAACACCAGGTGAAATGTCAGCCTTTAAAAAGTGTCTTGGTGAGGGGAGTGGACATGGCTCAAGCACTTGAGCATCCACGTCCCACATGGAGGTCCCAGGTTCGGCTTCGGTGCCTCCTGAAAAAACAAAAGCAAGCAAAATGAACGATAGGTCGCCCCGGGGAAGCCGGTGTGGCTCCGCGGTTGAGTGCCCGCTACCGTCACACGCGGTCTCAGGGTCAAGCCCCAGCCCCGCGTACCTCGAAAAAAACAAAAGTTTCTCAGTAAATGGTCTATAATCTCGGTGGTGTTTTATACCACGTTGGCCTCTTTGTTCTCTTCACCTTTGTATTTTGGAGGATCCTGGTTAGCTGGCCTTGAAATGCAGTTTGCTGAATTCTCACCCTAGTTCTGTCTCCCAGGTAGGGGGTGGCGACTGTCACCGAGTCCCACAGGCTCGGGAGCGTCCAGCAGGGCCCGTGGCAGCAGCACCTGCCCGTGTGGCTGGACATATGAGCTGAGGCTCGGCTCTGTTAGCGACGAGGGGGAGGCGGTGGGAAGGGCTTTTCACCTCCCAGCGCCTCCGTTTCTTCTGGAAAAGAGGAGGGGGAGCAGAGATAGCTCACGTGTTCCAGTGCCTGCTTCCAGGTATGAGGTCCCGGGTTCAATCCCTGGTACCTCCTTAAAAAGAATGAGGAAGGAGGGTGACCGAGGTGGCCTCGGGATCCCCTGGGCCGTGGCGTTCAGCTGGCGGAGGCGGTCCTCATTCCTGGCGCTGGTCTCCAAGCAGCTTTACCTTAGGATGGAATAGGACAGTGATGCCGTGTAAGGAGCATCTCCTGGGCCACCTCATCCCTTCCCAGGAATCAGCACAGCCAATGCCACTCCCTTCACCCCACTGTGCAGGCGAGGAAAACTGAGGCACAGAGAGGGGCGGTTACACGGAAAGCCACACTGCTGGGAAGCGCCGATCCAATTTTAAATCCCCTGCCCTTTCCGTAACCCCGTGCTCACTCGCCGTTACCAATAGGCTGTGTACTGAGAAACGTGGAGGTGGACTTCTCAGAGCAAAATTCCTGGTCCGTACCTGCTTGTCTCTCCACCGAGACTGGCTCGGGTCGCCGTGAGCCCCGGCGGTGGTGTCCTTGGGGTGTCCGTTTGTTGTCGCGTCTGTCACTAGTGGAGGGGTCATCTCTACTATCCACTGTCCCAACTAGCGAGAAGGGAGTCTTTGGACGGTGGTAAGTTACCTCGGGAATCCACTTTTCTTTTACAATTTTCAAAGGAGGATGTAGAGAACACTGAGAAACAGACTAGAAGTACATCTGTGTGTGGATAACTCAGTGGTAGGAATCTGTCATAACCCTTTTGCCCTGCGGATCAAAAAATAAACCAAAACACCAAAACATCCTGGGGCTCGCGGCTCTCCACCCGTCACCGCGGTGGCCGCAGAGCTGTCAAAAGCAGGTGGAGATATGTGTGCTGTGGAGGGTGTCACGAGACTCGTTTCACCAGCAGCGCCATCAGCCCCAGCAAGGCCCTTAATTGTCCCCGCTGCTGAAACGCTTTTGTGTACACTTTAAATATTCGAAAGTCGATGTAGACCTCGGCTTCCCCGCTGGGGCGTTGGCAGCCCTCTCCCCTGCCATTTCTTTAGCCGGTACGGGGGATTGAACCCAGGGTTTTGTACCTGGGAAGCAGGCGCTCAGGCACTGAGCTGCACCTGTTCTCCAGTGAGAGTTGTTTTTTTTTTCTTTTCGTTTGTTTGTTTGTTTTGTTTTTGTTTTTTGGGGAGAGACCAAACCTGGGAGAGATGGAACCTGGGACCTTGTACGTGAGAAGCAGGCACTCAACCACTTGAGCTGCATCGCTCTCCTCCCCGTACTATTAACATCTTTCTTTAGTAGGATACTTTTGTTACAATTAATGAGCCAATTTTGATACATTGTTATTAGCTAAAATCCATACTTAGATTTCTTTAGTTTTCACTCATGTCCCTGTTCTGCTCAAGAGCCCACCCAGGTTAGGACTTTCCATTTAGCTGCCATTGTGCCTCCGTGGCTCCCCTGACTAGGAGAGGGTCTCAGACTGCCCTTGTTTTTTGTTTTTTTTTTAAGATTTATTTTTTATTTCTCTCCCCTTTCCCCCCCTCAGTTGTCTGTTCTCTGTGTCCATTTCCTGCGTGTTCTTGTTTTTGTCTGCTTCTGTTGTTGTCAGTGGCATGGGACTCTGTGTTTCTTTTTGTTGCGTCACCTTGTTGTGTCAGCTCTCTGTGTGTGTGGCGCCATTCCTGAGCAGGCTGCACTTTCTTTCGCGCTGGGCGGCTCTCCTTACGGGGTGCACTCCTTGCTCATGGGGCTCCCCTACGTGGGGGACACCCTTGCATGGCACGGCACTCCTTGCACGCATCATCACTGCACATGGGCCAACTTCACACGGGTCAAGGAGGCCCGGGGTTTGAACCATGGACCTCCCATGTGGTAGGCGGATGCCTTATCCACTGGGCCAAGTTCGCTTCCCAGACTGCCCTTGTTTTTGATGGGTTTGACAATTTTGAGGTGTACTGGTCAGGCATTTTGTATTTTGTATATGCAGATTCCCCTCTGGGAGTGGATGTGGCTCAAATGGTTGAGCCCCTGCCTCCCACACAGGAGGTCCTTGGTTTCATTCCCAGTGCATCCTGATAAAACAACAAGCAAAACAACAGCCAAAAAAAGAAAAACTAAGGGAAGCTGATGTAGCTCAGTGATTGAGTGCTGTCTTCTCACACACGAGGTCCTGGGTTTATTCTCCAATCCCCAGTACCTAAAACAAAAAACAAAAAAAATTTCCTACAAGGACAGTTACAAAAGTAATACAAACCCCATACAGAAAACTTCAGCATACCCCAGATCCAGCAATTTTAACATTTTGCCACACTTGCTGTATCATTCTATCCATCCATTAATCTTTCAATCCATATATCTATCTCCATCTGTCCATTTGCTGAACACATAAGTGTGGGTTGTATATAATACATCAAACTCCTTGAACACTTAATACTGTCATGCACATTTCCTAAGAACAAGGATATTCACGTAATAACCACTTTACTGCAGTTTTCAAGTTCAAGAAATTTAATATAATAATTTAATATAAATTTACAGTCCATATTCCAATTTTTTCATGTCTCAAAAATGTCCTTCTGGACCTTTTCTTCTCCCTTATTACATCCTATCCAGGATCGTGTGTTGCATTTAATCATCATTGTCTCTTAGGTTGCTTCTTCTGCTTTTTTAATTTTTTTTTTTAGTTGTGGGAACATATATATAATGAAAATTCCCCATCTCAGCCCCTCCCAAGTATACCATTCAGTAGGATTAATCACATTCACCAAGTTGTGGTACCCTCACCACCATCCGTTAGTAAAACTTTCCCATTTCCCCAGCAGAAGCCCTGTACTCATTTTGTATTAACTGCTCCTTCCCCTGCCCCCTGCCCCTGGAAAGCTGCACTCTAATTTCCTTCTCTATGAGCTTGCACATTCTCTGATACCTTATTTGTCATTACCATGGGGCTTAAATTTAACATCCTAAATCAATAACATTCTTGTTTACTTAGATAGCGGGTTAACTTCAGTAGCATACACAAACTATGTTCCTGCACCCCCCACCCCCCATCTTCATGTAGTTCTTATCACAGATTACATGTTATACATCATGAGTCCAAAATCATTAATCTATCATGACACTTCATGCATTTGCCTTTTAGATCCTGTAGGAAGTAGAAAGGGGAATTACAAACCAAAAACACATATATAAATACTGGTACTTATATTTACCCATGTTGTAACCCTTGCCAGAGATCTTTATTTCTTCATGTGACTTTGATCTATTCTCTAGTGTCCTTTCCTTTTAACCTGCAGAGCTCTCTTTAGCATCTTTTGTAAGGTTGGTTTAGTGGTAGTGAACTCCCTTCGCTTTTGTTTATCTGGGAATGTTTTAACCTCTCCCTGATTTTTGCAAGTTTTGCCAGATACAGAATTCTTGGTTGGCAGTTTTTCGCTTTCAGCACTTTTATAATATATCATCCCACTGTCTCCTGCCCCCATAGTTTCCCACGAGAAACCAGCACTTAAGCTTATCAAGGATCCCTGATATGTGACATGTTGCCTCTCTCTTAAAGCTTTCAGAATTCTCTCTTTATCTTTTGCATTTGACAGTTTGATTATAGTATGTTGTGTTGTGGGTCTATTTGGGTTAATCCTGTTTGGAGATCATTGAGCAACTGAGATGTGTATATTTATGTCATAAGTTAAATTTGGGATGTTTTCAACCATTATTTGTTTGAATGTACTCTCTTCTCATTCTAGGGCTCCAACAGTGTCTCCATTGTTATACCTGATGATATCCAACAGGTTCCTCAGGCTCTGTTCACTTTTGTTCATTCTTTCTTCTTTCTGCTCCTCAGTCTAGGTGATTTCAATGATCTTACCTTTGAGTTTGCTGATTCTTTCTTCTGCCAGCTCCAATTTGCTGTTGACCACCACTAGGGAATTTCTAATTTCTGTTACTGTGGTCTTCAGCTCTATTTGGTTCCTTTTAATAATTTCCATCTCTCTATTGATACGTTGTTTGTGTTTATCTCTTGTTTTCCTGATTTCCTTGAATTGTTTGTCCATGTTTTCCTTTAGTTCTATGAGAATATTTAGGACTACTCTTTTAACATTTTTGTCTGGGATGTCTCAGGTCTGGCCCTCCTCATTGATCATTTCTAATCCTTTAATTTTCTCCTTTCCCTTGGCTACCACTTCCTGTTTTTGCATGTTTTGTAAACTTTTTTTGTTGAAACCTGGAAATTTTGATATTTTTAGAATGTCATTGTTGGAATTCAGATGCAGAGTCATCTTTTCCTTAAACGTGTATCTAGCTACTGTTATGACAGCTTTCCTTGAATAGCAGGAGCTAACAGAAAAGAAAAAAAGGGGAGTGGTGGAAATAAAAAGAAAATACCTTTCTTAGTCTTTGAAGATTGTCCTGGTCAAGCATTTCAGAACATATCCGTACATTGAGTTTAGAGAGTAGGTTCCTATCGGAGCATAGGTGCTTCCCTGGACCTTCTGAACAATCATCTTTTCTTGGATACACCATGTAGCCCTAGGAAGTCCCCATTTACGTAAACACGCAGGTCCTCTCTTCCCTAGGAAATGGTTTCCTCACAGGCCTGGGCACTGCCCTGTGTGTCCCGCAGCCAACAGTCCCTTGCCCCAGACAGCTGCTGGACTGCCTTCCCGCCGTGTTCCAGGGGAGCGCGCGGGGCCGCCTTCTACACACAGGGCAGGTTCTGGGGCAGGCGCCACCAGGGAGATTGGGCTAGATGCACACGCTGCAGTGTACGCATGGGGGTTACTCTGCTGCCCCTCCTGGAAGCATGGCCAGCTCCACACAGCGGGGGTGGGGAGGGGCCGGCCAGGGCAGGTACTGCCACTCGAAGTAGGCCTTTCTTGATTCGGCGCTCGCCCTGTGACTGCAGTCCATTGACTGTTTTCTGGAGCTTTGAGAAAGATGTTTCTGCCAGTTCTTGCTGTTCAAAGCTTCTGTTGGGTGACAGAGCCCTGAAGCATCTCACTGCGCCATTTTGATCAGGGCAGTTAGAATTTGCAAGTATCTTTTTTAAAAAATAGTCAAAAAAAAAAAAAAAGGACTAGGAAATAGGTATCAGTTGCTTTGATTGAGACAGTGAAGCCATTCTTTTTCTTAAAAATCTTGCCTCATCTCTAGTTGCAGTGCCACCTCACCACCCCAGCCCCCACCGCCTCCCGGGGCAGATGTTAGGTGCCGGTGACTCATCACTTCCCCTCAGCTGCTCTTCTGGTGACAAAAGAATGGTTTCTCACAGCGCTGCTTCGCTGCTTCGCGGTGGCTGCTGCCCCTCTCCCAGCCCCCCTCCCCTGCTGTGTCTAGACGGTTCCACCAGCAGGGCAGGGATAAGCTCTAACCTGCTGTCCTTGCCCGGCTGGCCCCGGCCCTGGCGACCACACCAGGGTTCCAGCCCCACGGACGCCCGAGGGACAGGTCTCGCCCTGGCTGCTCCCGCTTTGGGAACATGCCGGTAGGAATTTCCCCTCTCTCCCCTGCACTGTCCTCTGAAGCCACAGCAGGCCCAGAGGGGCTGGCCGGGGCTCCGGCCTCCTGCCCGAGGGCCTGTGGGTAAGGCTCTCCGCCATCGGGGTGCTGGCCAGGCTTCCCACTGGCCTCCAGCGGGCAGGAGGCGGGCCCTGCGTGGCCGCGGTGATCTCGAGTCCCAGACAAGAGGGTCGCTCGGCTCTTGCTCCGGCCCTCTGCCTCTGCCGGTCTGTGGCTCTGGGCTCTGTGAGGGTGAAATCAAGCGGTGCGTGGAGAGCTCAGCACCCAGAGGCCGGCCCGCGTGTGGGTTTGATAACCGCCCGTGGAAGTCATCTGGGGAGAGGAGGTTGCGGGAGGAGGGAGCTATGAAATGAGTTTGGGAGGGGGAGCTGGAGCCAGGGCATGGAGGGTCTGGAAGGCCTGCCCGGGTCCCGGTGTTTGCAGTTAGCAGGGACCACCACTGCCGTTGTGGAGAGCGTGCACCCTAGCAGGCAGAGGTGGGGAGAGTCCAAGAAGCTTGGTGCGCCTTCCGCCCGACTTCAGGGGCCGCCCGTGGGCCTTGCTTCCTGCTGTCCCCCCGGGGGCAGGGCACCATAGCCCCGCAGCTCGGCCACCTCCTCTCAGCACACGCGCTTCCCCCTGCATTTTGCTGCCCGTGCCCCATGAGACTTTCTCCTTTAGTCAGCGCTGTCGATGCCCCCGAAAGCCAGGGACAGTGGGTCTGCCTCCTCCAGCCCCCAGGCGAGCTCTGGGGGACGGGGCATTAGGCGCCGGGCTTGGCGGGGGAGGCAGCGGAGGGAAGGCAGCCCGGAGGAGCCACCTGCTGAGCCTGGAGGGGAAGCAGCAGGCGGGACCCTGGGGCCGCTGGGCATGGGGAGCCGGGCGCCGACTGCCCTGCGACAGGCTGCCGCGGGGGAAGGAGGTGGGTCAGCCCCGCAGACACGCCCTGCCCAGGGCCCAGTGCGGCCACCAGAGCCCCAGGCCCCAGCGCCCTGCCTGCCCCCGCCTCCTGCGGGAGAAGCAGGGGAAGGGAAGCAGAGCAGCTCCTTGCAGGGATGTGCTCCCGCTCTGAAGGCGCTTGCCGCGGGAGGCGGGAGGCCTTGGTGCCCGCAGGGCCTGGGGTGAGGTGGCACTGGAGGTCCCTTGCCCCCCTCCGAGCCCCTGCTGGAAGTGAGAAGTGGCGTGCGTGGGGGAGGCGGGGCTCAGGCTGCTGGAGGCCGTGAAAGGAGTAGCAGGGCGGACTCCCCAGTGTGACTCACCCGCAGCCTCAGGCCTGCTCACCCGCCACAGGGCGTGCACTTCCTCTGGGGAGCCCCCTCCCCGCCCAGCGCCCAGGGGCGTCCCCACTGGCTCTAGTAGATCAGTCCTTCCGCTCCCTGCCAAAACTAAAAGGCGGCTGCCTGAGCGTGTGGCTCCCTCTCCCAGGGCGGCCTGAGGCTGAGTTCCACGCCGAGAGGCTCATCCCTGGAGGCTGGTAGCAGGTCAGCCAGGGCCTGTGAAAATGCCTTGTGTGGGGAAGGGTAACTTAACCAGAGCAGGGGAGCGAGGTGGCTCAGGCGTTGAGCGCCTGCTCCCCACACGAACCCAGCTGTCCCCATGGAAAACAAAGGAACAGCTTTCTAGTGGAAGGGGAACAGGCCAAGCACGATTGGAGATAGAGGCGCTGACGTTGAGTCTGGTCAATTCTTTATTGAGGGGTGGGAGGTTGGGAGGGGGTTGTCCCTCTGCTTTGTAGGGTGTTTAGCATCATCCTTGGCCTGTACTCACCAAATTCTGTATTAGTCAGCCAAAGGGGTGCTGATGCAAAAGACCAGAAGCTGGTTGGTATTTATAAAGGGTATTTATCTGGGGTAGGAGCTTACAGATACCAGGCCATAAAGCGTAAGTTACTTCCCTCACCAAAGTCTATTTCCACATGTTGGAGCAAGATGGCTGCCGACATCTGTGAGGGTTCAGGCTTCCTGGGTTCCTCCTTCCTCAGGCTTCTTCTTCCTGGGGCTTGCTTCTCTTTCCTCTGCCAGCTTACTTCCCAGGGCTCCAGCTTAAGGCTTCAGCATCAAACCCCAACATCAAAAACCCTCACTCTGTCCTTTGCCATGCCTTTTATCTGTGAGTCCCCACCCACCAAGGGGCGAGGACTCAACGCCCTACTGGCACAAGAGGTTTACCTGATTACTTAATCGAGTAAACCTCAGAATCCAGTATAATCTAATAAGCCCAGAGGAAAAGACCAGTTTACGAACATAATCCAATATTTCTTTTTGGAATTCATCAATAATATCAAACTTCTACACTCCACCCTCTGAGTTCCAAAAAGACATTACAGTATTTTTTTTTAAATCCTTAAATCAATAACAATGCAAGTACTAAATCATATCACAACCAATTTAAAGAAATACAGTTTGTCTTGGGGCAAAGTCCTGGCTGCTATAGACTCCTGAAACTTAGAAAACAATTCATTTGCATAAACATTTTCATTACAATAAGGAGAAATGGAGGGAAACAGGAGTATGGTTTCTCTACAGTTCATTAGACCTGCAGGGCATGCTCTGTTCAATTTCAAAATCTGGGAGTCATTCTTAAGATGATTTCCACAGTCTTGCCCAACATCCATTCTCTTGGTTCTACCCTCATCAAGCATCTGGGTGTCAACCAAGCTCCAGACCTCACTCTCCAAGAGTGTTGGGGTGCTTGCCACACCTTTCCCAGTCTTTGGGTTAGAGTCTTAACCCAAAGTTAAGAGAGAGAGAGAGTGGGTATGGGGAGAGAGCGAGCAAGAGAACAAGAGAGACACCTCTGGACAGGGAGTGGCAAGGCTCTGTGAAACCAGTGGTGTGGCTGAGGCCATTTTCCCTCCATCCTCCTGGGATACAGCCTTCTTGCCCATCACCGATGCCAACGCTGGGACGGCAGCCCGCCCTGGCTGGGGAGGGGCCTCGTGTTCTCTGGCCTCCAGGCTGTGCGCGCTGGGGTCCTGACAGCTCAGGTCTCCGCTCACCAGCCAAGCATTCTGGAGAGCATTGCTGGGGGCAGGAGCGCTCCAGCTGTGTCTGCTTCCTCCAGCCAGCTCGTGTGTGCCTCCTCTAGGAAGAGGATGGGCCGGCCGGGCAGGCCAAGGAAAGCACCAAAGCACAGGCTTTCCCTGACCACTGCGCCTGCCCCCCCCCCCGGCCCAGCCTTCCTCTAGGTCCTGACTCCTCGTCCGTTCTCCTCCTGCCCCTCCAGCCACTTCCCTAGAGCAGACTCTCCTTCTCCCCTGGACCCCTGCTCAGGTGCCCCTGTCACCCCTGGTTTTGGGCATTACTGCCAGAGGCCCTGTCCTCAGGAAGCAGAGGGCCCAGTGGTGGGAGCCGCGGCCCACGTGGGCCAGTGAGAGCTGCGTTTGGACACGTGTGATGGGCTCAGGGGGGTGCAGAGTGAGCACACTGGAGGGAGGAGCACCGGGAGGGGGGAGGAGAAGGGAGGAGGGGGAGGAAGGGAGAGGACGGGGAGGGAGGAGCAGGAGGAGGGGAGAGGGGGAGGAGGGGAGAGGGAGCAGGAGGTGGGGGGGAGGAGGGGGAGGAAGGGGTGTGGGCAGCTCCCCAGCAAAGAGAAGCTCAGGCAGGAAAGGGAAAGCGTTTGTGTGCCCGGGGTGGCTGGTGCAGAAGGGAAAGCTGAGGACTAAGCTCCGTTTCCTTTCCCAGGGGCGTCCCTAAATCCCGACCAGGAAGTGGGCTGGTCCCCCGCCCCCAGCCCCCACCCTCTCCGTCCTGCCTGCCCTGGGTCAGCGCCTCACCAGGCCTAGTCGGGAAAATACTCCTGTTAACCTGAGCACAGAAGGCCACGCCTTAGGGCAGGCAGCGGGCGAGGAGGTTATGAAGAAACAAGAAGAGCAGGACAGGCCCGAGAGGTGGCTGCAGGGGGGCTGCAGGGGGGACGGCTCGCGGGCCCAGGTCCGGCCTTACCGGCCCCTCCCCTTCCTGCTGCCGGGCAGGGGTCCACTGTTTGCCACTCTGAGTGTGGCCTTAGGATCCCTGCCTGCAGCTCTCGGGGCCCAAAGGGGAGGCCTGGGTGGAGTTTTCCAGAAGAGTTCCAACGGGACCTCCTGGCCAGGTCGTAGCGGGTCTTTCCGGCTTTGATCCTGGTAGCAGCCTCCCCACGGGCCTTCGGGGGGCTCACAGCCCTGCCCTCCGCCTCACCCTGCCCTCTGTCCCCACACTGGCCTCCTCCAGGCCATGCCCGGCCTCCTGCCCGCCCACCCAGTGCCCGCCCGGTGCCCCTCCAGCCGCCCCACCAGCCCCTGCGCCCCCGCGAGCCCACCGTCCTCCCCCCACCTGCACGGGCGGGCCCAGGGACTAAAACCAGGGCGCCGTGTCCTGGTGGGAGGAGGCCACCAGGGACAGCGTTCAGGGGCCTCGTGGGGACAGCCAGGCGGCCGCCGGGCGCAGGGCGGCGAGCGGGCGCTGGGCGGGGGCCTGTGCTGGCGGGTGGGCGCGGAGGAGGCAGGGGAGGGGTGCGCTTGGCGGAGCGCTGCCCCCTTCCCCCGGCCAGCCGGGAAGGCAGGACCGCGCCCGGCAGCGGCTTAACGCTCCAAAAATCAGGCTCAAATCGCCTCTTAAAAAATACTGCTAAGCTGTGATTTTAGAGCAGTTTCAGGTTTACAGAAAATCCGCAGTTTCCTCGTACCCACGCACACACGCAGTTTCCTCTGTTGTTACGTTGCGTTCGTGTGGCGCATTTGTCCCAACACATGAACGAGCTTGGCGCATTAGTCGCTAAGTCCTGAGCCGACGTGGACTCCCGCTTGTGGGTGCGGGCCGGAGGCTGTGTCCCTGGGTCGTGCTGTGCAGCCCCTACGGGACAGTACGGAAGAGTGTCCCCATCCTGCAATGCCGGGGCTCCCCTCCCGCCCCTCCTGGACCCCTGCGGCCCCGGTCTGTTCACGCCCCTCTGGCTTGCCTTCTCTAGCACACCTCCTTTTCCCAGATCAGAGGAGTGGAAATCTGAGCTCGAGGGGCTTCCCTGGGGCCCCAGAGAGCAGCTGCCCAGGAGGCGCTGAGGGAGGGAGTACACGCACGATTCCACTCGCGTAATTCCCTTCTGCGTGATTCCACTCTGCAGGTGGCGCAGAGGCCTTCAGGAATTCCCGGGGAGGCCCAGGGCGGGAGCCCACTCCCCTGCAGCCCAGGGGCAGGGCGTCTTTTGGTTCCTACGGGACCCTCCCGCTTCTTGTTATCAGACCTGTGGGCCTCAGCCTGTTGATCCAGCACCGCAGGAACCCCCAGACCCCACCGAGCTGCGCCGCTGGGGGAGGTGCGGGGTCCCCACGACCACGCTCGCAGCTGGGAATTGGGTAAATGTGCCTGCAGCTATAGCCCCAGTGCCCACGCACGACATTTATTTACTCACTCTTTGGACCCCTCTTACTTCCCAAGGGTTTGAGGAGCCTCGAGGTGATGAGACAGACCACCATAGACATGCACTCAGGGGCGGCCCTCCCACCGCGGCGCCCCTCCCCGCCAGCCCTCGGCCTTGCCCCGTGCCACCACTGTTTGGAACAAGATGTACCCTCTGTGAGACGTCACCTCGCCTGGGTCTCACTTTCATCCCCTACAAAATTAGAAAATAGTGACAGCAAACACAGACACGGCTCTAAGTGCTGTGCGAATTCTCTGCCCTTGAATTCTCAACTGTGAGGCAGTTTCCGGTGATTCTCCCGGTTTAATGAAAGAGGCAACCGGTTTAATGAAAGAGGCAACCGAGGCACAGAAGAGTGAGTAGCTGGCTCAGGGCAGCGGTGGGGCTGGAACTCGTCCTGCCTTTTGTTTCTTAGCACCTGGGGCGAGGGCGGGAGAGAATCCCGGCTCCCCTGGCTGGAAAACGCTGGCGTTCACATACAGGGAAACTGGCACAGCCCGAGGCCCCCCCCAGTGGAGCGCGCCCCTGGGCCTCGGTTTACCTGCTTCATCTGCTCCTAGCAGCCTTCTCGGGTTACACCTGATCAGAGCCAGTGCAGGTTCAGAGAAGTAAAGAAACGTATTCAGGGAGCGGATGTAGCTCCAGTGGTTCGATCCCCGGTACCTCCTAAAAACAAATGAAAACACCAACTTTCAGTGCGGAGCAGGCGTAGCTCCGTGGCTGAGCGCCTGCTTCCCACGGGCGAGTCCTGGGTTCCGCCCCCGGCACCTCCTAAATAAAGAGTATTCAGGCCCCGCAGCCGGGGCGGTAGCCTCGGCCCTCCAGCCCCTCCCCAGCCGCGCTGCTCCTTCCTGGTCTTGAGGGGTCCCGCGACGCCGAAGGCGCTGTGCCTGCCGGCGTCCCCGGCTGGCCTGGGCCTCCGGCCTCTGGGCTTCTCAGTCCTCCCGGCCGTGCGGGTGGGACCGGCGGGGCCCCCCTGCCTTCGGCTTGTGCCCTACAGGGCTGGCCCCAGGGCGGCTGAACCTCGCTGCTGAGCGCCCCTGGCCAGCGGAGCTGCAGGGGAGCAGGTGCCGGAAGGGAGGGGCCTGGAGAGGGCGGCCGGCAGGTCTGCGTGGTCGCAGCCTCCAGGGGCTTGGCTGGGGTCCACGGGCCCACTGCTCGGGGCCCACCCGAGTAAGGGGTGAAGGCGGGGGCTGGCTCCGAGGCCCGGGACCACCCCCTCGGTGACTCCCTCTCAACAGGCTGGCTTCCCACCACCGGAGCGGGCTCAGACTCCAGAACCTTCCCTCTCCCGTTGCCCCCACGAGACCCGCACACGTTCATTTCCACTTTGGGGCACTTCAGTCCACAGGTCCTTTCCCACAGGTGTTGAGCTTCTGGGCTGGACCTCTGATTGTGGGGAGAGGGGCTCTCGGTTCTGCCGCAGAAATTAAGGCTGGACGTGGTGGAGGTTTGGGGAGGAGGGGGCGCGACGCCCCTGAATCGCACCCTGAAGGCAGCCCCTCCTCAAGAAAGCTGGAGGCGCAGCAAGTGGAGGGATTTCCAGGAGGGAAGCAGGGGACAGGGCGTGCCCCGAAGGGGCCAGGTGTGCCCAGGAGGGGCCGGGCGGCGTGGGAGGGGCCTGCGGGCAGTCTCTCCTGGGTGACCCCGGAGCTCAGCTGGAGGGAGACGTTCCTGTAGTCACCTCCCTTCCCCGGGGACACACAGGGAGGCTGGCCATGTCCTGTGCAGCCAGAGCCGCGAGGCAGAATTCCTTACTATTTACATACCCCTCGCTTCATTCCACGGAAAATTTCAGGCCTAGGTTAAAAAAAGTGCACACACTAAAACCATGTACTGTGAGAATAACGATCCGTTCCAAAGAAAAGCAAAGCAGAAAGAAGAGGGTGTTAAAACCTGGACAGAAGTGAAAAGGCGTGGGTGCTGTCAAAGGCTCCCAGGGCTTGGCGAGGGGCCCTGCACTCACCGCTGATGCCCTAAGACATCCTCAGGGCTCCCCAGGCGAGGCGGCCTCTGAGCAGCCAGCTTCCCGGGAACCCTGGCTGCCACCCGGCACCAACTAGCCCAGCAGGGCGCTGGCTCTGCAAGGTGTCCACTGACAGTTCCCAAGGTCAAATAAGTTTGGCCAACACGCACACTGTGCCTCACTCTCCCTCCTGGGAATATATGTATTTTTTCAGCATTTGAAAAGTCCCTGCACTTACCCTGGTTTTCTTCCCATGTCCCAAACTGAACTGACCGTGGAACTCTTGCCTCAAGGAATTCCTGTTAACTTTTTGAAGAATTAGCTGCACAAAACACACTTTGGGGAGGGCTGGAATAAGTAAATTAATTAGCTATTGAGCTTGTTAGACGATTTTTAATGGAGGACCTCTACCAAAAATAACTTTCATTTAGAATAACTAGTATTATACTATTCTTTTTGACAGTAACCAAATTCTCCTGACAGCAGTTAACTGGGGTTTCTGGTAATGAAACCACAACTAATCACATTCTATATAACAGAGCATCCAATATTAAGATACATTGCAAAAAGGGGCCAATACACTGTGTTTTCCCGTTTTTAATTCTTTAAAAAAATAGTGGCATATCACACTTGGCGTGTCTTGGAGATCATCTCTTATCAACAGAGAACATCTTCGCTCTTTTTTGTGACTGCCCAGCATTTCATCTTCTAGCGCTGCCGTCATTTATTTCCCTGGCCTTCTACTGATGGACGTGTAGATTATTTCGCAGTCTTGCTGTGAATACCAAGGTTATTTACTTGTAACCTCATACATGTGCGGGTCCTCTGCGAGTATGTCTGTCACTTTAGACTACTAGAAACGGATCGTCAGATGGTCTTTAGAGATGGCTCTGCACACACGCTGACAGCGTCTGAGGGCTCATTTCCCCGCAGGCTTGCCAACTGCTCACGCTGTTTCCTTTATGATGAGTGAGGGCGGGTACCTTTTAATAGGCTTATGACCCATTCGTATTTCCTTTGCTGTAAACTGTTCAGTTTTCTATTGCATTCTTTTTCTCTTTACATTCTAGAAAAATTAACCTTTTGTCTGGGATATGAATAACATTTTTCCCAGTTATTTCTTGACTTTTCTTACTGTGATTTTTACCATGTGGACTTTTTTTTTTTACTTTCATGAAGTTAAATATATCGTTTTAAAATATTATGCTTCCTGATTATAATCAGATAGCCTTATTTATATTATATCATAATGTGAATATATAAAACTGTATGATGTAAAAACATAAATAATCAGTAAATACTCAAATAATACAAATGGCTAGTTTATCATACCCATGTATGAATGTATAAATAATATTCATAGTAAAATATTATTTACCATTTTTAATATTAAATGTTTATATTTAAATATAAATTTTGAATTTATCCTTGTGAGAAGATGAGCTACGACTTGATTTTTTCCTAGATGGCTACTCAATTGTTCCAATTCCATATATGAATAATCCATTTTTACCAACTTCATACATTTGGAACTGTTTCTGGACTTTTTGTCTGTGTCATTTACCTATCTGTGTACTCATGCACAAGGGTTGTACTATTTTAATTATTATAGCTTTGTATGTGTTTTAATACCTGATAGATATTTATTTTTATTTTCTTTCTATTTATTTATTTAGGAGGTACAGGAGATTGAACCCAAGACCTCATACATGGGAAGTAGGTGCTCAACCACTGAGCTAGATCTGCTCCCCAATGAGAGATGGGCTTTTCATTTATTTGTTTTTTTAGGCGGTACCAAGATTGAACCCAGGACCTCATATGTGGGAAGCAGGTGCTCAACCAGTGGCGCTCTAACCACTCCCCCTTGATAGATGTTTCATATATGAAAGACCCTCCTTTCCTTGTAGATTTTCTTTTTCAGACTTTGCTTCGTGTTCACTTTTCCATATAAACTTTAGAGTCAGTTAAATTCCAAATATATATATATATATATATATATATATATATATATATATATATATATAAAATCTTTTTTTTTCCAAGGAAGTACTGGGGATTGAACCTGAGACCTCATACATGGGAAGCGGGCGCTCAACCACTGAGCTTCACCTGCTCCCCTCCAAACATTTTTAGAACATTGCTGTTTTTATTGGGATGGCGTTAAATCTATAGACTAACTCAGGAAGAAGAGACCTTTTCGTGATCATGAATCTCTGTAGCCCGGAACGCGGGCCACAGCAGGAAGTGGCGAGCGGGCGGGAGCACGCAGGGCAGGGAGGCGTGGGCGCTGGAAGATGAACAGCTTGGTTCTGAAGCCTGGGGTAATCGAATGGGGAGCGCGAGCCGCCCCCTCCCAGAGGAGGGCCTGGCGGGGTCGGGGCGGCCGTCGGGATCCTAGAACCGTCCGAGGCTCGTGGCCGGCTGGCCGCCCTCAGCAGTGTCCCGCGCCAGCTGGAGCATGCTCGCAGAGGGGCCGGGGAGAAGCACCCAGCCTCTCTCCTTCCACCCTGGTCTCCCGGGAACTCAGGCACCCTCCAGACAGGTGTGCTCCCGTCACCGCGACACAGAGGGCTGGGAGGAGGGTATGGACCGGCCGTGGGAGACAGGCGGACGGGCCGGGTGCTCGGCTGCAGCCCACCACCACCCAGGCGTCGGGCCTAAGAGAACGGTGTGTGCTCGGCGATGAAGGGTGCATCAAGAGCGAAGGCTTGCCGGAGCGTAAGCAGATATAAAGAGGTCCAGCGCTGGACGGGAAGGCCGGCAGCACGCGACGCTGGAAACACGCCGGGAAAAGAAAGGATGCATTCCATCGTGCAGGGCGAAGCGTCCGGCGACAGAGTCCCGGGTGGACCAAGGTCTGGCGGCCACCCGCCCTCACCTCTGCCGAAAGTTCTCCTTGTACGCTGGGGAGCGGAGCCAGAAAAAGGAGCATGAGGGGAAATATTTAAAAGTAACGGATAACATGAAATACTTTCAGGTCATTTCAAAACCTGTAGAAACTGCCTACCCAGGGCTTGCCTTTTGAAGCCCCCTCGCTGCGGTGACTTCCGGCTGACCCTGGCCCCGGGAAGGCTCACGCGGGGCCTCACGGAGCTGGAAGCAGGAAGCCACACACAGGCAGACTGGTCGCCTGGCCTGTCTGAACAAGCCGCCCCGTGCCGTCCAGCTCGTACCTGACCCACACGGTGCTTGACAAGCGCGTTGGCGTCCCCACCCAGCTCACTCTGCAGCAGCAACTTACTGCGGACCTGTCCAGGAGAGAAAGGGCTTCCTGAGTTATCTGAGGGGCGGTAGACCCCGTCATTGGCGGGGGACGGAGGCTCTGTGCCAGGAGGGCTGGACTGGGGGGGCTCGAGCCCGGGAGCCCCGGGAGAGGTCCCGAGCTGGGGGGAAACTCCTCACTGGGGCGCGGGCCAGGCAGGTGGGTGGGCAGGAAGTTTGCAAGAGACCAGGACGAGGCGGGGACGCTGAATCGAGAAGTTCAAGTCCAGGAGAAGTTCCCCAAGGCAGTGTCCTCCTAGGTGAGCTGGGAATTGACACCAGCCCCTGCTTGAAGGCGCGTTAGGTCAGCAATTTAAAGGCACGTGCTTTGCCGAGACAGCCCGGACTGCCGCTTCTTAGCTGGGACCTCTGCAGAAGCCCTCAGCCTCCTCGAGCCTCAGTTTCCCGCAACCGTGACTCAGGGTGATGATAATAGGGCACGCCCCATATTGAGTGAGAAGGAAACGCCGTCAGGTGGGAACGGGATTGTGCGGCCTCTAGCCCTGCCGGCGCAGAGTAAGCCTCGGTGAGCTCAGCCTTCTCATCGCTGTTCAGACTCGCTCCTGAGGGTCAGCAAGGACAAGGCGCCGCCTGGGTAAGCTGGCCGCCCGCCTCGGCTCGAAACATTTTGCAGATGTTTTGAACCAAGGGAGAGTTAAGGAATCAGAACAATAAACAGGATTTCAAATGTCTCTACCTTACAAGACATCAAGACATTCTTCTAGTGACCTACGTCTCCCTCTGCTCCAGAATTCCGAGAAGTGATGAGCCCCCTTGAGAATCACTGGCTGTAGGCGCATGGAATTCTCGTCCCCTCTTGCCGTTCCTGATTTCGGTGTTGTGGTCCTCCTTTGCAGTGGCAGATGCTCCCATAGCATTAGTGAATTTCCTGGCATTGAATAGATAGTGTGTTTTCATATTTAAGAGCGATGGTTATTAAAATACAATATAGAATGTAAGGAAGCTGCCAGCTTGTTCCCCTTAGCTTTATTTCTTTTTTCTTTAAAGATGTGTTTTTTTATTTATTTCTCTCCCCTTCCCCTCAGTCGTCTGCTCTCTGTGTGCATTCACTGTGTGTTCTTCTGTGACTGCTTCTATCATTATCAGTGGCATGGGAATCTGTGTTTCTTTTTGTTACATCATCTTGTGTCAGCTCTCCATGTGTGAGGCACCATTCCTGGGCAGGCTGCACTTTCTTTCGCGCTGGGCGGCTCTCCTTAAGGGGTGCACTCCTTGCGCATGGGGCTCCCCTGCACGGGGACACCCCTGTGTGGCAGGGCACTCCTTGCGCGCATCAGCACTGCACGTGGGCCAGCTCCACACGGGTCAAGGAGACCTGGGGCTTGAACGCAGACCTCCCATGTGGTAGACGGACGCCCTAACCACTGGGCCAAGTCCGCTTCCCTCAGATACTCTCAACCAAAAGAAATCTTCGTCAAGATAGAGTTTTCAGGGGAGCGGATGTGGCTCAAGGGATTAAGCGCCTGCTTCTCACACATGAGGTCCGGGTTCAGTCCCTGGCCCTGGTACCTAAAAAAAAAAGGATACAGTTTAAAAAAAAAAAACAACCCAGGATTTGGATTTCAGAGGATTTGCCTGCAAGACCTGCCAATTATCTACTACATAAACTTCCTGGGCTTTGGTTTCTTCATCACAAAAAAAGTGACAATAATAATAGTCTTGGAGCAGGAAGAGATGAGAGGTGGAGGCGTCTTTGGTTCATGGAGCTGCCCTGGATGGTGCTTCAGAGGTAATCACCGGACATTGTAAATCCTCACAGGGCCCACTGGATGGAATGGAGGAGAGTATGGGCCATGATGTGAACCATTGTCTATGAGGTGCAGAGGTGCCCAAAGATGTACTTACCAAATCCAATGGATGTGTCATGATGATGGGAACGAGTGTTGTTGGGGGGGGGGGAGAGGGGGGTGGGGGGGTGGGGTTGAATGGGACCTCACATATATATTTTTAATGTAATATTATTACAAAGTCAATAAATAAAAAAAATAATAATAATAATAGTCTGAGAAACAGATGTGGCTCAAATAATTGAGTTCCTGCCTACCACATGAGAGGTCCCGCTTTCAGTTCCTGGTGCCTCCTAAAGAAGACAAGCAAGAAAGTGAGCTGACATGTCAGGCTGGCGCAGCGAGCTGACATACCAAGATGACATAGTAAGGGACACAAGGAGGAAAACATAATGAGAGATGCAATGAAGCAGGTAACAGAGGTGGCTCAAGCAATTAGGCATCTCCCTCCCACACAAGACATCCTGGGTTTGGTTTCCAGTGCCTCCTAAAAGGAAGAAGAGCACACAATGAACAGACACAGCAAATGCCAACAATGAGGGAGTGGGGAGAAATAAAATAAAATGAACTTTAAAAAAAGTGATAGTCAACTCATAAGATTTCAGTGAGGATCAAATAAGATGTATAAAATGTTCTCTGCAAACTGCAAAGTATTATGCAAATGTTAGCTACGTGTTAGGTTTTCTTTTTTTATTCCTGCTGGTGGAAAGAGCACACGAGTAGAAGTGGAAAGGCTCAGGATCTGCTCCTGGCTCTGCCCCTCACCAGATGTGTGACCTCGAGCAAGTAACTTTATCTTTTAGAACCAGAGTTTTGTCATTGAGGAAACCTCCTAGGATGATCAGTCTATTCAGGGGAAGCAAGTTAGTTTGGAAGAACAAGGGATTAAAAAGCACATCCTTTCAAAGTGCAGGGGACAGGAGGCCTGGCTGCCACCGGGTCGAGCAGGAGAAATGCTTCAGGACGTGAAGGAGCGGAGCTGGAGGCCCCTGAGCACGGCGGCTGATTTCCGGGGTGTGGCAGCAGCGCCCAGGCCTGCTGGAGAGCAGTAACCTGAGGCAGGTGCACGTCCAGCAGTGACCTAGTGCGTGACCCACAGAACAGTAGCGCCCCCGCCCAAGCCAGGGCTTCACGCCCTCAGCCCCACGCCCTTGCCCCTGAGCGGCAGCACGGGCAGCTGTGGCCTCCGGGGCCCGGGCGCACCTGCCGCCCTGCAGGCTGTGCGGTCCCAACACGCACGAGGCGCGAGGACGTCGGCTCTGGGCACGGCCGCCCCTGGAGCCCGCAGACCCAGCCGCTCTTCTGGGAAGCCCGGGGACCTGACGGGCCACGCACGGAGCAGCGGGGGTGAGGGCTCAGCCTCCTGTCCTGGAATCCCCACCTGTGGGCCTTACCCACAAGCCTTTGCTGCCCCGGGTGTCGACAGTGCCCAGTCGAAGCATTCTGCAGGATTCCTAGAAAACCTAAAACAAACTCAAGAAGAAAGACTCCAGAGGCATCTGCAGATCCCCCAGACGGAACAAAGCAGTGCGAAGAGGCGGCGTTAGAGAAGGAGAAGTGGATGGGAGAGGAGACCTCCTGATGCAGGGCGGCTGAGCTGGTGCTGGACCGGCTGCCCACAGGGGCGGGCAGTAAGGGCCAGGCGTGACAGCGGACGCTCAGCCGAGCCCGCAGGGCGGCCCTGCCCGCACCAGGTGGGGTCGGGCGGAGAAACACTCTGCGGAAGATTTCTGAACCGCTGGTTGTCAGGGGTTCTTCTCAGCTCCTTCCCACCCCGGCCAAAGATAAAAACGCGCTCTGGGAAGATGCAGCTCGGTGGTTGAGCGCGTGCTTCCCATGCACGAGGTCCTGGGTTTGATCCCCTGAACCTCCTTGACAAAAAAAAAATTCTCTCCCAACTCCTTGTTTTCAACATGTCAAAAAGAGTCTCCGTGGGAGTGGATGTGGCTCGAGCAGTTGAGTGCCTGCCTCCCACCTGGGAGGTCCCAGGGTCAGTTCTCAGTGCCTCCTAAAGAAGACAAACAACGGGCAGACATCAACCAAAAACGGCAAGCAAAAACAATGAGCAGACGACGAGGGGAATTTTTAAAAGTCTCAAGTTTGCAATATATAGAGGCCTAGTTAGCAAAAAGGTTGTCCCAGAGATCTCCAACAGCCATTAATTCCCTGCTTTTTATACTTTTACTTGTGGCTGTTTAACTGTTAGAAATGTTCTTAACCTCTCTGAGCCTTGTTACCAAGAGGAGGGCAAATGGCAACATTGTGAAAAACCAGGGATGTTTGAATCCGCAGCTCCACAGCTCCATGTCCCCCACAGGTGCCCCAACTAAGAACAAAAGGATTTGCTCTAAGGAGGGATGTTTATCTCCCGACACAGGCTTTTCATTAGCAGGCCTCCCCAGAGCTGTACACAGCCATTTCTGTGCTAAGAAGGCAGTTCAAGAAGGATCAGGATGCTGAGAAGCCGAGCAGAGTTCACCTAACTCTGCGAAGGTCAAGGGCGTCTCACCAGGAAGCGGGTGGGGCGCAGGCTGCTGGACGTGCCTCCCTGCGAAGGGTCCTGGCTTCACTTCCTGCGGATTCCTGCGGCCTCCTGGGGGAGGCGAGCAAACACCGAGCAGACAGAGGAGAGAACCACCTGGGGGGGTTCAATTAAAAATAAAGCAAAATACATAAATCGTTTAAAAAGTGACATTTTTATCTATAAAAATAACGCCAAGTAGCAAAAAGTCAATCGATGAAGATCAAGCGGATCTGAAGTCCCTTTTCTCTTCCTGCCTCGGGACACAGCAGGCAAGCGCACATTCCTGAAGGGTGCAGTCAGCTTCCTCCCCCTCTCCAGCGCTTCCTTCTGTCCAGGCTTTGTGTTCTGTGAGTAAACACAACCTCTCCCGTATAGGCTGTGTGCTGTGGCCGCCACCAGCTGGCCTCTCCCCACAGGAGAGGATCCTGACACCTGCTCCTTGCTGAGCCCGGGTGGGCGCAGGGGCTTCACACGCGTGCTCTCGTCGTGCCTCACGTGCTTGTCCTCGTTTCACAGGCGGGCAGGGGCTGGGGGGGCCAGGCCTCCGGCCAGCTGCCGACCTGATGGCGCCCAGCCTCGCCAGCCCCACACAGCACCCGCGTCCCACAAGTGACCTTCGCCCGCGTGTCCCCCACGGGGGCGCCTGCCACCGGCCACCCCTTCTCCTCGGCCTCGTGCGTGTCCCATGTGCGCTGCCTTTGCACGTCCGGGAATTGTCCTGCCGGTCTCTTGTCCTGTCCCCGCGCCCCTGTCCCCGGGACTCTTACTTGGATGTTGTGTTAGCCAGCGCTGTCCAGAGAAAGAACTGGGGGATTTAGAGAGAGGGAGCTGGACGACGGGGGGTGGCGCACGTGGCCGTGGGGACTGGCCAGGTTTCGTGGGGCAGCTGACACCTGGACTCCAGGGAAGGTGTGGGTGACGTCCACGGGGGAAGCTGGCTGGCTGACGTGGAGGCGGGAGCCCCTCACTGCGACTGCGGAAGTGCTCCCTTCTCCTCTGAGGCCCTTCAGCTCCTAGGATGAGGCTTGGCTGTTGAAGGCAACCTCCCTTGCTAACTGTAGATAGGATTAGCGTCGATGCAGCCAACTTACTGCTGATTTAAATCCTTGAAATACCCTCAGGTAAGCAGTCGGGCCAGTGCTTGCTTGGCCCAACGACTGGACGCCATAACCTCAAGCTGACACATGAACTTCACCATGGCCATGTGAGACATTTGGCCTCACTCCTCTATCAGTACATTTTCTTCCTGTCACTCAAACCTCACCTTTAAACCCTGTGTTCTCAGAAGCCGACACTGGTGACTTAGACCCTTCCCTCTGCAAACGCTCTCTGCGCACACAGTGCAGCCGTTAGAGTCTGCGTCTTCCAGAGAGTGGCTCGCCCACTCCACCCAGCCACCCGCACAAGACCCTTCTCCCGTGGTGTCCCCTCAAAACACCACCCAGCCCCCCTTCCTCGCCCTAGGGGGAAGGGGCTGCCGCGCCGCCCTGGTTTCGGGGCTGTCCTAGGGTCCGGCGCCCGGGCCAGGGCGGGGTTTGCGCGTCCTCCCGCCCGGAGGCCCCGCGACCTGACGACCCCTTGCTGTGTCCGCAGGCGACTGCTGGCTGCTGGCGGCCATCGCCTCCCTCACCCTGAACGAAGAGGTGCTGGCCCGGGTCGTCCCTTTAAACCAGAGCTTCCAGGAGGACTACGCAGGCATCTTCCGCTTCCAGGTGCGGGGCGCCTCGGGCTGCTGCGGCGGGGCGAGGCGGCGGCGTCCCTCCCCCGCCTGGCCGTTTCTCAGTCTCTGGGGCCTGCAGACGCCCAGGACCGACGCTGCCCACAAGTGTGCGGAGGTGCTCCACAAAGGCCGCTGAGAGTGGGGAGCCCCTGCCCACCCCACGGGGCCCCAGGGCACAGCGGGGGGGCCCCTGCCCACCCTCTCAGGGACCCTGAGGGCACAGCGGGGAGCCCCTGGCCACCTCACGGGGCCCCGAGGGCACAGCGGGGGGGCCCCTGCCCACCTCATGGGGCCCCCAGGGCACAGCGGGGGAGCCCCTGCCCACCTCATGGGGCCCCCAGGGCACAGCGGGGAGCCCCTGCCCACCTCACGGGGCCCCGAGGGCGCAGCGGTGAGCCCCTGCCCACCTCATGGGGCCCCAGGGCACAGCGGGGGAGCCCCTGCCCACCTCATGGGGCCCCCAGGGCACAGCGGGGGAGCCCCTGCCCACCTCACGGGGCCCCGAGGGCACAGCGGGGGGAGCCCCTGGCCCACCCTCTCAGGGACCCCGAGGGCACAGCGGGGGAGCCCCTGCCCACCTCACGGGACCCCGAGGGCACAGCGGGGAGCCCCTGCCCACCTCACGGGGCCCCGAAGGCACAGCGGGGGAGCCCCTGCCCACCTCACGGGGCCCCGAGGGCACAGCGGGGGAGCCCCTGGCCCACCCTCTCAGGGACCCCGAGGGCACAGCGGGGGGGGCCCCTGCCCACCTCACGGGGCCCCGAGGGCACAGCGGGGGAGCCCCTGCCCACCTCACGGGAGCCCGAGGGCACAGCGGGGGGGCCCCTGCCCACCTCACAGGACCCTGAGGGCACAGCAGGGGGGCCCCTGCCCACCTCATGGGGCCCCCAGGGCACAGTGGGGAGCCCCTGCCCACCTCATGGGGCCCCCAGGGCACAGTGGGGGAGCCCCTGCCCACCTCACAGGGCCCAGGGCACAGCGGGGGGGGGCCCCTGCCCACCTCATGGGGCCCCCAGGGCACAGCGGGGGAGCTCCTGCCCACCCTCTCAGGGACCCCGAGGGCACAGCGGGGGAGCCCCTGCCCACCTCACGGGACCCCGAGGGCACAGCGGGGGGCCCCTGGCCACGTCATGGGGCCCCGAGGGCACAGCGGGGGGGGCCCCTGCCCACCTCACAGGACCCCGAGGGCACAGCGGGGGAGCCCCTGGCCCACCCTCTCAGGGACCCCGAGGGCACAGTGGGGGAGCCCCTGGCCCACCCTCTCAGGAACCCCGAGGGCACAGCGGGGGGGCCCCTGCCCACCTCACGGGGCCCCGAGGGCACAGCGGGGGAGCCCCTGCCCACCTCACGGGAGCCCGAGGGCACAGCGGGGGGCCCCTGCCCACCTCACAGGACCCTGAGGGCACAGCAGGGGGGCCCCTGCCCACCTCATGGGGCCCCCAGGGCACAGCGGGGAGCCCCTGCCCACCTCACAGGGCCCCGAGGGCACAGCGGGGGAGCCCCTGCCCACCTCACGGGGCCCCGAGGGCACAGCGGGGGAGCCCCTGGCCCACCCTCTCAGGGACCCCGAGGGCACAGCGGGGGAGCCCCTGGCCCACCCTCTCAGGGACCCCGAGGGCACAGCGGGGGAGCCCCTGGCCCACCCTCTCAGGGACCCCGAGGGCACAGCGGGGGAGCCCCTGCCCACCTCACGGGACCCCGAGGGCACAGCGGGGGGCCCCTGGCCACGTCACGGGGCCCCGAGGGCACAGCGGGGGAGCCCCTGGCCACGTCACGGGGCCCCGAGGGCACAGCGGGGGAGCCCCTGCCCACCCTCTCAGGGACCCGAGGGCACAGCGGGGGAGCCCCTGGCCCACCCTCTCAGGGACCCCGAGGGCACAGCGGGGGAGCCCCTGGCCCACCCTCTCAGGGACCCCGAGGGCACAGCGGGGGAGCCCCTGCCCACCTCACGGGACCCCGAGGGCACAGTGGGGGGCCCCTGGCCACATCACGGGGCCCCGAGGGCACAGCGGGGGAGCCCCTGGCCACGTCACGGGGCCCCGAGGGCACAGCGGGGGAGCCCCTGCCCACCCTCTCAGGGACCCCGAGGGCACAGCGGGGGAGCCCCTGGCCCACCCTCTCAGGGACCCCGAGCGCACAGCGGGGGAGCCCCTGGCCCACCCTCTCGGGGACCCCGAGGGCACAGCGGGGGGCCCCTGGCCACGTCATGGGGCCCCGAGGGCACAGCGGGGGGGCCCTGCCCACCTCACGGGACCCCGAGGGCACAGCGGGGGAGCCCCTGGCCCACCCTCTC
This sequence comes from Dasypus novemcinctus, assembly GCF_030445035.2. NCBI lineage: Eukaryota > Metazoa > Chordata > Mammalia > Cingulata > Dasypodidae > Dasypus > Dasypus novemcinctus. Next base: position 111,083,469 of record NC_080685.1, read on the forward strand.
AGGGACCCCGAGGGCACAGCGGGGGAGCCCCTGCCCACCCTCTCAGGGACCCCGAGGGCACAGCGGGGGAGCCCCTGCTCACCTAACGGGGCCCCGAGGGCACAGCGGGGGAGCCCCTGGCCCACCCTCTCAGGGACCCCGAGGGCACAGTGGGGGAGCCCCTGCCCACCCTCTCAGGGACCCCGAGGGCACAGCGGGGGGGCCCCTGCCCACCCTCTCAGGGTCCCCGAGGGCACAGCGGGGTAGCCCCTGGCCCACCCTCTCAGGGACCCCGAGGGCACAGCGGGGGAGCCCCTGGCTCACCCTCTCAGGGACCCTGAGGGCACAGCGGGGGAGCCCCTGCCCACCCTCTCAGGGACCCCGAGGGCACAGCGGGGGAGCCCCTGCCCACCTAACGGGGCCCCGAGGGCACAGCGGGGGAGCCCCTGGCCCACCCTCTCAGGGACCCTGAGGGCACAGCGGGGGAGCCCCTGGCCCACCCTCTCAGGGACCCCGAGGGCACAGCGGGGGAGCCCCTGGCCCACCCTCTCAGGGACCCTGAGGGCACAGCGGGGGAGCCCCTGGCCCACCCTCTCGGGGACCCCAAGGGCACAGGGAGGGAAGCCCCTGGGGTGCTGGAGAGGGACGCAGAGGTGGGTGCTCGGGAAGTAGTTCGCGAGTTTAAAAAAAAATTTATTATTTGCGACCTGAGACACAATGTCGAGGATCTCCTCACCCTCCTCTTTTCATCCTGATGAATGGGAAATAATACATTTAAAAGTCGGAGGTGCAGGATGAAAGAAGTGCGTGTGGCTCTGGAGGGAGCCCCTCCCAGGACGGGGCTCCTGGCACCAACCCGAGGGCGAGGGCGGGGGCAGAGGCTCCGGGGGTCCCGCTCCTTTTCTAGCACTCAGGGCACCCCTTCGCCCCTTGGTCCTGCAGTTCTGGCAGTACGGCGAGTGGGTGGAGGTGGTGGTGGACGACAGGCTGCCAACCAAGAACGGGGAGCTGCTCTTCGTGCACTCGGCAGAGGGCAGTGAGTTCTGGAGCGCCCTGCTGGAGAAAGCCTACGCCAAGTGAGTGACCGCCAGGCCCTGCCCATAGCCACCCACAGCCCCACCCCGGGCCCCAAGGGAGTGACCGCGGCCAGGCCAGTCCCCAAGTGAGTGACTGCAGCAGGCCCCTCCGACAGCCACCCACAGCCCGACCCTGGGCCCTGAGTGAGTGACCATGGCCAGGCCGGTCCCGTGAGTGACCACGGCAGGCCCCTGCCCACGGCCGCCCACAGCCCGACCCTGGGCCCCAAGTGAGTGACCGCGGCCAGGCCAGTCCCCAAGTGAGTGACTGCAGCAGGCCCCTCCGACAGCCACCCACAGCCCGACCCTGGGCCCTGAGTGAGTGACCATGGCCAGGCCGGTCCCGTGAGTGACCACGGCAGGCCCCTGCCCACGGCCGCCCACAGCCCGACCCTGGGCCCCAAGTGAGTGACCGCGGCCAGGCTGGTCCCCAAGTGAGTGACGGTGGCCAGGCCGGTCCCCAAGTGAGTGACAGCGGCAGGCCCCTCCCTGACAGCCGCCCACAGCCCAACCCTGCCCCCAAGCAGCAGGACTGCTGTGAGTAGAATTCCTGTGCCATAGAAGGACGACTTTGGCCAAAACTGGGCTCTGAGTTCGAGGGCGTGCAGGCGGGGTGCCTGGCCCACGTCGTGCCACGGCTGTTTTTAGCCCAGTGCGCAGGGACAAGGTAGGGCCTTGTGGAGGAACGCGCACCTTTCTTGGCAGGTCATACCCTTTTTTTTTTTTTTTTCAATTAATGACAGCAAAAACTGACCACCAATGGGCAAGATCGACCCATTGCGGGTGGACGGAAAGTGCAGACACGTGGCAGGATGTGTTGTCCCTGATTGGAGATGGCTCCCATCTCCCGCCCAGCCGCACCCCACAGGTGGCCCAGAGCCGAGTGTGTCCAGCTCAGAGCTCCCGTTCTCACAGGACACCCCGCGCCAGCCCCTCTCCAGGGGCACCTCATCCCGGCCACGCGGCCTTGGCCCCTCCTCCAGCCGGGGCGCCCTCTGAGCCAGGAGGTGGACTTGTGTTCACAGCCGTGGGCCAGGGAGGAGGGCCCGTGTCCGCAGGGCCAGCCGGGGCCAAGCTCCCCAGGAATCCGTGCCCAGCGGGCTGAGGGAGGCCCCACGCTGCAGCACTGCGCCCACGCCGCGCAGGGCCCGCTTCTCGGGTCAAGGGCTGTGGCCGGGAACTCTGGCCTTTTTCTTTTAAGCCATAAGTGCCCGACGACCCTTTCCTGCCAGATGTGGAAGGAGCCCACAGGCACGCCTGACAGCGGGAACCGATAACCCCGGGGTCCTCCCAGCTCTCGGGCTCTCTGAGTTTTTCAAACAGCATCACCGAGTTCCAGGGAGCGGTGACCTGGCGAGGGCCGCTTGCCTTGGTGGCCCCCGCCCGCGCTGAGGCAGCCGGGGAGGGTTCATGCAGAGGGCCTGGGCCCTGCTGGGCCCCGAGCGCGCCTGGCACCGCCCCCTCCCGCAGGGTCAACGGCTGCTACGAGGCGCTCTCGGGGGGCGCCACCACCGAGGGCTTCGAGGACTTCACGGGGGGCATCGCCGAGTGGTACGAGCTGCGGAAGGCGCCCCCCGACCTGTTCAGGATCATCCAGAAGGCGCTGCAGAAGGGCTCGCTCCTCGGCTGCTCCATCGACGTGAGTCGGGCCCTCTGCCCCCTAGGAGGCGGCTCGGGGGCGCCCGGCGCCCACCCGTGTCCACCTCCCTGCCCGTCAGCAGAGCCCGGGGTGCCAGCCGCAGCCAGGCTGCCTGGGTGCAGGGCGCGGGGTGAGGGTGCTGCGCCCGTTCCTCGCCAGCCTCCCCGGAACCCGCCCCCGGAGCTGCGGGGCAGGACTTCCTGGGGCCAGCAGCCCTCTCCTCAGGCGTTCCGGGGTGAGGGCACAGGAGGGCACCGTGCCCGCAGGCGGCGGCAGGAAAGGACGGGTGGCGGCAGGCGGTGCTGTCCCTCGAGCCTCGAGCCTCGAGCCGGCCACCCCGCCAGCCTGCTGCCGCCACGGGCCACGCAGGCGCAGACCGGAAGCCCTGCTCGCGGGCTTTTTCTGCAGACCGTGCAGAAGCTGGAGAGCCTCTGCTCTCAGCCTTCCTCCCCCAGCCGCGGCCCAACGGCCGTCCTCAGAAGAGCGGGCAGCGGGCAGCGGGTGGAGGCAGTGCCCAGGCGGCAGGAGCGTGCTCTGAAGGCAGGCGCAGGCTGCGCTGACTGCTGCCGGGGCTCGCGGGCGGCGGCCCATCCCGGGAGTCCCTTCTGAGCCCGGCTGTGCCGCCCCCCGGCCGGCCGCTCGGCACCCACCCGGCCACTCGCCCGCTTGCGGAGATTGTGACCGCAGCGTCCCGCGGGAACCGCAGGCCTCCAGGCTGTGCTCTCAGAGGGCCGCCCCAGTGAGCCTTTCCAGGGCTGTTAGTGGTGCTGCGGCATCTGAAAGCGCAGGCCGAGGTCCTCGGGTGCAGCGAAGCCCCCTCCCCAGATGGGGCGCCCCGGGTCCAGGCCCGCCCTTAGAGCACTTACCTGTGGGCTGGAGGCTGGACAAGGGGACAGGGGGGAGGGGGACGGGGAGGGGGAGGAGGGGGGCGGCCCGGGCTGACCCTGCCTGTCTGCAGATCACCAGCGCTGCGGACTCGGAGGCGGTGACCTTCCAGAAGCTGGTCAAGGGGCACGCGTACTCGGTCACCGGGGCCGAGGAGGTAGGGCCCAGCGAGGGTGTCCGGGGTTTCCTCTCCCCAGCCCTGGGCCCGAAGCCCATCCTCGCCCGTGATGTTGGCGGCCCTCTGCCCACACCGGCCTGCGCGGTCCCTCCCAGGCCACCCTCTGGTGGCCGCGCTGGTGGCTGTCCCGCGGGCCTCCTGCCTCCCGCCGCGCTGATGACCAGCTAGCACCAGCAGCCCAAGTGCCCTGTAATTACAAAACCCCGATGAGACCTGAGGTCTTCCGGCCTGTCCAGGGTTTAAATTTTAATTTCCTCGCCCCACTGCGGCCAACTTTTCTTTTGAATAATTTAAAGTCTAGAGAAAGAATAATCAAACCCATACACTGTTCCTCCAGAAAGCACTGCTAACGTTTCGCCCGATCAGCTCGCTCTGTCTGTGCGTTCCTCTTCTGAGCCATTTGAAAGTTGTGGACGTCATGGCACTTTCTCCTAAACACTAGAGCATTTCTCTCCTAAGAACAGGACATTCTCCTACACGCTCACAACACCGTTTCCACACCCAAGGAAATGAACCAACATCATCTAAGATACTTTAAATATTCCCAGTTGCCCCCAAATGTCCTTTATGGGCCATCCCCCAATCCAGAAATCAGCCAAGACCTGTTGGCTTGTTATCACCAGTGTTGTTTTGACAAGTGGCCTGGCTGAGCTCCTGTGAGAAAAGTGCACCTAACATATGCAGCCAGTTCTCCTGAGGGTCGGGGGGGACGGGCCCAAGCACAGCCTAGAACAAGCCTGTTCACCCGTCAGTCGCGCGGTCGTGGAGCTGTGATTTCACTTTCCAGAGCTGAGCAGCAGCTCCTTCTGCCTTCTGTGAGCGCCACAACCCCTCCCTACCCGCCCCCCAACCCCAAACCTCCCCTGGCTCGTGCGGAAGGAGGCTTCGGGCCGAGGAATTCGGGGTCTGGCTTGAGCTCAGCCTCTCCTCTCGTAATCCTTCAGGTTGAGAGTAGAGGGAGCCTGCAGAAGCTGGTCCGCATCCGGAACCCCTGGGGGGAAGTCGAGTGGACCGGGAAGTGGAGTGACAAGTGAGTGGGGGCCCCAGGTCGGGGGCCAGGGAGGGTCGCCCCTGAGGGTCTTTTCCGCAGGGCTCTCCTTGCAGCAGTGTGGCTCCTGTGGTGCTCGCTCCTTGTGCATCTCAGGGTGAACGCCCTCTCTAGCTGACTCACCCTTCTCGTGAGCCTCCGGGAAAACAGTGCCCCCCACACACACCAAGCACGTGTTCTAGTTCAGGGCTGTGAGTGTTCTCCCAAAGACCAGAGCCGAGTTCCTCTTGAGCTCTGGCGCTTTCTCGCGGGCCTGCCGCAGCGTCAGCTAGTTGGGTAAACTCCAGTCTGAGCTTCCCCCTCCCTCCTGCTCCTCTGTCGCTCCTCCTCCGCGGCAGAGCACCTGCAGTTCTTCCACTTCCCCCGCCCTCTCCCGGGTGACCTCGGCCGCAGCCGGGAGACGCGGCGAGGCTGCCAGGTCAGCTGCAGGGGCCAAACGCGCCTCGTCAGATTGTCGTAGCCCCAAAAGAGAGGGCGGCCCGTCCCGGCTGCGCAGCCGATGCCAGCTCGGCTCCTCCTGGTTGCGTTTCTTTCCTGGGCTCTTCCTTGCCAACATCTTCCGGGATGGACCACCCTCTTGTCCCCTCGCCGGGGGCTCTCAGCCGGCGCTGGAGCCGGGGCCGCCGGACGTGAGCGTGGGCGTTTTGGGTTGTCAAAGGCTGCCCAGGCAACACACCCGACAGGGCTGGCTCTCCAGGCGGAGGTTCATTAGTTTAAAAGCCGACAGTTTCGAGGCCAAGAAAAACGTCCACATCAAGGCCTCCTCGGCCGCGCTCTCTCCCTGCGGGTCGCGGGCGGTCCTGGGCTCACAGGCAGGGCCCGGGGGTGGCGTCTCCCCGCCGCCGCCTGCTCTCCTGGGGCTCTCCCCGCGGGGCGCCGCTGCGTCCTGCGCCCCTGGCTTCTCCGCCTCTGGCAGCCTCCTGCGTCTTCTTGCTGTGCTCATCCCGTCTATGCAGGACTCCAGAAGGAGGTCAAGACGCACGTGGGGTCCCCTCAGGAAGCAATCTATCAAAGGGCCCCACTTACAATAGGGTCAGGCCCGCAGGCGGGGGGCAGCTCCAAGGACCCCATCCTTTCTCAGGTGCACAGGCTCAAGCTGCCCCAGCAGGCGGCGCTGCTCCTCGCCTGGGGGAAGCCCTCACTGCGCCCAGGCTTTTCATCACTCTCCCCTACTTTATTTCCAGCTGCCCAAACTGGAACACTATAGACCCAGAGGTCAGAGAAACACTCACCAATCGGCATGAAGACGGGGAATTCTGGTAAGATCAGAAGAGGCTTCGTGGAAAGAGGCATCTGCCCCAGTGTTCTCTACTAGAAATTTGCAGTAAAGAAAGATGTTTTTAACTAGAAAAAAGCGTCAGCCAGAAATGAGATCATCACTCCAACAGAGAGGGGGCACGGCATCCTAGTTTAGTTTTTCAAGCAGCGGCCAGGGACTGACCGCGGGACTCCTACCCGGGAAGCAGGTGCTCGCCCACTTGAGCTCCCCCGCTCCCCCGAGCTGTTGTAAATCCCTTCTGCTGACTCACTGGGTGACCTTGGCTGGAGAAGTGCTTAGACCTCATTGACTCCAGTTTGGCCGTGTCAAGAAAGGGCTTTAACACCGGGCAGCTCTGTTAGTCCAGGAATTCCCGGATTAATGCTCAGATCCAAGAGAAAACACGCGGAAAGGTGGGGCTTTCCCCCAGCCCGCCGCTGGCTCAGCCGGTCCCGAGAGGCCGCGCCTGGGTGGGCAGCAGGGCCCCTCTCGCCCGCACAGCCCTCGCGGTTTCCCAGCGCCTCCGAGGCGCGGCTCGCTCGCTACTCCTGCTCCCATTTCCGTGCTGGGAATCCTGAGCCCCCGAGAGGCTCAGGCCACCCGGCTGGAGAGGGGCAGGGCCGTCCCCCGAGGCTCCCGCCGGGGCCTGGGAAGGTCAGGGCTTCCCGGGGGGCCCCCATAACCCCGCCGCGCCCCTGTGTCTGCCTTGCCAGGATGTCTTTCAGCGACTTCCTGAGGCACTATTCCCGCCTGGAGATCTGCAACCTGACGCCCGACACGCTCACCAGCGAGTCCTACAAGAAGTGGAAACTCACCAAGCAGGACGGGAGCTGGCGGCGGGGCTCCACTGCGGGGGGCTGCCGCAACTACCCCAGTGAGGCTGGCCCCCTCCCCGAGCCCGCCCCGCTGTCGTCCCCCCGCCCCGCTTCTCAGCCCCACTGCCGCCTGCCTTCCCGCCTCCCGACCCAGGCAGGCGCCCCGACTCGCTGTTTCCGGGGTGTCCCTTCCCGGCACCCGGGACCTGCTGCTGTGCTCAGCCCACCTCACGCCCAGGACCCCCCTGCCCACCCTGCCGGGACCCCTGCCTCGCCAGGCCCCGCGCACACCCGGCTGCCCAGCACCGTAGGACCCCTTCTTGGGGGAGGGCGGGGATTTCTCAGGACCCACCCTCTGCGCCCACGGCTCGGCCTCCCCTCGCCTCGCTCCCTAAGCGCACCTGAGGCCGGCAGGCTGCGTGGCGGCCCGTGGCCTTGCAGCTTAGTAAACATATTAGTAAGCCTGAGTCTTCGCGTACCACAGTGGGTAGGTCTGGGCCAGCATCGGTGCTCTGCTACAGATGACGGAACTGAGGTTCTGAGTGGCTCCCTGGGCCACAGAGCAAGCGGTCTCCCTGGAGGCAGCCGGTCGGTGCTCTAGATGGGGAATCTTCCTTGTGCAGCCCCAGGGGTGGGTCTAGAGGTGCTAGGAGGCCCTCTGCCACCCTACCCATGAGACCAAACCCTCTAGAGGGCCGGAGGGTAACTTTCAGCTTTGAGGGCCGTTCAGTCTCTACTGGAACTGCCCAGCTCTCCTGCTGTCCACAGACAATCACAGTCCATCGAATGGGCGTGTCCCAATAAAACTTTATTTACAAAGACAGGCTGCAGCCGTGGGGGCTGGAGTTTGCCAACCCCCACGACAGATGATGCCGTTAATGCCACAGTTGGCGGGTGCCCACTAGGGAAGGGAAGGCAATCGGCTTAATTACCCTTAAGCACAAGAGAATACCGGGTCCCCCCCAAAACAGGTGCGGGGAGTGCCCCCCACGACGGGGCAAGCAGGGCCGGGAGGACGCGGGAACGAAAGGCTGGCTCTGAGCACGGCTGCCCGGCCCCTGGGGCGCTGAGGGCGCCGCCGAGCGGGGAGGGCCACCCTGATCTCCCCAGCCGAGCCAGCCTGGCCAGGCCCCAGGACCCCCAGGGCGTGATGACGGAGAGTACCACTGGGGGCGCCATGGGCTGAGCGCAGGAGAGCGGCCCGGTGCCCTGGCACCTGCCCCCAGGTGACAAGCCCGCAGCAGGGAGTCCCCAGTCGAGGTGCCCGTGGGGCACCCATGCAGGGCGCCGCAGCCCCGCGCCCCACCCCCCCGCAGGGCCGCACCCCCGCCGTCCCCCCTTCCAGCCGCCCGGCTGGCGCCGACGCCCTGCCCCTCCCCTCGCTGCAGACACTTTCTGGATGAACCCCCAGTACCTGGTCAAGCTGGAGGAGGAGGACGAGGACGACGAGGACGGGGAGAGCGGCTGCACCTTCCTGGTGGGCCTCATCCAGAAGCACCGGCGGCGGCAGCGCAAGATGGGCGAGGACATGCACACCATCGGCTTCGGCATCTACGAGGTGCGGGCAGCGCGGGCCCCGCAGGGAGCTCGGCCCCAAAGGCGAGGCCACGGGCCGGCCGGGGCCGGAGACGCCCGGGGAGCCTCAGAGAGCCACAGGGAGGCCCCAGGCCGTGTCCCTGTGCCGTGTCCCCGGGGCTGCCAGGCTGTGGCCAGCCTGTGCCCGCCGCCCGGGACTCAGCCCTCTCTAAAAGGGCCTCCGCCTGCCTTCTCGCGGCCCCCAGCCCTGGCTTTCTGCTTGGCCTGCTCGTCCCCGAGCACGGAGGAGACTTGAGCTGTGCTCCTGGACCCCACCGGAGGGCTGGGGAGGCAGGGGCCGAGCCGGCAGGGTCACCAGGTGGCTGGCAGAGGGCTTGGAGCACAGGCGAGCCGTCAGCCCTGCGCCCCGCCCGGAGCGCTGTGGCTGGACCCCCGTTCCCCATGCGGACACATCCTGCCCACTTGTCCTTCCGTCTTCCTGTTCCCAGTTTAAGAGAAGCCCCCCTTGTGGCCACCGGAGGGGAGCCCAGTCTTGGCGTGGCCCCTGCAGGCCGAGGGCTGGGGCCGGGCAGAGAAGGGCGTATCGCACTGGCCCACTCCCTGCCCCTTTGTGCAACACAGCATGGAGCTTCTGGGGCTCGGGGGGTGGGGGATGAGTGGGGGGGGGGTGGGCAGTGAAGAGGAAGGACGCGGGGAAGCCTGAGAGCGGCTGGAGGGGCTGCGCTCTGGCTGCCGGCGGGGTCCGAGGGGCCAGAGCTGCTCCCCCAGCCCCTGCATGCGGAGACCACCTGCCTCGACTGCCTCCACTGCGGAAACTGGCCAGTGCTACAAATCAGGGCTCCCAAATGCCACCAGCCCTCTCTGGTGGAAGCCGGGCGGGAGAATGTCCTCACCGCAGGACACTGGCCTCTTCCCCGTGCACCTGAGGAAGGGACTTGGGAAGAGCTGGGCGAGCACCAAAGGTTCTAAAAACACGCAATTCCAAACCCCTCAGGCTCTGAGAGAGGTGAGGACGTCAGTCCCAGGACAGAATAGCGCCAAGGACAATGCAGACTGCGTTGTGAGACAGTCCGCCGCCCCGCCCATGGGCGCCGGTGGGCTCTCAGAGCTGGGAACACCCTGCCCCCACTTTAGAGATTAGGAAACTGAGTACAGAGAAAGGAGGAAGTACGGGCTGGTGGCAGCCGGAGCTAGAACTGCCACCTGCTCCCAGCCCCGAGTGAGGAGCGCACCGTGCTTCTGGACACAGCCCCGCTTCTCCTGCCGGGCGACCTTAGCAGGCCACTTCACGTCTGCATGCCTTGCTTTTAGGCTCTATAAATTTGGAATTTAACAGGTTAAAATAAATTGCCAGGTAATCAATTTGTTTTTAATGTGGAAATACTTGGAGTTCATTGGAAAATAATTTTTCTGTTGGTTTGGTTAATACTGCTAAAGCTACAAAGAAAAGGGGATAGCAAAAGAGGCAGTGATGGCTTTTTTTACGCGGCTTTCCCGGAATCCAAATTAAGCGTGGTTCTCCTTTACCTTCGCAGGTCCCGGAGGAGGTACGTCTGGCCTGTGTTAGCTGCTGGTCCTGAAGATCAGGCTCAGGCTGCTGCTGGAGCTCTGGGTGTCGCAGGAAGCTGGGGCAGGGCTGGTGGCTGGAAGGAGGAGTCTCCTCGGGTTCTAGATCCCGCTGGTTTGAGCTCAGAGCAAGGTACCTGGGGTCTCCCTGTGCAGCTTGCTGCGTCCCAGCGGCTTGGCAGAGCCCACATGGTTTAGTTCCAGGTAGGTAACCTGCATTAGTTCCCCACAGCTGTGGTGTAACAAAGCACCACAAACTGGGTGGCTTAAAACCGTTCTTTCACGGCCAGTGGGCCCAAAGTCTGAAATCAAGGTGTCCACCAGGCCATGCTCCCTTAAGAGGCTCGAGGGAAGAATCCTTCCTCCGGGGACTGTGTGTGTGTGAAAGTAAAAGTTTTTTAAAACAAGGAAGAAGAGGAAGACTCGTTCCTTTCTCTTCCTAACTTCTGGTGGTTGCTGACAACCCTGGCATTTCTCGGCTTGCAGCTGTTAATATAGCCTCCAATCTCTGCCTCTGTTGTCACGGGCCTTCTTCTTAGATGTCTTCTGTGTCCCTGTGTCCTCTCCACCTCTTAAAAGGACAACAGTCCTACTGGGTTTAGGGCCCAACCTACTCCAGTGTGACCTCATCTTCAGTTACATCGGCAAAGACACTGTTTCCAAATCAGGACACTTCACCTAGACCAGGGCTAGGACTTCAGAGTGTCACAGTCTGGCCCACAACACAATCGCAGTGGTTTCAGGACCTCTTGAGAGGTCCCTGTAGCTCTTTAGGGAAAGGATGAACCCTGCCGATTGTCTCATCAGACAGTGTTGGGAGTGCAGAGGAAGAGGCCTGGGGCTCTACTAGTGACAGCTCTGGGACCTTGGACAAGTTCTCTGTGAACTTCAGTTTCTCTTTCAGTAAAACTGGTCAATCATCCACCTCACCGGACTGTGGTAGGGACTAAATAAAGTATGCGCGGGCACTCGGTGTGCACACAGTCAGTGTTAACTGAGCCACACTGGAAGCGTGGTAATCGTGTAGAGGTAAAGGTCACAATTGTTACTGAGTGAAGACACCCCCTAGCCAGCACTGGCCACACTTGCTGGAAGCTGGGCCCTCTGGGCCCTGGTCCTGCCTTTGTTCGTAGTAACATATTGTGCAGCACAAACAACTGAACCAGATTTCCCTGTGGACTCTAAACTTGGCTGAGACTCACTTACAGAAGTGGGAGATGGGGCATCTCTGCAGACTGAGCTGAGTGGACGTGGGCCCCCGTTGCAGGTGCCGACGCGTTCCTCTGTGGGCATTTATTTTTGCTAGAAAGCTTGCTTCATGTCTAAATGACCCAGACATCGTCCCTCTAATCCTTTTATCTCGATGAGGGAAAATGACGTATGCCTGGAGCCTTCTCTGCCCTCTAGTCCCGCCTGTTCTCTGTTTATCCATCAGTTCACCGGGCAGACCAACGTCCACCTCAGCAAAAACTTCTTCCTGACGCACAGAGCGCGGGAGCGGTCGGACACCTTCATCAATCTCCGGGAAGTGCTCAACCGCTTCAAGCTGCCCGCGGGCGAGTACATCCTAGTGCCGTCCACCTTCGAGCCCAACAAGGACGGGGACTTCTGCATCCGGATCTTCTCTGAAAAGAAAGCCGACTACCAGTGGGTTGCTCTGCCCCCTTCTTCCTCTCCGCCCTTCTTTTTCCTAGCTGCTTGTCGGTTCCTTGACCCGAAAATAGCTCTCTGAACCTTAATTTCTTTATCCATAATCCCTGTCTGTTTCAAAGGGTTAGTGTGGGGATTTGATGGATTGAAGAATTTTTAGTATCGTACTCAGGAAGGCAAAGAAAAAAGTCACTCAAGGATACTTTGGCTGGAAAGGGGAGGTTGGCCCGTTGTAGAGTGGATTGTAGAATCTGGTGTGCCTAAATTGTCAAGTTATTTTCATTTGAATGACCTGTATTAGACTCTCCCTGAACCCACTGCCATCACTGGGGAGAATGGGCAGTGCTGGTCTAAGGCTTACTTTCCCAGGCCAGCGGGGGTGTGAGTGACGCCCTCTCACAGTCCTGAGGTCTCCATTCCCTCGCCTTCTTCAGTGGATCCCAGCTATTAGAGAACCCTCTGTGGCCAGCGTCAGTCTCCTGCCACGTCAGGGCTGCCTCTATCCCACTGCTCAGTGGCCTCCGTTCACGGTGGGCTCAGCCGTGTATATTCAGTCGGGCACTTGACTCTAAGAGTCGGCACCAGTCTTGGAGCAACGTAAGCAGAAGGCAGTTCAGTGAAAGGCTTTGGGGACTGCGGAACTGAGGGGAGGCTGGGATGTGGGATGGGAGAGGCGGGAGCCAGGGAAGTGCTGGAGGTTCCAGGGCCTGGAAGCAGGGGACGGAGCAGCTGCTGTGTCGCTCTGCTAGGACCCGTGCCACTTGTTCAGATCCAGCGACCCAGGAGGGAGTGCCTGGTGGCCTGGGCTCCGCCAGCCCCCTGGCCTTCCGGTTCCGTGGAGGGATGAGGGCGGTGGTCTTGCTCCAAGACGATACGTGACAGAGGAATCTGTGCGCTATTACGGGGAGAAAACAGTACTGGGCAGCTGCCAACCAATCCATGTCTCTGCACGGCGGCCGCAGCTTCCTGCCACCAACAGGTGCTCTTCTGCCTCTGAGCTTGCCCCCGGAAGGCGTCCTCCCTCTAAGCTGTTGTTAGGACTTGGAGGAAGCCTCATGGTTCAACTCATGGTCCCCACGGAAATGGGGGCTTGAGTCAGTGGCATCTGGACGGCACTGTCCTGTGTCACTCAGCACTGCTCCTCCCTAGCCGCCACACGGCACTGTCCAGGGGAAGCCGCAGGCCCCTCACCTCGTGCTCTCGCCACCCCAGGAGGACAGCCCTCCCCCCATAAAGCTGTCTAACTCCCCTGCCTCAAGATAGTATCTGTTCTGGATTCTATCAGCCCAAAGAGGTGTCCTCCTCTTTTCTTCTGTGAGGACGCTCTGATCCAGGGGAGCAAGGAAGAGCCCCCTAAGCTTAACTTCCCTCACCGCAAAGCACAAGAAGCCACCCCTGTACAAGGGCTGTGTGTGGGGATCAGCCCGTCTTCCGCTGAGACACTAGCAGCACTAGGCCTCCACACTGCCTGCTCTCTCCAGCCCTAAGCAGAACGAGGAGGCGGTAGGGCTTCCATGGTAAAGGGTCTTCCAGGCGGAACCGCAGAGTTGCACCTTCAGGACAGCACCGCATGGTGTCTGGGATTCCAGCACCACACCACATGGGAAGACTGCGCCATTTAATAAAGACCAAAAACTAGCAAATAAAAATCCCCAACTGCCCAAGTTACTTGAGCCATGACACTTCCCGTGGATCATTTATGCCTTAATTTCTGCTGCTTAGAGGACCTGTTATCATGTGACCTTGGGGTGCAGAGGCACCCCAGGCCCCCTCCTCGTGCTGGATTGCAATGTTGTGCTTCCTTGCTGGCGGTGACTTCTGCAACCCTTTGCTTTTGCTGTAGGGTGCCTTCCACTAACAGTCTTTCCTTCTATTTCCAGGGTTGTAGATGATGAAATTGAGGCCAACCTTGAAGAGGTACTTGTAACTCCTGGAATTCACCCTTTCCATCATGGACAACCCGGAGTACAGAGGAACAAGAAGTAGTTCCAAGGGTTTAGGAGGCCCCACACCAAGATGCATGAGCACAGCTTGAAACTAAGGGTACAGCCCGCTGGCTCCTTGACTGGAGCCTGGGCCAGTGCCTTGCCGGTTAGGGCAGAGCTCGTGCCCCCGCACGGGAGGCGGGGCGGGCGCAGGGGCTGGTGGCGGGGAAGGGCGGCACCTCCTGCAGCGCTGAGCCCGGGGGAGTGAGGTTCCTGTCATTTCCCCTCCTGGGCCTGCGTTTCCTCCTCTGAAATGAGATGAATGGCCTGATTTCCCAGATTCCCGAGAGTTCCAAAAACTCAGTGACAAATCCCAGAGGGCTTTTAGGGAAACAACTTAGGAATATCAAGCTCTGCCCAACCAAGGCAGGGAAGCCCCACACACCCGAAGAGCCTTGGGGTCCCGTGAGGCACGTCCTCCTCGGCTGTCCCGGGACCCGGGGTCGCCCGGTCATCCTCGGCGCCAGCTGCGGAAGCTCGGCTGGTCCCGTGGGTTGAAGAGCCTGAAGCGTGCGAGGCGGGCGTGGGCGGTGCCCCCTCGCGCCTGCAGCTCCTCAGGGGCGCTGCAGTCGGGCATGAAGCCTGCAGGTGCCTGGTGGGGCGGATCCTGAAAGGTGACGTTGGTGGATGTTAGAGAAGAGACCTGTCAGAAGAAGCTCGAGAACCACTCCGTCCCTCGGAGTTTGGATTCCCTCCCGTTGTTTTCCTAGAAAAAAATTCTGTCATTAATTCCGCTCCCTCTCCTTTATCTCAAACCCAGTAACCTTAGCATTCAGGCCCACGAGAACTCCAGAGGCAGGACGGAACTGGGGAACTGGGGAGACGGTGGGCTGGTGCCATGCGGGGAGAACCGTATGAGCATTCTCCGCGCTGGCCCATTTTTTCCCGATTTCCGCCCCTTCGCTTCCAGATCGACGTCAGCGAGGACGACATTGATGGCGGATTCCGAAAGCTGTTTGCCCAGCTGGCAGGGGAGGTGGGTGTTCCGAGAAACTCGGCCGTGCGCTCTGGGTGATGCAAAGGAAAAGACAGTCTTTGTCCCCAAGGAGACTTCCGTTTAAAGAGGAGAAAAAACAAACTGAACAAAAGCAAAGAGGAATTGCAAATGTGACCCAGATTTCAGCTCCGCTTGCCCGGGTCCTCCCCAGGGCCCCTGCCCATTGCCAGCAGCGTCCGTTTCCTGGCCGGCTGGGCTCGGGGATCTCCGTCCAGGGGTTCTTGGTCTCACCTCATGGCTGTCGTCCTTCCGCTGACCCCTGCCACCTGAGACGTGGAACTCAGCCCCCTGTCCTTATTTCCACAAAATCACGCCTTTTCGGTATAACCATGTGGGGAGGGGAAGGGTTTCAAATCACAAAAATGCAAACAGCTTACAACCAAGTATTAGAAGATCCCTTAGCCATTTAGACTGCAGTCTCCTACAAAGTTATGCAGCCCTCTTTCTTCCTGGAAACCCAAAAAAAAAGGGTCATCCTTCACCATGCGGAGAGATGCAGCCCCCTCCAGCACCCAGCTCACCTGGGCCTCCCCGTGCTCAGGCACAGCTCAAGGGGCAAGCCAGGCGCCAAGCGCTCCTCCCCTCCCATCTCAAGGGAAGGGGCATTCTCGAGATTTATTTCCCTGCTGATAAGAATCACACACAGGCGCATCCCCCAGAGCAAAAACCAGAGCAAACCCCAGCCCTGGCTAGACCGTGCGTTTTGCCCTCGATTCCCCTGATATGCGGATGTGAATGAGGCACCTGAGCGGGTTCTGAGACACCACAGAGAAGGGGCTGGGCTGTCCCCTCAGGCAGCAGGCTTTAGCCGCCTTACAGAAAGCCTTACAGAAAGCGGAGATCTTGGGAAGGATGAGGAGCTCAGCAGCGTGAGGGGATGGTGTGAGAGGACTCAGCCCGCCGGTGGGTAGAGTGCAGGATTTCACCTTCTCTAGGCAGAGCGCTGTAGGGTAAAGCCGGACGGTAGGCCGCGGTGCCGCCCCAGGGGTGTCCTGGGACCGCTGCGTCAGCGTCCCCTGGGCAGGTAGAAATGCACATTCACGGCCGGCCGTGAGCAGGCCTCCCCAGCCCTCCCACGAGCCCGGGGCCGCTCCCTCCAGCTCGCCGGGAGGGCCTGACAGCCTGTTTGCTCTCCCGCAGGACGCCGAGATCTCTGCCTTTGAGCTGCAGACCATCCTGAGGAGAGTCCTGGCCAAGCGTGAGTACCCGCGAGCCTCTGCCCGCGTGCGCCGGCAGGTGCACGGCAGGTGCGGCGCCGCCCCGCCCCCTGCGGGCAGCACCCCTCCTGGCTCCTCCCTGCGCCGCCACCACCAGAGACACGGGGGAAGGAGGCTCCTCCAGGATGTGCCGGAAAGAGGAGTGTCCAGAGTGCAGAGGCTGAAGATCGAGTGTCTCTCCTTACTAGCTCTGTGGCCTAGACCAAGTTCCCCGGCTGCTCTGTTTCTTTATCTGCAAAATAGGCGTGTTTAGTGAGCTCTTAGAGGGGGCGAAAGCCTTCAGTGTGGAAACTGCCTAACACCGCGCCTGAGCTCAACAGGTGGCCGCTGTTAGGACGACTGACTGGTAATGGAGAGCCGAGCCGGCTCGGTCCTGGGCGCCAGGATGCATTCCTGAGTCCCCGAACGCCCTGGCTGCACTTAGCGGGAAGCAGCACTGCGGGACGTGATGAGTCAGCGTGGAAAATAACGGGGCCATCTGAGACTTGTGCTCAAGCTAAGGGAGAGAGCGAGAAAAGGTCTCACCTCCCAACGTGGATAAACGAGCCCTGTCCGACTAGTGCTTACTGAGAGAACTGTCACTTCATTCGAGCCGCTGGCCCAAGCGGGCAGTGCACGACTCCAGAAGGGGCTGTGTCAGCCAGGCTGCAGGGCTTCACACGGGACGAACACAGCAGGGCGGGCGCAGCGCAGGGCTGAGCGCCTGCTTCACAGGCAGGAGGTCCCGGGTTCAAGCTCTGGTACCCCCTGGAAAAAAAAACACTGGAGAGGCTTGAGCAATGGGCTGGACACGTGGTTCTAGGAACCCTTTTCAGTCTGTAATTTGTTTGGTTTGTGTTTATTTTGAGGTTCCAGGGCCAGGGATTGAGCCTGGGACCTCGTATATGGGAAGCCCGAGTTGGTTTCCTCTTGTTTCCGTGTTGATTGTTGTTTTGTTTTTAGGAGGCACCGGGGACCGAACCCGGGACCTCCCATGTGGAAGGCAGGTGCTCAGCCACTGAGCCACATCTGCTCCCCGTGACTATTTCTTAAAAATATCCACAAGTTGTCCGGGCCCCGCAGCACTGGGCCCCCCTGGTGGAAATACATGTGTCCTCAAATCAGGACAAGCCGTGCTGCTTCAGATAAGACAGCGACCCAGGGAGCGGGGGCTTGCAGTCGGGAGGGGATAATCGCAGCGGTGGGCTGGAGTTCCAGGAAGAGCTCAGCCTTCCCCCAGCAGGGCGGCCCCGAGCCCGGGCAGGGCACGGCGAGGCCCGCGGGACCCGGCAGCCTGTGAGACGAGGCTCTCAGCAGCTGGACTGCACCTCCCAGGAGGCGTCTGGGGACACATAAACCCTCCGCAAATGCAGACGCTTCTTTCTCCGCAGGACGGGGCCTAAAATGAATACACGTGCGCTGTTTCCCTTTTCCTTACCTGACAACCACAGGCGATTTGCACTCCGTTAGCACATTCATTTACCATTTTTTCATTTATTTAATAAGTGCTTTTTAAACTTAAAATATGCAGGAAGTCAGACAAGCGTAACTCATCACCTGTACTCTCAGGGGATTTGTGGTGGTGTAAAGTGATTTAACTTAATTAAAATTGAGTGAGACACATTCCGAGCGCTCGGTGGGCACGGCGGCCGGCGGCTGCGGCGATGGGGAGTGCGGATGAGGGACACCCTTGGGCGGGGCTGCTCTAGGAGAGTCTCCTTCATCCGTACTTTGCCTTCCAGACCAAGATATCAAGTCAGACGGCTTCAGCATCGAGACCTGCAAAATCATGGTCGACATGCTGGATGTATCCTTTAATGTTGCTGCAGAAACAAAAAGTCAGGGCATTTAAACCCTGGCGTGGTGAGAAGGGTCAAGCACGTTGCCCCCTCCCCTTCGGAACGGCCAGCTTTGCTCCCCCGCCCGATTGCTGTGGGGTCGTTGTCGGCTCGACCTCCCTTCCTGAGGTGAACAGAGACCTCAGACGGGGAAGAGAGGTCCCCCCCTGCCTCCTGCACAGGCTGACTGCAGGGCGGCCGGCCCACTCCCCAGCCGGCGCCGGCAACCCCCAGCGCCTCCCACCTCTGCCCAGGGCAGCTTTAGTGTTTCCTGAGTGTTTCCACTACTTCCCCTAGAAAACATCCCCTGAACCGCACGCTTTCTGATGCGAGTCTGTTCTTTGTCAAGATCTCCTCCTCATTTGTCGGTAAGGCGCCCTGCCCTGGCGGTCATTCTCCTTGCTCCCTAGCTCCCGCCAAGGCCGCTGGCGAGGTCCACGCGCCCGCCTGCCCTGAGGCAGCGCGCCATCCTCCCCCCTTGCTCCAGATGCTTAGTGGAAGGCTGTCTAAGGCTCCTTATCTGAGGTGTGCGCCCATCGTGCGGCGTCCCTCTCAAAAGGTCTCAAATACTCCGAAAAGTGACAGGCCCTAACTGTTAGGCGTCCCGGGAAACCCTCTGCCATTCTACGGCTCATTTTTAGCAGAATCTGGGACCTCCCAGCATCCCCAGACAAAACTAACGTTAATCAGCAGGGAACCAGGTGTATAGTTTGCCTTACTCTGACCCTTGAAATGGAGGTTTTTGTTTTTTGTTTTTGTTTGTTTTATTTTTGCTTTTGAGGTCCCGGGCCAGGCACTGAACCCGGGACCTCCTATGCAGGAAGCTGGCGCTCAACCCCTGAGCTGCATCGGCTCCTTGGTTTTTTTGTTTGTTTGCTTGCTGTTTGTTTTTTTTGTTGTGTTGTTTTTAGGAGGCACTGGGAACCAAACCTGGGACCTCTGTGGGAAGCAGGCGCTCAACTGCCTGAGCCACATCTCCTCCCCTAAATGCGTTTTGGGCAATGAGAACAGCAAGAAAAGAGTTCCGCAAAACCTCCTTGTGGACATGCTGTGACTACCAGAAGTATCTGTTGAAAGAACCAACCGGTGACAGGGTGCCCAAATGAACCTAGACCCAAGGAGCTTTCCTTAACTGACAGCAGTCGGACGGGAGCGGCAAGCTGGGGCTGAAGGAGTTCTACATTCTCTGGAAGAAGATCCAGAAGTACCAGGTGCGCCCCGGGAGGGCAGGTGGGAGGGGCGGGGGCCTCGGTGCACATCCTCTAGGGCCAGCGACTCCGGAGGCGAGGCACAGCCACAGGGCCCAAGGCCTCAGCCACGATGGAGCTCAGATGCGGCCCGCCTCCTAAAGAAAACCAGGGGCTTCCGCGTCCGGTGGCCTATTCTCTGCCTTCTCCCGGTTATTGACCAGAAATGGAGACATCTAAAAGCCACCGTGAGGCTGCCCGGAAAGGTTATATGGCCCCTTGCGGTTTGGATATTTCACAGCTCAAGCCTAAAAATGAATACAAGACAGCAGCACATGGGCCCGTGCCATTTGGCTAGTTGACTGAGGAGCAGAGCGGTGAGGATTTCTGGGAGAAAGTCTGCTGAGCAGTGGGACTTGCAAAAAAATAAATAAAGTTAGAAGGTTTTCTCAGGCAGCCACCATGTAATGCTGGAAATATTTACAAACCAGCTCACAGAGAGAAGCATACTACTATTAGGCATTAAGGCAGAAACGGGGGTGATTCCTCCCAAGCCAAGCTGCAGAGCGAGAAAAGCTCACCCCACTCAGCACAGGCTCAACAGCGGCTCGCCACCCGCTGTTCTTTAGAGCACGGTTCTCATAACTATTTTTCCTGTTCCAGAAAATTTACCGGGAAATCGACGTTGACAAGTCTGGTACCATGAATTCCTATGAGATGCGGAAAGCACTAGAAGAAGCAGGTAACACTCCCTAACTATTTTATCTCTAGAATAAGTGGCAGCTTAGTCTGTACAGTGCAATATAAAGCTTGTTAAGCTATAGAACAAAGTAGGTGCTGGCTTAATGCAGGCGCGTTCTTTTCATCCCCCTTTTAAAGGCTCCTTGGTAAAGCCCGGCACGGCCCGCCATGCCCTGTCCTCTGCTGCCCTCCGAACCCCAGCTTCCTTCTGAGGAGCCTGGCGGGCCAAGCCTGGAGCCAGTGCTCAGATGTCCCCGCGCTCCTTTCAGCTGCAGGGCTGGCTGGAGAGAACGGGATGTCAGTGGAAGGGACACGAGCCCGTGGTGGACCCCCAGAGCAGGGCTGGTCACCCTGAGCGGAGGTGGCGCCGTTGCAGAGACACGGCCAACAGCCTCGCCTAACGCTGGAGCTCGGCAGCGCAAGGCGGCCGCGCCCCTCCGGCCCCTGGCCTCACCGTCCCCGAGTGCTGCGCTCGCCGGGAGCTGTGGCTTGCTGCTGCAGCCACATCCCAGCAACAGGCTGCAGGGAGAAGGGCACGCCACCCGGGCCGTAAGGCGCGCACGCCGCCCGCTCGCATCCCGCTGCAGAGCGCGGTCCCAGGCGGCACGGCGCTGCAAGGGAGGCTGGGCACCCGGGGCTTCCTTAGGCAGCCGGGGCCTACTTAAAATTCTCCTCCTGGGAGCGGATGTGGCTCCAGCCTTCCACAGTGGAGGTCCCGGGTTCCGTCCCTGGTGCCTCCTGAAAAAACAAAACAACAAGCAGAACGAAGGAAGCAACCAACTCAGGGAGCCGGTGCGGCTTAGTGGTTGAGCACCGGCTTCCCACATACGAGGTCCTGGGTTCAATCCCCGACCCCTGGTCCCTGAAAAAAATTTTCTTTATTACTGTGGAAAGAGGGCACATTAATACTGGGGCACCACAGTTTCCGTCACAGATAGGAGGTAGAATCTAGTCTTTGAGATGATTCTGAGCTAAACAAATAAGTAAAATAAGCAGCAGTGGTACATCACGAAGCAGCAGGACCACGGAAAGAGCATCAGGCGAGAAACGTCTTGGGAAGCGGGAGTGAGGTTTGTGCAAAGCCGAGGGAGCTGAGTCAGTGGGAAAAACCCTAAGGGAACAGGCAGACAGTGGGAAAACAAAAAAGCCACAGAAGGCACTGGCTGTGCAAAGGAACAAGTCTCGCGGAACAGCAGCCAAGAGATGAGAGCAGTTGCACTGGCCGCTGAGGTTGCCACGGGGTGCCCATGTCTTGATGCTGCACAATCAGTTTGCCTGTTCCTTTGTAATCCAGGTTTCAAGCTGCCCTGTCAGCTCCACCAGGTCATCGTTGCTCGGTTTGCAGATGACCAGCTCATCATCGATTTTGATAATTTTGTTCGGTGCTTAGTTCGACTGGAAACACTGTTCAGTAAGTGGATATTTGGAGAAAGGCCCATTTCCATTTTCTGGGTATTACAGCAGACTAGCTTTCAGCATGGGGGAAATGATCTGAAACTCAGTATTAACTTGGGAAGGAGGGAGAAATAGTGGCTTGTGACATTCAGTGAAATCACCTGCCAAATAGGGGAGGAGGGTAGTGGGATCCACGGTCGGCTAACTTGCTTGGGGCTGTCTCTTTTTCTTCCTCCGCAGAGATATTTAAGCAGCTGGATCCCGAGAACACGGGAACCATAGAGCTGGACCTTCTCTCTGTAAGTCAGCCTCTTCACACCACCCACCTCACCCCTACAGGGTCGCGGGGGAGAAGGGCTGTTATCTGAGTGACAGGCTATGGATTGCTGACCTTTTAAAAACTTCGCTTTAAAAATCTTCGGGTCTGTCGAGGATAGGTCTATAAATGGCTCCATGGTGCCACAATGCACCTTTTCTTGCAGTTTCCCACCGACTGATTCTCAAGTCCTGGCTCTGCCCTCCCAAGAGCTTTCCTTGAGTGTGGAATAAGGTTAAATAAGGAAAGGGCGGGTCACTGCTAGAAAAAATGAACTGCTAATTAGCATGCGAGAAGGCGCTTATATAAAGAAACCCGCTGGATTAAATTCAACTCGCGTTCTGGAAAGATCTGTCATTCTTAGAACAGATCTAAATACTTTCTGAGCCAAGTACTTTTCTCTTCCCCCTTTAAAGTAAAACTGGCCGTAGTAAATAAGCTTGCCACGTATAATCAGGTGCGCGTGTGTCTGGAATCCCAGCAACGCCCATATCCAACATAATCATCCATCCAAATTAAGTCGCCTACCAGTTTCACACCCAGCCAGGTGCACATGCTCTCTGGTCGCGAAGGAAAGGGCTCCTGCTTCACATGCGCCCGGCGGGGAGAATGGCCAAGTACTCAGCCCCGCCCCCAGAAAAACGGGGAGCAAGGCGGCAAGGCCCAGGGCCCGGCACCTCTTCTCCTTGAATTTTGAACTCCAGAGAAAGTGAGCAACCAAAAAGGCTGCTCCTGTGAAGTGGGACATAAACCTCTGGCCAGCTGAAAATATATTTTTTCTGGTTACAACTTTAATTTGATTAATGCTCTATGGAGCCTAGGAAATCTCCCTGCAGAGACGGTAAGGCAGAGTAGAGTCAGTACAACGGTGACATAAAACACGCCACGCCACTAAGTTCTGGGAACGCGAGCCTCTTTGTCATCATCGCTAGACAGCCAATTCCAGCCCAGCCTCCATCCCTGTCTACACCGCTGCCTGCCAGGCCACTCGCACCCGCTTCCTCTGCGAGTCGCCTACCCTGGCTTTCCCTCCTCCCCGAGCGTCCCCGTTCACAGGTTCCTGGAGTCCCGCGCTCGTCAGTCTTTGCTGAGGAGCAGCAGTGACAGGACAATCTCCCCTTCCGCTGGGGGATTTTCCACCTTGGCAGCATATTGAATCACCCGGGGAGTTTTTTTTTTTTCCCAAACGCAGTCCACTGAAAATCAGAACCTGATTTAAAGTTCCCCAGGTCATTCTTATCAGAACCAAGGTTGAAAACCACGGGTTAAAGGCTAATTATGCCTTAACTATTGATGGGACTATTTCGAGGCAGAGGTAAGTGCAAATGTCCCTTTGCATGGCGTCTGAATTTCCTGTTCCATGAGTTCAGTCAACCCTGTGATATGATACAAGTGACACATGGTCACTGTCCTGGGGTAAAATGCTGGACTCCAGAAATTCGGCAGGAAGCACTTGAGTTGTGTACTTCAATCTTAGCCTTTGGTCAGTTTCCTTGAACTTTCAGGAAAACTTAGAGGTACTTTAAATAGCCTTTGCTTTTACAATGTTCACTGAATGGACTTTTCTCTTTTCCCTCACAGTGGCTCTGTTTTTCAGTACTTTGAAGTTATAACTAATCTGCCTGAAGACTTCCCATGAAAGAAAATCAGCCGAGGACTGTTTCCACAGGGAAACACTTTGTATCTAGAGCTTGAAATTATGGGAACATCTGCTTAATTATAGCTGAAAATAATAATACTGTCTATCTGAGATAATAGAACTTTCACATATCAAAGTAAAAGATTTGCATATCATTATAATAATGCAAACGTGAGTCACTTAACCCTTCATAAGCTCAAAGAAAGCTTTCAGTCTGTAAATAGTATACACTTTTTACTTTTACACATTTCCCTGTTTATAGCAATATCAAATCAAGAAAAATGCAGGGAGGTATTTAACAGCTGAGTAAACATTAAGTCAATCTCAAAGGGCAGTAGATACTAGCTAGGAATATATGAAGCAACTTCAAGTTTACAAATGCTTTGGCAGCTACCAAGCAGCAGTCAAGTAATTACTATTTCACTTGCACAAGACGGGAAATATGATGCATCATCATAACTCTGTCAAGGTGAGAGGTCCTACCGCCATCATTGGGTGACTAGGGGCAGGTTTTAGTTATCGATTGGCAAGAGTAAAACATCCTCACGCTCAAGTCCTTGAGCGTGCCTGGCCTTACGCATTCAGTGCTATGAATACCGAAGGGTTCCACGCTGATGCAGCGACGCGAGCAGTACAGCGAAAGCAGGCATCCCGTTCGCAGGCCGTTTACGAGGGGCCGGAGGAGCGGCCCGCCGCCTCGGAGCGCCCCGGCCTCGCCATGGCCAGGGTTCGTGCATGCAATCAGGGAGGTGCCGCCTAGTTCTTACGGAAACAGCAGAGTTGTGTCCTGGCTTTCCCTTGGGAAAACGCTAACTATAAAAATCATGCCTTGTTGCCTTATCTTCTTCCGAATGTACTGTTAAATAAACAGCCTTACGCAAGCGCACCGTGTGGCTTTTTTCCTGAAGGGCGACATCGGCACGGTGGTGTGTAAGCACACACGATTATAACTTGTTTCCACTTTATTTTATTTTATTTTTTTTTAAAGATTTATTTATTTATTTAATTTCCCCCCCTCCCCTGGTTGTCTGTTCTTGGTGTCTATTTGCTGCGTCTTGTTTCTTTGTCCGCTTCTGTTGTCGTCAGCGGCACGGGAAGTGTGGGCGGCGCCATTCCTGGGCAGGCTGCTCTTTCTTTTCACGCTGGGCGGCTTTCCTCACGGGCGCACTCCTTGCGCGTGGGGCTCCCCCACGCGGGGGACACCCTTGCGTGGCACGGCACTCCTTGCGCGCATCAGCACTGCGCATGGCCAGCTCCACACGGGTCAAGGAGGCCCGGGGTTTGAACCGCGGACCTCCCATATGGTAGACGGACGCCCTAACCACTGGGCCAAAGTCCGTTTCCCACTTGTTTCCACTTTAACAAGGTAGCAGACTTCTGCAAATTCACAGAGGGGGAAAGGCAGGTTTTTTAAAATTTTACCTGAAATTAAAATTTAGAACTATAGTATTCTTAAAAATCCAGTTCAGAAGCCCAAATAAAGTGATTGCAGCTCTAATTAATTTCTCTTGCTTGTTGGTCTTTTTTAAGGAGGCCCAGGCAAAGACTCGGGTGCTCCTGAGGAGGTTGCCTGCTTTATCTGCCACCTAAATGTCACGTTAGTTGACTCCCCCTTCTGTAGGAACCACAAGGCGCTGAGAAACATGCAGGGAAATCACTGGTCTGCTCAGGGTGATCCTTGAGGAATCCTAGAAAATGGGAAAGATGCAATACGACTGGAGAGAATTGGAGATCTAGATTTTTGCTTTGTTTTAATGTTACACAATATTTTCAGTTCATAGTAGCACAGTCATACAGTATTTGTCCTTTTGTGTCTGGCTTGCTTCCCTCAACATGTCCTCCCGGCTCATCCATGCTGTCAGATGCTTTACGACTTCATCTCTTCTTACCACTGCCTAGTATTCCATCGTGTGAATACACCAGTTTGTTTATCCATAGGATTGGAGACAAATGCAATCCTAGTTTTCCATAAAAAGTAAAGTATAGGGATTTCCCAAGCTCCCCTCAAATGAGTTTAAGTTGAGGGCCCAGCGAAGGCTGGAGACCTTGAGCAGTGACCCCAGCCCGCCCTGCACGAGTTTCCACTGCTCAGCAGCGCTGGGTCAACAGTTAGCTGAGATTCAGGATGGAAGGCGGGCGTGGGCCGGGCGGCCGAAGGAGCAGAGGAGAGGGCGAGGGCAGCGACTGGATGGCTGGAGTATGGGAACACACAACTGCAGCCAGAGCGGTCAGAGGGAGCGTCCTTTCCAGGACTTTTCCCATGCATATTTTTAAGTACTTACAATCGCACATTCTGTGTATGTAATTAAGCACGCGGCATTTCCCCCATGCCATTTGCCAGTGCCTGCTTCACTTCACAGGGAAGGGAAGATGCTAGAGCAGATCCCCTCGACTCCCTGGCTCTGCGCGACTCACCACCCGAAAGGCCCTCCTGCATCTCAGCCATCACTTAGGCCCTTTCTCTTTGCTACCTTCTAATTTCTCGTTCCACTCTTCTTTTCCACAGCATTTAAACATACCTCCGTGCTCACCACACCCTGAAGCACTCTTAGTACTCACACCGCCCTCTTCCCTGCCTGAGCTTCCTGAGACGCAGGCCACACAGATCTCCAAACCCCATTCCCCGAAGACTCCAGCCCGCTCCGGTCTCGCTATGGCCCTCCCTCTCTCCTCAAAGTGCTGCTGCTTCCATCACCAATTACTTCCTAAAGCCAAGTCAACAAGCAGGCACCAGCCAGTGCCTTCCTGCGGCCTTCAGCACCACCTGCTCCTCCCGCTCCCTCCAGGGAGAACCTGTTCTCTTGCTAACTCCTGAGGCTCCTCTTTCAGGGGTCCCTCTTCCTGTTTCCATAGTTAAAAGCCCCCTGTGGCTCCGCTGCCTTTAAAAACTAAGCACAGCTAAGATTTACACACTGCCCTCTTCAGCATGGACTATGCTCCAGCTGCTTTCCCCCCTTATTTTTCAAACACCAAAAGCTCTGCTACCATTATATTAAAATCGATGTGACTACAGCATCAATTTTAATACCTAAAACTGGAAAACATTAAGGCATAAGTTCAACGTTAGATAAATGATTGGGGAAATTACATGATGGACTATTGTACAGCCATTAAAAATCATGTAAACAAACATTTGATACAATGTGAGGAATGGAAGGAGAATATAGTATTGCTTAAATAGAATGCACTTAACTATGAAAGAAGGCGGCATGAGAATAGAAAAATACGCCCAAATGTTAACAGCGGCTGACTCTGGAGTGCTCTCTTACCCCTGCTCCAGAACCCTTCTCTGTACCTTTCAATATTTCTATAAAGAGCGGTATTATTTCCATAATAGAGCAAGTAAGTGGAAAAAAAGGGGCAAACAAAAACAAATGACGTCCCAAGCTTAAGGAATACGCAACCATCACCAGGTTTCCTTAACTTTCACACCTCTCCCCCCATCTGTGGGCTGAGTCCTCTTTACACTCTGAATCTCTCTGACCTCATCTCTCCTACCACCCTCCTGTTAAGGCTCGTGTAATTATAATGGGCCCACCCATAAAATCTCCCTATTTTAAGAGTGCCTGATTAGTAACCTAAATTACACCTGAAAGTCCCCTCACAGCAGTACCTAGGTTAGCACTGGATTGAAGAGCCAGGAGACGGGAATCGAGGTGGGCAGTGCTTCCGGTCCTGCCTCCCACACAAGCCTCTGACACTTAGTTCATGTTGTCACTAATCTACATTACTCTGAAGGTATGGTATTTTCTTTCATCTCCCTTCCCTGCTATAAGTCACTCATTCAAATGTTTAAGGAAAGTGACCATTGGTTTTTTTCATTTATGTCATCTATTAAATAAAATAGTTACACTAAGCAAAATGGGTTCCAACACAATTGACAGACTTGGTAACAATAAAACAAGGTGGAGAATTTGTCTATATAAGCTTTTGTCCATAAATCTATTTATATAAAGTATGAAAAGCTTGAAATAAAATGAAGACACTGAAATAGTCTTTTGGAGGCTCAAAGTAAACAGTACAAGTAAGCTCCATAACTATGATCTCTAAGATCTAAAAACAAAACAAAAACTTCAATTCTATAGCAAAGACCCCTCCAAAATCCATGAATTGCAAACATGAGAATTTTTAAAATGTGAGAACTACTTCCTACATTAAACCACATGGCTGGCAGGAAACTCATTACAGCAAGCATAGAGGCATTAAGCAAGTCGCTGCTTTCAGCGGGTAAGAGACTCCAGAGACTCGTGACTTTTGAACAAATGCTGTGTATGGCATCAAGAACTAAAATCACTAAAAAGCTTAGAGACAAAAAGTTTAATTTTATTACAATTGTTTTAAAGTCAGTTATGATTTTGACAAACATTATAGGTAAGTCTATAGCAAGTTTCTAATTTCCAAGATACAAAAAGACAATAAATATAGATTCAGGTTCCAACTAAAAACAATATTCTAAATTTAATGACCTGTAGTGTAGCTTAATTTCAGTATTCCAAATATATGAATAATTCCTAAGATGCTACAAGAAATTAGGTAAAAAAGGTATTGCTCGCTGACAGCTAGCTAGCAGTTCTTCACAGGCCCCGGCCCCGCCCAGTCCCCCAGGGCCACCGCAGCCTGGCCCAGGCCTTTGGGGCGGCAGGCTACGTCAACTTCAGAGCAGCAGAACAAGTGGCGCGGTTGCTGCGGCCACAGGGCCGACGGCGGCCATCTTCCTGCGGCTCCACGGAAGCCCCTTCCCCGCGGCACAGGCGCTGGCCCGGGCGCCCCAGTTCACCGGGCTGGATGTCCCCACCAACGGGGAGCTTTCAATCCTTCATTTTCTTTTAGAGCACATTCTTCATCACTTTCAGGTTATGTTGTCATTGAAAGAGTAAGTCGTGAAATTTTTTTTGCCAAAAACTATTGTATCATTTCTTCTTAGTGATACCAGAAATTAGTTCTTCATTAATTAAAGTTCTGTAAAGTTCAGGCCAAGCTCCTTTGTCTTGGTTTAATTCTTGGGTACAGCTGTAAGAGAATTTAGAAATTGTTCATGAACTATAGAGAAACAATTTTTCAAGCATTACTGGGTGGGGAGATGTCAGAGGAAGTAAGTCAAACTAAGCAAAAGGACTTGGGCTGCATGAAGGACCCACAACTGCTGGGGTACAAAAAATACCACAGTTAGCAAGTCCTCCAGCCGTCCGTTCTGCCAAAGACATTCAGAGGTCACAGGGACCTGCCAACCGTGGCAACAGCATGGCGCAGCAACATAAAGGTAACAGGCTACCCACTCCATGGCAATTCTAAGCATTACTCAATTTGCACAGCTCGCTGAACAATAAATCAAAGCTAATAAGGAATGCGAACGGCTAAGCGCACTTTGCTAAGTGCTATGAATGCCAGCCCTCAGAGCTTTCATACTGAGACTGTGAGGAATGAAACACCACAGGCTAAAGTCTACATATTTAAGGAAGGAGAGGCAGGGTTTTATATTTAGGACTTCTGTTACTTTCCATAAGGAGGGCTGGAAGGAATGGTGCTTAGAGGGTCTCTGAAGCCAGGCGCTCCTCACACCAGTAAGGCAAACTGAAGAGAAAGCTTCCTCCCCCGCCCCACCCGCCTGGAAGAAAAGTTTCTGAAATAGAAAAAAGAAAGTTCGACTTCCAGTCATAACTGAAAACCTAACTGATGGATTATTGTTTTATATAAAAGATTATTTTCCCTCTGAGAAAAAAATATTTAGTCAATATAATTTTCTACATTCATATCTGAGCCTCTGGCCAAAAATTCAATATTCGTGCAATTTCATTTTCTTTCAACTTCGAAAGAACAACAAACAGTTACAACAAACAGTTGTGTAGAAGCCACCTCCACACAGAGATTTCCAAAAGAACAAAACTTCAGTGCGGGACTCAGATGAACTCTGCAGTTCAGTGTGCTCATTTCAGAACCAGTGACAGTCACACCAGGTGGGACGCTCCCCGACGCTGACCGCCTCCGCCGAGAACCATTCTCTCCACGTTTCATTAACCACAGAGCCTCTTCACAAAACAGAGCACTCCATTACCTACAGAACAACGGGTTCTAGGAGGGCTTTTTCCAGGTAAGCAATTGTGAAAAGTAATGGTGCTTCTTTACTAGTGAAGTCTCTTAGAGAAGTAAAGTGGTGGCATGCCAGATACTGTACTTCTCAGCTTCGACGGACTTGGCAGAAGGAAACTGGGGTGTGCTTCTAAGTGTACAACCTTTATATTTCTACTTTCTTCTGCTAATCTGAAAGTTTGTTATTGTTACATGGCCTAGTTTTTTTCCCCTTTCACTATTCTTTGTAATTTACATTCTGATCACAAAAAAGAATACCACCTCAGCCTCGAAGGCTTCTGGAATAAATCTTACCAGAAAGGCAGCAGTCAAGATGTGTAATGTCATCTATCCTACGCATGAGCTAAACGACAATGGAGAAAGCGGCGTCAGGAGGCGGGATGCTGGAAGGCGCGCAGGCTGCCAGCTCCCAACACTGGAGCCGATTCATAAGGCCAGGGGGCTAAGCGCATAGACACTCCCGGTTCACGGCCCGGAAGCCGGAGGAGCGCTTTGTGGGAAGGGACCGTGCCTGCCTGACACCTGATAGAAATGCCACTCGCTCTCTAGCAGGCACTGCTCCACCCTCGCAACAACCCTGGAGGCGGGCCTCTCCAGCTCTCCCCGCCCACTTCCTGGTTGCCAGCCAGCAGGGCTGCAGGTGGCCTCCGGTGCTGCCCGAGCCAGCACTCCTGCCCAGCGGGCCGAGACTGGGCTATGAGCAGCTCTTCCTTCCCGCAAACCCTCCTCACTTCTCACCAACAGGAGGCAGATTTTGCAAACATGTTTATCCCTGGAATTTTATCTCAATCTCTCAATTATCGTCATTTCTCTCACTTTCATGGACCCAATCTTATAAACCCACTGAACTTTAAGAAAGAGCTTCTCGCCCTCTCCCTCCCTCCACATTCTAGCCTTTCCCCTGATGACAGCAGTCCTTCATGCTAACGTAGAATTGTTGTTGGTTATGTTGTATGTGCTGGTATGAATTACAAATTTCTTCTTCTCTTGATTTTACAAAATCAAATAGCAGAGAAAGAATGAAGTCAAGAAATTTGTTTTTAATGCCCTGTTCACCTCCCACACACCCAGGTGTATCAAATACTGATTTGGACAGTTAAAATCTACTGCAAATGTCACAAACTCAATTCCCATCCCATTACCCAGTTATCTTTACTCTGTTTAACAAGGGCAGGAAGCTGCCCTGTATCTGGAAGAGCGCAGTTTTTGTAACGTTCCTCCTCTCCGACAGTCGTAAGCTCATCGTACGCGTCAGAAGAACTTACCCCCAGCAAGTTGCGTGGCACGTAGCCCTCCCGCTCGTTCAGGCGCGCCCACCACCACTCCACCTCGTCCTCGTCCTCCCGGCGGACCACGGCCATGCAGTCTCCCTCTTTCAAGGGCAGCTCGTCATCATGCTGCGGCTCGTAGTCCCAAAGCGCATAAATGACTCCTTTATTCATTATGCCCATTTTCTCCTGAACTCCTAAAATCACGACAGGAAGATACAGCACAGAATAGGTAACTCAAAGTATACCACTCTTAAGAACTTTTAACTATCTAAAAACAAATGGGAAAAAACAGAAATAGGTACATGCTACAGTGTTAGAATTACTACATTAAGGATTAAATAAATAAATTTCCATGGGGGAAGGGCAAGAGTGGAGGGCCGACAACGTACAGGGAATACACAAAAGACATGCTACATAAGCCATCAACACTAAAACAGCTCTGATAGCTCATGGCCACGTTACAGTATAACCATCTCTCAAAACTGGTTTTTCTCAGAGAACAGAAATTTTTGCAAACCCAAAAACTAAAAGCAGAACCATGCTGAGTCTAGAGTATTAAAACAAAAAAAAAGTGAATAACATGACTGTCAAATTTCAACCTACTCAAGTTTGATAACCAAGGAACTGTTTTCCCTGCAAATAAAAATACCAACCAACATACGTCTATTCCAAACTTCAAGCCCATTTCTAAGTACAGATTTGATGTTATCATAAACTCAAAATCAATGAATCAGAGACTTCCGGCAAGATGGTGGCTGAGTGAGCTTGCCTTGCCGTCTCTCCTGGGAAGAGGCAGCTGGGCACCGCTGGAGGTTCTCCGGGACCAGGCTTTTTCAGGATTTTTTCAGGGCAGGAAGTGTCTGGACATCGATTTGGTGGGAAGGTAATGGAAAGGATTGGTCTATAAGATATAATTTGGGACTTTTCAGGAGGGGGAGGCAAGATGGCAGCTGAGTAAACTTCCCGGTTACTAGCTCCTGGGGGGAATCGGCTGGGAGGCGTCGGAGACTCTTTGGGACCGGCTGTTTCGGGATTTTTCCTGGTCCGGAGGTATCTGGACATCGATTTGGAGGGAAGGTAACAGAGAGGATCCATCTGTGAAATATACACGGAGATCCCAGCTACGAGTGGAGGACTCCCTCCTTGGGTAGGCAAAGCCGAGGCAGCTAGCACTGCGGCGGGTGGCAGGCGGGAGAGCCGAGCCGCGCTGTGCCGCGGCGGGCGGCGGGCGAAGGGGCCGAGCCCAGCCGAGCCTAGCCGCGCTGCGGCGGGTGGCGGGCGGGAGAGCCGAGCCACGCTGCGCCGCGCCGGGCGGCGGGCGGGAAAGCCGAGCCCAGCTGAGCCCAGCCGAGCCGCGGCGGGAGGGGAAGCCGAGCCCAGCCGAGCCGTGGCGGGCAGCAGGCGGGGGACCCGAGCCCAGCCGGGCCCAGCCGAGACCAGCTGAGCCGCGGCGGGCGGCGGGCGGGGGACCGGGGCCCGGCTGAGCCCAGCCGAGCCCAGCCGAGCCTGGCGGCGGGGTTTCTGTTCTTTGGGTTTTTTGTTTGTTTGTTTGTTTTGTTTTCTTTATTTTTTTATTTTTTGTTATTGTTGTTGTTCTTGTTGTTTTTTTTTTTTTCAGTCCTCTCTTTCTTGTCCCCAATATTCTTCTTATACTATTTTACCTTAACAATACAATAGGTCCTACAGGAAATACTTCACATTTGCTGGGTTTCCTCACCCTCCACTGCCTCATTTCTCTGTGAATAGATTTAGCCTATCTACACTATCCCCTTTCCCCTACAACTTGATATCCTCCACCATCTGCTATCTCTCCTATATTCCATCTCCCTTTCTTTGATCCACAAAGTGTCTAACTCTTAATTTCTAATACCTTTGCTTAGTTTTCCATCTGGTATTCGTCCCTGAAACTATTACCTTTCTTTTCTCTTTCCCTCTCTCACGAAAACAATAGCCTCTTAGTACGTACCACATTCCTCCCATAATCAGTCGTCTACCTCATTATAGGTACTTTCCTACTACTATAACACTACACAATTTACATGATCTAACCTCCATCCTCCCAGAACTCATATTGTTGCTTTGTAAACATATATCACCAATACTACTTCACACTTTTTCCTTCCTTACACAATTGACTTTCCCCAGCACTAATACTTTCCTTTAAAGTGAGCTTAACTAGCAATAAGAAATTGGAATAAGAAGAACAAAGTGACAAAAAGAAGATATAACACTTACGCAAAAACAACAGCTAATTAATCTCCAAGACTAGACAAAGAAGCTAAGGAACTGATTAAACCCGTCAAGAAAAAATGTTGACAAGACAGCAACAAAAATCTACAAACCAAACCAGTAATCAGGAAAACATGGCTGAATCCAATCAACAAACTGAAAATCAGGAAGGGGGGCAGGACTTCGCACAAGCAATGAAAGATCTCAGAACATTTATCACCGACAAATTTGATGAAGTAATGAAAGAGGTTAACAGCGTGAAGACAACACTTGGAGGGTAAATTGCAGACATGCGCAAAAAAATAACAGACTCATATATCTCGAAAATAAAAAGATAAACAACCCATTTAAAAAATGGGAAAAAGATTTAAACAGACACTTCTCCAAAGAAGAAATACAAATGGCTAAAAAGCACATGAAAAAATGCTCCAAATCCCTAGCTATCAGGGAAATGCAAATCAAAACTACAATGAGATACCATCTTACTCCCATAAGATTGGCAGCCATGAAAAAAACAGTAGAATACAAATGCTGGAGAGGATGTGAAGAAAGGGGAACACTCATCCATTGCTGGTGGGAATGCAGAAGGATCCAACCATTCTGGAGGACAGTTTGGCAGTTTCTCAAAAAATTATCCATAGATTTGCCATATGACCCAGCAATACCACTGCTGGGTATATACCCATCAGATCTGAAAACAAGGACACAAACTGATATATGTACACCAATGTTCATAGCAGCATTGTTCACCATCGCCAAAAGTTGGAATCAATCCAAAAGTCCATCAACAGATGAGTGGATCAATAAAATGTGGTATATACACACAATGGAATACTACTCAGCTGTAAGAACCAATACACTACAATCGCACGTGATGACATGGATGAACCTTGAGAATCTTATGTTAAGTGAAGCAACCCAGGCATTGAAGGACAAATACTATATGACCTCAATGATATGAAATAAGTTAACTGCCTCAGAGAGCTAGAGTCTGGAAAAGTGGCTTACTGGAAATCGGGGGGTGGAGGAAGGATGTGAGTTAATGTCTGTAGGGGTGGAATCTGTGATGAGCTGGGGGTAAGTATGAGCACAAAGAAGGGACAAAATGGGGGCAAGGGGTTACCTTCAGGTGGGGTTTTCTGGGTTTGAGGGGGGCTGGGGATGGGAAGAGGGGTAATATGGTCCAAGAAATAGGTGGGAGGGAGGGGCAACATACAAACATGGGAGAGTGCCAGAGTTCGCTGAGAACTAAATGTTGAGTAAAACGTATCAAAGTATAAGTAGGAGGGTCACCTGGTTAGGACGCTCAGGGGGTATGGTCTGATGCGGGACGGACTCCGGAGGGAATAGCTGAAGGCTCATTTTGCCAAGGTGGGTTCTACCATTGGGTGGGGTGGACCCATATCCTGGGGAAGACTAATGCCATCGAATAGAGAGAACTGTATCTCTCGTGAGAAAGGACGGCTCCCAGGGCATTAGATTGGCAGGCGTTGTGAGCCCTAAGGGGAGGGGAAAATGGACGTGCAATGGATAGAACAAAGGTAAATAAGGGGGCAAAAGAGGAGTTATGTGAGAGTACACGAGGATGAATATAAAACAGCTAATATTACACCAAAAACATATAGGGGACGACAGACTAATAATGAAAACCATAAGACAAAACATAGGATAACTAGAAAATTTAGAAAACTGTACAACCTAAAGTATGGACCACATAGTAAGCACAAATGTTACCTTGTTTGAAAACTATAGTTTCGGAATCTGTACATCAGTTTCAGGAAATATGATATGAATAAGTTAAAAGATTATTGCTGTGGAAGGGAAAAGGTTTTATGGTGGATCTGGGGAAATACTGTATATTGTATATATGAATTTTGGTGATCTAAGGCTCTTCTGAAGCTGACATTATGTTGGGATTCACTTTACGGGAAGTTTTGGATCACAGAGTGGTTCAACAATGGCAGCGGAGGAATACTGATATGGGATGTTATTGACAGGATATATATGGTTGACAGGGAGTTATACAGGGCATATGCCCAGGGTATATGGTAATGTCTATATATACTCATAGTGGAAACAATTAAAAACAACAGCTGGGGGGTACTGGGCTCCTGGCTGGGGGGTCACTGTTGTGGGCCCTGGGAGAGCAGCGGCAATCCTCCAGTTGCAACGGCAAGAACCGGGAAGGAAGAAGGGCCCAACAGTGGGCTCTTGATACTAATGGCTACACTTTTGAGCCTATGCACCTGCAATAAGAACAAGGCCTAGAGTAGCATTGTGCCTGGGGGTTTCCTCCTGACAGCCTTCATGTTACTCAAATGTGGCCACTCTCACAGCCAAACTCAGCGTGTAGATGTGATGCATTCCCCCCAGCGTGGGACACGACACCCGGGGATGAGCCTCCCTGGCACCGAGGGATCACTACCACATACCAGCTGAAGAAGCAACTAGAAAATGACCTTGAATTAAAGATTCAATGCGGAACAGCAGAATATACCTGTCTACATATAATAACATGACTTCGGGAAGCGGTTTGACCTAATGTAAGGGGGAAATGGAAAGGAGAAATGAGATTATAAGGCTGTGAGTCTCTAAAAAAGAGTCTGGAGGTTGTCAGAAGGAATAGCCCTATGTACAACTGAACAGAGTCTAAGAGACAGATAAGGTAGATACAACCCCAGGTATTGGTTCTTTTGAGGGATAAAGAGACCCACGGGTTCTATGGTCATGGCAGAAGGGGTTCACTGCCATGACAGATGGCCCTTCTTTGGAGCTGGTGTTTCTGCGTGATGGAAATGGACTCAGAGGGGATCTCTTTTCACAAGTCTTGCATGCTACTTTATTGGAATTGTAGTTGGTGCTGAGTTTAAGATATATGTAGGGGATTTGAATCTCTGGACTGATAATATGACACCCAGGCCCAGAGCCTCAACAGACTTCAGCTCCTACACTTTGACTTATTGGACTTATTCCACTCAGCTAACATGGAGTTGAAGAAGGTCAACCACCACAACATGGAGCCTAGAGTGTCTACAACTAGAAGCGGGAGGAGTGCATCCAGTACCCATGTGGAATCTAAGCCCTCACTTGACATAGGTGTGCAATGGACACAACCAATCCAATGTCCACAGAGAAAATGTGGAATGGGTGTGGGAACGGTAGCCATGGGGGCTGCTGGGTGTGGGGAACGGGAGGAAGAGATGAGATGTGGAGGCGTTTTCGGGACGTGGAGTTGTCCTGGATAGTGCTTCACGGACAATTACGGGACACTGTAGATCCCCCCAGGGCCCACTGGATGGAACGTGAGAGAGTCTGGGCTATGATGTGGACCATTGACTATGGGGTGCAGTGATGCTCAGAGATGAACTTACCAGGTGCAATGGATGTATCACGATGATGGGATAGAGTGTTGCTGTGGGGGGAGTGGGGGGCGGGGGCGGTGGGGTTGAATGGGACCTCATATATTTTTTTAATGTAATTTAAAAAAATAATAATAAATAAATATTTTTTAAAAAATAAAATAAATAA
Organism: Dasypus novemcinctus; assembly: GCF_030445035.2. Taxonomy (NCBI): domain Eukaryota; kingdom Metazoa; phylum Chordata; class Mammalia; order Cingulata; family Dasypodidae; genus Dasypus; species Dasypus novemcinctus. The sequence continues at coordinate 111,119,508 of NC_080685.1, forward strand.
AAGTTAAATACAATCAAATAAGAAAAAAAAAAATCAATGAATCAAAAGAGCAAAACAATGAGCGCCAATATATGCTGCCTTTAATTGGCACGTTTGTTTTAGCAGGAAAACTTGGGTCACCTGGTCTTAAACTGACAGTTCCTCTTAAACCATCGTGGAAGGGGTTGCAGAAGCAAAGTTCCAGAAACGAGCTGGCTCTTCTAAAGGGGATTCACCTGGGGTAAAAGCTCACAGTCCCAAGACTGTGAGAAGTCCCAGTTAGGGCACCACCTGATGCGCTTTCTCCCCAAAGTTAGCCGCCCCCTGGGGGAGCGGGTCGGCTGTCCGCGTCTGCGAGGTCCGGCCTCTCGGCAGCCGCAGGAGAGCCCAGACAGGGCTGGCGCCTGACCCGGCTCCCCACTCAGGCGGGCAGCTCCTGCCTCCCCACGTCAGCTGGGGGCTCTCAGACTCAGGGCTCACCTCTCCCGGGCCTCAGCTCTGAGCCTCCCGGGGGCTGCTCTCCTTGCGGCTCAGCTATGCGTGAACCTGCCGTCCTTTCTCTCACATGGCAGGATCAAATACGGCGGTTTTCTTTTCCTGTGTCTGTCTTTCTCTGACTCCGGTTTTGTTTTGTTTTTTAAACATTTATTTATTTATTTCCCCCCCTCACCCTCTCACCCCTGCTGTTTTTTCTGTGTCCATTTGCTGTGTGATCTTCTGTATCTACTTCTCTTTTTTGTCTTCTCATCTTTCTCCTCTAGGATTCACCAGGATTCGATCCTGGAGACCTCTGATGTGGAGAGAGGGTCCCTGTCAATCGTGCCACCTCAGCTCCTGGTCTCTGCTGCCCTTCACCTTGACTCTCCCCTTGTCTCTCTTTTGTTGCATCATCAACTTGCTATATGAATCACTTGTGCAGGCACTGGCTCACGACACAGGGATTCAGCACAAGCACTGGCTTGCTGCGAAGACATGCTTTTCTCTTCTCTTTTTTCACCAAGAGGCCCCAGAGATCGAACCAAGGTCCTCCCATATGGTACGCAGAGGTCTTATCACTTGAGCCACATCCGCTCCCCTGTCTCTTTTTATCAGACCCAGCAAGAGGGCAGAGACTCAACATGAACCGTCCCACTTACACAGTCCAATCAAAACCCAAGGTGATCTTATCAAGTAATACAATCAAAGGGTATCACACCCAGAGGAATGGGTATGTTTAAAAACATAATCTTTCTCTTTTTGGGATTCGTAAAATCTCAAACTGCCACAGAGGTGGTTCTATTTACTTATTTGCAAAGTAAAACCATCACTCATTAAGTGCAAGAGCCTTAGAAGATCTTTTGATGGTAAAAAGCCATTAATACAACAACCAGCAACATGGTGGCAGAGCAAGGAGCTCCTAGAGTCAGCTCCTGCCACAGGGCAGTTAGCAAGCACCCAGAGCTCTCTGGAGCAGCTGAAGCACCTGTCTGGGGGCTCCTGGAGGCCAGAAGAGCATCCTGCCACATCGTTGAAGGAGTGGAAGGAGGAGATGCCCATCTGCAGAGAAGACTCGAGGCCAGTACCCATCCTCCATGGAGGCACAAGCTGCCCGGGAGCTGTTCCACGGCTGGAATTGGAAGCTCCACTTTCCAGAAACAGGGGAGGAAGGGACGGTTGGGCACCAACTTCAGCTACTGAGGAGCAAATTCAGGAGCTACAGTATAATCCTGAGATCAGCTAAAGTTTGAGCCTGTCCAAGTCAGAAAGAGGCCGGGAGCCGCCATCTTAACTCCACGCCTGGCACGAGGGGAAGCGGGGGTGACTGAGGATCCCAGGGCTGGTGGGGACCGGCTTCTTTCCACCCAGGTCAGATTACAGGCCTAGCCTAGGCCCCAGCAACACCTCCGGCAGGGAGGAAGCCAGGAAATTACAGGCCATGCTGCCGAGGCTGGTGATCATCCTACTTTGGTAATACAGGCTGCCCCAAGAGCTATTCTGTGGCTGAAATTGGAAGCTCCGTTTCCCAAAAACAGGGGAGGAAGAGATGGTTGGTCACTGATTTTAGCTACTGATGAGTAAATTCAGCTGGCTAAAGTATAACCCTAAGAACAGCTTAAGTTTGAATTTGTCCAAGTTGGAAAGAGGCTGGGGGCCACCATTTTGACTCCACTCCCAGCCTGAGGGGAAGCCAGGCTGACCAAAAATCACAGTGACGGTAGACACCAGTTTCTTTCACCCAGATCGGCCTGCAGCCCTAGACTAGGCTTCAGCCCCACCTCGGGCAGGGGGGAGGCTGGCAGACCCCCCACACACACACACACACCAGCCTATCCAGGTAACTGCAGGCACCTTTGGTTAGCACAATCTGAATAACCAGAAGTCTACCGGGGCAGCTGTGGTCATCTTGGACCCACACTGCATGGACTGCTGCCCACACCTGCAGCTCCATCCCCCCCCAGGCAGGGGAGAATGGGGCATGAAGCTTCATCAGTCTCTCTGGGCAACAACAGTCTAGGCCTGCACAACTTGAATTACTCCACAGAGCTGTGACTCTGTCCCTACCCCTGGCAAAGGAGAAAGTTGGGAGAAGCTTCATCAGTTCCTAGGGCAATGAGGGCAGCTTGAGCCTCCACAGCTTAGAGCACCAACTACATCCTTGGCTCCTACTACACAACCAGCAAGGGAGAAAGGGCAGGAAGCCCTAAACTAAAGAGAAAAATTGAACACAGAATAAATATCCTAGTAATCCAGATGCCAAGACATCAACCAAAAATTACAATCCACAACAAGAAACAGGAAGCTATGGCCCAGTAAAGGAACATGAAAAGCCTCCAGATGACATAAAGGAGTTGAGACAACTAATCATGGATGTTCAAACAAATCTCCTTAATAACCTCAATGAGATGGCTAAAGAGATGAAGCATATTAAGAAGAAGAACACAAAGGAGAATTTGAAAGCATACATAGAAAGATAGCAGATCTTATGGGAATGAAAGGTGCAATAAATGAAATAAAAAATACACTGGAATCATATAATAGTAGGTTTGGGGAGGCAGAAGAAAAGGACTAATGAGTTTGAAGAAATGGCCTCTGAAAGTGAACATACAAAAGAACAGATGAAGAAAAGAATGGAAAAAATTGAACAAGTTCTCAGGGAACTAAATGACAGCAAGAGACATGCAAACATACGTGTCATGGGTGTCCCAGAAGGAGAAGAGAAGGGAAAAGGGAGAGAAAGAATATCTGAAGAAATAATGGTAGAAAATTTCCCAACCCTATTGAAGGACATAGATATCTGGGTCCAAGAAGAACAATGTACTCCTATCCAAATGAACCCGAACAGACCAACCCCAAGACACATACTCATCAGAATGTCAACTGCCAAAGAGAATTCTGAGAGCAGCAAGAGAAAAGCAATGCATAACAGATAAGGGAAACCAGATGGTTAAGTGCCAATTTCTCATCTGAAACCATGGAGGCAAGAAGACAGAGGTGTGATAGATTTAAGATACAGCAAGAGAAAAACTTCCAGCCAAGAATCTTATATCCAGCAAGATTTTCTTTAAAAAAATGAGGGTGAGTTTAGAAATTTCACAGATAAACAGAAACTGAGAGAATTTTTAACCAAGAGACCGGCTTTGCAGGAAATACCAAAGGGTATACTACAGTCTGAAAAGAAAGGACAGGAGAAAGGCTTGGAAGAGATTCTAGAAATGAAGACTTTAACAGTAAAAATAACTAAAAGTGTCTAAAAAGTGGTAAATATAAAATACAATAGACAAAATTCAAATATTTTAGAATAAACATAATGAACAAAATAAAGCACTTGTATTCAGAAAACTACAACTCATTGTTAAAAGAAATTTAAAAAGACCTAATTGGAAGAACATTGCATGCTCAAAGATTGGAAGATTAAATATCATTAAGTTGTCAATTCTACTCAAATTGATATTCAGATTCAATGCAATCCCGATAAAAATTCCAGCAGCATTTAAAAAATAAATGGATAACATGATTATCAAATTTATCTGGAAGGGTAAGGGGTCCTGAATAGCCAGAAACATCTTAAAAAGGAAAAGGAAAGTTGGAGGACTCTTACTTCTGGACTTTAAACCATATTACCTAGCTACAGTGGTTAAAACAGCATGGTACTGGCATAAAGATAGACACACAGATCAATGGAACTGAACTAATGGTTCAGAAACAGACCCTCACATCTACGGTCAAGTGATTTTTGACAAGCCTGTCAAACCCACCCAGCTTAAGCAGAACAGTCCATTACACAAATGGTACTGAAAGAACTAGTTATCCATACCCAGAAGAAGGAAAGAGGGCCCCTATCTCACACCTTGTCCAAAATTTAACTCGAAATGGATCAAAAACCTAAATATAAAAATAAGAACCATAAAGCTTCTAGAAGAGAATGTATGAAAACATCTTCAAGACCTGTGGTGGGTGGTGGACTCTTAAAGGATTAAGAGGAGGACTGAGATGCACTACTGAAGTTTAATGTCTGTAGAAATTCTAAATAACGTTACTGTAAAAGTGTGGAAATGTATAGCATGGATGGTAATACATTATAGAGGGTAACAGCTGGCTTATAAATAGGAATGTGGCTGAAAAGTGTAGTCTAGGGATGTAAATGCCATTTGAAAGAAAGCTAGAGAATAATCTAGGGACTGAATAGCACAGAAAACCAAGAGGTGGATAAGAATTGTGGTTGATGGTACAGATGTAAGTGTCCTTTGTGAGCTAGAGCAAATGTACATCACTATTGCAGGGTGGTAGGAATGTGGAGAAGCAGGGGAGAAATACAACTGGAGTGATCTATGGACTGTAGTTAAAGTAATAATGTAATATTCATGCATCTATGCCAAAGACGTACTATGTTGATAATGGGGGAGCATGGAAAAGGTGTGCCAAATGTACACTACGGACCTGGGAATAGTCTGAGATTTTATCTCTCTTTTTTTAAGATTTATTTATTTTTCATTTGTTTCTCTCCCCTCCCTCCCCCCCCTTCCCCCCACCACCGCCACCTCAGCTGTCTGTTCTGTGTCCATTTGCTACGTGTTCTTCTTTGTCTGCTTCTGTTGTTATCAGCAGCACGGGAATCTGTGTTTCTTTTTGTTGCATCATCTTGCTGCATCAGCTCTCCGTGTGTGCGGCACCATTCCTGGGCACGCTGCACTTTCTTTTGCGCTGGGCGGCTCTCCTTACGGGGCGCACTCCTTGTGCGTGGGGACCCCCTACGTGAGGGACACCCCTGCGTGGCACGGCACTCCTTGCGCGCATCAGCACTGCGCATGGGCCAGCTCCACACGAGTCAAGGAGGCCTGGGGTTTGAACCGTGGACCTCCCATGTGGTAGGTGGACACCCTATCCATTGGGCAAAATGCACTTCCCAAGATATTATCTCTTAATCTGTAACAATGTTCTACCATGATGTGGTGTGTTGATAGAGGGGTGCTGTATAGGAATTCTGCACGTGTGATTTTTATAAGTTTACAACTTTTGTCAAAAAAATATATTAAGAAAAAAATAGAGTGGGAGTTGAGGCAAAAATACACAAAATGTAAGATAAGGACTACAGTTAGTAGTAACTTTTTGACACTACTCCTTCATAATTTATAATAAATGTCTTATAACAACGCGTGGTGTTGGTGTGGGCTATGTATGGGATCCTGTATGAAGTTATGCATGTTTGCTTTGTACAGTCACAACTTTTACTAAACACTTATTGTTTATGTATGTTCATATATAAATGATATAGTAGTAGTAGTAAAATAATAGTAATAGGTTTGGTTGGGGGGAAAATACACCAAATGTAAGATACTTTGGTTAGTAATAATATTTTAAAGATACTTGTTAATTATTAAAAATGTTTCACAACAATGCAAGGTATTGGTGGTAGGGTGAGGTATAAGAGCCCTATATGATGTTATATATGTTTGTTTCGTAAGTTTGCAACTATTACTATACACTTGTTTATGTATGAGTGACATATTTCATAACTTTTTTAAAATGCAAAAAATAAAAAAAAAAACATATTAAGTAAAAAAAAGAAAAAAAAGGCCATTAACACCACTAGGTCAGATGATGCATCACTGTTTTTTATAGCTGAAGACGTCCCTATAAATAGCTGTTCCTCAAGGATGCACACAAAGCTGCATTTATATTTGTGGCTGAAATTGCTCTATTTTCAATGCACAGAACTATATACAACACAAAAGATTTTTTCCAAAAACAAAATACTTAAATTATACCCTAGGTATCAGGTGACCTGATGAAGTACTCGGCACGCTCAATGCTAACACTACATACCATAAAGAAACTGAGAGCACTGTGTGTAGCCTTCCTCCATCTCCTCGCACTTATCCGCAGCAGTCTGCATGTCGCTGTAGGTCATGGCAAACACGGCCGCTCCAGACTCCACCAAAAACTTGCACACTTGAACATTGTTACACGAGGCTGCACAGTGTAAGGGAGTCCTGCAAATAAAACACATCAAGGGCTAGCAAGGTTTTCCTAACTGAATGAAACCTACTCTGCTAAGATATCTGTAAAGGAAATTCTTTCTTGAGTCTACCACCTAGGAAGTCCCTTCTTCTGAAAACTTCTTAAACAACGATAATAATTTAAAAAAGCAAAAGTTAAACACAGAATTGAACCCATCAAACCAGCTACAAAGGAAAATGTTACACAGTACTGGTGAGTGCGATCAAGGAAATGGGTGAGATAAAATGAAATTTCTTTAATAATCCAATAAAAACAAAATACACTAAAATATACTTAGGCCTGCATTCTGGCACGCCCAGGTCAATCTCTGCATAAGGAAGCAGAGGACCTAACAGCCCTTAAACTACAGGCCTGCACTCGAACCAGGTGCCTTTAACATTCCTTGAATCGCCACCAATTCTGAAGGTATTAAACTGAAGCTGTTGGGAGTGGAAGTGGCTTGAGCAGTTGCGCTCCCGCCTCCCACACGGGAGGTCCCGGATTTGGTTCCCAGGGCCTCGTAAACAAACAAGAAGCCAACAAATGGAGCCAGTGTGGCTCAGCGGCTGGGCACGGGTCTACTACATATAAGGCCTCAGGTTCAATCCCCAGTCCCGGTCATCAAAAAAAAAAAAAAAAGTCAAGTTGGTTGAATTTTGCTCCACAAAAAGATACGCTGAAGCCCTAACTCCTGATACCACGAATGTGACTTTATTTGGAAATTCCAATTAGAAAAGTGACTTTGAGATACACACATTTCAATCTGTTTTAGGCAAGTGGGGACAGGAACTTACTAATGCCGCTGAAGAGAATCCTCGCCAGCATTTCAAATGTTTTGTAAATGAACAGTATGATAAATGCCCTTGAAGCAGCAGTAATGGTGGAAGACGGGCTTCAGAATGTTCATCAAGCCCCAGAGCACAGAAGACTGTTTCATTTTTAAGATTTTTAAAAAATTTCTCTCCCCTTTCCTCCCCCTACCCCCCCCCCCATTGTCTGTTCTCTGTGTCCATTCGCTGTGTGTTTTGTGTCTGCTTGTATCTTGTCAGCGGCATGGGAATCTGTGTTTCTTTTGGTTGCATCATCTTGCTGTGTCAGCTCTCCATGTGGGCAGCACCATTCCTGGGCAGGCTGCACTTTCTTTCGCGCTGGGCGGCTCTCCTTACGGGGCGCACTCCTTGCGCGTGGGGCTCCCCGACGTGGGGACACCCCTGCGTGGCACAGCATTCCTCGTGCGCATCAGCACTGCACATGGGCCAGCTCCACATGGGTCAAGGAGGCCCGGGGTTTGAACCCTGGTCCTCCTAAGTAGTAGGCGGACGCCCTATCAGTTGAGCCAAATCTGCTTCCCAAGACTCAGTTTCTTTCTTCTTTTCTTCTCTTCCTTTCCATGGGATACAGAAAGAAAGGAAGGGGAAAGGAGAGAAGGAAGAAGGGTGGAAGGAACTTAAAAACCAATGAGTGTTTTTTAATAAAAGAAAAAGCAAAGTCTTCAAAGAACACTGGAGCCCAGGCCTGCCTTGTAGAGCACAACCTCAAGGATAACCCTAGTCCACTGCATCCCAGCCGAAGCTCATTCAGACTACATCTCCCAACCCTACGACTGGTGCCGAATTCCTGTCCGACCTCACTGTGGGCTGGCGCAATGTCACCGACACGTTCTAACTGCAACGCGAAGGTCACTGCACTTCCAAGCGACGCTAGCAACTGCCACCTGAGAGGTTCTTATACCTGTTTATTCTTAACTCCTATTACATTTTGTGTGTTCACAATAAATCTAGCAACAAAATATAATTTCCCTTTCCTCAAAACTGTGGAATCCAAGAAAAAGATGCAGGTAGCAGGGTGTAATATGTTATACAGAGATTCCACACTGTCAAGTCCTTTAACACATCCAGAGAAAAAGTCTAACCACTGAAAAGGTTTCATTTACAAAGATGCTCAAACAGCATCATTACTTTTTTCCTCTATAACCGTTCCTGTAAGCATGTCCACTATAAAAAATCCAAAAGTCACAGAAGTGCATGAAATAAAGGTGCGCCGTAATTCCCTATCCTCTGTTTCAAAATACTATTATTAATAGTTTGGTGAATATTTACTATACATTTTTTAACTACATGGTTTTCAATAGTGAAAAATAATAATCAACCTATACTCCCAACTTTAGAAAAACAAGGACACTATGACACATTGAGAATTTGTTTTGCTTATGCTATATTAAATGAAAATAACAGGCTACAAAATTATATATTATGAGCTCACTTGATATAAAAGCATTTAAAAAGGAGCTTAAAGGAAATATATTAAAATACTAAATGGTGTTTACCTCTAGATTATGGTTGTACATACAGATGCCTTATTTTCCTCTTTTTATTTTGTACATTTCCCACAGCGGGCACACATTATTTTGACAAACTTTTTAACACTGCATCAAAATGCTTCTCTAAGCATTATACACAACCAAAAAAGGGGGGGAGGAGGGAACAATCCAAATGTCTAGCAAGAAGAAAAAGTTCATAAAAAATGATATTTAGCCACTTGATAGAATATAAGACTACTTTAAATTTGTGTATATGTAATTTATATATGTATATACGAGAATGTGATGTATCGTAATTGTTTCCATGTTAAGAGAAAAACAGGCCATAAAATTATAGAGAAGATACAGTGTGATTACGACTTAAAAAAAATAAACTTACAGAGAAAAAATTCAGTTTTCTGTATTCTTCTACAAAGGGAGCATATTATACTTCTAAAGTTCTCTTTTTTTAAAAAAAGTGAAGCATATGACAATATGGATGAACCTTGAGGATATTGAGTGCAGTCAGAAACAAAAGGACAAATATTTTAAGGTTTCTACTGCTATGAACTAAACATGATGAGTGAGCTTATGGAGTTAAATGAGCACTGACAGGTTAGCGGGAGACAGATGTGGGCTGAGAAGGGGGAGCTAAAGCTGAACGTATGTACAATGTTTAATAAGTTTTACTGAAACTATGGAAATGCAGAGTTGATGGTAACACATTATAATTAGTATAACTATCACTGCTGATCTATAAATGTGATTATAGTTGAAAGGTGTGGTCTAGGGAGGTTAACGTTAATTGAAAAACTGCTAGAGGATAATCTAGGGTAGGGGTTCTTAACCAGGGGTCCACAGAACCCCTCAGCTTGAATTGAAAAATATCAACTTATCTTCTCTGACCTCTAAGTGAAATCTAGCGTTTCCTACACTTACAAATGTATGCAATAAATAAATTACAGTAGTGTTCATTGCACCTGACTGGCAAGAGGCCATGGAACAAAAAAGTAAAGAACTCCTCTTCTAGGGACTGTATAATATACTGATTTCAGTGAAAGAGAAGGATTGTGGTTAATAATACAAATACAAAAATGTTCTTCTATTACAAGGTGCTAAGATTACGGTGAGACATGGGAAAATACTACTAATAAGTTTATAGACTACAGTTAATACTAATATTGTAATATTTTTGTAGCAAAGGGAAAGAAGATATTATATCAATGTTAAGGGTAAAAAAAAGAATATGGGATTTAGTTTTATGAGATATGAATATAATCAAGCATTTTTTTTTTAAGATTTATTTTATTTATTTCTCTCCCCTTCCCCCCCCCCCGCTGCCCCAGTTGTCTATTCTCTGTATCCATTTGCTGCATGTTCTTTTTTATGTCCGCTTCTGTTGTCAGTGGCACGGGAATCTGCGTTTCTTTTTTTGTTGTTGCATCATCTTGTTGTGTCAGCTCTCTGTGTAGGCGGTGCCATTCCTGGGCAGGCTGCACTTTCTTTCGCGCTGGGCGGCTCTCATTACGGGGCACACTCTTTGCATGTGGGGCTCCCCTACGCGGGGTCACCCCTGCATGGCAGGGCACTCCTTGCGCGCATCAGCACTGCGCATGGGCCAGCTCCACACGGGTCAAGGAGGCCCGGGGTTTGAACCGCGGACCTCCCATGTAGTAGACGGACGCCCCAACCACTGGGCCAAGTCCGTTTCCCTGGACCGGATTTTTTAAACTAACACTTCCATAATTAGTTAAGCTGCCCTTTGTCTGTTACTTTATTTTTTGAAGTTGAAATAAAGTTTTTTCAAAAAGTAAAGCTAAATATAGAATTTACCACCCACACTTACCTTTATTTGGGCTGATGCTAACTTACTGGGACTATTATCATTATCATTTAATGTAGACTAAGACTGGCATTATCTAGCGAACAATACTCATCTTTACAATACTCCGTTTCATGCACAACGGCAGTTCCAAAAGATGCTCCATGAAAACCGGATTCCATGGTCAAATACATTGGGACATGCTGCAAATGAGAATCTCCTCTTGGAGACACACAGCAGACACTCATGTGCTAAAGAACCTGAGAAGTTTTGGGAGGTGTGTGGGTCCAGGGGGAGGAGGCCTTTTGACGAGGCCCTGCAGTGGCAGTGCGGCCCCCCTCGTCCACGGTGGGTCTCGGTCCTGTTCCTGGAGTCCCTCACAAGAGAAGGAAATTCAGACACAGAGAGCCCGAGGGAGTGGCCGGAAGCTGAGCACATGGCCGGGGGTCCGGGGGCCGGAGGGCCACTCCAGCTAAGGGCCGAGGAAGGCCAGCGGCGAGCCCCGGAGCACCGTTCTTTGGGCAGAACATCATCTCAACGACGCTGTGATTTTCCTAACCCCAAAACCATGGGCAAATAAATCCCCATTTGTTTAAACCATCCTATGGCACGGTATTTCCTTAAGTAGCCAAGGAAGCTAAACACCTAAATCAGCACTTACCAACTTGTTTAAGCATCTTAACTAAAACACCGTGCCATGGCCTGGCTTTTCCGTTTTTATTATTTACTCCGCCTACTTGCGCTACGTGGTAACACAGCGACTCCTCAGACATGTGCAGGCTGTTTCTGCAGCTGGGTTGGAGCAGCCTGAGACACGCGGGCGCCTCCCGGCCTTTCGGCGGCGCCCACAGCCCTGCAACACCACGACTGAAGCCTGGCGGGAGTGGAGAGGACCCCTTACCATCCGTCGCTGTCGGCGGCGTTGACATTGACCCCAAACTGCACCAGGAACTTGACGATCTCCGTGTGCCCTGCGCACACGGCGTTGTGCAGCGCCGTGATGCCCTCGTCATTGGGCAGGCTTGGGTCATCGACCTGGGAGACCAGTGAGAAAGCAAGACCTGCTCAAAATGCCCTGCCGCCTCGTCTGTCACTATCAACCGGCTCCTTAGGCTCAAGGCAGCAGGAAGGGCCTTGCGCGCTTTTTTTAAAAAGCATAATTGAAACCTACAAGAGCCAGGAAAACAATCCTGAGAAAAACTCTAGAAATAAGACAGACGGAATAACCACATTAAGTAGGTGGCTCACTATAAAAAGTTTTTTTAAAAATTGAAGAAATACCAGGAACTATATTTTTATAGTCGTTTTGTTTATCCTTCCAACTTCCCACCACAAATTAGTTTCCAAGTAGAAGTTACATTGGACGAGGAATGTGAAAACAGGTCAACTGAAAATATTTTAAACTGCAGGCTTCTGTAAGGATTAAATTACATCTGTAATTTAATACTGTATAGTACACATCCACATGAGCAATTTTTAAATGGGGGCAATGATTTCCCTAAGAAAGAAAAGTACTCTAGAGTAGCCTAAATGAAAATTTAACTTCTGCATTGTCAGAAATTTTATAGTCACATCTTTAAAATAACACAGCCTATTCTGAACATGCTCAAGAGTTCCCCTTCACCACCTCACCTCCCCCAAAAGAAAACAATAAAAAATCGAAATTTCTCTAGCATAGTTTTCAGATTAGAGATTTAAAACAAAATGCAAAGTTCTATTTAAGAAATTCACTAATTATATTCATACCTCATAAATAATTCTCTGTACAAGGTCAAATTCTCCCTCCAAGGATGAATCTAGAAGTAAAGCGAGGGGGTTGAATTTCACCCTCATCCCATGAGCAATCCGCTCGGAACCCGTTTTGCGCAGGTTTGTCCTTTTGCCCTGCAGAGTAGATACACAGAGAACAAAGAATCGTGGTGTAAGCAGGAGAGGAGCAACGTCCAGCTACGCTGGCGAAAGGAACTCTAAAAACATTCTGCTGAAGTATAGCATTCAGAAGAGGTCATGAGCGTAACATACAGCACAATGAATTTTCACAAGGTGAATAACACGTGTAATGAAGTGAGAGGAACGTTAACTTTGTAAAACCTGGTGAAATCACGTTTAATACTAATCAGGGCTTCTGTTCTTTACAATACAGTATAAACTAAGCACATAACCTGATGTGCTGATTTTCTGTCAAGAATCAAAATTAGCCCAGATTGGCTAAATTTAAATGACCTATTTGATACAGCATAGCAAATCCCACACTCCAAATTGATCCAGGGCACAACTAAGAAGAGCTAACATTTATTGCGTATTTATTGCTTACTATAATCACAAAGTTGAAGCAACTTTGAGCAATCATTACCTTTGAATACAATCACATCTAAAAAATATAAAGGATCAAGCATGTAAATTACATGCAGTTTTGCTTTTGACTAGGTTTAAAATGTCACAATTCAGCATCCTTCCTCTTTGTATATTACTAAAACAAAATGACTTAAATTAGACTCTGAAAAAGGATTTTTATTCAAAGACACTCTAAGATTTTTTCTCTCACCTATTTAGGGTGACATGCTAAACTTCAGAAGAAAAGCTTAGTATTTGGTAGGAGTGTGGAAGGCATGCCCAAGTCGAGCACAGAAGTTTTAGAATACTAATGTTGGGACACAAAGGAACCGCTGGGCTCACTGAGTTATCCAGAGATTTTCACACTATACTGAAGGTGAGGCAGAGGCTAAATAGGTACCCACTCCAACCTCTGCCCCAGTTACCTATCCCCGCCCCCAATTCATCCAGAACACTTCCAATTTTATCACTGTTTATGAGGTTCCATCTAACAGTTCATTAAAAATAAATTTCATTGCTAGAAAAAGAAAAGTGTGAAAAGAGCAGTATCACTGATAAGAGAAATGCTGCCATCTGCCTGATTTCAGAGCTACGCTAGTGACAGAAGTTTCAAATCCAGGCCTCTTCATTCCCAGCCTAGTGTTGCTTCCCTAATATGTGGCACTAGTTAGAGAAGAAACAGAAAATGTGCATTCATAAGCATACAACAAAATTCTGTTTCCTACACAAAACAATGGGTTCTTCCTAAAAGAACAAAAAGTGTTCCTTATACTCGATATACTAAATTGTGGTAAGGTTTAAAAGATCCACTATGTACCAAAGGAATTTAAAAATAAAAACGCCAGCTACAGAACACAATTTGAACAAAACCGCCTTTTACAAATGGTCGAATTCCTTGTTGGTGTTTCACTGATTTCTGACAATCACCACCTAGATTATGTGGCAAGGTAAAAGACGCCTGAAATGACCAAGAGAGCCCACGTGACTTACAGGAGGCAGAGAAAACTGCCCGGTGATTTCAGGTGGGCACATGCTCACGGAGTCCTCCCCTGGCCCCTCGGGCTCTCCGGACGGGTATGGCGGGGGCGGGTATGGGGGATACTCCTCCAGGTACACTTCGAGCAGCGAGGGAGCCTCCGGGCTCGGCTCTTCCACGATATTCTGCAGGCTCGGGCTGCTCGCGGGGGCTTCTTCAGGCACGTACTCGAGGCCCAGCGGAGGCGCTGGCATGTCACTTTTCTCTGCACCAGCGCTCCCCACTTTCTCTGGGGACACTGGCTCAGGCGCCAGGGGGACCTCCGCCTCCTCTGGTTCCACAGGCAGGTAAGGGTTGTGGATTTCTGTTGGGCTTTCCGGGCTGACTGTCGCCGGTGGGGGCTTTGGCGGGTACGAGGGGATGGAGATGGTCTCCATGGCAGCGATGGTGGTTCTCTGATACAGGAGTTTCTGAAGGTTTGGCCCGTTAGGACCCTCAGGCTCTGTAATAGAGCTGCGTTTTTTCAGCGGCCTTGGCGCATTGGACAGCTTTCTCCGTAGGGCCTCTAGGTCAGCGTCACTCTGGTTTCGGTAAGGGTTAGATAAGAAAGGCAGCAACTTGGTTGGGCTGAGTGGACGCGGGATCCTCTCGTTTTCATGGTTCTCCTGAGCTGCAGAGACAGGCTCCGCTTCAGGCTCCGGGCTGCCAGGCTTGCCCTGGCCACTGCAGTAAATGTTCTCTGGGAGCTGCTGTGGATTCTGGGCAGCAATCACAGGCTTGCCGTACACTAATCAGAGAGAAAAGCAGCCCTGATTAGTACTGATTAAACCAAACTGCAAGTAACACATACAGCTAACAAGAGCTAGAGCTTCCTTTGATTTTGCAATTACTACAGAATGCCCTTCAATACAATCAATTTTTTAAAATAATAATTTAAAAGATAACAAAACAAGGCTTCCACTGTTGCGCGACAAGCTCATTGCAGAATCCAAACCCGTACTGATCGTAGCATGCACCACTACTTTACGAACATGTGCCAGCAAGAAAGAAGACACTGTCAGTCGTAATTACAAGAAATCACAAACTGTAAAATACACCTGGATTTCAGATGTCAAAATAAGGAAAATAACTTATACAGGAAACTGGTAATGCTCCCACGTCCAGATTGAAATTAAACACGCAATATCCAAGCTTTCACTTTTCAAAAGTCAATCAATGTAAGAAATCATATTTGGCCCATAAGATTATTGAGGCCCACTTAAATTTACCAAAGGTGTTCCCCTTAATACTCTTATTATATCAAAATTGTCTAATTCCCAAATTAGTTATTAGCAGTTTCCACCACAAGACCCATGAAAGGGAGGGAGGGAAAGAAAGACAGGGAACAGCATATGAACTGAGTCTTTGCTGTTTAATTTCC